>NW_027480447.1:3923634-4577573 GCF_051401765.1 Calliopsis andreniformis
TTCTCAATTCTCAATCCTCAATCCTCAATTCTCAATCTTCAATCCTCATTCCTCAATCCTCAATTCTCAATCTTCAATCCTCAATCCTCAATCCTCAATCCCCAATCCTCATTCCTCAATCCACAATACCCAATCCTCAATCTTCAATCCTCAATCCTCAATCCTCAATTCTCAATCGTCAATCCTCAGCCCTCAGTCCTCAAACCTCAATCCTCAACCCCCAGCCCTCATCCTGAATCCTCAATCCTCAATCCTCAATCCTCAATCCTCAATCTTCAATCCTCAATCCTCAACCCTCAATCCTCAATCCTCATTCTTCAATCCTCAATACCCAATCCTCAATCTTCAATACCCAATCCTCAATCCTCAATTCTCAATCTTCAATCCTCAATCCTCAATCCTCAATCCTCAATCCTCATTCTTCAATCCTCAGTACCCAATCCTCAATCTTCAATCCTCAATCCTCAATCCTTAATTCTCAACCCTCAATCCTCAATCCTCAATCCTCAATCCCCAGTCCTCATCGTTCAAACCTCAATCCTCAACCCTCAGTCCTCATCCTCAATTCTCAATTCGCAATCCTCAATCCTCAATCCTCAATATTCAAAACTCAATATTCAATCTCCAAACCTAGATCCCCAATTCCCAATCCTCAATCTTCAATTCTCAATCTTCAATCCTCAATTCTCAATCCTCAATTCTCAATCCTCAGACCTCAATCATCAATACTCAACCCTCAGTCCTCGTCCTCAATCCACAACACTCAATCCTCGATCCTCAACCTTCAATCATCAATATTCAATTTTCAATCCTCAATCCTCAATCCTCAATCCTCAATCCTCAATCCTCATTCTTCAATCCTCAGTACCCAATCCTCAATCTTCAATCCTCAATCCTCAATCCTCAATTCTCAACCCTCAATCCTCAATACTCAATCCCCAGTCCTCATCCTTCAAACCTCAATCCTCAACCCTCAGTCCTCATCCTCAATTCTCAATTCGCAATCCTCAATCCTCAATTCTCAATATTCAAAACTCAATATTAAATTTCCAAACCTAGATCCCCAATTCCCAATCCTCAATCTTCAATTCTCAATCTTCAATCCTCAATTCTCAATCCTCAATTCTCAATCCTCAGACCTCAATCATCAATACTCAACCCTCAGTCCTCGTCCTCAATCCACAACACTCAATCCTCGATCCTCAATCTTCAATAATCAATATTCAATTTTCAATCCTCAATCCTCAATCCTCAATACACAATCCTCAATCCTGAATGTTCAGTCCTCAGTACCCAATCCTCAATCTTCTATCCTCAACCCTCAATCCTCAATCCTCAATCCTCAATCCTCAATCCTCAATCTTCAGTCCTTAATACTCAATCTTCAATCCTCAATCCTCAATCCTCAATCCTCAATCCTCATTCTTCAATCCTCAACACCCAATCCTCAATCTTCAATTCTCAACCTTCAATCCACAATTCTCAATCCTCAATCCTCAATCCTCAGACCTCAAACATCAATACTCAACCCTCAGTCCTCGTCCTCAATCCACAACACTCAATCCTCGATCCTCAATCTTCAACCATCAATATTCAATTTTCAATACTCAATCGTCAATCCTCAATACTCATTCCTCAATCCTCAATGTTCAATCCTCAATACCCAATCCTCAATCTTCTATCCTCAATCCTCAATCCTCAATTCTCAATCCTCAATCCTCAATCCTCAGTCCTCAAACCTCAATCCTTATTTCGCAATACTGAATCCTCAATCTTCAGCCCTCAGTCCTCAACAATCAGTTGTTAATCCTCAATCCTCAGTAGAATATCCTCAATTCACAGGTTTCAATACTGAATACTCAACCTGCAATCTTAAAATCTCTATCTACAAACATCAATTCTCATCACTCAACCCACAACGCTCAGTCCCCAATCCTCAAACATCAATCCTCACTCCTCAATCCTCAATCCTCAATCCTCAATCTTCAATACTCAATACTCAATCTTCAATCCTCGGTCCTCAATCCTCAATCGTCAATCTCCAATCCTGAATACTCAATCTTCAATCCTCAATCCTCAATCCTCAATCCTCAACCTTCAATCCTCATTAATCAATCTCCAATCCTGGATCCTGAATCCCCAATCCTCAATCCTTAATCCTCAATATTCAGTCCTCAATCCCCAGTCCTCAATCTTCAATCCTCAATGTTCAATCCTCAATCCTCAATCCTCAGTCCTCAATCCTCAATCCACAACCCTCAACCCTCCAACCTCAATCCTCGACCGTGAGTCCTCGTCCTCAATCCTCAAACCTCAATCCTCAATCCTCAATCTACAATCATCAATCCTCAATCCTCAATCCTCAATCCTCAATCCTCAATCTTCAATCCTCAGTACTCAAACTTCAATCCTCAATCTTCAATCCTCAACCCTCAACACTGAGTCCTCAATGTTCAATTCTCAATTCTCAGTCTTCAATCCACAATACTGAATCCTCAATCCTCAATCCTCAAGCCCCAATCCTCAATCCTCAATCCTCAATCCTCAATCCTCAATCCTCAATTTTCAATCCTCAATACTCAATCTTCAATCCTCAATCCTCAATCCTCAATACTCAATCCTCAATCCTCAATCCTCAATCCTCAATCTTCAATCCTCAGTACTCAATTTGCAATCTTCAATCCCCAATCCTCAATACTCAATACTCATTCTCCAATCCTCAATACCCAATCCTCAATCTTCAATCCTCAATCCTCAATCCTCAGTTCTCAATCCTCGATCCTCTTTCCTCAGACCTCAAACATCAATATTCAATCCTCGGTCCTTCGCCTCAATCGACAACCCTCAATCCTCAATCCTCAATCTTCAATCATCAATATTCAATCTTCAATCCTCAATCCTCAATCCTCAATCCTCAATCCTCAATCCTCAATCTTTAATCATGAATCCTCAATACTCAATCCTCAATCCTAAATCTTCAACCCTCAATACTCAATCTTCAATCTTCAATCCTCAATCCTCAGTCCTCAATCCTCAATCCGCAATCCTCAATCTTCAATCCTCAAAACTCAATTTTCAATCCTCAATACTCAATACTCAATCCTCAATCCTCATTCTTCAATCCTCAACACCCAATCCTCAATCTTCAATCCTCAATCCTCAATCCTCAATTCTCAATCCTCAATCCTCAATCCTCAGACCTCAAACATCAATACTCAACCCTCAGTCCTCGTCCTCAATCCACAACCCTCAATCCTCGATCCTCAATCTTCAATCATCAATACCCAATTCTCAATCTTCAATCCTCAATACTCAATCCTCAATCCTCAATCCTCATACTACAATCCTCAATACCCTATCCTCAATATTCAATCCTCAATCCTCAACCCTCAATTCTCAATCCTCAATCTTCAATCCTCAATCGTCAATCCTAAATCCTCAATCCTCAATTCTAAACCCTCAACCCTCAGTCCTCAGTCCTCAATCCTCAATCCTCAATCCTCAATCCTCAGTCCTCAGTCCTCAAACCACAATCCTCAACTCTCAGCCCTCATCCTCAATCCTCAATCGTCAATCCTCAGTCCTCAGCCCTCAAATCTCGACCCTCAACCCTCAGACCTCATCCTCAATCCTCAATTCACAATCCTCAATCCTCAATTCACAATCCTCAATCCTCAATCCTCATTCCCCAATACTCAATCTTCAATCCTCAATCTTCAATCCTCAATTCTCAATCCTCAATCCTCAATCCTCAGACCTCAAGCATCAATACTCAACCCTCAGTCCTCGTCCTCAATCCAAAACCATCAATCCTCAATCGTCAACCTTCAATCATCAATATTCAATCTTCTGTCCTCAATCCTCAATCCTCAATCCTCAATACTCAATCTCCAGTCCTCAATCCTCAATCCTCAATCCTCAATCCTCATTCTTCAATCCTCAACACCCACTCCTCAATCTTCAATTCTCAATCTTCAACCTCAATTCTCAATCCTCAATCCTCAATCCTCAGACCTCAAACATCAATACTCAACCCTCAGTACTCGTCCTCAATCCACAACACTCAATCCTCGATCCTCAATCTTCAATCATCAATATTCAACTTTCAATCCTCAATCCTCAATCCTCAATACACAATCCTCAATCCTGAATGTTCAGTCCTCAATACCCAATCCTCAATCTTCTATCCTCAACCCTCAATCCTCAATCCTCAATCCTCATTCCTCAGTCCTCAAACCTCAATCCTTAGTCCTCAATCCTGAATCCTCAATCTTCAGCCCTCAGTCCTCAACAATCAGTTGTCAATCCTCAATCCTCAGTAGAATATCCTCAATTCACAGGTTTCAATACTCAATACTCAACCTGCAATCTTCAAATCACTATCCACAAACATCAATTCTGATCGCTCAACCCTCAACACTCAATCCCCAATCCTCGATCTTCAATCCTCAATCCTCAATCCTCTATCCTCAATCCTCAATCTTCAATCCTCAATACTCAATCTTCAATCCTCGGTCCTCAATCCTCAATCGTCAATCTCATCCTGAATACTCAATCCTCAATCATTCAATCCTCAATCCTCAATCCTCAATCCTCAATCCTCATCCTTCAGTCCTCAATACCCAATCCTCAATCTTCAATCCTCAATCCTCAATTCTCAACCCTCAACCCTCAGTCCTCAGTCCTCAAGCCTCAATCCTGAAACCTCAGCCCTCATCTTCAATCCTCAACCCTCAATCCTCAATCCTCAATCTTCAATCCTCAATACTCAATCTTCAATCCTCAATCCTCAGTCCACAAACCTCAATTCTGAATCCTCAATCCTGCATCCTCAATCTTCAGCCCTCAGTCCTCAAGAATCAGTTGTAAATCCTCAATCCCCAATAGATCATCCACAATTCACAGTTTTCAATACTCAATACTCAATCTGCAATCCTCAATCCTCAATCCTCAATTCTAAACCCTCAACCCTCAGTCCTCAGTCCTCAAACCTCAATCCTCAAACCTCAGCCCTCAATCCGCATTCCTCAATCCCCAATCCTCAATTTTCAATCCTCAATACTCAGTCTTCAATCCTCAATACTCAATTCTCAATCCTCAATCCTCAATCGTCAGTCTTCAATCCTCAATGCTCAATCTTCAATCCTCAATCCTCAATCCTCAATCCTCAATCCTCAATCTTCATTCTACTATCCTCAATACCGAATCCTCAAACTTCAATCATCGATCCCCGATCCTCAATTCTGAATCCTCAATCCTCAGTCCTCAGTCCTCAAACCTCAATCCTCAACACTCAGCCCTCATCCTCAAACCTCAATCGTCAATCCTCAGTCATCAGCCGTCAAATCTCAACCCTCAACCCTCAGACCTCATCCTCAATCCTCAATCCTCAATCCTCAATCCTCAATCCTCAATCCCCAATACTCAATTTTCAATCCTCAATCCTCAATCCTCAATCCTCAATCCTCAACCCTCAGTCATCAATACTCAATCTTCAATACTCAATCCTCAATCCTCAATCCTCAGTCCTCAATCCTCAATCCTCAATCCTCATTCCTCAAACCTCAATCACCAACCCTCAGTCCTCATCCTCAATTCTCAATTCTCAATCCTCAATCCTCAATTCTCAATCTTCAATCCTCATTCCTCAATCCTCAATTCTCAATCTTCAATCCTCAATCCTCAATCCTCAATCCCCAATCCTCATTCCTCAATCCACAATACCCAATCCTCAATCTTCAATCCTCAATCCTCAATCCTCAATTCTCAATCGTCAATCCTCAGCCCTCAGTCCTCAAACCTCAATCCTCAACCCCCAGCCCTCATCCTGAATCCTCAATCCTAAATCCTCAATCCTCAATCCTCAATCTTCAATCCTCAATCCTCAACCCTCAATCCTCAATCCTCATTCTTCAATCCTCAATACCCAATCCTCAATCTTCAATACCCAATCCTCAATCCTCAATTCTCAATCTTCAATCCTCAATCCTCAATCCTCAATCCTCAATCCTCATTGTTCAATCCTCAGTACCCAATCCTCAATCTTCAATCCTCAATCCTCAATCCTTAATTCTCAACCCTCAATCCTCAATCCTCAATCCTCAATCCCCAGTCCTCATCGTTCAAACCTCAATCCTCAACCCTCAGTCCTCATCCTCAATTCTCAATTCTCAATTCGCAATCCTCAATCCTCAATCCTCAATATTCAAAACTCAATATTCAATCTCCAAACCTAGATCCCCAATTCCCAATCCTCAATCTTCAATTCTCAATCTTCAATCCTCAATTCTCAATCCTCAATTCTCAATCCTCAGACCTCAATCATCAATACTCAACCCTCAGTCCTCGTCCTCAATCCACAACACTCAATCCTCGATCCTCAATCTTCAATCATCAATATTCAATTTTCAATCCTCAATCCTCAATCCTCAATCCTCAATCCTCAATCCTCATTCTTCAATCCTCAGTACCCAATCCTCAATCTTCAATCCTCAATCCTCAATCCTCAATTCTCAACCCTCAATCCTCAATCCTCAATCCCCAGTCCTCATCCTTCAAACCTCAATCCTCAACCCTCAGTCCTCATCCTCAATTCTCAATTCGCAATCCTCAATCCTCAATCCTCAATATTCAAAACTCAATATTAAATTTCCAAACCTAGATCCCCAATACCCAATCCTCAATCTTCAATTCTCAATCTTCAATCCTCAATTCTCAATCCTCAATTCTCAATCCTCAGACCTCAATCATCAATACTCAACCCTCAGTCCTCGTCCTCAATCCACAACACTCAATCCTCGATCCTCAATCTTCAACCATCAATATTCAATTTTCAATACTCAATCGTCAATCCTCAATACTCATTCCTCAATCCTCAATGTTCAATCCTCAATACCCAATCCTCAATCTTCTATCCTCAATCCTCAATCCTCAATTCTCAATCCTCAATCCTCAATCCTCAGTCCTCAAACCTCAATCCTTATTCCGCAATACTGAATCCTCAATCTTCAGCCCTCAGTCCTCAACAATCAGTTGTTAATCCTCAATCCTCAGTAGAATATCCTCAATTCACAGGTTTCAATACTGAATACTCAACCTGCAATCTTAAAATCTCTATCTACAAACATCAATTCTCATCACTCAACCCACAACGCTCAGTCCCCAATCCTCAAACATCAATCCTCAATCCTCAATCCTCAATCCTCAATCCTCAATCTTCAATACTCAATACTCAATCTTCAATCCTCGGTCCTCAATCCTCAATCGTCAATCTCCAATCCTGAATACTCAATCTTCAATCCTCAATCCTCAATCCTCAATCCTCAACCTTCAATCCTCATTAATCAATCTCCAATCCTGGATCCTGAATCCCCAATCCTCAATCCTTAATCCTCAATATTCAGTCCTCAATCCCCAGTCCTCAATCTTCAATCCTCAATGTTCAATCCTCAATCCTCAATCCTCAGTCCTCAATCCTCAATCCACAACCCTCAACCCTCCAACCTCAATCCTCGACCGTGAGTCCTCGTCCTCAATCCTCAAACCTCAATCCTCAATCCTCAATCTACAATCATCAATCCTCAATCCTCAATCCTCAATCCTCAATCCTCAATCTTCAATCCTCAGTACTCAAACTTCAATCCTCAATCTTCAATCCTCAACCCTCAACACTGAGTCCTCAATGTTCAATTCTCAATTCTCAGTCTTCAATCCACAATACTGAATCCTCAATCCTCAATCCTCAAGCCCCAATCCTCAATCCTCAATCCTCAATCCTCAATCCTCAATCCTCAATTTTCAATCCTCAATACTCAATCTTCAATCCTCAATCCTCAATCCTCAATACTCAATCCTCAATCCCCAATCCTCAATCCTCAATCTTCAATCCTCAGTACTCAATTTGCAATCTTCAATCCCCAATCCTCAATACTCAATACTCATTCTCCAATCCTCAATACCCAATCCTCAATCTTCAATCCTCAATCCTCAATCCTCAGTTCTCAATCCTCGATCCTCTTTCCTCAGACCTCAAACATCAATATTCAATCCTCGGTCCTTCGCCTCAATCGACAACCCTCAATCCTCAATCCTCAATCTTCAATCATCAATATTCAATCTTCAATCCTCAATCCTCAATCCTCAATCCTCAATCCTCAATCCTCAATCTTTAATCCTGAATCCTCAATACTCAATCCTCAATCCTAAATCTTCAACCCTCAATACTCAATCTTCAATCTTCAATCCTCAATCCTCAGTCCTCAATCCTCAATCCGCAATCCTCAATCTTCAATCCTCAAAACTCAATTTTCAATCCTCAATACTCAATACTCAATCCTCAATCCTCACTCTTCAATCCTCAACACCCAATCCTCAATCTTCAATCCTCAATCCTCAATCCTCAATTCTCAATCCTCAATCCTCAATCCTCAGACCTCAAACATCAATACTCAACCCTCAGTCCTCGTCCTCAATCCACAACCCTCAATCCTCGATCCTCAATCTTCAATCATCAATACCCAATTCTCAATCTTCAATCCTCAATACTCAATCCTCAATCCTCAATCCTCATACTACAATCCTCAATACCCTATCCTCAATATTCAATCCTCAATCCTCAACCCTCAATTCTCAATCCTCAATCTTCAATCCTCAATCGTCAATCCTCAATCCTCAATCCTCAATTCTAAACCCTCAACCCTCAGTCCTCAGTCCTCAATCCTCAATCCTCAATCCTCAATCCTCAGTCCTCAGTCCTCAAACCACAATCCTCAACTCTCAGCCCTCATCCTCAATCCTCAATCGTCAATCCTCAGTCCTCAGCCCTCAAATCTCGACCCTCAACCCTCAGACCTCATCCTCAATCCTCAATTCACAATCCTCAATCCTCAATTCACAATCCTCAATCCTCAATCCTCATTCCCCAATACTCAATCTTCAATCCTCAATCTTCAATCCTCAATTCTCAATCCTCAATCCTCAATCCTCAGACCTCAAGCATCAATACTCAACCCTCAGTCCTCGTCCTCAATCCAAAACCATCAATCCTCAATCGTCAACCTTCAATCATCAATATTCAATCTTCTGTCCTCAATCCTCAATCCTCAATCCTCAATACTCAATCTCCAGTCCTCAATCCTCAATCCTCAATCCTCAATCCTCATTCTTCAATCCTCAACACCCACTCCTCAATCTTCAATTCTCAATCTTCAACCTCAATTCTCAATCCTCAATCCTCAATCCTCAGACCTCAAACATCAATACTCAACCCTCAGTACTCGTCCTCAATCCACAACACTCAATCCTCGATCCTCAATCTTCAATCATCAATATTCAACTTTCAATCCTCAATCCTCAATCCTCAATACACAATCCTCAATCCTGAATGTTCAGTCCTCAATACCCAATCCTCAATCTTCTATCCTCAACCCTCAATCCTCAATCCTCAATCCTCATTCCTCAGTCCTCAAACCTCAATCCTTAGTCCTCAATCCTGAATACTCAATCCTCAATCATTCAATCCTCAATCCTCAATCCTCAATCCTCAATCCTCATCCTTCAGTCCTCAATACCCAATCCTCAATCTTCAATCCTCAATCCTCAATTCTCAACCCTCAACCCTCAGTCCTCAGTCCTCAAGCCTCAATCCTGAAACCTCAGCCCTCATCTTCAATCCTCAACCCTCAATCCTCAATCCTCAATCTTCAAACCTCAATACTCAATCTTCAATCCTCAATCCTCAGTCCACAAACCTCAATTCTGAATCCTCAATCCTGCATCCTCAATCTTCAGCCCTCAGTCCTCAAGAATCAGTTGTAAATCCTCAATCCCCAATAGATCATCCACAATTCACAGTTTTCAATACTCAATACTCAATCTGCAATCCTCAATCCTCAATCCTCAATTCTAAACCCTCAACCCTCAGTCCTCAGTCCTCAAACCTCAATCCTCAAACCTCAGCCCTCAATCCGCATTCCTCAATTCCCAATCCTCAATTTTCAATCCTCAATACTCAGTCTTCAATCCTCAATACTCAATTCTCAATCCTCAATCCTCAATCGTCAGTCTTCAATCCTCAATGCTCAATCTTCAATCCTCAATCCTCAATCCTCAATCCTCAATCCTCAATCCTCATTCTACTATCCTCAATACCGAATCCTCAAACTTCAATCATCGATCCCCGATCCTCAATTCTGAATCCTCAATCCTCAGTCCTCAGTCCTCAAACCTCAATCCTCAACACTCAGCCCTCATCCTCAAACCTCAATCGTCAATCCTCAGTCATCAGCCGTCAAATCTCAACCCTCAACCCTCAGACCTCATCCTCAATCCTCAATCCTCAATCCTCAATCCTCAATCCTCAATCCCCAATACTCAATTTTCAATCCTCAATCCTCAATCCTCAATCCTCAATCCTCAACCCTCAGTCATCAATACTCAATCTTCAATACTCAATCCTCAATCCTCAATCCTCAGTCCTCAATCCTCAATCCTCAATCCGCATTCCTCAAACCTCAATCACCAACCCTCAGTCCTCATCCTCAATTCTCAATTCTCAATCCTCAATCCTCAATTCTCAATCTTCAATCCTCATTCCTCAATCCTCAATTCTCAATCTTCAATCCTCAATCCTCAATCCTCAATCCCCAATCCTCATTCCTCAATCCACAATACCCAATCCTCAATCTTCAATCCTCAATCCTCAATCCTCAATTCTCAATCGTCAATCCTCAGCCCTCAGTCCTCAAACCTCAATCCTCAACCCCCAGCCCTCATCCTGAATCCTCAATCCTCAATCCTCAATCCTCAATCCTCAATCTTCAATCCTCAATCCTCAACCCTCAATCCTCAATCCTCATTCTTCAATCCTCAATACCCAATCCTCAATCTTCAATACCCAATCCTCAATCCTCAATTCTCAATCTTCAATCCTCAATCCTCAATCCTCAATCCTCAATCCTCATTGTTCAATCCTCAGTACCCAATCCTCAATCTTCAATCCTCAATCCTCAATCCTTAATTCTCAACCCTCAATCCTCAATCCTCAATCCTCAATCCCCAGTCCTCATCGTTCAAACCTCAATCCTCAACCCTCAGTCCTCATCCTCAATTCTCAATTCGCAATCCTCAATCCTCAATCCTCAATATTCAAAACTCAATATTCAATCTCCAAACCTAGATCCCCAATTCCCAATCCTCAATCTTCAATTCTCAATCTTCAATCCTCAATTCTCAATCCTCAATTCTCAATCCTCAGACCTCAATCATCAATACTCAACCCTCAGTCCTCGTCCTCAATCCACAACACTCAATCCTCGATCCTCAATCTTCAATCATCAATATTCAATTTTCAATCCTCAATCCTCAATCCTCAATCCTCAATCCTCAATCCTCATTCTTCAATCCTCAGTACCCAATCCTCAATCTTCAATCCTCAATCCTCAATCCTCAATTCTCAACCCTCAATCCTCAATCCTCAATCCCCAGTCCTCATCCTTCAAACCTCAATCCTCAACCCTCAGTCCTCATCCTCAATTCTCAATTCGCAATCCTCAATCCTCAATCCTCAATATTCAAAACTCAATATTAAATTTCCAAACCTAGATCCCCAATACCCAATCCTCAATCTTCAATTCTCAATCTTCAATCCTCAATTCTCAATCCTCAATTCTCAATCCTCAGACCTCAATCATCAATACTCAACCCTCAGTCCTCGTCCTCAATCCACAACACTCAATCCTCGATCCTCAATCTTCAACCATCAATATTCAATTTTCAATACTCAATCGTCAATCCTCAATACTCATTCCTCAATCCTCAATGTTCAATCCTCAATACCCAATCCTCAATCTTCTATCCTCAATCCTCAATCCTCAATTCTCAATCCTCAATCCTCAATCCTCAGTCCTCAAACCTCAATCCTTATTCCGCAATACTGAATCCTCAATCTTCAGCCCTCAGTCCTCAACAATCAGTTGTTAATCCTCAATCCTCAGTAGAATATCCTCAATTCACAGGTTTCAATACTGAATACTCAACCTGCAATCTTAAAATCTCTATCTACAAACATCAATTCTCATCACTCAACCCACAACGCTCAGTCCCCAATCCTCAAACATCAATCCTCAATCCTCAATCCTCAATCCTCAATCCTCAATCTTCAATACTCAATACTCAATCTTCAATCCTCGGTCCTCAATCCTCAATCGTCAATCTCCAATCCTGAATACTCAATCTTCAATCCTCAATCCTCAATCCTCAATCCTCAACCTTCAATCCTCATTAATCAATCTCCAATCCTGGATCCTGAATCCCCAATCCTCAATCCTTAATCCTCAATATTCAGTCCTCAATCCCCAGTCCTCAATCTTCAATCCTCAATGTTCAATCCTCAATCCTCAATCCTCAGTCCTCAATCCTCAATCCACAACCCTCAACCCTCCAACCTCAATCCTCGACCGTGAGTCCTCGTCCTCAATCCTCAAACCTCAATCCTCAATCCTCAATCTACAATCATCAATCCTCAATCCTCAATCCTCAATCCTCAATCCTCAATCTTCAATCCTCAGTACTCAAACTTCAATCCTCAATCTTCAATCCTCAACCCTCAACACTGAGTCCTCAATGTTCAATTCTCAATTCTCAGTCTTCAATCCACAATACTGAATCCTCAATCCTCAATCCTCAAGCCCCAATCCTCAATCCTCAATCCTCAATCCTCAATCCTCAATCCTCAATTTTCAATCCTCAATACTCAATCTTCAATCCTCAATCCTCAATCCTCAATACTCAATCCTCAATCCCCAATCCTCAATCCTCAATCTTCAATCCTCAGTACTCAATTTGCAATCTTCAATCCCCAATCCTCAATACTCAATACTCATTCTCCAATCCTCAATACCCAATCCTCAATCTTCAATCCTCAATCCTCAATCCTCAGTTCTCAATCCTCGATCCTCTTTCCTCAGACCTCAAACATCAATATTCAATCCTCGGTCCTTCGCCTCAATCGACAACCCTCAATCCTCAATCCTCAATCTTCAATCATCAATATTCAATCTTCAATCCTCAATCCTCAATCCTCAATCCTCAATCTTTAATCCTGAATCCTCAATACTCAATCCTCAATCCTAAATCTTCAACCCTCAATACTCAATCTTCAATCTTCAATCCTCAATCCTCAGTCCTCAATCCTCAATCCGCAATCCTCAATCTTCAATCCTCAAAACTCAATTTTCAATCCTCAATACTCAATACTCAATCCTCAATCCTCACTCTTCAATCCTCAACACCCAATCCTCAATCTTCAATCCTCAATCCTCAATCCTCAATTCTCAATCCTCAATCCTCAATCCTCAGACCTCAAACATCAATACTCAACCCTCAGTCCTCGTCCTCAATCCACAACCCTCAATCCTCGATCCTCAATCTTCAATCATCAATACCCAATTCTCAATCTTCAATCCTCAATACTCAATCCTCAATCCTCAATCCTCATACTACAATCCTCAATACCCTATCCTCAATATTCAATCCTCAATCCTCAACCCTCAATTCTCAATCCTCAATCTTCAATCCTCAATCGTCAATCCTCAATCCTCAATCCTCAATTCTAAACCCTCAACCCTCAGTCCTCAGTCCTCAATCCTCAATCCTCAATCCTCAATCCTCAGTCCTCAGTCCTCAAACCACAATCCTCAACTCTCAGCCCTCATCCTCAATCCTCAATCGTCAATCCTCAGTCCTCAGCCCTCAAATCTCGACCCTCAACCCTCAGACCTCATCCTCAATCCTCAATTCACAATCCTCAATCCTCAATTCACAATCCTCAATCCTCAATCCTCATTCCCCAATACTCAATCTTCAATCCTCAATCTTCAATCCTCAATTCTCAATCCTCAATCCTCAATCCTCAGACCTCAAGCATCAATACTCAACCCTCAGTCCTCGTCCTCAATCCAAAACCAGCAATCCTCAATCGTCAACCTTCAATCATCAATATTCAATCTTCTGTCCTCAATCCTCAATCCTCAATCCTCAATACTCAATCTCCAGTCCTCAATCCTCAATCCTCAATCCTCAATCCTCATTCTTCAATCCTCAACACCCACTCCTCAATCTTCAATTCTCAATCTTCAACCTCAATTCTCAATCCTCAATCCTCAATGCTCAGACCTCAAACATCAATACTCAACCCTCAGTACTCGTCCTCAATCCACAACACTCAATCCTCGATCCTCAATCTTCAATCATCAATATTCAACTTTCAATCCTCAATCCTCAATCCTCAATACACAATCCTCAATCCTGAATGTTCAGTCCTCAATACCCAATCCTCAATCTTCTATCCTCAACCCTCAATCCTCAATCCTCAATCCTCATTCCTCAGTCCTCAAACCTCAATCCTTAGTCCTCAATCCTGAATCCTCAATCTTCAGCCCTCAGTCCTCAACAATCAGTTGTCAATCCTCAATCCTCAGTAGAATATCCTCAATTCACAGGTTTCAATACTCAATACTCAACCTGCAATCTTCAAATCACTATCCACAAACATCAATTCTGATCGCTCAACCCTCAACACTCAATCCCCAATCCTCGATCTTCAATCCTCAATCCTCAATCCTCTATCCTCAATCCTCAATCTTCAATCCTCAATACTCAATCTTCAATCCTCGGTCCTCAATCCTCAATCGTCAATCTCATCCTGAATACTCAATCCTCAATCATTCAATCCTCAATCCTCAATCCTCAATCCTCAATCCTCATCCTTCAGTCCTCAATACCCAATCCTCAATCTTCAATCCTCAATCCTCAATTCTCAACCCTCAACCCTCAGTCCTCAGTCCTCAAGCCTCAATCCTGAAACCTCAGCCCTCATCTTCAATCCTCAATCCTCAATCCTCAATCCTCAATCTTCAATCCTCAATACTCAATCTTCAATCCTCAATCCTCAGTCCACAAACCTCAATTCTGAATCCTCAATCCTGCATCCTCAATCTTCAGCCCTCAGTCCTCAAGAATCAGTTGTCAATCCTCAATCCCCAATAGATCATCCACAATTCACAGTTTTCAATACTCAATACTCAATCTGCAATCCTCAATCCTCAATCCTCAATTCTAAACCCTCAACCCTCAGTCCTCAGTCCTCAAACCTCAATCCTCAAACCTCAGCCCTCAATCCGCATTCCTCAATCCCCAATCCTCAATTTTCAATCCTCAATACTCAGTCTTCAATCCTCAATACTCAATTCTCAATCCTCAATCCTCAATCGTCAGTCTTCAATCCTCAATGCTCAATCTTCAATCCTCAATCCTCAATCCTCAATCCTCAATCCTCAATCCTCATTCTACTATCCTCAATACCGAATCCTCAAACTTCAATCATCGATCCCCGATCCTCAATTCTGAATCCTCAATCCTCAGTCCTCAGTCCTCAAACCTCAATCCTCAACACTCAGCCCTCATCCTCAAACCTCAATCGTCAATCCTCAGTCATCAGCCGTCAAATCTCAACCCTCAACCCTCAGACCTCATCCTCAATCCTCAATCCTCAATCCTCAATCCTCAATCCTCAATCCCCAATACTCAATTTTCAATCCTCAATCCTCAATCCTCAATCCTCAATCCTCAACCCTCAGTCATCAATACTCAATCTTCAATACTCAATCCTCATTCCTCAATCCTCAATCCTCAATCCTCAATCCTCAATCCTCATTCCTCAAACCTCAATCACCAACCCTCAGTCCTCATCCTCAATTCTCAATCCTCAATCCTCGATTCTCAATCTTCAATCCTCATTCCTCAATCCTCAATTCTCAATCTTCAATCCTCAATCCTCAATCCTCAATCCCCAATCCTCATTCCTCAATCCACAATACCCAATCCTCAATCTTCAATCCTCAATCCTCAATCCTCAATTCTCAATCGTCAATCCTCAGCCCTCAGTCCTCAAACCTCAATCCTCAACCCCCAGCCCTCATCCTGAATCCTCAATCCTCAATCCTCAATCCTCAATCCTCAATCTTCAATCCTCAATCCTCAACCCTCAATCCTCAATCCTCATTCTTCAATCCTCAATACCCAATCCTCAATCTTCAATACCCAATCCTCAATCCTCAATTCTCAATCTTCAATCCTCAATCCTCAATCCTCAATCCTCAATCCTCATTGTTCAATCCTCAGTACCCAATCCTCAATCTTCAATCCTCAATCCTCAATCCTTAATTCTCAACCCTCAATCCTCAATCCTCAATCCTCAATCCCCAGTCCTCATCGTTCAAACCTCAATCCTCAACCCTCAGTCCTCATCCTCAATTCTCAATTCGCAATCCTCAATCCTCAATCCTCAATATTCAAAACTCAATATTCAATCTCCAAACCTAGATCCCCAATTCCCAATCCTCAATCTTCAATTCTCAATCTTCAATCCTCAATTCTCAATCCTCAATTCTCAATCCTCAGACCTCAATCATCAATACTCAACCCTCAGTCCTCGTCCTCAATCCACAACACTCAATCCTCGATCCTCAATCTTCAATCATCAATATTCAATTTTCAATCCTCAATCCTCAATCCTTAATCCTCAATCCTCAATCCTCATTCTTCAATCCTCAGTACCCAATCCTCAATCTTCAATCCTCAATCCTCAATCCTCAATTCTCAACCCTCAATCCTCAATCCTCAATCCCCAGTCCTCATCCTTCAAACCTCAATCCTCAACCCTCAGTCCTCATCCTCAATTCTCAATTCGCAATCCTCAATCCTCAATCCTCAATATTCAAAACTCAATATTAAATTTCCAAACCTAGATCCCCAATTCCCAATCCTCAATCTTCAATTCTCAATCTTCAATCCTCAATTCTCAATCCTCAATTCTCAATCCTCAGACCTCAATCATCAATACTCAACCCTCAGTCCTCGTCCTCAATCCACAACACTCAATCCTCGATCCTCAATCTTCAATAATCAATATTCAATTTTCAATCCTCAATCCTCAATCCTCAATACACAATCCTCAATCCTGAATGTTCAGTCCTCAGTACCCAATCCTCAATCTTCTATCCTCAACCCTCAATCCTCAATCCTCAATCCTCAATCCTCAATCCTCAGTCCTCAAACCTCAATCCTTATTCCTCAATCCTGAATTCTCGATCTTCAGCCCTCAGTCCTCAACAATCAGTTGTCAATCCTCAATCCTCAGTAGAATATCCTCAATTCACAGGTTTCAATACTCAATACTCAACCTGCAATCTTCAAATCACTATCCACAAACATCAATTCTGATCGCTCAACCCTCAACACTCAATCCCCAATCCTCGATCTTCAATCCTCAATCCTCAATCCTCAATCTTCAGTCCTCAATCCTCAATCCTCAATCCTCAGTCTCCAATTCTCAATACATTATCCTCAATCTTCAATCCTCAATCCTCAATCCTCAATTCTCAATCCTCAATCCTCAGTACTCAGTCCTCAAACCTCAATCCTCAACCCTCAGCCCTCATCCTCGATACTGAATCCTCAATTCTCAATCCTCAATCTTCAATCCTCAATACTCAATCTTCAATCCTCAATCCTCAGTCCACAAACCTCAATTCTGAATCCACAATCCTGCATCCACAATCTTCAGCCCTCAGTCCTCAAGAATCAGATGTCAATCCTCAATCCCCAATAGAACATCCACAATTCACAGTTTTCAATACTCAATACTCAATCTGCAATCCTCAATCCTCAATCCTCAATTCTAAACTCTCAACCCTCAGTCCTCAGTCCTCAAACCTCAATCCTCAAACGTCAGCCCTCAATCCTCAATCATCAATCCTCGATCCTCAATTCTCAATCCTCAATCCTCAGTCCTCAGTCCTCAAACCTCAATCCTCAACCCTCAGCCCTCATCCTCAATCCTCAATCGTCAATCCTCAGTCATCAGCCGTCAAAACACAACCCTCAACGCTCAGACCTCATCCTCAATCCACAATCCTCAATCCTCAATCCTCATTCTTCAATCCTCAATACCGAATCCTCAATCTTCAATCCTCAATCCTCAATCCTCAATTCTCAATCTTCAATCCTCAACCATCAATCCTCAATCCTCAATCCTCATTCTTCAATCCTCAGACCTCAAACATCAATACTCAACCCTCAGTCCTCGTCCTCAATCCAAAACCATCAATCCTCAATCGTCAACCTTCAATCATCAATATTCAATCTTCTGTCCTCAATCCTCAATCCTCAATCCTCAATACTCAATCTTCAGTCCTCAATCCTCAATCCTCAATCCTCAATCCTCATTCTTCAATCCTCAACACCCACTCCTCAATCTTCAATTCTCAATCTTCAACCTCAATTCTCAATCCTCAATCCTCAATCCTCAGACCTCAAACATCAATACTCAACCCTCAGTACTCGTCCTCAATCCACAACACTCAATCCTCGATCCTCAATCTTCAATCATCAATATTCAATTTTCAATCCTCAATCCTCAATCCTCAATCCTCAATACACAATCCTCAATCCTGAATGTTCAGTCCTCAATACCCAGTCCTCAATCTTCTATCCTCAACCCTCAATCCTCAATCCTCAATCCTCAATCCTCAGTCCTCAAACCTCAATCCTCAGTCCTCAATCCTGAATCCTCAATCTTCAGCCCTCAGTCCTCAACAATCAGTTGTCAATCCTCAATCCTCAGTAGAATATCCTCAATTCACAGGTTTCAATACTCAATACTCAACCTGCAATCTTCAAATCACTACCCACAAACATCAATTCTGATCGCTCAACCCTCAACACTCAATCCCCAATCCTCGATCTTCAATCCTCAATCCTCAATCCTCAATCCTCAATCCTCAATCTTCAATCCTCAATACTCAATATTCAATCCTCGGTCCTCAATCCTCAATCGTCAATCTCATCCTGAATACTCAATCCTCAATCATTCAATCCTCAATCCTCAATCCTCAATCCTCAATCCTCATCCTTCAGTCCTCAATACCCAATCCTCAATCCTCAATCCTCATTCTTCAATCCTCAATACCCAATCCTCAATCTTCAATCCTCAATCCTCAATCCTCGTTCCTCATACCTCAATCCTCAACCCTCAGTCCTCATCCTCAACGCTCAATTCTCAATTCTCAATCCTCATTCCTCAATCCTCAATTTTCAATCCTCATTAATCAATCGCCAATCCTAGATCCTGAATCCCCAATCCTCAATCCTCAATCCTCAATCCTCAATCCTCAACCGTCAGTCCACGTCCTCAATCCTCAACCCTCAATCCTCAATCCTCAATCTTCAATCCTCAATACTCAATATTCAATCCTCAATCCTCAATCCTCAATCCTCAATCTTCAATCCTCAATCCTCAATCCTCAACCCTCAATCCTCAATCCTCAATCCTCAATCCTCAATCCTCAATCCTCATTCTTCAATCCTCAACACCCAATCCTCAATCTTCAATTCTCAACCTTCAATCCACAATTCTCAATCCTCAATCCTCAATGCTCAGACCTCAAACATCAATACTCAACCCTCAGTCCTCGTCCTCAATCCACAACACTCAATCCTCGATCCTCAACCTTCAACCATCAATATTCAATTTTCAATACTCAATCGTCAAACCTCAATACTCATTCCTCAATCCTCAATGTTCAATCCTCAATACCCAATCCTCAATCTTCTATCCTCAATCCTCAATCCTCAATTCTCAATCCTCAATCCTCAATCCTCAGTCCTCAAACCTCAATCCTTATTCCTCAATACTGAATCCTCAATCTTCAGCCCTCAGTCCTCAACAATCAGTTGTTAATCCTCAATACTCAGTAGAATATCCTCAATTCACAGGTTTCAATACTGAATACTCAACCTGCAATCTTAAAATCTCTATCTACAAACATCAATTCTCATCACTCAACCCACAACGCTCAGTCCCCAATCCTCAAACTTCAATCCTCAATCCTCAATCCTCAATCCTCAATCTTCAATCCTCAATCCTCAATCCTCAATTCTCAATCCTCAATCCTCAATCCTCAGACCTCAAACATCAATACTCAACCCTCAGTCCTCGTCCTCAATCCACAACCCTCAATCCTCGATCCTCAATCTTCAATCATCAATACCCAATCCTCAACCTTCAATACTCAATCCTCAATCCTCAATTCTCAATCTTCAATCCTCAATACTCAATCCTCAATCCTCAATCCTCATACTACAATCCTCAATACCCTATCCTCAATATTCAATCCTCAATCCTCAACCCTCAATTCTCAATCCTCAATCTTCAATCCTCAATCCTCAATCCTCAATCCTCAATCCTCAATTCTAAACCCTCAACCCTCAGTCCTCAGTCCTCAATCCTCAATCCTCAATCCTCAATCCTCAGTCCTCAGTCCTCAAACCACAATCCTCAACTCTCAGCCCTCATCCTCAATCCTCAATCGTCAATCCTCAGTCCTCAGCCCTCAAATCTCGACCCTCAACCCTCAGACCTCATCCTCAATCCTCAATTCACAATCCTCAATCCTCAATCCTCATTCCCCAATACTCAATCTTCAATCCTCAATCCTCAATCCTCAATTCTCAATCCTCAATCCTCAATCCTCAGACCTCAAGCATCAATACTCAACCCTCAGTCCTCGTCCTCAATCCAAAACCATCAATCCTCAATCGTCAACCTTCAATCATCAATATTCAATCTTCTGTCCTCAATCCTCAATCCTCAATCCTCAATACTCAATCTCCAGTCCTCAATCCTCAATCCTCAATCCTCAATCCTCATTCTTCAATCCTCAACACCCACTCCTCAATCTTCAATTCTCAATCTTCGACCTCAATTCTCAATCCTCAATCCTCAATCCTCAGACCTCAAACATCAATACTCAACCCTCAGTACTCGTCCTCAAACCACAACACTCAATCCTCGATCCTCAATCTTCAATCATCAATATTCAATTTTCAATCCTCAATCCTCAATCCTCAATACACAATCCTCAATCCTGAATGTTCAGTCCTCAATACCCAATCCTCAATCTTCTATCCTCAACCCTCAATCCTCAATCCTCAATCCTCAATCCTCAGTCCTCAAACCTCAATCCTTAGTCCTCAATCCTGAATCCTCAATCTTCAGCCCTCAGTCCTCAACAATCAGTTGTCAATCCTCAATCCTCAGTAGAATATCCTCAATTCACAGGTTTCAATACTCAATACTCAACCTGCAATCTTCAAATCACTATCCACAAACATCAATTCTGATCGCTCAACCCTCAACACTCAATCCCCAATCCTCGATCTTCAATCCTCAATCCTCAATCCTCAATCCTCAATCCTCAATCTTCAATCCTCAATACTCAATCTTCAATCCTCGGTCCTCAATCCTCAATCGTCAATCTCATCCTGAATACTCAATCCTCAATCATTCAATCCTCAATCCTCAATCCTCAATCCTCAATCCTCATCCTTCAGTCCTCAATACCCAATCCTCAATCTTCAATCCTCAATCCTCAATTCTGAACCCTCAACCCTCAGTCCTCAGTCCTCAAGCCTCAATCCTGAAACCTCAGCCCTCGTCTTCAATCCTCAATCCTCAATCCTCAATCCTCAATCTTCAATCCTCAATACTCAATCTTCAATCCTCAATCCTCAGTCCACAAACCTCAATTCTGAATCCTCAATCCTGCATCCTCAATCTTCAGCCCTCAGTCCTCAAGAATCAGTTGTCAATCCTCAATCCCCAATAGATCATCCACAATTCACAGTTTTCAATACTCAATACTCAATCTGCAATCCTCAATCCTCAATCCTCAATTCTAAACCCTCAACCCTCAGTCCTCAGTCCTCAAACCTCAATCCTCAAACCTCAGCCCTCAATCCGCATTCCTCAATCCTCAATCCTCAATTTTCAATCCTCAATACTCAGTCTTCAATCCTCAATACTCAATTCTCAATCCTCAATCCTCAATCGTCAGTCTTCAATCCTCAATGCTCAATCTTCAATCCTCAATCCTCAATCCTCAATCCTCAATCCTCAATCCTCATTCTACTATCCTCAATACCGAATCCTCAATCTTCAATCATCGATCCCCGATCCTCAATTCTGAATCCTCAATCCTCAGTCCTCAGTCCTCAAACCTCAATCCTCAACACTCAGCCCTCATCCTCAATCCTCAATCGTCAATCCTCAGTCATCAGCCGTCAAATCTCAACCCTCAACCCTCAGACCTCATCCTCAATCCTCAATCCTCAATCCTCAATCCTCAATCCTCAATCCCCAATACTCAATTTTCAATCCTCAATCCTCAATCCTCAATCCTCAATCCTCAACCCTCAGTCATCAATACTCAATCTTCAATACTCAATCCTCAATCCTCAATCCTCAATCCTCAATCCTCAATCCTCAATCCTCATTCCTCAAACCTCAATCACCAACCCTCAGTCCTCATCCTCAATTCTCAATTCTCAATCCTCAATCCTCAATTCTCAATCTTCAATCCTCATTCCTCAATCCTCAATTCTCAGTCTTCAATCCTCAATCCTCAATCCTCAATCCCCAATCCTCATTCCTCAATCCACAATACCCAATCCTCAATCTTCAATCCTCAATCCTCAATCCTCAGCCCTCAGTCCTCAAACCTCAATCCTCAACCCCCAGCGCTCATCCTGAATCCTCAATCCTCAATCCTCAATCCTCAATCCTCAATCTTCAATCCTCAATCCTCAACCCTCAATCCTCAATCCTCATTCTTCAATCCTCAATACCCAATCCTCAATCTTCAATACTCAATCCTCAATCCTCGATTCTCAATCTTCAATCCTCAATCCTCAATCCTCAATCCTCAATCCTCATTCTTCAATCCTCAGTACCCAATCCTCAATCTTCAATCCTCAATCCTCAATCCTTAATTCTCAACCCTCAATCCTCAATCCTCAATCCTCAATCCCCAGTCCTCATCGTTCAAACCTCAATCCTCAACCCTCAGTCCTCATCCTCAATTCTCAATTCGCAATCCTCAATCCTCAATCCTCAATATTCAAAACTCAATATTCAATCTCCAAACCTAGATCCCCAATTCCCAATCCTCAATCTTCAATTCTCAATCTTCAATCCTCAATTCTCAATCCTCAATTCTCAATCCTCAGACCTCAATCATCAATACTCAACCCTCAGTCCTCGTCCTCAATCCACAACACTCAATCCTCGATCCTCAATCTTCAATCATCAATATTCAATTTTCAATCCTCAATCCTCAATCCTCAATCCTCAATCCTCAATCCTCATTCTTCAATCCTCAGTACCCAATCCTCAATCTTCAATCCTCAATCCTCAATCCTCAATTCTCAACCCTCAATCCTCAATCCTCAATCCCCAGTCCTCATCCTTCAAACCTCAATCCTCAACCCTCAGTCCTCATCCTCAATTCTCAATTCGCAATCCTCAATCCTCAATCCTCAATATTCAAAACTCAATATTAAATTTCCAAACCTAGATCCCCAATTCCCAATCCTCAATCTTCAATTCTCAATCTTCAATCCTCAATTCTCAATCCTCAATTCTCAATCCTCAGACCTCAATCATCAATACTCAACCCTCAGTCCTCGTCCTCAATCCACAACACTCAATCCTCGATCCTCAATCTGCAATCATCAATATTCAATTTTCAATCCTCAATCCTCAATCCTCAATACACAATCCTCAATCCTGAATGTTCAGTCCTCAGTACCCAATCCTCAATCTTCTATCCTCAACCCTCAATCCTCAATCCTCAATCCTCAATCCTCAATCCTCAGTACTCAAACCTCAATCCTTATTCCTCAATCCTGAATTCTCGATCTTCAGCCCTCAGTCCTCAACAATCAGTTGTCAATCCTCAATCCTCAGTAGAATATCCTCAATTCACAGGTTTCAATACTCAATACTCGACCTGCAATCTTCAAATCACTATCCACAAACATCAATTCTGATCACTCAACCCTCAAAACTCAGTCCCCAATCCTCAATCTTCAATCCTCAATCCTCAATCCTCAATCCTCAATCCTCAATCTTCAATCCTCAATACTCAATCTTCAATCCTCGGTCCTCAATCCTCAATCGTCAATCTCCAATCCTGAATACTCAATCTTCAATCATGCAATCCTCAATCCTCAATCCTCTATCCTCAATACTCATTCTTCAGTCCTCAATACCCAATCCTCAATCTTCAATCCTCAATCCTCAATCCTCAATTCTCAACCCTCAACCCTCAGTCCTCAGTCCTTAAACCTCAATCCACAAACCTCAGCCCTCATCTTCAATCCTCAATCCTCAATCCTCAATCCTCAATCTTCAATCCTCAATACTCAATCTTCAATCCTCAATCCTCAGTCCACAAACCTCAATTCTGAATCCACAATGCTGCATCCACAATCTTCAGCCCTCAGTCCTCAAGAATCAGATGTCAATCCTCAATCCCCAATAGAACATCCACAATTCACAGTTCTCAATACTCAATACTCAATCTGCAATCCTCAATCCTCAATCCTCAATTCTAAACTCTCAACCCTCAGTCCTCAGTCCTCAAACCTCAATCCTCAAACGTCAGCCCTCAATCCTCAATCATCAATCCTCGATCCTCAATTCTCAATCCTCAATCCTCAGTCCTCAGTCCTCAAACCTCAATCCTCAACCCTCAGCCCTCATCCTCAATCCTCAATCGTCAATCCTCAGTCATCAGCCGTCAAAACACAACCCTCAACGCTCAGACCTCATCCTCAATCCACAATCCTCAATCCTCAATCCTCATTCTTCAATCCTCAATACCGAATCCTCAATCTTCAATCCTCAATCCTCAATCCTCAATTCTCAATCTTCAATCCTCAACCATCAATCCTCAATCCTCAATCCTCATTCTTCAATCCTCAGACCTCAAACATCAATACTCAACCCTCAGTCCTCGTCCTCAATCCAAAACCATCAATCCTCAATCGTCAACCTTCAATCATCAATATTCAATCTTCTGTCCTCAATCCTCAATCCTCAATCCTCAATACTCAATCTTCAGTCCTCAATCCTCAATCCTCAATCCTCAATCCTCATTCTTCAATCCTCAACACCCACTCCTCAATCTTCAATTCTCAATCTTCAACCTCAATTCTCAATCCTCAATCCTCAATCCTCAGACCTCAAACATCAATACTCAACCCTCAGTACTCGTCCACAATCCACAACACTCAATCCTCGATCCTCAATCTTCAATCATCAATATTCAATTTTCAATCCTCAATCCTCAATCCTCAATACACAATCCTCAATCCTGAATGTTCAGTCCTCAATACCCAATCCTCAATCTTCTATCCTCAACCCTCAATCCTCAATCCTCAATCCCCAATCCTCAGTCCTCAAACCTCAATCCTTAGTCCTCAATCCTGAATCCTCAATCTTCAGCCCTCAGTCCTCAACAATCAGTTGTCAATCCTCAATCCTCAGTAGAATATCCTCAATTCACAGGTTTCAATACTCAATACTCAACCTGCAATCTTCAAATCACTATCCACAAACATCAATTCTGATCGCTCAACCCTCAACACTCAATCCCCAATCCTCGATCTTCAATCCTCAATCCTCAATCCTCAATCCTCAATCCTCAATCTTCAATCCTCAATACTCAATATTCAATCCTCGGTCCTCAATCCTCGATCGTCAATCTCATCCTGAATACTCAATCCTCAATCATTCAATCCTCAATCCTCAATCCTCAATCCTCAATCCTCATCCTTCAGTCCTCAATACCCAATCCTCAATCTTCAATCCTCAATCCTCAATTCTCAACCCTCAACCCTCAGTCCTCAGTCCTCAAGCCTCAATCCTGAAACCTCAGCCCTCATCTTCAATCCTCAATCCTCAATCCTCAATCCTCAATCTTCAATCCTCAATACTCAATCTTCAATCCTCAATCCTCAGTCCACAAACCTCAATTCTGAATCCTCAATCCTGCATCCTCAATCTTCAGCACTCAGTCCTCAAGAATCGGTTGTCAATCCTCAATCCCCAATAGATCATCCACAATTCACAGTTTTCAATACTCAATACTCAATCTGCAATCCTCAATCCTCAATACTCTATTCTAAACCCTCAACCCTCAGTCCTCAGTCCTCAAACCTCAATCCTCAAACCTCAGCCCTCAATCCGCATTCCTCAATCCTCAATCCTCAATTTTCAATCCTCAATACTCAGTCTTCAATCCTCAATACTCAATCCTCAATCCTCAATCCTCAATCGTCAGTCTTCAATCCTCAATGCTCAATCTTCAATCCTCAATTCTCAATCCTCAATCCTCAATCCTCAATCCTCATTCTACTATCCTCAATACCGAATCCTCAATCTTCAATCATCGATCCCCGATCCTCAATTCTGAATCCTCAATCCTCAGTCCTCAGTCCTCAAACCTCAATCCTCAACACTCAGCCCTCATCCTCAATCCTCAATCGTCAATCCTCAGTCATCAGCCGTCAAATCTCAACCCTCAACCCTCAGACCTCATCCTCAATCCTCAATCCTCAATCCTCAATCCTCAATCCCCAATACTCAATTTTCAATCCTCAATTCTCAATCCTCAATCCTCAATCCTCAACCCTCAGTCACCAATACTCAATCTTGAATACTCAATCCTCAATCCTCAATCCTCAATCCTCAATCCTCAATCCTCAATCCTCATTCCTCAAACCTCAATCACCAACCCTCAGTCCTCATCCTCAATTCTCAATTCTCAATCCTCAATCCTCAATTCTCAATCTTCAATCCTCATTCCTCAATCCTCAATTCTCAATCTTCAATCCTCAATCCTCAATCCTCAATCCTCTATCCTCATTCCTCAATCCACAATACCCAATCCTCAATCTTCAATCCTCAATCCTCAATCCTCAATTCTCAATCGTCAATCCTCAGCCCTCAGTCCTCAAACCTCAATCCTCAACCCCCAGCCCTCATCCTGAATCCTCAATCTTCAATCCTCAATCCTCAATCCTCAATCTTCAATCCTCAATCCTCAACCCTCAATCCTCAATCCTCATTCTTCAATCCTCAATACCCAATCCTCAATCTTCAATACTCAATCCTCAATCCTCAATTCTCAATCTTCAATCCTCAATCCTCAATCCTCAATCCTCAATCCTCATTCTTCAATCCTCAGTACCCAATCCTCAATCTTCAATCCTCAATCCTCAATCCTTAGTTCTCAACCCTCAATCCTCAATCCTCAATCCTCAATCCCCAGTCCTCATCGTTCAAACCTCAATCCTCAACCCTCAGTCCTCATCCTCAATTCTCAATTCGCAATCCTCAATCCTCAATCCTCAATATTCAAAACTCAATATTCAATCTCCAAACCTAGATCCCCAATTCCCAATCCTCAATCTTCAATTCTCAATCTTCAATCCTCAATTCTCAATCCTCAATTCTCAATCCTCAGACCTCAATCATCAATACTCAACCCTCAGTCCTCGTCCTCAATCCACAACACTCAATCCTCGATCCTCAATCTTCAATCATCAATATTCAATTTTCAATCCTCAATCCTCAATCCTCAATACACAATCCTCAATCCTGAATGTTCAGTCCTCAGTACCCAATCCTCAATCTTCTATCCTCAACCCTCAATCCTCAATCCTCAATCCTCAATCCTCAATCCTCAGTCCTCAAACCTCAATCCTTATTCCTCAATCCTGAATTCTCGATCTTCAGCCCTCAGTCCTCAACAATCAGTTGTCAATCATCAATCCTCAGTAGAATATCCTCAATTCACAGTTTTCAATACTCAATACTCAATCTGCAATCCTCAACCCTCAATCCTCAATTCTAAACTCTCAACCCTCAGTCCTCAGTCCTCAAACCTCAATCCTCAAACGTCAGCCCTCAATCCTCAATCCTCAATCCTCAATCCTCAATTTTCAATCCTCAATACACAATCTTCAATCCTCAATACTCAATCCTCAATCCTCAATCCTCAATCGTCAGTCTTCAACCCTCAATACCCAATCTTCAATCCCCAATCCTCAATCCTCAATCCTCAATCCTCATTCTACAATCCTCAACACCGAATCCTCAATCTTCAATCATCAATCCTCGATCCTCAATTCTCAATCCTCAATCCTCAGTCCTCAGTCCTCAAACCTCAATCCTCAACCCTCAGCCCTCATCCTCAATCCTCAATCGTCAATCCTCAGTCATCAGCCGTCAAATCTCAACCCTCAACGCTCAGACCTCATCCTCAATCCCCAATCCTCAATCCTCAATCCTCAATCCTCAATCCTCAATCCTCAATCCTCATTCCTCAAACCTCAATCCTCAACCCTCAGTCCTCATCCTCAACTCTCAATTCTCAAACTTCAGTCCTCAACCGACAGTCCTCGTCTTCAATCCTCAACACTCAATCCTCATTGCTCAATCTTCAATTATCAATACTCAATCTTCAATCCTCAATCCTCAATCCTCAATCCTCAATCTTCAATCCTCAATCCTCAATCCACAATCCTCAATCCTCATTCTTCAATCCTCAATACCGAATCCTCAATCTTCAATCCTCAATCCTCAATCCTCAATTCTCAATCTTCAATACTCAACCCTCAATCCTCAATCCTCAATCCTCATTCTTCAATCCTCAATACCCAATCCTCAATCTTCAATCCTCAATCCTCAATCCTCAATTCTCAATCGTCAATCCTCAGCCCTCAGTCCTCAAACCTCAATCCTCAACCCCCAGCCCTCATCCTGAATCCTCAATCCTCAATCCTCAATCCTCAATCCTCAATCCTCAATGTTCAATCCGCAATACCCAATACTCAATCTTCAATCCTCAATCTCCAATGCTCAATCCTCAATCCTCAATCCTCAATCCTCAATCCTCAGTCCTCAAACCTCAATCCTGAATCCTCAATCCTGAATCCTCAATCTTCATCCCTCAGTCCTCAACAATCAGTTGTCAATCCTCAATCCTCAGTAGAATATCCTCAATTCACAGTTTTCAATACGCAGTACTCAATCTGCAATCTTCAGATCTCTATCCACAAACATCAATTCTCATCACTCAACCCTGAACGCTCAGTCCTCAATGTTCAATTCTCAATCCTCAATTCTCAATCTTCAATCCTCAATACTCAATCCTCAATGCTCATTCTACAATCCTCAACACCGAATCCTCAATCTTCAATCATCAATCCTCGATCCTCAATTCTCAATCCTCAATCCTCAGTCCTCAGTCCTCAAACCTCAATCCTCAGCCCTCAGCCCTCATCCTCAATCGTCAATCGTCAATCCTCAGTCATCAGCCGTCAAATCTCAACCCTCAACTCTCAGACCTCATCCTCAATCCCCAATTCTCAATCCTCAATGCTCAATCCTCAATCCTCAACCGTCAGTCCTCGTCCTCAATCCTCAACCCTCAATCCGCAATCCTCAATCTTCAATCCTCAATACTCAATATTCAATCCTCAATCCTCAATCCTCAATCCTCAATCTTCAACCCTCAATCCTCAATCCTCATTCTTCAATCCTCAATACCCAATCCTCAATCTTCAATACTCAATCCTCAATCCTCGATTCTCAATCTTCAATCCTCAATCCTCAATCCTCAATCCTCAATCCTCATTCTTCAATCCTCAGTACCCAATCCTCAATCTTCAATCCTCAATCCTCAATCCTTAATTCTCAACCCTCAATCCTCAATCCTCAATCCTCAATCCCCAGTCCTCATCGTTCAAACCTCAATCCTCAACCCTCAGTCCTCATCCTCAATTCTCAATTCGCAATCCTCAATCCTCAATCCTCAATATTCAAAACTCAATATTCAATCTCCAAACCTAGATCCCCAATTCCCAATCCTCAATCTTCAATTCTCAATCTTCAATCCTCAATTCTCAATCCTCAATTCTCAATCCTCAGACCTCAATCATCAATACTCAACCCTCAGTCCTCGTCCTCAATCCACAACACTCAATCCTCGATCCTCAATCTTCAATCATCAATATTCAATTTTCAATCCTCAATCCTCAATCCTCAATCCTCAATCCTCAATCCTCATTCTTCAATCCTCAGTACCCAATCCTCAATCTTCAATCCTCAATCCTCAATCCTCAATTCTCAACCCTCTATCCTCAATCCTCAATCCCCAGTCCTCATCCTTCAAACCTCAATCCTCAACCCTCAGTCCTCATCCTCAATTCTCAATTCGCAATCCTCAATCCTCAATCCTCAATATTCAAAACTCAATATTAAATTTCCAAACCTAGATCCCCAATTCCCAATCCTCAATCTTCAATTCTCAATCTTCAATCCTCAATTCTCAATCCTCAATTCTCAATCCTCAGACCTCAATCATCAATACTCAACCCTCAGTCCTCGTCCTCAATCCACAACACTCAATCCTCGATCCTCAATCTGCAATCATCAATATTCAATTTTCAATCCTCAATCCTCAATCCTCAATACACAATCCTCAATCCTGAATGTTCAGTCCTCAGTACCCAATCCTCAATCTTCTATCCTCAACCCTCAATCCTCAATCCTCAATCCTCAATCCTCAATCCTCAGTACTCAAACCTCAATCCTTATTCCTCAATCCTGAATTCTCGATCTTCAGCCCTCAGTCCTCAACAATCAGTTGTCAATCCTCAATCCTCAGTAGAATATCCTCAATTCACAGGTTTCAATACTCAATACTCGACCTGCAATCTTCAAATCACTATCCACAAACATCAATTCTGATCACTCAACCCTCAAAACTCAGTCCCCAATCCTCAATCTTCAATCCTCAATCCTCAATCCTCAATCCTCAATCCTCAATCTTCAATCCTCAATACTCAATCTTCAATCCTCGGTCCTCAATCCTCAATCGTCAATCTCTAATCCTGAATACTCAATCTTCAATCATGCAATCCTCAATCCTCAATCCTCTATCCTCAATACTCATTCTTCAGTCCTCAATACCCAATCCTCAATCTTCAATCCTCAATCCTCAATCCTCAATTCTCAACCCTCAACCCTCAGTCCTCAGTCCTTAAACCTCAATCCACAAACCTCAGCCCTCATCTTCAATCCTCAATCCTCAATCCTCAATCCTCAATCTTCAATCCTCAATACTCAATCTTCAATCCTCAATCCTCAGTCCACAAACCTCAATTCTGAATCCACAATGCTGCATCCACAATCTTCAGCCCTCAGTCCTCAAGAATCAGATGTCAATCCTCAATCCCCAATAGAACATCCACAATTCACAGTTCTCAATACTCAATACTCAATCTGCAATCCTCAATCCTCAATCCTCAATTCTAAACTCTCAACCCTCAGTCCTCAGTCCTCAAACCTCAATCCTCAAACGTCAGCCCTCAATCCTCAATCATCAATCCTCGATCCTCAATTCTCAATCCTCAATCCTCAGTCCTCAGTCCTCAAACCTCAATCCTCAACCCTCAGCCCTCATCCTCAATCCTCAATCGTCAATCCTCAGTCATCAGCCGTCAAAACACAACCCTCAACGCTCAGACCTCATCCTCAATCCACAATCCTCAATCCTCAATCCTCATTCTTCAATCCTCAATACCGAATCCTCAATCTTCAATCCTCAATCCTCAATCCTCAATTCTCAATCTTCAATCCTCAACCATCAATCCTCAATCCTCAATCCTCATTCTTCAATCCTCAGACCTCAAACATCAATACTCAACCCTCAGTCCTCGTCCTCAATCCAAAACCATCAATCCTCAATCGTCAACCTTCAATCATCAATATTCAATCTTCTGTCCTCAATCCTCAATCCTCAATCCTCAATACTCAATCTTCAGTCCTCAATCCTCAATCCTCAATCCTCAATCCTCATTCTTCAATCCTCAACACCCACTCCTCAATCTTCAATTCTCAATCTTCAACCTCAATTCTCAATCCTCAATCCTCAATCCTCAGACCTCAAACATCAATACTCAACCCTCAGTACTCGTCCACAATCCACAACACTCAATCCTCGATCCTCAATCTTCAATCATCAATATTCAATTTTCAATCCTCAATCCTCAATCCTCAATACACAATCCTCAATCCTGAATGTTCAGTCCTCAATACCCAATCCTCAATCTTCTATCCTCAACCCTCAATCCTCAATCCTCAATCCCCAATCCTCAGTCCTCAAACCTCAATCCTTAGTCCTCAATCCTGAATCCTCAATCTTCAGCCCTCAGTCCTCAACAATCAGTTGTCAATCCTCAATCCTCAGTAGAATATCCTCAATTCACAGGTTTCAATACTCAATACTCAACCTGCAATCTTCAAATCACTATCCACAAACATCAATTCTGATCGCTCAACCCTCAACACTCAATCCCCAATCCTCGATCTTCAATCCTCAATCCTCAATCCTCAATCCTCAATCCTCAATCTTCAATCCTCAATACTCAATATTCAATCCTCGGTCCTCAATCCTCGATCGTCAATCTCATCCTGAATACTCAATCCTCAATCATTCAATCCTCAATCCTCAATCCTCAATCCTCAATCCTCATCCTTCAGTCCTCAATACCCAATCCTCAATCTTCAATCCTCAATCCTCAATTCTCAACCCTCAACCCTCAGTCCTCAGTCCTCAAGCCTCAATCCTGAAACCTCAGCCCTCATCTTCAATCCTCAATCCTCAATCCTCAATCCTCAATCTTCAATCCTCAATACTCAATCTTCAATCCTCAATCCTCAGTCCACAAACCTCAATTCTGAATCCTCAATCCTGCATCCTCAATCTTCAGCACTCAGTCCTCAAGAATCGGTTGTCAATCCTCAATCCCCAATAGATCATCCACAATTCACAGTTTTCAATACTCAATACTCAATCTGCAATCCTCAATCCTCAATACTCAATTCTAAACCCTCAACCCTCAGTCCTCAGTCCTCAAACCTCAATCCTCAAACCTCAGCCCTCAATCCGCATTCCTCAATCCTCAATCCTCAATTTTCAATCCTCAATACTCAGTCTTCAATCCTCAATACTCAATCCTCAATCCTCAATCCTCAATCGTCAGTCTTCAATCCTCAATGCTCAATCTTCAATCCTCAATTCTCAATCCTCAATCCTCAATCCTCAATCCTCATTCTACTATCCTCAATACCGAATCCTCAATCTTCAATCATCGATCCCCGATCCTCAATTCTGAATCCTCAATCCTCAGTCCTCAGTCCTCAAACCTCAATCCTCAACACTCAGCCCTCATCCTCAATCCTCAATCGTCAATCCTCAGTCATCAGCCGTCAAATCTCAACCCTCAACCCTCAGACCTCATCCTCAATCCTCAATCCTCAATCCTCAATCCTCAATCCTCAATCCCCAATACTCAATTTTCAATCCTCAATCCTCAATCCTCAATCCTCAATCCTCAACCCTCAGTCACCAATACTCAATCTTGAATACTCAATCCTCAATCCTCAATCCTCAATCCTCAATCCTCAATCCTCAATCCTCATTCCTCAAACCTCAATCACCAACCCTCAGTCCTCATCCTCAATTCTCAATTCTCAATCCTCAATCCTCAATTCTCAATCTTCAATCCTCATTCCTCAATCCTCAATTCTCAATCTTCAATCCTCAATCCTCAATCCTCAATCCTCTATCCTCATTCCTCAATCCACAATACCCAATCCTCAATCTTCAATCCTCAATCCTCAATCCTCAATTCTCAATCGTCAATCCTCAGCCCTCAGTCCTCAAACCTCAATCCTCAACCCCCAGCCCTCATCCTGAATCCTCAATCTTCAATCCTCAATCCTCAATCCTCAATCTTCAATCCTCAATCCTCAACCCTCAATCCTCAATCCTCATTCTTCAATCCTCAATACCCAATCCTCAATCTTCAATACTCAATCCTCAATCCTCAATTCTCAATCTTCAATCCTCAATCCTCAATCCTCAATCCTCAATCCTCATTCTTCAATCCTCAGTACCCAATCCTCAATCTTCAATCCTCAATCCTCAATCCTTAGTTCTCAACCCTCAATCCTCAATCCTCAATCCTCAATCCCCAGTCCTCATCGTTCAAACCTCAATCCTCAACCCTCAGTCCTCATCCTCAATTCTCAATTCGCAATCCTCAATCCTCAATCCTCAATATTCAAAACTCAATATTCAATCTCCAAACCTAGATCCCCAATTCCCAATCCTCAATCTTCAATTCTCAATCTTCAATCCTCAATTCTCAATCCTCAATTCTCAATCCTCACACCTCAATCATCAATACTCAACCCTCAGTCCTCGTCCTCAATCCACAACACTCAATCCTCGATCCTCAATCTTCAATCATCAATATTCAATTTTCAATCCTCAATCCTCAATCCTCAATACACAATCCTCAATCCTGAATGTTCAGTCCTCAGTACCCAATCCTCAATCTTCTATCCTCAACCCTCAATCCTCAATCCTCAATCCTCAATCCTCAATCCTCAGTCCTCAAACCTCAATCCTTATTCCTCAATCCTGAATTCTCGATCTTCAGCCCTCAGTCCTCAACAATCAGTTGTCAATCATCAATCCTCAGTAGAATATCCTCAATTCACAGTTTTCAATACTCAATACTCAATCTGCAATCCTCAACCCTCAATCCTCAATTCTAAACTCTCAACCCTCAGTCCTCAGTCCTCAAACCTCAATCCTCAAACGTCAGCCCTCAATCCTCAATCCTCAATCCTCAATCCTCAATTTTCAATCCTCAATACACAATCTTCAATCCTCAATCCTCAATCCTCAATCCACAATCCTCAATCCTCATTCTTCAATCCTCAATACCGAATCCTCAATCTTCAATCCTCAATCCTCAATCCTCAATTCTCAATCTTCAATACTCAACCCTCAATCCTCAATCCTCAATCCTCATTCTTCAATCCTCAATACCCAATCCTCAATCTTCAATCCTCAATCCTCAATCCTCAATTCTCAATCGTCAATCCTCAGCCCTCAGTCCTCAAACCTCAATCCTCAACCCCCAGCCCTCATCCTGAATCCTCAATCCTCAATCCTCAATCCTCAATCCTCAATCCTCAATGTTCAATCCGCAATACCCAATCCTCAATCTTCAATCCTCAATCTCCAATGCTCAATCCTCAATCCTCAATCCTCAATCCTCAATCCTCAGTCCTCAAACCTCAATCCTGAATCCTCAATCCTGAATCCTCAATCTTCATCCCTCAGTCCTCAACAATCAGTTGTCAATCCTCAATCCTCAGTAGAATATCCTCAATTCACAGTTTTCAATACGCAGTACTCAATCTGCAATCTTCAGATCTCTATCCACAAACATCAATTCTCATCACTCAACCCTGAACGCTCAGTCCTCAATGTTCAATTCTCAATCCTCAATTCTCAATCTTCAATCCTCAATACTCAATCCTCAATGCTCATTCTACAATCCTCAACACCGAATCCTCAATCTTCAATCATCAATCCTCGATCCTCAATTCTCAATCCTCAATCCTCAGTCCTCAGTCCTCAAACCTCAATCCTCAGCCCTCAGCCCCCATCCTCAATCGTCAATCGTCAATCCTCAGTCATCAGCCGTCAAATCTCAACCCTCAACTCTCAGACCTCATCCTCAATCCCCAATTCTCAATCCTCAATGCTCAATCCTCAATCCTCAACCGTCAGTCCTCGTCCTCAATCCTCAACCCTCAATCCTCAATCCTCAATCTTCAATCCTCAATACTCAATATTCAATCCTCAATCCTCAATCCTCAATCCTCAATCTTCAACCCTCAATCCTCAATCCTCATTCTTCAATCCTCAATACCCAATCCTCAATCTTCAATACTCAATCCTCAATCCTCGATTCTCAATCTTCAATCCTCAATCCTCAATCCTCAATCCTCAATCCTCATTCTTCAATCCTCAGTACCCAATCCTCAATCTTCAATCCTCAATCCTCAATCCTTAATTCTCAACCCTCAATCCTCAATCCTCAATCCTCAATCCCCAGTCCTCATCGTTCAAACCTCAATCCTCAACCCTCAGTCCTCATCCTCAATTCTCAATTCGCAATCCTCAATCCTCAATCCTCAATATTCAAAACTCAATATTCAATCTCCAAACCTAGATCCCCAATTCCCAATCCTCAATCTTCAATTCTCAATCTTCAATCCTCAATTCTCAATCCTCAATTCTCAATCCTCAGACCTCAATCATCAATACTCAACCCTCAGTCCTCGTCCTCAATCCACAACACTCAATCCTCGATCCTCAATCTTCAATCATCAATATTCAATTTTCAATCCTCAATCCTCAATCCTCAATCCTCAATCCTCAATCCTCATTCTTCAATCCTCAGTACCCAATCCTCAATCTTCAATCCTCAATCCTCAATCCTCAATTCTCAACCCTCAATCCTCAATCCTCAATCCCCAGTCCTCATCCTTCAAACCTCAATCCTCAACCCTCAGTCCTCATCCTCAATTCTCAATTCGCAATCCTCAATCCTCAATCCTCAATATTCAAAACTCAATATTAAATTTCCAAACCTAGATCCCCAATTCCCAATCCTCAATCTTCAATTCTCAATCTTCAATCCTCAATTCTCAATCCTCAATTCTCAATCCTCAGACCTCAATCATCAATACTCAACCCTCAGTCCTCGTCCTCAATCCACAACACTCAATCCTCGATCCTCAATCTGCAATCATCAATATTCAATTTTCAATCCTCAATCCTCAATCCTCAATACACAATCCTCAATCCTGAATGTTCAGTCCTCAGTACCCAATCCTCAATCTTCTATCCTCAACCCTCAATCCTCAATCCTCAATCCTCAATCCTCAATCCTCAGTACTCAAACCTCAATCCTTATTCCTCAATCCTGAATTCTCGATCTTCAGCCCTCAGTCCTCAACAATCAGTTGTCAATCCTCAATCCTCAGTAGAATATCCTCAATTCACAGGTTTCAATACTCAATACTCGACCTGCAATCTTCAAATCACTATCCACAAACATCAATTCTGATCACTCAACCCTCAAAACTCAGTCCCCAATCCTCAATCTTCAATCCTCAATCCTCAATCCTCAATCCTCAATCCTCAATCTTCAATCCTCAATACTCAATCTTCAATCCTCGGTCCTCAATCCTCAATCGTCAATCTCCAATCCTGAATACTCAATCTTCAATCATGCAATCCTCAATCCTCAATCCTCTATCCTCAATACTCATTCTTCAGTCCTCAATACCCAATCCTCAATCTTCAATCCTCAATCCTCAATCCTCAATTCTCAACCCTCAACCCTCAGTCCTCAGTCCTTAAACCTCAATCCACAAACCTCAGCCCTCATCTTCAATCCTCAATCCTCAATCCTCAATCCTCAATCTTCAATCCTCAATACTCAATCTTCAATCCTCAATCCTCAGTCCACAAACCTCAATTCTGAATCCACAATGCTGCATCCACAATCTTCAGCCCTCAGTCCTCAAGAATCAGATGTCAATCCTCAATCCCCAATAGAACATCCACAATTCACAGTTCTCAATACTCAATACTCAATCTGCAATCCTCAATCCTCAATCCTCAATTCTAAACTCTCAACCCTCAGTCCTCAGTCCTCAAACCTCAATCCTCAAACGTCAGCCCTCAATCCTCAATCATCAATCCTCGATCCTCAATTCTCAATCCTCAATCCTCAGTCCTCAGTCCTCAAACCTCAATCCTCAACCCTCAGCCCTCATCCTCAATCCTCAATCGTCAATCCTCAGTCATCAGCCGTCAAAACACAACCCTCAACGCTCAGACCTCATCCTCAATCCACAATCCTCAATCCTCAATCCTCATTCTTCAATCCTCAATACCGAATCCTCAATCTTCAATCCTCAATCCTCAATCCTCAATTCTCAATCTTCAATCCTCAACCATCAATCCTCAATCCTCAATCCTCATTCTTCAATCCTCAGACCTCAAACATCAATACTCAACCCTCAGTCGTCGTCCTCAATCCAAAACCATCAATCCTCAATCGTCAACCTTCAATCATCAATATTCAATCTTCTGTCCTCAATCCTCAATCCTCAATCCTCAATACTCAATCTTCAGTCCTCAATCCTCAATCCTCAATCCTCAATCCTCATTCTTCAATCCTCAACACCCACTCCTCAATCTTCAATTCTCAATCTTCAACCTCAATTCTCAATCCTCAATCCTCAATCCTCAGACCTCAAACATCAATACTCAACCCTCAGTACTCGTCCACAATCCACAACACTCAATCCTCGATCCTCAATCTTCAATCATCAATATTCAATTTTCAATCCTCAATCCTCAATCCTCAATACACAATCCTCAATCCTGAATGTTCAGTCCTCAATACCCAATCCTCAATCTTCTATCCTCAACCCTCAATCCTCAATCCTCAATCCTCAATCCTCAGTCCTCAAACCTCAATCCTGAATCCTCAATCCTGAATCCTCAATCTTCAGCCCTCAGTCCTCAACAATCAGTTGTCAATCCTCAATCCTCAGTAGAATATCCTCAATTCACAGTTTTCAATACGCAGTACTCAATCTGCAATCTTCAGATCTCTATCCACAAACATCAATTCTCATCACTCAACCCTGAACGCTCAGTCCTCAATGTTCAATTCTCAATCCTCAATTCTCAATCTTCAATCCTCAATACTCAATCCTCAATGCTCATTCTACAATCCTCAACACCGAATCCTCAATCTTCAATCATCAATCCTCGATCCTCAATTCTCAATCCTCAATCCTCAGTCCTCAGTCCTCAAACCTCAATCCTCAGCCCTCAGCCCTCATCCTCAATCGTCAATCGTCAATCCTCAGTCATCAGCCGTCAAATCTCAACCCTCAACTCTCAGACCTCATCCTCAATCCCCAATTCTCAATCCTCAATGCTCAATCCTCAATCCTCAACCGTCAGTCCTCGTCCTCAATCCTGAACCCTCAATCCTCAATCCTCAATCTTCAATCCTCAATACTCAATATTCAATCCTCAATCCTCAATCCTCAATCCTCAATCTTCAATCCTCAATCCTCAACCCTCAATCCTCAATCCTCATTCTTCAATCCTCAATACCCAATCTTCAATCTTCAATACTCAATCCTCAATCCTCAATTCACAATCTTCAATCCTCAATCCTCAATCCTCAATCCTCAATCCTCATTCTTCAATTCTCAATACCCAATCCTCAATCATCAATCCTCAATCCTCAATCCTCAATTCTCAATCCTCAATCCTCAATCCTCAATCCCCAATCCTCATCCTTCAAACCTCAATCCTCAACCCTCAGTCCTCATCCTCAATTCTCAATTCTCAATCCTCAATCCTCAATCCTCAATATTCAAAACTCAATATTCAACCTCCAAACCTAGATCCCCAATTCCCAATCCTCAATCTTCAATTCTCAATCTTCAATCCTCAATCCTCAATCCTCAATCCTCAATCCTCAATCTTCAATCCTCAATACTCAATCTTCAATCCTCGGTCCTCAATCCTCAATCGTCAATCTCCAATCCTGAATACTCAATCTTCAATCATGCAATCCTCAATCCTCAATCCTCTATCCTCAATCCTCATTCATCAGTCCTCAATACCCAATCCTCAATCTTCAATCCTCAATCCTCAATCCTCAATTCTCAACCCTCAACCCTCAGTCCTCAGTCCTTAAACCTCAATCCACAAACCTCAGCCCTCATCTTCAATCCTCAATCCTCAATCCTCAATCCTCAATCTTCAATCCTCAATACTCAATCTTCAATCCTCAATCGTCAGTCCACAAACCTCAATTCTGAATCCACAATCCTGCATCCACAATCTTCAGCCCTCAGCCCTCAAGAATCAGTTATCAATCCTCATTCCCCAAGAGAACATCCACAATTCACAGTTTTCAATACTCATTACTCAATCTGCAATCCCCAATCCTCAATCCTCGATTCTAAACTCTCAACCCTCAGTCCTCAGTCCTCAAACCTCAATCCTCAAACGTCAGCCCTCAATCCTCAATCCTCAATCCTCAATCCTCAATTTTCAATCCTCAATACACAATCTTCAATCCTCAATACTCAATCCTCAATCCTCAATCCTCAATCGTCAGCCTTCAATCCTCAATACTCAATCTTCAATCCTCAATCCTCAATCCTCAATCCTCAATCCTCATTCTACAATCCTCAACACCGAATCCTCAATCTTCAACCATCAATCCTCGATCCTCAATTCTCAACCCTCAATCCTCAGTCCTCAGTCCTCAATCCTCAATCCTCAACCCTCAGCCCTCATCCTCAATCCTCAATCGTCAATCCTCAGTCATCAGCCGTCAAATCTCAACCCTCAACTCTCAGACCTCATCCTCAATCCCCAATTCTCAATCCTCAATGCTCAATCCTCAATCCCCAATACTCAACTTTCAATCCTCAATCCTCAATCCTCAATCCTCAATCCTCAATGTTCAATCCTCAATACCCAATCCTCAATCTTCTATCCTCAATCCTCAATCCTCAATCCTCAATCCTCAATCCTCAATCCTCAGTCCTCAAACCTCAATCCTTATTCCTCAATACTGAATCCTCAATCTTCAGCCCTCAGTCCTCAACAATCAGTTGTCAATCCTCAATCCTCAGTAGAATATCCTCAATTCACAGGTTTCAATACTGAATACTCAACCTGCAATCTTAAAATCTCTATCTACAAACATCGATTCTCATCACTCAACCCTCAACGCTCAGTCCCCAATCCTCAAACTTCAATCCTCAATCCTCAATCCTCAATCCTCAATCCTCAATCTTCAATACTCAATACTCAATCTTCAATCCTCGGTCCTCAATCCTCAATCGTCAATCTCCAATCCTGAATACTCAATCTTCAATCATGCAATCCTCAATCCTCAATCCTCTATCCTCAATCCTCATTCTTCAGTCCTCAATACCCAATCCTCAATCTTCAATCCTCAATCCTCAATCCTCAATTCTAAAACCTCAACCCTCAGTCCTCAGTCCTTAAACCTCAATCCACAAACCTAAGCCCTCATCTTCAATCCTCAATCCTCAATCCTCAATCCTCAATCTTCAATCCTCAATACTCAATCTTCAATCCTCAATCCTCAGTCCACAAACCTCAATTCTGAATCCACAATCCTGCATCCACAATCTTCAGCCCTCAGTCCTCAAGAATCAGATGTCAATCCTCAATCCCCAATAGAACATCCACAATTCACAGTTTTCAATACTCAATACTCAATCTGCAATCCTCAATCCTCAATCCTCAATTCTAAACTCTCAACCCTCAGTCCTCAGTCCTCAAACCTCAATCCTCAAACGCCAGCCCTCAATCCTCAATCCTCAATCCTCAATCCTCAATTTTCAATCCTCAATACACAATCTTCAATCCTCAATACTCAATCCTCAATCCTCAATCCTCAATCGTCAGTCTTCAATCCTCAATACCCAATCTTCAATCCCCAATCCTCAATCCTCAATCCTCAATCCTCATTCTACAATCCTCAACACCGAATCCTCAATCTTCAATCATCAATCCTCGATCCTCAATTCTCAACCCTCAATCCTCAGTCCTCAGTCCTCAATCCTCAATCCTCAACCCTCAGCCCTCATCCTCAATCCTCAATCGTCAATCCTCAGTCATCAGCCGTCAAATCTCAACCCTCAACTCTCAGACCTCATCCTCAATCCCCAATTCTCAATCCTCAATGCTCAATCCTCAATCCCCAATACTCAACTTTCAATCCTCAATCCTCAATCCTCAATCCTCAATACTCAATCCTCAGTCATCAATACTCAATCTTCAATACTCAATCCTCAATCCTCAATCCTCAATCCTCAATACTCAATCCTCAATCCTCATTCCTCAAACCTCAATCCTCAACCCTCAGTCCTCATCCTCAATTCTCAATTCTCAAACTTCAGTCCTCAACCGACAGTCCTCGTCTTCAATTCTCAACACTCAATCCTCATTGCTCAATCTTCAATTATCAATACTCAATCTTCAATCCTCAATCCTCAAACCTCAATCCTCAATCCTCAATCCTCAATCCTCAATCCTCAGTCATCAATCCTAAATCTTCAATACTCAATCGTCAATCCTGAGTCCTCAATCCTCAATCCCCAATCCTCGTTCCTCAAACCTCAATCCTCAACCCTCAGTCCTCATCCTCAATTCTCAATTCCCAATCCTCAATCCTCAATCCTCAACCTTCAATCCTGAATAATCAATCTGCAATCCTAGATCCTCAATCCCCCATCCTCAATCCTTAATCCTCAATCTCCAATCCTCAATCCCCAGTCCTCAAAATTCAATCCTCAATGCTCAATCCTCAATCCTCAGTCCTCAGTCCTCAATCCTCAATCCTCAATCCTCAAACCTCAATCCTCGGCCGTCAGTCCTCGTCCTCAATAATCAACACTCAATCCTCAATCCTCAATCTTCAATCCCCAATACTCAACCTTCAATCCTCAATCCTCAATCCTCAATCCTCAATCCTCAATCCTAAATACTCAATACCCAACCGTCAATCCTCAATCCTCATTCATCAATCCTCAATACCCAATCCTCAATCTTCAATCCTCAATCCTCAATCCTCAATTCTCAATCCTAAACCTTCAACCCTCAATACTCAATCTTCAATCCTCAATCCTCAATCCTCAATCCTCAATCCTCAATCCTCAATCTTCAGTCCTCAATATTCAATCTTCAGTCCTCAATCCTCAATCTTCAATCCTCAATCCTCATTCTTCAATCCTCAACACGCAATCCTCAATCTTCAATTCTCAACCTTCAATCCACAATTCTCAATCCTCAATCCTCAATCCTCAGACCTCAAACATCAATACTCAACCCTCAGTCCTCGTCTTCAATCCACAACACTCAATCCTCGATCCTCAATCTTCAACCATGAATATTCAATTTTCAATACTCAATCGCCAATCCTCAATACTCATTCCTCAATCTTCAATCCTCATTCCTCAATCCTCAATTCTCAATCTTCAATCCGCAATCCTCAATTCTCAACCCTCAATCCTCATTCTTCAATCCTCAATACCCAATCCTCAATCTTCAATCCTCAATCCACAATCCTCAATTCTCAATCGTCAATCCTCAGCCATCAGTCCTCAAACCGCAATCCTCAACCCCCAGCCCTCATCCTGAATCCTCAATCCTCAATCCTCAATCCTCAATCCTCAATCATCAACGTTCAATCGGCAATACCCAATCCTCAATCTTCAATCCTCAATCCTCAATTCTCAATCTTCAATCCTCAATACTGAATCTTCAATCCTCAGTCCTCAAACCTCAATCCGGCATCCTCAATCCTGAATCCTAAATCTTCAATCCTCAATCCTCAATCCTCAGTAATCAATCCTCAGTCTTGAATACTCAATTGTCAATCCTCAGTCCTCAATCCTCAATCCTCAATCCTCAATCCTCGTTCCTCATACCTCAATCCTCAACCCTCAGTCCTCATCCTCAACTCTCAATTCTCAATTCTCAATCCTCAATCCTCAATCCTCAATCTTCAATCCTCATTAATCAATCGCCAATCCCAGATCCTGAATCCCCAATCCTCAATCTTCAATCCTCAATCCTCAATTCTCAACCCTCAATCCTCATTCTTCGATCCTCAATACCCAATCCTCAATCTTCAATCCTCAATCCTCAATCCTCAATTCTCAATCGTCAATCCTCAGCCATCAGTCCTCAAACCTCAATCCTCAACCCTCAGCCCTCAGCCCTCATTCTCCATCCTCAATCCTCAATCCACAATCCTCAATCTTCAATCCCCAATACTCAATCTTCAATCCTCAATCCTCAATCCTCAATCCTCAATCCTCAATCCTCAGTCATCAATAGTCAATCTTCAATACTCAATCTTCAATCCTCAATACACAATCCTCAATCCTCAATCCTCAATCCTCAATCCTCAAACCTCAATCCTCAACCCTCAGTCCTCATCCTCAATCCTCAATTCTCAATCCTCAATCCTCAATCCCCAATCCTCAACTTTCAATCCTCAATCCTCAATCCTCAGTCCTCAATCCTCAACCTTCACTCCTCAATACCCAATCCTCAATCCTCAATCCTCGATCCTCAATCCTAAACCTTCAACCCTCAATACTCAATCTTCAATCCTCAATCCTCAATCCTCAATCCTCAATCCTCAATCCTCAATCCTCAATCTTCAGTCCTCAATACTCAATCTTCAATCCTCAATCCTCAATCCTCAATCCTCAATCCTCATTCTTCAATCCTCAACACCCAATCCTCAATCTTCAATTCTCAACCTTCAATCCACAATTCTCAATCCTCAATCCTCAATCCTCAGACCTCAAACATCAATACTCAACCCTCAGTCCTCGTCCTCAATCCACAACACTCAATCCTCGATCCTCAATCTTCAACCATCAATATTCAATTTTCAATACTCAATCGTCAATCCTCAATACTCATTCCTCAATCCTCAATGTTCAATCCTCAATACCCAATCCTCAATCTTCTATCCTCAATCCTCAATCCTCAATCCTCAATCCTCAATCCTCAATCCTCAGTCCTCAAACCTCAATCCTTATTCCTCAATACTGAATCCTCAATCTTCAGCCCTCAGTCCTCAACAATCAGTTGTTAATCCTCAATCCTCAGTAGAATATCCTCAATTCACAGGTTTCAATACTGAATACTCAACCTGCAATCTTAAAATCTCTATCTACAAACATCAATTCTCATCACTCAACCCTGAACGCTCAGTCCTCAATGTTCAATTCTCAATCCTCAATCCTCAATCCTCAATCCTCAATACTGAATCTTCAATCCTCAATCCTCAATACTCAATCTTCAATCCACAATACTCAACATTCAATCCTCAATCCTCAATCCTCAATCCTCAATCTTCAATCCTCAATACTCAACCCTCAATCTTCAATCCTCATTCTTCAATCCTCAATACCCAATTCTCAATCTTCAATCCTTAATCCTCAATCCTCAATCCTCAATCCTCTATCCTTAATCCTCAATCTTCAATCCTCAATAATCAATCTCCAATCCTAGATCCTCAATTCCCAATCCTCAATCTTCAATCCTCAATCCTCAATCCTCAATTCTCAGTCCTCAATCCTCAATCCTCAATCCTCAAACCTCAATCCTCAACCGTCAGTCCTCGTCCTCAATCCTCAACCCTCAATCCTCAATCCACAATCTTCAATCCTCAATCCTCAATCCTCAATCCTCAATCCCCAATCCTCATTCTTCAAACATCAATCCTCAACCCTCAGTCCTCATCCTCAGTTCTCAATTCTCAATCCTCAATCCTCAATCCTCAATATTCAATCCTCAATAATCAATCTCCAATCCTAGATCCCCAATTCCCAATACTCAACCTTCAATCCTCAATCCTCAACCCTCAATCCTCAATCCTGAATCCTCAATCCTCAATCCTCAAACATCAATATTCAACACTCGGACCTGGTGCTCAATACACAACCCTCAATCCTCAATCCTCAATCTTCAATCATCAATACTCAATCTTCAATCCTCAATCCTCAACCCTCAATCCTCAATCCCGAATCCTCAATCTTTAATCCGCAATCCTCAATCCTCAATCCTCAATCCTAAACCTTCAACGCTCAACACTCAATCTTCAATCCCCAATCCTCAATCCTCAATACTCAATCCTCAATCCTCAATCTTCAATCCTCAATACTCAATCTTCAGTCCTTAATCCTCAATCCTCAATCCTCAATCCTCATTCTTCAATCCTCAACACCCACTCCTCAATCTTCAATTCTCAATCTTCAATCCTCAATTCTCAATCCTCAATCCTCAAACCTCAGACCTCAAACATCAATACTCAACACTCAGTCCTCGTCCTCAATCCACAACACTCAATCCTCGATCCTCAATCTTCAATCATCAATATTCAATTTTCAATCCTCAATCCTCAATCCTCAATACACAATCCTCAATCCTGAATGTTCAGTCCTCAATACCCAATCCTCAATCTTCTATCCTCAACCCTCAATCCTCAATCCTCAATACTCAACCCTCAATCCTCAGTCCTCAAACCTCAATCCTTATTCCTCAATCCTGAATCCTCAATCTTCAGCCCTCAGTCCTCAACAATCAGTTGTCAATCCTCAATCCTCAGTAGAATATCCTCAATTCACAGGTTTCAATACTCAATACTCAACCCGCAATCTTCAAATCACTATCCACAAGCATCAATTCTGATCGCTCAACCCTCAACACTCAGTCCCCAATCCTCAACCTTCAATCCACAATCCTCAATCCTCAATCCTCAATCCTCAATCTTCAATCCTCAATACTCAATTTTCAATCCTCGGTCCTCACTCCTCAATGTTCAATCTCCAATCTGAATACTCAATCTTCAATCATTCAATCCTCAATCCTCAATCCTCAATCCTCAATTCTCATCCTTCAGTCCTCAATACCCAATCCTCAAACTTCAATCCTCAATCCTCAATCCTCAATTCTCAACCCTCAACCCTCAGTCCTCAGTCCTCAAACCTCAATCCTCAAACCTCAGCCCTCATCTTCAATCCTCAATCCTCAATCCTCTATCCTCAATCTTCAATCCTCAATACTCAATCTTCAATCCTCAATCCTCAGTCCACAAACATCAATTCTGAATCCTCAATCCTGCATCCTCAATCTTCAGTCCTCAGTCCTCAAGAATCAGTTGTCAATCCTCAATCCCCAATAGAACATCCACAATTCACAGTTTTCAATACTCAATACTCAATCTGCAATCCTCAATCCTCAATCCTCAATTCTAAACCCTCAAGCCTCAGTCCTCAGTCCTCAAACCTCAATCCTCAAACCTCAGCCCTCAATCCGCATTCCTCAATCCTCAATCCTCAATTTTCAATCCTCGATACTCAATCTTCAATCCTCAATACTCAATCCTCAACACTCAATCCTCAATCGTCAGTCTTCAATCCTCAATACTCAATCTTCAATCCTCAATCCTCAATCCTCAATCCTCAATCCTCATTCTACAATCCTCAATACCGCATCCTCAATCTTCAATCATCGATCCTCGATCCTCAATTCTCAATCCTCAATCCTCAGTCCTCAGTCCTCAAACCTCAATTCTCAACACTCAGCCCTCATCCTCAATCCTCAATCGTCAATCCTCAGTCATCAGCCGTCAAATCTCAACCCCCAACCCTCAGACCTCATCCTCAATACTCAAACCTCAATCCTCAATCCTCAATCCTCAATCCCTAATACTCAATTTTCAATCCTCAATCCTCAATCCTCAATCCTCAATCCTCAATCCTCAGTCATCAATACTCAATCTTCAATACTCAATCCTCAATCCTCAATCCTCAATCCTCAATCCTCAATCCTCAATCCTCATTCCTCAAGCCTCAATCACCAACCCTCAGTCCTCATCCTCAATTCTCAATTCTCAATCCTCAATCCTCAATCCTCAATCACCAACCCTCAGTCCTCATCCTCAATTCTCAATTCTCAATCCTCAATCCTCAATCCTCAATCTTCAATCCTCATTCCTCAATCCTCAATTCTCAATCTTCAATCCTCAATCCTCAATCCTCAATCCTCAATCCTCATTCTTCAATCCTCAATACCCAATCCACAATCTTCAATCCTCGATCCTCAATCCTCAATCCTCAATTCTCAATCGTCAATCCTCAGCCCTCAGTCCTCAAACCTCAATCCTCAACCCCCAGCCCTCATCCTGAATCCTCAATCCTCAATCCTCAATCCTCAATCCTCAATCATCAACGTTCAATCCGCAATACCCAATCCTCAATCCTCAATCCTCAATCCCCAATCCACAATCCTCAATCCTCAATCCTCAATCCTCAATCCTCAGTCCTCAAACCTCAATCCGGCATCCTCAATCCTGAATCCTCAATCTTCAGCCCTCAGTCCTCAACAATCAGTTGTCAATCCTCAATCCTCAGTAGAATATCCTCAATTCACAGTTTTCAATACGCAGTACTCAATCAGCAATCTTCAAATCTCTATCCACAAACATCAATTCTCATCACTCAACCCTGAACGCTCAGTCCTCAATGTTCAATTCTCAATCCTCAATTCTCAATCTTCAATCCTCAATACTGAATCTTCAATCCTCAATCCTCAATCCTCGATCCTCAATCCTCAATCCTGAATCCTCAATCCTCAATCCTCAATCCTCAATCCTCAGTAATCAATCCTCAGTCTTCAATACTCAATCGTCAATCCTCAGTCCTCAATCCTCAATCCTCAATCCTCGATCCTCATACCTCATCCCTCAACCCTCAGTCCTCATCCTCAATTCTCAATTCTCAATTCTCAATCCTCAATCCTCAATCCTCAATCTTCAATCCTCATTAATCAATCTCCAATCCTAGATCCTGAATCCCCAATCCTCAATCCTCAATCCTCAATCCTCAATCCTCAACCGTCAGTCCTCGTCCTCAATCCTCAACGCTCAATCCTCAATCCTCAATCTTCAATCCTCAATACTCAATCTTCAATCCTCAATCCTCAATCCTCAATCCTCAATCCTCAATCGTCAGTCTTCAATCCTCAATACTCAATCTTCAATCCTCAATCCTCAATCCTCAATCCTCAATCCTCATTCTACAATCCTCAATACCGCATCCTCAATCTTCAATCATCGATCCTCGATCCTCAATTCTCAATCCTCAATCCTCAGTCCTCAGTCCTCAAACCTCAATCCTCAACACTCAGCCCTCATCCTCAATCCTCAATCGTCAATCCTCAGTCATCAGCCGTCAAATCTCAACCCTCAACCCTCAGACCTCATCCTCAATACTCAAACCTCAATCCTCAATCCTCAATCCTCAATCCCTAATACTCAATTTTCAATCCTCAATCCTCAATCCTCAATCCTCAATCCTCAATCCTCAGTCATCAATACTCAATCTTCAATACTCAATCCTCAATCCTCAATCCTCGATCCTCAATCCTCAAACCTCAATCCTCATTCCTCAAACCTCAATCCTCAATCCTCAATCCTCAATCCTCAATCCTCATTCTTCAATCCTGAATACCCAATCCTCAATCTTCAATCTTCAATCCTCAATCCTCAATTCTCAATCCTCAATCCTCAATCCTCAATCCTCAATCCCCAATCCTCATTCTTCAAACCTCAATCCTCAACCCTCAGTCCTCATCCTCAGTTCTCAATTCTCAATCCTCAATCCTCAATCCTCAATCCTCAATCTTCAATCCTCATGCCTCAATCCTCAATTCCCAATCTTCAATCCTCAATCCTCAATACTCAATCCTCAATCCTCATTCTTCAATCCTCAATACCCAATCCACAATCTTCAATCCTCAATCCTCAATCCTCAATCCTCAATTCTCAATCGTCAATCCTCAGCCCTCAGTCCTCAAACCTCAATCCTCAACCCCCAGCCCTCATCCTGAATCCTCAATCCTCAATCCTCAATCCTCAATCCTCAATCATCAACGTTCAATCCGCAATACCCAATCCTCAATCCTCAATCCTCAATCCCCAATCCTCAATTCTCAATCCTCAATCCTCAATCCTCAATCCTCAGTCCTCAAACCTCAATTCGGCATCCTCAATCCTGAATCCTCAATCTTCAGCCCTCAGTCCTCAACAATCAGTTGTCAATCCTCAATCCTCAGTAGAATATCCTCAATTCACAGTTTTCAATACGCAGTACTCAATCTGCAATCTTCAAATCTCTATCCACAAACATCAATTCTCACCACTCAACCCTGAACGCACAGTCCTCAATGTTCAATTCTCAATCCTCAATTCACAATCTTCAATCCTCAATACTGAATCTTCAATCCTCAATCCTCAATCCTCAATCCTCAATCCTCATTCTTCAATCCTGAATACCCAATCCTCAATCTTCAATCCTCAATCCTCAATCCTCAATTCTCAATCCTCAATCCTCAATCCTCAATCCTCAATCCCCAATCCTCATTCTTCAAACCTCAATCCTCAACCCTCAGTCCTCATCCTCAGTTCTCAATTCTCAATCCTCAATCCTCAATCCTCAATATTCAATCCTCAATAATCAATCTCCAATCCTAGATCCCCAATTCCCAATACTCAACCTTCAATCCTCAATCCTCAACCCTCAATCCTCAATCCTGAATCCTCAATCCTCAATCCTCAAACATCAATATTCAACACTCGGACCTGGTCCTCAATCCACAACACTCAATCCTCAATCCTCAATCTTCAATCATCGATACTCAATCTTCAATCCTCAATCCTCAACCCTCAATCCTCAATCCTGAATCCTCAATCTTTAATCCGCAATCCTCAATCCTCAATCCTCAATCCTAAACCTTCAACGCTCAACACTCAATCTTCAATCCCCAATCCTCAATCCTCAATACTCAATCCTCAATCCTCAATCTTCAATCCTCAATACTCAATCTTCAGTCCTTAATCCTCAATCCTCAATCCTCAATCCTCATTCTTCAATCCTCAACACCCACTCCTCAATCTTCAATTCTCAATCTTCAACCCTCAATTCTCAATCCTCAATCCTCAATCCCCAGACCTCAAACATCAATACTCAACACTCAGTCCACGTCCTCAATCCACAACACTCAATCCTCGATCCTCAATCTTCAATCATCAATATTCAATTTTCAATCCTCAACCCTCAATCCTCAATCCTGAATCCTCAATCTTTAATCCGCAATCCTCAATCCTCAATCCTCAATCCTAAACCTTCAACGCTCAACACTCAATCTTCAATCCCCAATCCTCAATCCTCAATACTCAATCCTCAATCCTCAATCTTCAATCCTCAATACTCAATCTTCAGTCCTTAATCCTCAATCCTCAATCCTCAATCCTCATTCTTCAATCCTCAACACCCACTCCTCAATCTTCAATTCTCAATCTTCAACCCTCAATTCTCAATCCTCAATCCTCAATCCCCAGACCTCAAACATCAATACTCAACACTCAGTCCTCGTCCTCAATCCACAACACTCAATCCTCGATCCTCAATCTTCAATCATCAATATTCAATTTTCAATCCTCAATCCTCAATCCTCAATACACAATCCTCAATCCTGAATGTTCAGTCCTCAATACCCAATCCTCAATCTTCTATCCTCAACCCTCAATCCTCAATCCTGAATCCTCAATCTTCAGCCCTCAGTCCTCAACAATCAGTTGTCAATCCTCAATCCTCAGTAGAATATCCCCAATTCACAGGTTTCAATACTCAACACTCAACCTGCAATCTTCAAATCACTATCCACAAGCATCAATTCTGATCGCTCAACCCTCAACACTCAGTCCCCAATCCTCAACCTTCAATCCTCAATCTTCAATCCTCAATCCTCAATCCTCAATCTTCAATCCTCAATACTCAGTTTTCAATCCTCGGTCCTCACTCCTCAATCATCAATCTCCAATCTGAATACTCAATCTTCAATCATTCAATCCTCAATCCTCAATCCTCAATCCTCAATTCTCATCCTTCAGTCCTCAATACCCAATCCTCAATCTTCAATCCTCAATCCTCAATCCTCAATTCTCAACCCCCAACCGTCAGTCCTCAGTCCTCAAACCTCAATCCTCAAACCTCAGCCCTCATCTTCAATCCTCAATCCTCAATCCTCTATCCTCAATCTTCAATCCTCAATACTCAATCTTCAATCCTCAATCCTCAGTCCACAAACCTCAATTCTGAATCCTCAATCCTGCATCCTCAATCTTCAGTCCTCAGTCCTCAAGAATCAGTTGTCAATCCTCAATCCCCAATAGAACATCCACAATTCACAGTTTTCAATACTCAATACTCAATCTGCAATCCTCAATCCTCAATCCTCAATTCTAAACCCTCAACCCTCAGTCCTCAGTCCTCAAACCTCAATCCTCAAACCTCAGCCCTCAATCCGCATTCCTCAATCCTCAATCCTCAATTTTCAATCCTCGATACTCAATCTTCAATCCTCAATACTCAATCCTCAACACTCAATCCTCAATCGTCAGTCTTCAATCCTCAATACTCAATCTTCAATCCTCAATCCTCAATCCTCAATCCTCAATCCTCATTCTACAATCCTCAATACCGCATCCTCAATCTTCAATCATCGATCCTCGATCCTCAATTCTCAATCCTCAATCCTCAGTCCTCAGTCCTCAAACCTCAATCCTCAACACTCAGCCCTCATCCTCAATCCTCAATCGTCAATCCTCAGTCATCAGCCGTCAAATCTCAACCCTCAACCCTCAGACCTCATCCTCAATACTCAAACCTCAATCCTCAATCCTCAATCCTCAATCCCTAATACTCAATTTTCAATCCTCAATCCTCAATCCTCAATCCTCAATCCTCAATCCTCAGTCATCAATACTCAATCTTCAATACTCAATCCTCAATCCTCAATCCTCAATCCTCAATCCTCAATCCTCAATCCTCATTCCTCAAACCTCAATCACCAACCCTCAGTCCTCATCCTCAATTCTCAATTCTCAATCCTCAATCCTCAATCCTCAATCTTCAATCCTCATTCCTCAATCCTCAATTCTCAATCTTCAATCCTCAATCCTCAATCCTCAATCCTCATTCTTCAATCCTCAATACCCAATCCACAATCTTCAATCCTCAATCCTCAATCCTCAATCCTCAATTCTCAATCGTCAATCCTCAGCCCTCAGTCCTCAAACCTCAATCCTCAACCCCCAGCCCTCATCCTGAATCCTCAATCCTCAATCCTCAATCCTCAATCCTCAATCATCAACGTTCAATCCGCAATACCCAATCCTCAATCCTCAATCCTCAATCCCCAATCCTCAATCCTCAATCCTCAATCCTCAATCCTCAGTCCTCAAACCTCAATCCGGCATCCTCAATCCTGAATCCTCAATCTTCAGCACTCAGTCCTCAACAATCAGTTGTCAATCCTCAATCCACAGTAGAATATCCTCAATTCACAGTTTTCAATACGCAGTACTCAATCTGCAATCTTCAAATCTCTATCCACAAACATCAATTCTCATCACTCAACCCTGAACGCTCAGTCCTCAATGTTCAATTCTCAATCCTCAATTCTCAATCTTCAATCCTCAATACTGAATCTTCAATCCTCAATCCTCAATCCTCGATCCTCAATCCTCAACCCTCAATCCTCAATCCTCAATCCTCAATCCTCAATCCTCAGTAATCAATCCTCAGTCTTCAATACTCAATCGTCAATCCTCAGTCCTCAATCCTCAATCCTCAATCCTCGGTCCTCATACCTCATCCCTCAACCCTCAGTCCTCATCCTCAATTCTCAATTCTCAATTCTCAATCCTCAATCCTCAATCCTCAATCTTCAATCCTCATTAATCAATCTCCAATCCTAGATCCTGAATCCCCAATCCTCAATCCTCAATCGTCAATCCTCAATCCTCAACCGTCAGTCCTCGTCCTCAATCCTCAACGCTCAATCCTCAATCCTCAATCTTCAATCCTCAATACTCAATATTCAATCCTCAATCCTCAATCCTCAATCCTCAATCTTCAGTCCTCAATCCTCAACCCTCAATCCTCAATCCTCATTCTTCAATCCTCAATACCCAATCCTCAATCTTCAATACTCAATCCTCAATCCTCAATTCTCAATCTTCAATTCTCAATCCTCAATCCTCAATCCTCAATCCTCAATCCTCAATCCTCATTCTTCAATCCTCAATACCCAATCCTCAATCTTCAATCCTCAATCCTCAATCCTCAATTCTCAATCCTCAATCCTCAACCCTCAATCCCCAATCCTCATCCTTCAAACCTCAATCCTCAACCCTCAGTCCTCATCCTCAATTCTCAATTCTCAATCCTCAATCCTCAATCCTCAATATTCAAAACTCAATATTCAATCTCCAAACCTAGATCCCCAATTCCCAATCCTCAATCTTCAATTCCCAATCTTGAATCCTCAATTGTCAATCCTCAATCCTCAATCCTCAGACCTCAAACATCAATACTCAACCCTCAGTCCTCGTCCTCAATCCACAACACTCAATCCTCGATCCTCAATCTTCAATCATCAATAGTCAATTTTCAATCCTCAATCCTCAATCCTCTATCCTCAATCTTCAATCCTTAATACTCAATCTTCAATCCTCAATCCTCAGTCCACAAACCTCAATTCTGAATCCTCAATCCTGCATCGTCAATCTTCAGTCCTCAGTCCTCTAGAATCAGTTGTCAATCCTCAATCCCCAATAGAACATCCACAATTCACAGTTTTCAATACTCAACACTCAATCTGCAATCCTCAATCCTCAATCCTCAATTCTAAACTCTCAACCCTCAGCCCTCAGTCCTCAAACCTCAATCCTCAAACCTCAGCCCTCAATCCTCAATCCTCAATCCTCAATCCTCAATTTTCAATCCTCAATACACAATCTTCAATCCTCAATACACAATCCTCATTCCTCAATCCTCAATCGTCAGTCTTCAATCCTCAATACTCAATCTTCAATCCTCAATCCTCAATCCTCAATCCACAATCCTCATTCTACAATCCTCAACACCGAATCCTCAATCTTCAATCATCAATCCTCGATCCTCAATTCTCAATCCTCAATCCTCAGTCCTCAGTCCTCAAACATCAATCCTCAACCCTCAGCCCTCATCCTCAATCCTCAATCGTCAATCCTCAGTCGACAGCCGTCAAATCTCAATTTTCAACCCTCAGACCTCATCCTCAATCCTCAATTCTCAATCCTCAATCCTCAATCCTCAATCCCCAATACTCAACCTTCAATCCTCAATCCTCAATCCTCAATCCTAAATACTCAATCCTCAGTCATCAGTACTCAATCTTCAATACTCAATCCTCAATCCTCAATCCTCAATCCTCAATCCTCAATCCTCAATCCTCATTCCTCAAACCTCAATCACCAACCCTCAGTCCTCATCCTCAATTCTCAATTCTCAATCCTCAATCCTCAATCCTCAATCTTCAATCCTCATTCCTCAATCCTCAATTCTCAATCTTCAATCCTCAATCCTCAATCCTCAATCCTCAATCCTCATTCTTCAATCCTCAACACCCACTCCTCAATCTTCAATTCTCAATCTTCAATCCTCAATTCTCAATCCTCAATCCTCAATCCTCAGACCTCAAACATCAATACTCAACACTCAGTCCTCGTCCTCCATCCACAACACTCAATCCTCGATCCTCAATCTTCAATCATCAATATTCAATTTTCAATCCTCAATCCTCAATCCTCAATACACAATCCTCAATCCTGAATGTTCAGTCCTCAATACCCAATCCTCAATCTTCTATCCTCAACCCTCAATCCTCAATCCTCAATACTCAATCCTCAATCCTCAGTCCTCAAACCTCAATCCTTATTCCTCAATCCTCATTCCTCAAACCTCAATCACCAACCCTCAGTCCTCATCCTCAATTCTCAATTCTCAATCCTCAATCCTCAATCCTCAATCTTCAATCCTCATTCCTCAATACTCAATTCTCAATCTTCAATCCTCAATCCTCAATCCTCAATCCTCAATCCTCATTCTTCAATCCTCAACACCCACTCCTCAATCTTCAATTCTCAATCTTCAATCCTCAATTCTCAATCCTCAATCCTCAATCCTCAGACCTCAAACATCAATACTCAACACTCAGTCCTCGTCCTCAATCCACAACACTCAATCCTCGATCCTCAATCTTCAATCATCAATATTCAATTTTCAATCCTCAATCCTCAATCCTCAATACACAATCCTCAATCCTGAATGTTCAGTCCTCAATACCCAATCCTCAATCTTCTATCCTCAACCCTCAATCCTCAATCCTCAATACTCAATCCTCAATCCTCAGTCCTCAAACCTCAATTCTTATTCCTCAATCCTGAATCCTCAATCTTCAGCCCTCAGTCCTCAACAATCAGTTGTCAATCCTCAATCCTCAGTAGAATATCCTCAATTCACAGGTTTCAATACTCAACACTCAACCTGCAATCTTCAAATCACTATCCACAAGCATCAATTCTGATCGCTCAACCCTCAACACTCAGTCCCCAATCCTCAACCTTCAATCCTCAATCTTCAATCCTCAATCCTCAATCCTCAATCTTCAATCCTCAATACTCAATTTTCAATCCTCGGTCCTCACTCCTCAATCGTCAATCTCCAATCTGAATACTCAATCTTCAATCATTCAATCCTCAATCCTCAATCCTCAATCCTCAATCCTCAATCCTCAATTCTCATCCTTCAGTCCTCAATACCCAATCCTCAATCTTCAATCCTCAACCCTCAATCCTCAATTCTCAACCCTCAACCGTCAGTCCTCAGTCCTCAAACCTCAATCCTCAAACCTCAGCCCTCATCTTCAATCCTCAATCCTCAATCCTCTATCCTCAATCTTCAATCCTCAATACTCAATCTTCAATCCTCAATCCTCAGTCCACAAACCTCAATTCTGAATCCTCAATCCTGCATCCTCAATCTTCAGTCCTCAGTCCTCAAGAATCAGTTGTCAATCCTCAATCCCCAATAGAACATCCACAATTCACAGTTTTCAATACTCAATACTCAATCTGCAATCCTCAATCCTCAATCCTCAATTCTAAACCCTCAACCCTCAGTCCTCAGTCCTCAAACCTCAATCCTCAAACCTCAGCCCTCAATCCGCATTCCTCAATCCTCAATCCTCAATTTTCAATCCTCGATACTCAATCTTCAATCCTCAATACTCAATCCTCAACACTCAATCCTCAATCGTCAGTCTTCAATCCTCAATACTCAATCTTCAATCCTCAATCCTCAATCCTCAATCCTCAATCCTCATTCTACAATCCTCAATACCGCATCCTCAATCTGCAATCATCGATCCTCGATCCTCAATTCTCAATCCTCAATCCTCAGTCCTCAGTCCTCAAACCTCAATCCTCAACACTCAGCCCTCATCCTCAATCCTCAATCGTCAATCCTCAGTCATCAGCCGTCAAATCTCAACCCTCAACCCTCAGACCTCATCCTCAATACTCAAACCTCAATCCTCAATCCTCAATCCTCAATCCCTAATACTCAATTTTCAATCCTCAATCCTCAATCCTCAATCCTCAATCCTCAATCCTCAGTCATCAATACTCAATCTTCAATACTCAATCCTCAATCCTCAATCCTCAATCCTCAATCCTCAATCCTCAATCCTCATTCCTCAAACCTCAATCACCAACCCTCAGTCCTCATCCTCAATTCTCAATTCTCAATCCTCAATCCTCAATCCTCAATCTTCAATCCTCATTCCTCAATCCTCAATTCTCAATCTTCAATCCTCAATCCTCAATCCTCAATCCTCAATCCTCATTCTTCAATCCTCAATACCCAATCCACAATCTTCAATCCTCAATCCTCAATCCTCAATCCTCAATTCTCAATCGTCAATCCTCAGCCCTCAGTCCTCAAACCTCAATCCTCAACCCCCAGCCCTCATCCTGAATCCTCAATCCTCAATCCTCAATCCTCAATCCTCAATCATCAACGTTCAATCCGCAATACCCAATCCTCAATCCTCAATCCTCAATCCCCAATCCTCAATCCTCAATCCTCAATCCTCAATCCTCAGTCCTCAAACCTCAATCCGGCATCCTCAATCCTGAATCCTCAATCTTCAGCACTCAGTCCTCAACAATCAGTTGTCAATCCTCAATCCACAGTAGAATATCCTCAATTCACAGTTTTCAATACGCAGTACTCAATCTGCAATCTTCAAATCTCTATCCACAAACATCAATTCTCATCACTCAACCCTGAACGCTCAGTCCTCAATGTTCAATTCTCAATCCTCAATTCTCAATCTTCAATCCTCAATACTGAATCTTCAATCCTCAATCCTCAATCCTCGATCCTCAATCCTCAATCCTCAATCCTCAATCCTCAATCCTCAATCCTCAATCCTCAATCCTCAGGAATCAATCCTCAGTCTTCAATACTCAATCGTCAATCCTCAGTCCTCAATCCTCAATCCTCAATCCTCGTTCCTCATACCTCATCCCTCAACCCTCAGTCCACATCCTCAATTCTCAATTCTCAATTCTCAGTCCTCAATCCTCAATCCTCAATCTTCAATCCTCATTAATCAATCTCCAATCCTAGATCCTGAATCCCCAATCCTCAATCCTCAATCGTCAATCCTCAATCCTCAACCGTCAGTCCTCGTCCTCAATCCTCAACGCTCAATCCTCAATCCTCAATCTTCAATCCTCAATACTCAATATTCAATCCTCAATCCTCAATCCTCAATCCTCAATCTTCAGTCCTCAATCCTCAACCCTCAATCCTCAATCCTCATTCTTCAATCCTCAATACCCAATCCTCAATCTTCAATACTCAATCCTCAATCCTCAATTCTCAATCTTCAATTCTCAATCCTCAATCCTCAATCCTCAATCCTCAATCCTCAATCCTCATTCTTCAATCCTCAATACCCAATCCTCAATCTTCAATCCTCAATCCTCAATCCTCAATTCTCAATCCTCAATCCTCAACCCTCAATCCCCAATCCTCATCCTTCAAACCTCAATCCTCAACCCTCAGTCCTCATCCTCAATTCTCAATTCTCAATCCTCAATCCTCAATCCTCAATATTCAAAACTCAATATTCAATCTCCAAACCTAGATCCCCAATTCCCAATCCTCAATCTTCAATTCTCAATCTTCAATCCTCAATTCTCAATCCTCAATCCTCAATCCTCAGACCTCAAACATCAATACTCAACCCTCAGTCCTCGTCCTCAATCCACAACACTCAATCCTCGATCCTCAATCTTCAATCATCAATAGTCAATTTTCAATCCTCAATCCTCAATCCTCTATCCTCAATCTTCAATCCTCAATACTCAATCTTCAATCCTCAATCCTCAGTCCACAAACCTCAATTCTGAATCCTCAATCCTGCATCGTCAATCTTCAGTCCTCAGTCCTCTAGAATCAGTTGTCAATCCTCAATCCCCAATAGAACATCCACAATTCACAGTTTTCAATACTCAACACTCAATCTGCAATCCTCAATCCTCAATCCTCAATTCTAAACTCTCAACCCTCAGCCCTCAGTGCTCAAGCCTCAATCCTCAAACCTCAGCCCTCAATCCTCAATCCTCAATCCTCAATCCTCAATTTTCAATCCTCAATACACAATCTTCAATCCTCAATACACAATCCTCAATCCTCAATCCTCAATCGTCAGTCTTCAATCCTCAATACTCAATCTTCAATCCTCAATCCTCAATCCTCAATCCTCAATCCTCATTCTACAATCCTCAATACCGCATCCTCAATCTTCAATCATCGATCCTCGATCCTCAATTCTCAATCCTCAATCCTCAGTCCTCAGTCCTCAAACCTCAATCCTCAACACTCAGCCCTCATCCTCAATCCTCAATCGTCAATCCTCAGTCCTCAGCCGTCAAATCTCAACCCTCAACCCTCAGACCTCATCCTCAATACTCAAACCTCAATCCTCAATCCTCAATCCTCAATCCCTAATACTCAATTTTCAATCCTCAATCCTCAATCCTCAATCCTCAATCCTCAATCCTCAGTCATCAATACTCAATCTTCAATACTCAATCCTCAATCCTCAATCCTCAATCCTCAATCCTCAATCTTCAATCCTCATTCCTCAAACCTCAATCACCAACCCTCAGTCCTCATCCTCAATTCTCAATTCTCAATCCTCAATCCTCAATCCTCAATCTTCAATCCTCAATCCTCAATCCTCAATCCTCAATCCTCAATCCTCAAACCTCAACCCTCAACCCTCAGTCCTCATCCTCAATTCTCAATTCTCAAACTTCAGTCCTCAACCGACAGTCCTCGTCTTCAATCCTCAACACTCAATCCTCATTGCTCAACCTTCAATTATCAATACTCAATCTTCAATCCTCAATCCTCAATCCTCAATCCTCAATCCTCAATCTTCAATCCTCAATCGTCAATCCACAATCCTCAATCCTCGTTCTTCAATCCTCAATACCGAATCCTCAATCTTCAATCCTCAATCCTCAATCCTCGATTCTCAATCTTCAATCCTCAACCCTCAATCCTCAATCCTCAATCGTCATTCTTCAATCCTCAATACCCAATCCTCAATCTTCAATCCTCAATCCTCAATCCTCAATTCTCAATCGTCAATGCTCAGCCCTCAGTCCTCAAACCTCAATCCTCAACCCCCAGCCCTCATCCTGAATCCTCAATCCTCAATCCTCAATCCTCAATTCTCAATCCTCAATGTTCAATCCGCAATACCCAATCCTCAATCTTCAATCCTTAATCCCCAATCCTCAATCCTCAATCCTCAATCCTCGATCCTCAATCCTCAGTCCTCAAACCTCAATCCTGAATCCTCAATCGTGAATCCTCAATCTTCATCCCTCAGTCCTCAACAATCAGTTGTCAATCCTCAATCCTCAGTAGAATATCCTCAATTCACAGTTTTCAATACGCAGTACTCAATCTGCAATCTTCAAATCTCTATCCACAAACATCAATTCTCATCACTCAACCCTGAACGCACAGTCCTCAATGTTCAATTCTCAATCCTCAATTCTCAATCTTCAATCCTCAATACTGAATCTTCAATCCTCAATACTCAATCCTCAATCCTCAATCCTCAATCGTCAGTCTTCAATCCTCAATACTCAATCTTCAATCCTCAATCCTCAATCCTCAATCCTCAATGCTCATTCTACAATCCTCAACACCGAACCCTCAATCTTCAATCATCAATCCTCGATCCTCAATTCTCAATCCTCAATCCTCAGTCCTCAGTCCTCAAACCTCAATCCTCAACCCTCAGCCCTCATCCTCAATCCTCAATCGTCAATCCTCAGTCGTCAGCCGTCAAATCTCAATTTTCAACCCTCAGACCTCATCCTCAATCCTCAATTCTCAATCCTCAACCCTCAATCCTCAATCCCCAATACTCAACCTTCAATCCTCAATCCTCAATTCTCAATCCTAAATACTCAATCCTCAGTCATCAATACTCAATCTTCAATACTCAATCCTCAATCCTCATTCCTCAAACCTCAATCCTCAACCCTCAGTCCTCATCCTCAATTCTCAATTCTCAAACTTCAGTCCTCAACCGACAGTCCTCGTCTTCAATCCTCAACACTCAATCCTCATTGCTCAATCTTCAATTATCAATACTCAATCTTCAATCCTCAATCCTCAATCCTCAATCCTCAATCTTCAATCCTCAATCGTCAATCCACAATCCTCAATCCTCATTCTTCAATCCTCAATACCGAATCCTCAATCTTCAATCCTCAATCCTCAATCCTCAATTCTCAATCTTCAATCCTCATCCCTCAATCCTCAATCCTCAATCCTCATTCTTCAATCCTCAATACCCAATCCTCAATCTTCAATCCTCAATCTTCAATCCCCAATTCTCAATCGTCAATGCTCAGCCCTCAGTCCTCAAACCTCAATCCTCAACCCCCAGCCCTCATCCTGAATCCTCAGTCCTCAATCCTCAATCCTCAATCCTCAATCCTCAATGTTCAATCCGCAATACCCAATCCTCAATCTTCAATCCTCAATCCCCAATCCTCAATCCTCAATCCTCAATCCTCAATCCTCAATCCTCAGTCCTCAATCCTCATTCTTCAATCCTCAATACCCAATCCTCAATCTTCAATCCTCAATCCTCAATCCTCAATTCTCAATCGTCAATCCTCAGCCCTCAGACCTCAAACCTCAATCCTCAACCCCCAGCCCTCATCCTGAATCCTCAATCCTCAATCCTCAATGTTCAATCCGCAATACCCAATACTCAATCTTCAATCCTCAATCCCCAATCCTCAATCCTCAATCCTCAATCCTCAATACTCAATCCTCAACACTCAATCCTCAATCGTCAGTCTTCAATCCTCAATACTCAATCTTCAATCCTCAATCCTCAATCCTCAATCCTCAATCCTCATTCTACAATCCTCAATACCGAATCCTCAATCTTCAATCATCGATCCTCGATCCTCAATTCTCAATCCTCAATCCTCAGTCCTCAGCCCTCAAACCTCAATCCTCAACACTCAGCCCTCATCCTCAATCCTCAATCGTCAATCCTCAGTCATCAGCCGTCAAATCTCAACGCTCAACCCTCAGACCTCATGCTCAATACTCAATCCTCAATCCTCAATCCTCAATCCTCAATCCCCAATACTCAATTTTCAATCCTCAATCCTCAATCCTCAATCCTCAATCCTCAATCCTCAGTCATCAATACTCAATCTTCAATACTCAATCCTCAATCCTCAATCCTCAATCCTCAATCCTCAATCCTCAATCCTCATTCCTCAAACAACAATCACCAACCCTCAGTCCTCATCCTCAATTCTCAATTCTCAATCCTCAATCCTCAATCCTCAATCTTCAATCCTCATTCCTCAATCCTCAATTCTCAATCTTCAATCCTCAATCCTCAATCCTCAATCCTCAATCCTCATTCTTCAATCCTCAATACCCAATCCTCAATCTTCAATCCTCAATCCTCAATCCTCAATTCTCAATCGTCAATCCTCAGCCCTCAGTCCTCAAACCTCAATCCTCAACCCCCAGCCCTCGTCCTGAATCCTCAATCCTCAATCCTCAATCCTCAATACTCAATCATCAACGTTCAATCCGCAATACCCAATCCTCAATCCTCAATCCTCAATCCCCAATCCTCAATCCTCAATCCTCAATCCTCATTCTTCAATCCTCAACACCCACTCCTCAATCTTCAATTCTCAATCTTCAATCCTCAATTCTCAATCCTCAATCCTCAAACCTCAGACCTCAAACATCAATACTCAACACTCAGTCCTCGTCCTCAATCCACAACACTCAATCCTCGATCCTCAATCTTCAATCATCAATATTCAATTTTCAATCCTCAATCCTCAATCCTCAATACACAATCCTCAATCCTGAATGTTCAGTCCTCAATACCCAATCCTCAATCTTCTATCCTCAACCCTCAATCCTCAATCCTCAATACTCAACCCTCAATCCTCAGTCCTCAAACCTCAATCCTTATTCCTCAATCCTGAATCCTCAATCTTCAGCCCTCAGTCCTCAACAATCAGTTGTCAATCCTCAATCCTCAGTAGAATATCCTCAATTCACAGGTTTCAATACTCAATACTCAACCCGCAATCTTCAAATCACTATCCACAAGCATCAATTCTGATCGCTCAACCCTCAACACTCAGTCCCCAATCCTCAACCTTCAATCCTCAATCCTCAATCCTCAATCCTCAATCCTCAATCTTCAATCCTCAATACTCAATTTTCAATCCTCGGTCCTCACTCCTCAATGTTCAATATCCAATCTGAATACTCAATCTTCAATCATTCAATCCTCAATCCTCAATCCTCAATCCTCAATTCTCATCCTTCAGTCCTCAATACCCAATCCTCAAACTTCAATCCTCAATCCTCAATCCTCAATTCTCAACCCTCAACCCTCAGTCCTCAGTCCTCAAACCTCAATCCTCAAACCTCAGCCCTCATCTTCAATCCTCAATCCTCAATCCTCTATCCTCAATCTTCAATCCTCAATACTCAATCTTCAATCCTCAATCCTCAGTCCACAAACATCAATTCTGAATCCTCAATCCTGCATCCTCAATCTTCAGTCCTCAGTCCTCAAGAATCAGTTGTCAATCCTCAATCCCCAATAGAACATCCACAATTCACAGTTTTCAATACTCAATACTCAATCTGCAATCCTCAATCCTCAATCCACAATTCTAAACCCTCAAGCCTCAGTCCTCAGTCCTCAAACCTCAATCCTCAAACCTCAGCCCTCAATCCGCATTCCTCAATCCTCAATCCTCAATTTTCAATCCTCGATACTCAATCTTCAATCCTCAATACTCAATCCTCAACACTCAATCCTCAATCGTCAGTCTTCAATCCTCAATACTCAATCCTCAATCCTCAATCCTCAATCCTCAATCCTCAATCCTCATTCTACAATCCTCAATACCGCATCCTCAATCTTCAATCATCGATCCTCGATCCTCAATTCTCAATCCTCAATCCTCAGTCCTCAGTCCTCAAACCTCAATTCTCAACACTCAGCCCTCATCCTCAATCCTCAATCGTCAATCCTCAGTCATCAGCCGTCAAATCTCAACCCCCAACCCTCAGACCTCATCCTCAATACTCAAACCTCAATCCTCAATCCTCAATCCTCAATCCCTAATACTCAATTTTCAATCCTCAATCCTCAATCCTCAATCCTCAATCCTCAATCCTCAGTCATCAATACTCAATCTTCAATACTCAATCCTCAATCCTCAATCCTCAATCCTCAATCCTCAATCCTCAATCCTCATTCCTCAAGCCTCAATCACCAACCCTCAGTCCTCATCCTCAATTCTCAATTCTCAATCCTCAATCCTCAATCCACAATCTTCAATCCTCAAAGCTCAATCCTCAATTCTCAATCTTCAATCCTCAATCCTCAATCCTCAATCCTCAATCCTCATTCTTCAATCCTCAATACCCAATCCACAATCTTCAATCCTCGATCCTCAATCCTCAATCCTCAATTCTCAATCGTCAATCCTCAGCCCTCAGTCCTCAAACCTCAATCCTCAACCCCCAGCCCTCATCCTGAATCCTCAATCCTCAATCCTCAATCCTCAATCCTCAATCATCAACGTTCAATCCGCAATACCCAATCCTCAATCCTCAATCCTCAATCCCCAATCCACAATCCTCAATCCTCAATCCTCAATCCTCAATCCTCAGTCCTCAAACCTCAATCCGGCATCCTCAATCCTGAATCCTCAATCTTCAGCCCTCAGTCCTCAACAATCAGTAGTCAATCCTCAATCCTCAGTAGAATATCCTCAATTCACAGTTTTCAATACGCAGTACTCAATCAGCAATCTTCAAATCTCTATCCACAAACATCAATTCTCATCACTCAACCCTGAACGCTCAGTCCTCAATGTTCAATTCTCAATCCTCAATTCTCAATCTTCAATCCTCAATACTGAATCTTCAATCCTCAATCCTCAATCCTCGATCCTCAATCCTCAATCCTGAATCCTCAATCCTCAATCCTCAATCCTCAATCCTCAGTAATCAATCCTCAGTCTTCAATACTCAATCGTCAATCCTCAGTCCTCAATCCTCAATCCTCAATCCTCGTTCCTCATACCTCATCCCTCAACCCTCAGTCCTCATCCTCAATTCTCAATTCTCAATTCTCAATCCTCAATCCTCAATCCTCAATCTTCAATCCTCATTAATCAATCTCCAATCCTAGATCCTGAATCCCCAATCCTCAATCCTCAATCCTCAATCCTCAATCCTCAACCGTCAGTCCTCGTCCTCAATCCTCAACGCTCAATCCTCAATCCTCAATCTTCAATCCTCAATACTCAATCTTCAATCCTCAATCCTCAATCCTCAATCCTCAATCCTCAATCGTCAGTCTTCAATCCTCAATACTCAATCTTCAATCCTCAATCCTCAATCCTCAATCCTCAATCCTCATTCTACAATCCTCAATACCGCATCCTCAATCTTCAATCATCGATCCTCGATCCTCAATTCTCAATCCTCAATCCTCAGTCCTCAGTCCTCAAACCTCAATCCTCAACACTCAGCCCTCATCCTCAATCCTCAATCGTCAATCCTCAGTCATCAGCCGTCAAATCTCAACCCTCAACCCTCAGACCTCATCCGCAATACTCAAACCTCAATCCTCAATCCTCAATCCTCAATCCCTAATACTCAATTTTCAATCCTCAATCCTCAATCCTCAATCCTCAATCCTCAATCCTCAGTCATCAATACTCAATCTTCAATACTCAATCCTCAATCCTCAATCCTCAATCCTCAATCCTCAATCCTCAATCCTCATTCCTCAAACCTCAATCCTCAATCCTCAATCCTCAATCCTCAATCCTCATTCTTCAATCCTGAATACCCAATCCTCAATCTTCAATCCTCAATCCTCAATCCTCAATTCTCAATCCTCAATCCTCAATCCTCAATCCTCAATCCCCAATCCTCATTCTTCAAACCTCAATCCTCAACCCTCAGTCCTCATCCTCAGTTCTCAATTCTCAATCCTCAATCCTCAATCCTCAATCCTCAATCTTCAATCCTCGTGCCTCAATCCTCAATTCCCAATCTTCAATCCTCAATCCTCAATACTCAATACTCAATCCTCATTCTTCAATCCTCAATACCCAATCCACAATCTTCAATCCTCAATCCTCAATCCTCAATCCTCAATTCTCAATCGTCAATCCTCAGCCCTCAGTCCTCAAACCTCAATCCTCAACCCCCAGCCCTCATCCTGAATCCTCAATCCTCAATCCTCAATCCTCAATCCTCAATCATCAACGTTCAATCCGCAATACCCAATCCTCAATCCTCAATCCTCAATCCCCAATCCTCAATTCTCAATCCTCAATCCTCAATCCTCAATCCTCAGTCCTCAAACCTCAATTCGGCATCCTCAATCCTGAATCCTCAATCTTCAGCCCTCAGTCCTCAACAATCAGTTGTCAATCCTCAATCCTCAGTAGAATATCCTCAATTCACAGTTTTCAATACGCAGTACTCAATCTGCAATCTTCAAATCTCTATCCACAAACATCAATTCTCACCACTCAACCCTGAACGCACAGTCCTCAATGTTCAATTCTCAATCCTCAATTCACAATCTTCAATCCTCAATACTGAATCTTCAATCCTCAATCCTCAATCCTCAATCCTCAATCCTCATTCTTCAATCCTGAATACCCAATCCTCAATCTTCAATCCTCAATCCTCAATCCTCAATTCTCAATCCTCAATCCTCAATCCTCAATCCTCAATCCCCAATCCTCATTCTTCAAACCTCAATCCTCAACCCTCAGTCCTCATCCTCAGTTCTCAATTCTCAATCCTCAATCCTCAATCCTCAATATTCAATCCTCAATAATCAATCTCCAATCCTAGATCCCCAATTCCCAATACTCAACCTTCAATCCTCAATCCTCAACCCTCAATCCTCAATCCTGAATCCTCAATCCTCAATCCTCAAACATCAATATTCAACACTCGGACCTGGTCCTCAATCCACAACACTCAATCCTCAATCCTCAATCTTCAATCATCGATACTCAATCTTCAATCCTCAATCCTCAACCCTCAATCCTCAATCCTGAATCCTCAATCTTTAATCCGCAATCCTCAATCCTCAATCCTCAATCCTAAACCTTCAACGCTCAACACTCAATCTTCAATCCCCAATCCTCAATCCTCAATACTCAATCCTCAATCCTCAATCTTCAATCCTCAATACTCAATCTTCAGTCCTTAATCCTCAATCCTCAATCCTCAATCCTCATTCTTCAATCCTCAACACCCACTCCTCAATCTTCAATTCTCAATCTTCAACCCTCAATTCTCAATCCTCAATCCTCAATCCCCAGACCTCAAACATCAATACTCAACACTCAGTCCTCGTCCTCAATCCACAACACTCAATCCTCGATCCTCAATCTTCAATCATCAATATTCAATTTTCAATCCTCAATCCTCAATCCTCAATACACAATCCTCAATCCTGAATGTTCAGTCCTCAATACCCAATCCTCAATCTTCTATCCTCAACCCTCAATCCTCAATCCTGAATCCTCAATCTTCAGCCCTCAGTCCTCAACAATCAGTTGTCAATCCTCAATCCTCAGTAGAATATCCCCAATTCACAGGTTTCAATACTCAACACTCAACCTGCAATCTTCAAATCACTATCCACAAGCATCAATTCTGATCGCTCAACCCTCAACACTCAGTCCCCAATCCTCAACCTTCAATCCTCAATCTTCAATTCTCAATCCTCAATCCTCAATCTTCAATCCTCAATACTCAGTTTTCAATCCTCGGTCCTCACTCCTCAATCATCAATCTCCAATCTGAATACTCAATCTTCAATCATTCAATCCTCAATCCTCAATCCTCAATCCTCAATTCTCATCCTTCAGTCCTCAATACCCAATCCTCAATCTTCAATCCTCAATCCTCAATCCTCAATTCTCAACCCCCAACCGTCAGTCCTCAGTCCTCAAACCTCAATCCTCAAACCTCAGCCCTCATCTTCAATCCTCAATCCTCAATCCTCTATCCTCAATCTTCAATCCTCAATACTCAATCTTCAATCCTCAATCCTCAGTCCACAAACCTCAATTCTGAATCCTCAATCCTGCATCCTCAATCTTCAGTCCTCAGTCCTCAAGAATCAGTTGTCAATACTCAATCCCCAATAGAACATCCACAATTCACAGTTTTCAATACTCAATACTCAATCTGCAATCCTCAATCCTCAATCCTCAATTCTAAACCCTCAACCCTCAGTCCTCAGTCCTCAAACCTCAATCCTCAAACCTCAGCCCTCAATCCGCATTCCTCAATCCTCAATCCTCAATTTTCAATCCTCGATACTCAATCTTCAATCCTCAATACTCAATCCTCAACACTCAATCCTCAATCGTCAGTCTTCAATCCTCAATACTCAATCTTCAATCCTCAATCCTCAATCCTCAATCCTCAATCCTCATTCTACAATCCTCAATACCGCATCCTCAATCTTCAATCATCGATCCTCGATCCTCAATTCTCAATCCTCAATCCTCAGTCCTCAGTCCTCACACCTCAATCCTCAACACTCAGCCCTCATCCTCAATCCTCAATCGTCAATCCTCAGTCATCAGCCGTCAAATCTCAACCCTCAACCCTCAGACCTCATCCTCAATACTCAAACCTCAATCCTCAATCCTCAATCCTCAATCCCTAATACTCAATTTTCAATCCTCAATCCTCAATCCTCAATCCTCAATCCTCAATCCTCAGTCATCAATACTCAATCTTCAATACTCAATCCTCAATCCTCAATCCTCAATCCTCAATCCTCAATCCTCAATCCTCATTCCTCAAACCTCAATCACCAACCCTCAGTCCTCATCCTCAATTCTCAATTCTCAATCCTCAATCCTCAATCCTCAATCTTCAATCCTCATTCCTCAATCCTCAATTCTCAATCTTCAATCCTCAATCCTCAATCCTCAATCCTCATTCTTCAATCCTCAATACCCAATCCACAATCTTCAATCCTCAATCCTCAATCCTCAATCCTCAATTCTCAATCGTCAATCCTCAGCCCTCAGTCCTCAAACCTCAATCCTCAACCCCCAGCCCTCATCCTGAATCCTCAATCCTCAATCCTCAATCATCAACGTTCAATCCGCAATACCCAATCCTCAATCCTCAATCCTCAATCCCCAATCCTCAATCCTCAATCCTCAATCCTCAATCCTCAGTCCTCAAACCTCAATCCGGCATCCTCAATCCTGAATCCTCAATCTTCAGCACTCAGTCCTCAACAATCAGTTGTCAATCCTCAATCCACAGTAGAATATCCTCAATTCACAGTTTTCAATACGCAGTACTCAATCTGCAATCTTCAAATCTCTATCCACAAACATCAATTCTCATCACTCAACCCTGAACGCTCAGTCCTCAATGTTCAATTCTCAATCCTCAATTCTCAATCTTCAATCCTCAATACTGAATCTTCAATCCTCAATCCTCAATCCTCGATCCTCAATCCTCAATCCTCAATCCTCAATCCTCAATCCTCAATCCTCAATCCTCAGTAATCAATCCTCAGTCTTCAATACTCAATCGTCAATCCTCAGTCCTCAATCCTCAATCCTCAATCCTCGTTCCTCATACCTCATCCCTCAACCCTCAGTCCTCATCCTCAATTCTCAATTCTCAATTCTCAATCCTCAATCCTCAATCCTCAATCTTCAATCCTCATTAATCAATCTCCAATCCTAGATCCTGAATCCCCAATCCTCAGCCCTCAGTCCTCAACAATCAGTTGTCAATCCTCAATCCTCAGTAGAATATCCCCAATTCACAGGTTTCAATACTCAACACTCAACCTGCAATCTTCAAATCACTATCCACAAGCATCAATTCTGATCGCTCAACCCTCAACACTCAGTCCCCAATCCTCAACCTTCAATCCTCAATCTTCAATCCTCAATCCTCAATCCTCAATCTTCAATCCTCAATACTCAGTTTTCAATCCTCGGTCCTCACTCGTCAATCATCAATCTCCAATCTGAATACTCAATCTTCAATCATTCAATCCTCAATCCTCAATCCTCAATCCTCAATTCTCATCCTTCAGTCCTCAATACCCAATCCTCAATCTTCAATCCTCAATCCTCAATCCTCAATTCTCAACCCCCAACCGTCAGTCCTCAGTCCTCAAACCTCAATCCTCAAACCTCAGCCCTCATCTTCAATCCTCAATCCTCAATCCTCTATCCTCAATCTTCAATCCTCAATACTCAATCTTCAATCCTCAATCCTCAGTCCACAAACCTCAATTCTGAATCCTCAATCCTGCATCCTCAATCTTCAGTCCTCAGTCCTCAAGAATCAGTTGTCAATACTCAATCCCCAATAGAACATCCACAATTCACAGTTTTCAATACTCAATACTCAATCTGCAATCCTCAATCCTCAATCCTCAATTCTAAACCCTCAACCCTCAGTCCTCAGTCCTCAAACCTCAATCCTCAAACCTCAGCCCTCAATCCGCATTCCTCAATCCTCAATCCTCAATTTTCAATCCTCGATACTCAATCTTCAATCCTCAATACTCAATCCTCAACACTCAATCCTCAATCGTCAGTCTTCAATCCTCAATACTCAATCTTCAATCCTCAATCCTCAATCCTCAATCCTCATTCTACAATCCTCAATACCGCATCCTCAATCTTCAATCATCGATCCTCGATCCTCAATTCTCAATCCTCAATCCTCAGTCCTCAGTCCTCAAACCTCAATCCTCAACACTCAGCCCTCATCCTCAATCCTCAATCGTCAATCCTCAGTCATCAGCCGTCAAATCTCAACCCTCAACCCTCAGACCTCATCCTCAATACTCAAACCTCAATCCTCAATCCTCAATCCTCAATCCCTAATACTCAATTTTCAATCCTCAATCCTCAATCCTCAATCCTCAATCCTCAATCCTCAGTCATCAATACTCAATCTTCAATACTCAATCCTCAATCCTCAATCCTCAATCCTCAATCCTCAATCCTCAATCCTCATTCCTCAAACCTCAATCACCAACCCTCAGTCCTCATCCTCAATTCTCAATTCTCAATCCTCAATCCTCAATCCTCAATCTTCAATCCTCATTCCTCAATCCTCAATTCTCAATCTTCAATCCTCAATCCTCAATCCTCAATCCTCAATCCTCATTCTTCAATCCTCAATACCCAATCCACAATCTTCAATCCTCAATCCTCAATCCTCAATCCTCAATTCTCAATCGTCAATCCTCAGCCCTCAGTCCTCAAACCTCAATCCTCAACCCCCAGCCCTCATCCTGAATCCTCAATCCTCAATCCTCAATCCTCAATCCTCAATCATCAACGTTCAATCCGCAATACCGAATCCTCAATCCTCAATCCTCAATCCCCAATCCTCAATCCTCAATCCTCAATCCTCAATCCTCAGTCCTCAAACCTCAATCCGGCATCCTCAATCCTGAATCCTCAATCTTCAGCACTCAGTCCTCAACAATCAGTTGTCAATCCTCAATCCACAGTAGAATATCCTCAATTCACAGTTTTCAATACGCAGTACTCAATCTGCAATCTTCAAATCTCTATCCACAAACATCAATTCTCATCACTCAACCCTGAACGCTCAGTCCTCAATGTTCAATTCTCAATCCTCAATTCTCAATCTTCAATCCTCAATACTGAATCTTCAATCCTCAATCCTCAATCCTCGATCCTCAATCCTCAATCCTCAATCCTCAATCCTCAATCCTCAATCCTCAATCCTCAGTAATCAATCCTCAGTCTTCAATACTCAATCGTCAATCCTCAGTCCTCAATCCTCAATCCTCAATCCTCGTTCCTCATACCTCATCCCTCAACCCTCAGTCCTCATCCTCAATTCTCAATTCTCAATTCTCAATCCTCAATCCTCAATCCTCAATCTTCAATCCTCATTAATCAATCTCCAATCCTAGATCCTGAATCCCCAATCCTCAATCCTCAATCGTCAATCCTCAATCCTCAACCGTCAGTCCTCGTCCTCAATCCTCAACGCTCAATCCTCAATCCTCAATCTTCAATCCTCAATACTCAATATTCAATCCTCAATCCTCAATCCTCAATCCTCAATCTTCAGTCCTCAATCCTCAACCCTCAATCCTCAATCCTCATTCTTCAATCCTCAATACCCAATCCTCAATCTTCAATACTCAATCCTCAATCCTCAATTCTCAATCTTCAATTCTCAATCCTCAATCCTCAATCCTCAATCCTCAATCCTCAATCCTCATTCTTCAATCCTCAATACCCAATCCTCAATCTTCAATCCTCAATCCTCAATCCTCAATTCTCAATCCTCAATCCTCAACCCTCAATCCCCAATCCTCATCCTTCAAACCTCAATCCTCAACCCTCAGTCCTCATCCTCAATTCTCAATTCTCAATCCTCAATCCTCAATCCTCAATATTCAAAACTCAATATTCAATCTCCAAACCTAGATCCCCAATTCCCAATCCTCATTCTTCAATTCTCAATCTTCAATCCTCAATTCTCAATCCTCAATCCTCAATCCTCAGACCTCAAACATCAATACTCAACCCTCAGTCCTCGTCCTCAATCCACAACACTCAATCCTCGATCCTCAATCTTCAATCATCAATAGTCAATTTTCAATCCTCAATCCTCAATCCTCTATCCTCAATCTTCAATCCTTAATACTCAATCTTCAATCCTCAATCCTCAGTCCACAAACCTCAATTCTGAATCCTCAATCCTGCATCGTCAATCTTCAGTCCTCAGTCCTCTAGAATCAGTTGTCAATCCTCAATCCCCAATAGAACATCCACAATTCACAGTTTTCAATACTCAACACTCAATCTGCAATCCTCAATCCTCAATCCTCAATTCTAAACTCTCAACCCTCAGCCCTCAGTCCTCAAACCTCAATCCTCAAACCTCAGCCCTCAATCCTCAATCCTCAATCCTCAATCCTCAATTTTCAATCCTCAATACACAATCTTCAATCCTCAATACACAATCCTCATTCCTCAATCCTCAATCGTCAGTCTTCAATCCTCAATACTCAATCTTCAATCCTCAATCCTCAATCCTCAATCCACAATCCTCATTCTACAATCCTCAACACCGAATCCTCAATCTTCAATCATCAATCCTCGATCCTCAATTCTCAATCCTCAATCCTCAGTCCTCAGTCCTCAAACATCAATCCTCAACCCTCAGCCCTCATCCTCAATCCTCAATCGTCAATCCTCCGTCGACAGCCGTCAAATCTCAATTTTCAACCCTCAGACCTCATCCTCAATCCTCAATTCTCAATCCTCAATCCTCAATCCTCAATCCCCAATACTCAACCTTCAATCCTCAATCCTCAATCCTCAATCCTAAATACTCAATCCTCAGTCATCAGTACTCAATCTTCAATACTCAATCCTCAATCCTCAATCCTCAATCCTCAATCCTCAATCCTCAATCCTCATTCCTCAAACCTCAATCACCAACCCTCAGTCCTCATCCTCAATTCTCAATTCTCAATCCTCAATCCTCAATCCTCAATCTTCAATCCTCATTCCTCAATCCTCAATTCTCAATCTTCAATCCTCAATCCTCAATCCTCAATCCTCAATCCTCATTCTTCAATCCTCAACACCCACTCCTCAATCTTCAATTCTCAATCTTCAATCCTCAATTCTCAATCCTCAATCCTCAATCCTCAGACCTCAAACATCAATACTCAACACTCAGTCCTCGTCCTCCATCCACAACACTCAATCCTCGATCCTCAATCTTCAATCATCAATATTCAATTTTCAATCCTCAATCCTCAATCCTCAATACACAATCCTCAATCCTGAATGTTCAGTCCTCAATACCCAATCCTCAATCTTCTATCCTCAACCCTCAATCCTCAATCCTCAATACTCAATCCTCAATCCTCAGTCCTCAAACCTCAATCCTTATTCCTCAATCCTCATTCCTCAAACCTCAATCACCAACCCTCAGTCCTCATCCTCAATTCTCAATTCTCAATCCTCAATCCTCAATCCTCAATCTTCAATCCTCATTCCTCAATCCTCAATTCTCAATCTTCAATCCTCAATCCTCAATCCTCAATCCTCAATCCTCATTCTTCAATCCTCAACACCCACTCCTCAATCTTCAATTCTCAATCTTCAATCCTCAATTCTCAATCCTCAATCCTCAATCCTCAGACCTCAAACATCAATACTCAACACTCAGTCCTCGTCCTCAATCCACAACACTCAATCCTCGATCCTCAATCTTCAATCATCAATATTCAATTTTCAATCCTCAATCCTCAATCCTCAATACACAATCCTCAATCCTGAATGTTCAGTCCTCAATACCCAATCCTCAATCTTCTATCCTCAACCCTCAATCCTCAATCCTCAATACTCAATCCTCAATCCTCAGTCCTCAAACCTCAATTCTTATTCCTCAATCCTGAATCCTCAATCTTCAGCCCTCAGTCCTCAACAATCAGTTGTCAATCCTCAATCCTCAGTAGAATATCCTCAATTCACAGGTTTCAATACTCAACTCTCAACCTGCAATCTTCAAATCACTATCCACAAGCATCAATTCTGATCGCTCAACCCTCAACACTCAGTCCCCAATCCTCAACCTTCAATCCTCAAACTTCAATCCTCAATCCTCAATCCTCAATCTTCAATCCTCAATACTCAATTTTCAATCCTCGGTCCTCACTCCTCAATCGTCAATCTCCAATCTGAATACTCAATCTTCAATCATTCAATCCTCAATCCTCAATCCTCAATCCTCAATCCTCAATCCTCAATTCTCATCCTTCAGTCCTCAATACCCAATCCTCAATCTTCAATCCTCAACCCTCAATCCTCAATTCTCAACCCTCAACCGTCAGTCCTCAGTCCTCAAACCTCAATCCTCAAACCTCAGCCCTCATCTTCAATCCTCAATCCTCAATCCTCTATCCTCAATCTTCAATCCTCAATACTCAATCTTCAATCCTCAATCCTCAGTCCACAAACCTCAATTCTGAATCCTCAATCCTGCATCCTCAATCTTCAGTCCTCAGTCCTCAAGAATCAGTTGTCAATCCTCAATCCCCAATAGAACATCCACAATTCACAGTTTTCAATACTCAATACTCAATCTGCAATCCTCAATCCTCAATCCTCAATTCTAAACCCTCAACCCTCAGTCCTCAGTCCTCAAACCTCAATCCTCAAACCTCAGCCCTCAATCCGCATTCCTCAATCCTCAATCCTCAATTTTCAATCCTCGATACTCAATCTTCAATCCTCAATACTCAATCCTCAACACTCAATCCTCAATCGTCAGTCTTCAATCCTCAATACTCAATCTTCAATCCTCAATCCTCAATCCTCAATCCTCAATCCTCATTCTACAATCCTCAATACCGCATCCTCAATCTTCAATCATCGATCCTCGATCCTCAATTCTCAATCCTCAATCCTCAGTCCTCAGTCCTCAAACCTCAATCCTCAACACTCAGCCCTCATCCTCAATCCTCAATCGTCAATCCTCAGTCATCAGCCGTCAAATCTCAACCCTCAACCCTCAGACCTCATCCTCAATACTCAAACCTCAATCCTCAATCCTCAATCCTCAATCCCTAATACTCAATTTTCAATCCTCAATCCTCAATCCTCAATCCTCAATCCTCAATCCTCAGTCATCAATACTCAATCTTCAATACTCAATCCTCAATCCTCAATCCTCAATCCTCAATCCTCAATCCTCAATCCTCATTCCTCAAACCTCAATCACCAACCCTCAGTCCTCATCCTCAATTCTCAATTCTCAATCCTCAATCCTCAATCCTCAATCTTCAATCCTCATTCCTCAATCCTCAATTCTCAATCTTCAATCCTCAATCCTCAATCCTCAATCCTCAATCCTCATTCTTCAATCCTCAATACCCAATCCACAATCTTCAATCCTCAATCCTCAATCCTCAATCCTCAATTCTCAATCGTCAATCCTCAGCCCTCAGTCCTCAAACCTCAATCCTCAACCCCCAGCCCTCATCCTGAATCCTCAATCCTCAATCCTCAATCCTCAATCCTCAATCATCAACGTTCAATCCGCAATACCGAATCCTCAATCCTCAATCCTCAATCCCCAATCCTCAATCCTCAATCCTCAATCCTCAATCCTCAGTCCTCAAACCTCAATCCGGCATCCTCAATCCTGAATCCTCAATCTTCAGCACTCAGTCCTCAACAATCAGTTGTCAATCCTCAATCCACAGTAGAATATCCTCAATTCACAGTTTTCAATACGCAGTACTCAATCTGCAATCTTCAAATCTCTATCCACAAACATCAATTCTCATCACTCAACCCTGAACGCTCAGTCCTCAATGTTCAATTCTCAATCCTCAATTCTCAATCTTCAATCCTCAATACTGAATCTTCAATCCTCAATCCTCAATCCTCGATCCTCAATCCTCAATCCTCAATCCTCAATCCTCAATCCTCAATCCTCAATCCTCAATCCTCAGTAATCAATCCTCAGTCTTCAATACTCAATCGTCAATCCTCAGTCCTCAATCCTCAATCCTCAATCCTCGTTCCTCATACCTCATCCCTCAACCCTCAGTCCACATCCTCAATTCTCAATTCTCAATTCTCAATCCTCAATCCTCAATCCTCAATCTTCAATCCTCATTAATCAATCTCCAATCCTAGATCCTGAATCCCCAATCCTCAATCCTCAATCGTCAATCCTCAATCCTCAACCGTCAGTCCTCGTCCTCAATCCTCAACGCTCAATCCTCAATCCTCAATCTTCAATCCTCAATACTCAATATTCAATCCTCAATCCTCAATCCTCAATCCTCAATCTTCAGTCCTCAATCCTCAACCCTCAATCCTCAATCCTCATTCTTCAATCCTCAATACCCAATCCTCAATCTTCAATACTCAATCCTCAATCCTCAATTCTCAATCTTCAATTCTCAATCCTCAATCCTCAATCCTCAATCCTCAATCCTCAATCCTCATTCTTCAATCCTCAATACCCAATCCTCAATCTTCAATCCTCAATCCTCAATCCTCAATTCTCAATCCTCAATCCTCAACCCTCAATCCCCAATCCTCATCCTTCAAACCTCAATCCTCAACCCTCAGTCCTCATCCTCAATTCTCAATTCTCAATCCTCAATCCTCAATCCTCAATATTCAAAACTCAATATTCAATCTCCAAACCTAGATCCCCAATTCCCAATCCTCAATCTTCAATTCTCAATCTTCAATCCTCAATTCTCAATCCTCAATTCTCAATCCTCAGACCTCAAACATCAATACTCAACCCTCAGTCCTCGTCCTCAATCCACAACACTCAATCCTCGATCCTCAATCTTCAATCATCAATAGTCAATTTTCAATCCTCAATCCTCAATCCTCTATCCCCAATCTTCAATCCTCAATACTCAATCTTCAATCCTCAATCCTCAGTCCACAAACCTCAATTCTGAATCCTCAATCCTGCATCGTCAATCTTCAGTCCTCAGTCCTCTAGAATCAGTTGTCAATCCTCAATCCCCAATAGAACATCCACAATTCACAGTTTTCAATACTCAACACTCAATCTGCAATCCTCAATCCTCAATCCTCAATTCTAAACTCTCAACCCTAAGCCCTCAGTGCTCAAGCCTCAATCCTCAAACCTCAGCCCTCAATCCTCAATCCTCAATCCTCAATCCTCAATTTTCAATCCTCAATACACAATCTTCAATCCTCAATACACAATCCTCAATCCTCAATCCTCAATCGTCAGTCTTCAATCCTCAATACTCAATCTTCAATCCTCAATCCTCAATCCTCAATCCTCAATCCTCATTCTACAATCCTCAATACCGCATCCTCAATCTTCAATCATCGATCCTCGATCCTCAATTCTCAATCCTCAATCCTCAGTCCTCAGTCCTCAAACCTCAATCCTCAACACTCAGCCCTCATCCTCAATCCTCAATCGTCAATCCTCAGTCCTCAGCCGTCAAATCTCAAACCTCAACCCTCAGACCTCATCCTCAATACTCAAACCTCAATCCTCAATCCTCAATCCTCAATCCCTAATACTCAATTTTCAATCCTCAATCCTCAATCCTCAATCCTCAATCCTCAATCCTCAGTCATCAATACTCAATCTTCAATACTCAATCCTCAATCCTCAATCCTCAATCCTCAATCCTCAATCTTCAATCCTCATTCCTCAAACCTCAATCACCAACCCTCAGTCCTCATCCTCAATTCTCAATTCTCAATCCTCAATCCTCAATCCTCAATCTTCAATCCTCAATCCTCAATCCTCAATCCTCAATCCTCAATCCTCAAACCTCAACCCTCAACCCTCAGTCCTCATCCTCAATTCTCAATTCTCAAACTTCAGTCCTCAACCGACAGTCCTCGTCTTCAATCCTCAACACTCAATCCTCATTGCTCAACCTTCAATTATCAATACTCAATCTTCAATCCTCAATCCTCAATCCTCAATCCTCAATCCTCAATCTTCAATCCTCAATCGTCAATCCACAATCCTCAATCCTCGTTCTTCAATCCTCAATACCGAATCCTCAATCTTCAATCCTCAATCCTCAATCCTCGATTCTCAATCTTCAATCCTCAACCCTCAATCCTCAATCCTCAATCGTCATTCTTCAATCCTCAATACCCAATCCTCAATCTTCAATCCTCAATCCTCAATCCTCAATTCTCAATCGTCAATGCTCAGCCCTCAGTCCTCAAACCTCAATCCTCAACCCCCAGCCCTCATCCTGAATCCTCAATCCTCAATCCTCAATCCTCAATTCTCAATCCTCAATGTTCAATCCGCAATACCCAATCCTCAATCTTCAATCCTTAATCCCCAATCCTCAATCCTCAATCCTCAATCCTCGATCCTCAATCCTCAGTCCTCAAACCTCAATCCTGAATCCTCAATCGTGAATCCTCAATCTTCATCCCTCAGTCCTCAACAATCAGTTGTCAATCCTCAATCCTCAGTAGAATATCCTCAATTCACAGTTTTCAATACGCAGTACTCAATCTGCAATCTTCAAATCTCTATCCACAAACATCAATTCTCATCACTCAACCCTGAACGCACAGTCCTCAATGTTCAATTCTCAATCCTCAATTCTCAATCTTCAATCCTCAATACTGAATCTTCAATCCTCAATACTCAATCCTCAATCCTCAATCCTCAATCGTCAGTCTTCAATCCTCAATACTCAATCTTCAATCCTCAATCCTCAATCCTCAATCCTCAATGCTCATTCTACAATCCTCAACACCGAACCCTCAATCTTCAATCATCAATCCTCGATCCTCAATTCTCAATCCTCAATCCTCAGTCCTCAGTCCTCAAACCTCAATCCTCAACCCTCAGCCCTCATCCTCAATCCTCAATCGTCAATCCTCAGTCGTCAGCCGTCAAATCTCAATTTTCAACCCTCAGACCTCATCCTCAATCCTCAATTCTCAATCCTCAACCCTCAATCCTCAATCCCCAATACTCAACCTTCAATCCTCAATCCTCAATTCTCAATCCTAAATACTCAATCCTCAGTCATCAATACTCAATCTTCAATACTCAATCCTCAATCCTCAATCCTCAATCCTCAATCCTCAATCCTCAATCCTCATTCCTCAAACCTCAATCCTCAACCCTCAGTCCTCATCCTCAATTCTCAATTCTCAAACTTCAGTCCTCAACCGACAGTCCTCGTCTTCAATCCTCAACACTCAATCCTCATTGCTCAATCTTCAATTATCAATACTCAATCTTCAATCCTCAATCCTCAATCCTCAATCCTCAATCTTCAATCCTCAATCGTCAATCCACAATCCTCAATCCTCATTCTTCAATCCTCAATACCGAATCCTCAATCTTCAATCCTCAATCCTCAATCCTCAGTTCTCAATCTTCAATCCTCATCCCTCAATCCTCAATCCTCAATCCTCATTCTTCAATCCTCAATACCCAATCCTCAATCTTCAATCCTCAATCTTCAATCCCCAATTCTCAATCGTCAATGCTCAGCCCTCTGTCCTCAAACCTCAATCCTCAACCACCAGCCCTCATCCTGAATCCTCAATCCTCAATCCTCAATCCTCAATCCTCAATCCTCAATGTTCAATCCGCAATACCCAATCCTCAATCTTCAATCCTCAATCCCCAATCCTCAATCCTCAATCCTCAATCCTCAATCCTCAATCCTCAGTCCTCAATCCTCATTCTTCAATCCTCAATACCCAATCCTCAATCTTCAATCCTCAATCCTCAATCCTCAATTCTCAATCGTCAATCCTCAGCCCTCAGATCTCAAACCTCAATCCTCAACCCCCAGCCCTCATCCTGAATCCTCAATCCTCAATCCTCAATGTTCAATCCGCAATACCCAATACTCAATCTTCAATCCTCAATCCCCAATCCTCAATCCTCAATCCTCAATCCTCAATACTCAATCCTCAACACTCAATCCTCAATCGTCAGTCTTCAATCCTCAATACTCAATCTTCAATCCTCAATCCTCAATCCTCAATCCTCAATCCTCATTCTACAATCCTCAATACCGAATCCTCAATCTTCAATCATCGATCCTCGATCCTCAATTCTCAATCCTCAATCCTCAGTCCTCAGTCCTCAAACCTCAATCCTCAACACTCAGCCCTCATCCTCAATCCTCAATCGTCAATCCTCAGTCATCAGCCGTCAAATCTCAACGCTCAACCCTCAGACCTCATGCTCAATACTCAATCCTCAATCCTCAATCCTCAATCCTCAATCCCCAATACTCAATTTTCAATCCTCAATCCTCAATCCTCAATCCTCAATCCTCAATCCTCAGTCATCAATACTCAATCTTCAATACTCAATCCTCAATCCTCAATCCTCAATCCTCAATCCTCAATCCTCAATCCTCATTCCTCAAACATCAATCACCAACCCTCAGTCCTCATCCTCAATTCTCAATTCTCAATCCTCAATCCTCAATCCTCAATCTTCAATCCTCATACCTCAATCCTCAATTCTCAATCTTCAATCCTCAATCCTCATTCCTCAATCCTCAATCCTCATTCTTCAATCCTCAATACCCAATCCTCAATCTTCAATCCTCAATCCTCAATCCTCAATTCTCAATCGTCAATCCTCAGCCCTCAGTCCTCAAACCTCAATCCTCAACCCCCAGCCCTCATCCTGAATCCTCAATCCTCAATCCTCAATCCTCAATACTCAATCATCAACGTTCAATCCGCAATACCCAATCCTCAATCCTCAATCCTCAATCCCCAATCCTCAATCCTCAATCCTCAATCCTCAATCCTCAATCCTCAGTCCTCAAGCCTCAATCCGGCATCCTCAATCCTGAATCCTCAATCTTCAGCCCTCAGTCCTCAACAATCAGTTGTCAATCCTCAATCCTCAGTAGAAAATCCTCAATTCACAGTTTTCAATACGCAGTACTCAATCTGCAATCTTCAAATCTCCATCCACAAACATCAATTCTCATCACTCAACCCTGAACCCTCAGTCCTCAATGTTCAATCCTCAATCCTCAATTCTCAATCTTCAATCCTCAATACTGAATCTTCAATCCTCAATCCTCAATCCTCGATCCTCAATCCTCAATCCTCAATCCTCAATCCTCAATCCTCAATCCTCAATCCTCAGTAATCAATCCTCAGTCTTCAATACTCAATCGTCAATCCTCAGTCCTCAATCCTCAATCCTCAATCCTCGTTCCTCATACCTCAACCCTCAATCCTCAGTCCTCATCCTCAATTCTCAATTCTCAATTCTCAATCCTCAATCCTCAATCCTCAATCTTCAATCCTCATTAATCAATCTCCAATCCTAGATCCTGAATCCCCAATCCTCAATCCTCAATCCTCAATCCTCAGTCCTCAACCGTCAGTCCTCGTCCTCAATCCTCAACACTCAATCCTCAATCCTCAATCTTCAATCCTCAATACTCAATATTCAATCCTCAATCCTCAATCCTCAATCCTCAATCTTCAGTCCTCAATCCTCAACCCTCAATCCTCAATCCTCATTCTTCAATCCTCAATACCCAATCCTCAATCTTCAATACTCAATCCTCAATCCTCAATTCTCAATCTTCAATTCTCAATCCTCAATCCTCAATCCTCAATCCTCAATCCTCATTCTTCAATACTCAATACCCAATCCTCAATCTTCAATCCTCAATCCTCAATCCTCAATTCTCAATCCTCAATCCTCAATCCTCAATCCCCAATCCTCATCCTTCAAACCTCAATCCTCAACCCTCAGTCCTCATCCTCAATTCTCAATTCTCAATCCTCAATCCTCAATCCTCAATATTCAAAACTCAATATTCAATCTCCAAACCTAGATCCCCAATTCCCAATCCTCAATCTTCAATTCCCAATCTTGAATCCTCAATTGTCAATCCTCAATCCTCAATCCTCAGACCTCAAACATCAATACTCAACCCTCAGTCCTCGTCCTCAATCCACAACACTCAATCCTCGATCCTCAATCTTCAATCATCAATATTCAATTTTCAATCCTCAATCCTCAATCCTCTATCCTCAATCTTCAATCCTCAATACTCAATCTTCAATCCTCAATCCTCAGTCCACAAACCTCAATTCTGAATCCTCAATCCTGCATGCTCAATCTTCAGTCCTCAGTCCTCAAGAATCAGTTGTCAATCCTCAATCCCCAATAGATCATCCACAATTCACAGTTTTCAATACTCAATACTCAATCTGCAATCCTCAATCCTCAATCCTCAATCCTCAATTCTAAACTCTCAACCCTCAGTCCTCAGTCCTCAAACCTCAATCCTCAAACCTCAGCCCTCAATCCTCAATCCTCAATCCTCAATCCTCAATTTTCAATCCTCAATACACAATCTTCAATCCTCAATACTCAATCCTCAATCCTCAATCCTCAATCGTCAGTCTTCAATCCTCAATACTCAATCTTCAATCCTCAATCCTCAATCCTCAATCCTCAATCCTCATTCTACAATCCTGAACACCGAATCCTCAATCTTCAATCATCAATCCTCGATCCTCAATTCTCAATCCTCAATCCCCAGTCCTCAGTCCTCAAACCTCAATCCTCAACCCTCAGCCCTCATCCTCAATCCTCAATCGTCAATCCTCAGTCGTCAGCCGTCAAATCTCAACCCTCAACCCTCAGACCTCATCCTCAATCCTCAATTCTCAATCCTCAGTCCTCAATCCTCAATCCCCAATACTCAACCTTCAATCCTCAATCCTCAGTCCTCAATCCTAAATACTCAATCCTCAGTCATCAATACTCAATCTTCAATACTCAATACTCAATCCTCAATCCTCAATCCTCAATCCTCAATCCTCAATCCTCATTCCTCAAACCTCAACCCTCAACCCTCAGTCCTCATCCTCAATTCTCAATTCTCAAACTTCAGTCCTCAACCGACAGTCCTCGTCTTCAGTCCTCAACACTCAATCCTCAATGCTCAATCTTCAATTATCAATACTCAATCTTCAATCCTCAATCCTCAATCCTCAATCCTCAATCTTCAATCCTCAATCGTCAATCCACAATACTCAATCCTCATTCTTCAATCCTCTATACCGAATCCTCAATCTTCAATCCTCAATCCTCTATCCTCAATTCTCAATCTTCAATCCTCAACCCTCAATCCTCAATCCTCAATCCTCATTCTTCAATCCTCAATACCCAATCCTCAGTCTTCAATCCTCAATCCTCAATCCTCAATTCTCAATCGTCAATCCTCAGCCCTCAGTCCTCAAACCTCAATCCTCAACCCCCAGCCCTCATCCTGAATCCTCAATCCTCAATCCTCAATCCTCAATCCTCAATCCTCAATGTTCAATCCGCAATACCCAATCCTCAATCTTCAATCCTCAATCCCGAATCCTCAATCCTCAATCCTCAATCCTCAATCCTCAATCCTCAATCCCCAATCCTCATTCTTCAAACATCAATCCTCAACACTCAGTCCTCATCCTCAGTTCTCAATTCTCAATCCTCAATCCACAATCCTCAATATTCAATCCTCAATAATCAATCTCCAATCCTAGATCCCCAATTCCCAATACTCAACCTTCAATCCTCAATCCTCAACCCTCAATCCTCAATCCTGAATCCTCAATCCTCAATCCTCAAACATCAATATTCAACACTCGGACCTGGTCCTCAGTCCACAACCCTCAATCCTCAATGCACAATCTTCAATCATCAATACTCAATCTTCAATCCTCAATCCTCAATCCTCAACCCTCAATCCTCAATCCTGAATCCTCAATCTTTAATCCGCAATCCTCAATCCTCAATCCTCAATCCTAAACCCTCAGTCCTCATCCTCAATTCTCAATTCTCAATCCTCAATCCTCAATCCTCAATATTCAAAACTCAATATTCAATCTCCAAACCTAGATCCCCAATACCCAATCCTCAATCTTCAATTCTCAATCTTCAATCCTCAATTCTCAATCTTCAATCCTCAATCCTCAGACCTCAAACATCAATACTCAACCCTCAGTCCTCGTCCTCAATCCACAACACTCAATCCTCGATCCTCAATCTTCAATCATCAATATTCAATTATCAATCCTCAATCCTCGATCCTCTATCCTCAATCTTCAATCCTCAATACTCAATCTTCAATCCTCAATCCTCAATCCTCAATCCTCAATCCTCATTCTACAATCCTCAACACCGAATCCTCAATCTTCAATCATCAATCCTCGATCCTCAATTCTCAATCCTCAATCCTCAGTCCTCAGTCCTCAAACCTCAATCCTCAACCCTCAGCCCTCATCCTCAATCCTCAATCGTCAATCCTCAGTCATCAGCCGTCAAATCTCAACCCTCAACCCTCAGACCTCATCCTCAATCCCCAATACTCAATCCTCAATCCGCAATACTCAATCCCCAATACTCAACTTTCAATCCTCAATCCTCAATCCTCAATCCTCAATACTCAATCCTCAGTCATCAATACTCAATCTTCAATACTCAATCCTCAATCCTCAGTCCTCAATCCTCAATCCTCAATCCTCAATCCTCATTCCTCAAACCTCAATCCTCAACCCTCAGTCCTCATCCTCAATTCTCAATTCTCAAACTTCAGTCCTCAACCGACAGTTCTCGTCTTCAATCCTCAACACTCAATCCTCATTGCTCAATCATCAATTATCAAAACTCAATCTTCAATCCTCAATCCTCAATCCTCAATCCTCAATCTTCAATCCTCAATCCTCAATCCACAATCCTCAATCCTCATTCTTCAATCCTCAATACCGAATCCTCAATCTTCAATCCTCAATCCTCAATCCTCAATTCTCAATCTTCAATCCTCAACCCTCAATCCTCAATCCTCAATCCTCATTCTTCAGTCCTCAATACCCAATCCTCAATCTTCAATCCTCAATCCTCAATCCTCAATTCTCAATCGTCAATCCTCAGCCCTCAGTCCTCAAACCTCAATCCTCAACCCCCAGCCCTCATCCTGAATCCTCAATCCTCAATCCTCAATCCTCAATCCTCAATCCTCAATGTTCAATCCGCAATACCCAATCCTCAATCTTCAATCCTCAATCCCCAATCCTCAATCCTCAGTCCTCAATCCTCAATCCTCAATCCTCAGTCCTCAAACCTCAATCCTGAATCCTCAATCCTGAATCCTCAATCTTCATCCCTCAGTCCTCAACAATCAGTTGTCAATCCTCAATACTCAGTAGAATATCCTCAATTCACAGTTTTCAATACGCAGTACTCCATCTGCAATCTTCAGATCTCTATCCACAAACATCAATTCTCATCAATCGACCCTGAACGCTCAGTCCTCAATGTTCAATTCTCAATCCTCAATTCTCAATCTTCAATCCTCAATACTGAATCTTCAATCCTCAATCCACAATCCTCAATCCTCAATCCTCATTCTTCAAACCTCAATACCCAATCCTCAATCTTCAATACTCAATCCTCAATCCTTAATTCTCAATCTTCAATCCTCAATCCTCAATCATCAATCCTCAATCCTCATTCTTCAATCCTGAATACCCAATCCTCAATCTTCAATCCTCAATCCTCAATCCTCAATACTCAATCCTCAATCGTCAATCCTCAATCTTCAATACTCAATCCTCAATCCTCAATACACAACCATCAATCCTCAATTCTCAATACTCAATAGCATATCGTGAATTCTCAGGGTTCAATACTCAAACCTCAATCCTCAACCCTCAGCCCTCAGCCCTCATTCTCCATCCTCAATCCTCAATCCTCAATCCACAATCCTCAATCCTCAATCCTCATTCTTCAAACCTCAATACCCAATCCTCAATCTTCAATACTCAATCCTCAATCCTCAATCCTCAATCTTCAATCCCCAATACTCAATCTTCAATCCTCAATCCTCAATCCTCAATCCTCAATCCTGAATCCTCAGTCATCAATAGTCAATCTTCAATACTCAATCTTCAATCCTCAATACAGAATCCTCAATCCTCAATCCTCAATCCTCAATCCTCAATCCTCAAACCTCAATCCTCAACCCTCAGTCCTCATCCTCAATTCTCAATCCTCAATCCTCAATCCTCAATCCCCAATCCTCAACCTTCAATCCTCAATCCTCAATCCTCAGTCCTGAATCCTCAACCTTCACTCCTCAATACCCAATCCTCAATCTTCAATCCTCAATCCTCAATCCTCAATTCTCAATCCTCAATCCTCAATCCTCAATCCTCAATCCCCAATCCTCATTCTTCAAACCTCAATCCTCAACCCTCAGTCCTCATTCTCAATTCTCAATTCTCAATCCTCAATCCTCAATCCTCAATATTCAAAACTCAATATTCAATCTCCAATCCTAGATCCCCAATTCCCAATCCTCAATCTTCAATCCTCAATCCTCAATCCTCAATTCTCAGTCCTCAATCCTCAATCCTCAGACCTCAAACATCAATATTCAACACTCGGACCTGTTCCTCAATCCACAACCCTCAATCCTCAATCCTCAATCTTCAATCATCAATACTCAATCTTCATTCCTCAATCCTCAACCCCCAATCCTCAGTCCTCAATCCTCTATCTTTAATCCTCAATCCTCAATCCTCAATCCTCAATCCTAAACCTTCAACCCTCAACACTCAATCTTCAATCCTCAATCCTCAATCCTCAATCCTCAATCCTCAATCCTCAATCTGCAGTGCTCAGTACTCAATCTTCAATCCTCAATCCTCAATCCTCAATCCTCAATCCTCATTCTTCAATCCTCAACACCCAATCGTCAATCTTCAATTCTCAACCTTCAATCCACAATTCTCAATCCTCAATCCTCAGACCTCAAACATCAATACTCAACTCTCAGTCCTCGTCCTCAATCCACAACACTCAATCCTCGATCCTCAATCTTCAACCATCAATATTCAATTTTCAATACTCAATCGTCAATCCTCAATCCTCAATCCTCAAACCTCAATCCTCAACCCTCAGTCCTCATCCTCAATCCTCAATCCTCAATCCTCAATCTTCAATCCTCAATACTCAATCTTCAATCCTCGGTCCTCAGTCCTCAATCGTCAATCTCCAATCCTGAATACTCAACCTTCAATCCTCAATCCTCAATCCTCGATTCCCAACCATCAATCCTCAATTCTCAATACTCAATAGAATATCCTGAATTTTCAGTATTCAATGCTCAAACCTCAACCCTCAACCCTCAGCCCTCATCCTCAATCCTCAATCCTCAATCCTCAATCCTCAATATTCAATCCTCAATCCTCAATCTTCAATCCTCAATAATCAATCTCCAATCCTAGATCCTCAATCCCCAATCCTCAATCCTTAATCCTCAATCTTCAATCCCCAATCCCCAGTCCTCAAACTTCAATCCTCAATGCTCAATCCTCAATCCTCAGTTCTCAGACCTCAATCATCAATCCTCAATCCTCAAACCTCAAACCTCAACCGTCAGTCCTCGTCCTCAATCCTCAACACTCAATCCTCAATCCTCAACCTTCAATCCCCAATACTCAATCTTCAATTCTCAATCCTCAATCCTCAATCCTCAATCTTCAATCCTCAATCCTCAATCCTCAATCCTCAGTCATCAATCCTCAATCCTCAATCCTCAACATTCAATCCTCAATACTCAATCTTCAACCCTCAATCCTCAATCCGGAATTCTCAATCCTCAATCCTCAATCCTCAATCCCCAATATTCCATCCTCAATCGTCAATCTTCAATCCTCAATACTCAACCTTCAATCCTGAATCATCAATCCTCAATCCCCAATCCTCAATCCTCAATCGTCAGGCTTCAGTACTCAATACTCAATCTTCAATCCTCAATCCTAAATCCTCATTCCTCAATCCTCAATCCTCAATCCTCAATCCTCTATCCTCAATCATCAATCCTCAATCTTCAATACTCAATCGTCAATCTTCAATCCTCAATACTCAATCCTCTATCCTCAATCCTCAATCCTCAATGTTCAATCCGCAATACCCAATCCTCAATTGTCAATCCTCAATCCCCAATCCTCAATCCTCAATCCTCAATCTTCAACCCTCAATACTCAATCCTCAATCCCCAGTCCTCAATCCGCAATGTTCAATCCGCAATCCTCAATCCTCATTCTTCAATCCTCAATACCCAATCCTCAATCTTCAATCCTCAATCCTCAATCCTCAATTCTCAACCCTCAATCGTCAGTCCTCAGTCCTCAAACCTCAATCCTCAAACCTCAGCCCTCGTCATCAATCCTCAATCCTCAGTCATCAATCATCAATCCTCAATCCTCATTCTTCAATCCTCAACGCCCAATCCTCAATCTTCATTCCTCAATCCTCAATCCTCAATTCTCGATCCTCAATCCTCAGTCCTCAAGCCTCAAACATCAATCCTCAACCCTTAGTCCTCACCCTCAATTCTCAATCCTCAACCTTCAATCCTCAATCCTCAATCCTCAGTCCTGAATCCTCAACCTTCACTCCTCAATACCCAATCCTCAATCTTCAATCCTCAATCCTCAATCCTCAATTCTCAATCCTCAATCCTCAATCCTCAATCCTCAATCCCCAATCCTCATTCTTCAAACCTCAATCCTCAACCCTCAGTCCTCATTCTCAATTCTCAATTCTCAATCCTCAATCCTCAATCCTCAATATTCAAAACTCAATATTCAATCTCCAATCCTAGATCCCCAATTCCCAATCCTCAATCTTCAATCCTCAATCCTCAATCCTCAATTCTCAGTCCTCAATCCACAATCCTCAGACCTCAAACATCAATATTCAACACTCGGACCTGTTCCTCAATCCACAACCCTCAATCCTCAATCCTCAATCTTCAATCATCAATACTCAATCTTCATTCCTCAATCCTCAACCCCCAATCCTCAGTCCTCAATCCTCTATCTTTAATCCTCAATCCTCAATCCTCAATCCTCAATCCTAAACCTTCAACCCTCAATACTCAATCTTCAATCCTCAATCCTCAATCCTCAATCCTCAATCCTCAATCCTCAATCTGCAGTGCTCAGTACTCAATCTTCAATCCTCAATCCTCAATCCTCAATCCTCAATCCTCAATCCTCATTCTTCAATCCTCAACACCCAATCGTCAATCTTCAATTCTCAACCTTCAATCCACAATTCTCAATCCTCAATCCTCAGACCTCAAACATCAATACTCAACTCTCAGTCCTCGACCTCAATCCACAACACTCAATCCTCGATCCTCAATCTTCAACCATCAATATTCAATTTTCAATACTCAATCGTCAATCCTCAATCCTCAATCCTCAAACCTCAATCCTCAACCCTCAGTCCTCATCCTCAATCCTCAATCCTCAATCCTCAATCTTCAATCCTCAATACTCAATCTTCAATCCTCGGTCCTCAGTCCTCAATCGTCAATCTCCAATCCTGAATACTCAACCTTCAATCCTCAATCCTCAATCCTCGATTCCCAACCATCAATCCTCAATTCTCAATACTCAATAGAATATCCTGAATTTTCAGTATTCAATGCTCAAACCTCAACCCTCAACCCTCAGCCCTCATCCTCAATCCTCAATCCTCAATCCTCAATCCTCAATATTCAATCCTCAATCCTCAATCTTCAATCCTCAATAATCAATCTCCAATCCTAGATCCTCAATCCCCAATCCTCAATCCTTAATCCTCAATATTCAATCCTCAATCCCCAGTCCTCAAACTTCAATCCTCAATGCTCAATCCTCAATCCTCAGTCCTCAGTCCTCAATCATCAACCCTCAATCCTCAAACCTCAAACCTCAACCGTCAGTCCTCGTCCTCAATCCTCAACACTCAATCCTCAATCCTCAACCTTCAATCCCCAATACTCAATCTTCAATTCTCAATCCTCAATCCTCAATCCTCAATCTTCAATTCTCAATCCTCAATCCTCAATCCTCAGTCATCAATCCTCAATCCTCAATCCTCAACATTCAATCCTCAATACTCAATCTTCAACCCTCAATCCTCAATCCCGAATTCTCAATCCTCAATCCTCAATCCTCAATACTCAGTATTCCATCCTCAATCCTCAATCTTCAATCCTCAATACTCAACCTTCAATCCTGAATCATCAATCCTCAATCCCCAATCCTCAATCCTCAATCGTCAGGCTTCAGTACTCAATACTCAATCTTCAATCCTCAATCCTAAATCCTCATTCCTCAATCCTCAATCCTCAATCCTCTATCCTCAATCATCAATCCTCAATCTTCAATACTCAATCCTCAATCTTCAATCCTCAATACTCTATCCTCTATCCTCAAACCTCAATCCTCAATGTTCAATCCGCAATACCCAATCCTCAATTGTCAATCCTCAATCCCCAATCCTCAATCTTCAATCCTCAACCCTCAATCCTCAATCCTCAATCCTCAATACTCAATCCTCAATCCTCAATCCTCAATCCTCAATGTTCAATCCGGAATACCCAATCCTCAATCTTCAATCCTCAATCCTCAATCCCCAATCCTCAATCCTTAATCTTCAATCCTCAATACTCAATCTTCAATCCTCAATCCTCAATCCTCGGTCCTCAATCCTCAATCGTCAATCTCCATTCCTGAATAATCAATCTTCAATCCTCAATCCTCAATCCTCAATCCTCAATCCTCAATCCTCAATCCTCATTCTTCAATCCTCAATACCCAATCCTCAATCTTCAATCCTCAATCCTCAATCCTCAATTCTCAAACCTCAATCGTCAGTCCTCAGTCCTCAAACCTCAATCCTCAAACCTCAGCCCTCGTCCTCAATCCTCAATCCTCAATCCTCAATCCTCAATACCCAACCATCAATCCTCAATTCTCAATACTCAATAGAATATCCTGAATTTTCAGGATTCAATACTCAAACCTCAACCCTCAACCCTCAGCCCTCATCCTCAATCCCCAATCCTCAATCCTCAATCCTCAATATTCAATCCTCTATACTCAATCTTCAATCCTCAATCCTCAATCCTCAATCCTCAATCCTCAATCCTCAATCCTCAGTCATCAATCATCAATCTTCAATACTCAATCGTCAATCCTCAGTCCTCAATCCTCAATCCCCAATGCTCGCTCCTCAAACCTCAATCCTCAACCCTCAGTCCTCACCTTCAATTCTCAACTCTCAATCCTCAATCCTCAATCCTCAATCTTCAATCCTCAATCCTCAATCCTCAATCCTCAATCTTCAATCCTCAATCCTCAATCCTCAATCCTCAATCCTCATCCTTCAATCCTCAACGCCCAATCCTCAATCTTCAATCCTCAATCCTCAATCCTCAATTCTCAATCCTCAATCCTCAGTCCTCAAGCCTCAAACCTCAATCCTCAACCCTCGGCCCTCATCCTCAATCCTCAATACTCAACCCTCAATCCTCAATCTTCAATCCTCAATTCTCAATCCTCAATACTCAATCCTCAAACGTCAATCCTCAATCCCCAATCCTCAATCTTCAATCGTCAGTCCTCAATCCTCAATCCTCAATCCTCAACCTTCAATCCTTAATACTCAATCTTCAACCCTCAATCCTCAATCCCCAATTCTCAATACTCAATCCTCAATCCTCAATCCTCAATATTCAATCCTCAATACTCAGTCTACAATCCTCAATCCTCAATCATCAATCCTCAATCCTCGTTCTTCTATCCTCAATACCCAATCCTCAATCTTCAATCCTCAATCCTCAATCCTCAACCCTCAATCCTCAATCCACAATCCTCAATACTCAATCCTCGATCTTCAATCCCCAATACTCAATCTTTAATCCTCAATCCTCAATCCTCAATCCTCAATTCTCAATCATCAATCGTCAGGATTCAGTACTCAATACTCAATCTTCAATCCTCAATCCTCAATCCTCATTCCTCAATACTCAATCCTCAATCCTCAATCCTCAATCATCAATACTCAATCTTCAATACTCAATCCTCAATACTCAATCCTCAATCCTCAATCATCAATCCTCAATCTTCAATACTCAATCCTCAATCCTCAATCCTCAATCCTCAATCCTCATTACGCAACCATCAATCCTCAATTCTCAATACTCAATAGAATATCCTGAATTCTCACGGTTCAATACTCAAACCTCAATCCTCAACCCTCAGCCCTCAGCCCTCATTCTCCATCCTCAATCCTGAATCCTCAATCCTCAATCTTCAATCCCCAATACTCAATCTTCAATTCTCAATCCTCAATCGTCAATCCTCAAGCCTAAATCCTCAGTCATCAATACCCAATTTTCAATACTCAATCCTCAATCTTCAATACTCAATCCTCAATCCTCAATACTCAATCCTCAATCCTCAAACCTCAATCATCAACCCTCAGTCCTCATCCTCAATTCTCAATTCTCAATCCTCAATCCTCAATCCTCAATCCTCAATCCCCAATCCTCGTCCTCAATCTTCAATCCTCAATACTCAATATTCAATTCTCAATACCCAACCATCAATCCTCAATTCTCAATTCTCAATAGAATATCCTGAATTTTCAGGATTCAATACTCAAACCTCAGGCCTCAACCCTCAGCCCTCATCCTCAATCCCCAATCCTCAATCCTCAATCCTCAATATTCAATCCTCTATACTCAATCTTCAATCCTCGATCCTCAATCCTCAATACTCAATCCTCAATCCTCAGTCATCAATCATCAATCTTCAATACTCAATCGTCAATCCTCAGTCCTCAATCCTCAATCCCCAATCCTCGTTCCTCAAACCTCAATCCTCAACCCTCAGTCCTCACCTTCAATACTCAACTCTCAATCCTCAATCCTCAATCCTCAATCTTCAATCCTCAATCCTCAATCCTCAATCCTCAATCTTCAATCCTCAATCCTCAATCCTCAATCCTCAATCCTCATTCTTCAATCCTCAACGCCCAATCCTCAATCTTCAATCCTCAATCCTCAATCCTCAATTCTCAATCCTCAATCCTCAGTCCTCAAGCCTCAAACCTCAATCCTCAACCCTCGACCCTCATCCTCAATCCTCAATACTCAACCCTCAATCCTCAATCTTCAATCCTCAATACTCAATCTTCAATACTCAATCCTCAATTCTCAATCCTCAATACTCAAACCTCAAACATCAATCCTCCATCCCCAATCCTCAATCTTCTATCGTCAATCCTCAATCCTCAATCCTCAATCCTCAACCTTCAATCCTCAATACTCAATCTTCAACCCTCAATCCTCAATCCCCAATTCTCAATACTCAATCCTCAATCCTCAATCCTCAATATTCAATCCTCAATACTCAGTCTACAATCCTAAATCCTCAATCATTAGTCCTCAATCTTCGTTCTTCTATCCTCAATTCCCAATCCTCAATCTTCAATCCTCAATCCTCAATCCTCAACGCTCAATCCTCAATCCTCAATCCTCAATACTCAATCCTCGATCTTCAATCCACAATACTCAATCTTCAATCCTCAATACTCAATCCTCAATCCTCAATTCTCAATCCTCAATCGTCAGGCTTCAGTACTCAATACTCAATCTTCAATCCTCAATCCTCAATCCTCATTCCTCAATACTCAATCCTCAATCCTCAATCCTCAATCCTCAATCCTCAATCATGAATACTCAATCTTCAATACTCAATCCTCAATACTCAACCCTCAATCCTCAATCCTCAATCATCAATCCTCAATCTTCAATACTCAATCCTCAATCCTCAATCCTCAATCCTCAATCCTCAATCCTCAATCCACAATCGTCAATCCTCAATCCTCAATCCTCAATCTTCAATCTCCAATACTCAATCTTCAATCCTCAATCCTCAATACTCAATCCTCAATCCTCAATCCTCAGTCATCAATACTCAATCTTCAATACTCAATCTTCAATCCTCAATACACAATCCTCAATCCTCAATCCTCAATCCTCAATCCTCAAACCTCAATCCTCAACCCTCAGTCCTCATCCTCAATTCTCAATTCTCAATCCTCAATCCTCAATCCCCAACCCTCAACCTTCAATACTCAATCCTCAATCCTCAGTCCTCAATCCTCAACCTTCAATCCTCAATACTCAATCTTCAATCTTCAATCCTCAATCCTCAATCCTCAATCCTCAATTCTCAATTCTCAATCATCAATGTTCAATCCGCAATACCCAATCCTCAATCTTCAATCCTCAATCCTCCATCCCCAATCTTCAATCCTCAATCCTCATTCATCAATCCTCAATACCCAATCCTCAATCTTGAATCCTCAATCCTCAATCCTCAGTTCTCAACCCTCAATCCTCAGTCCTCAGTCCTCAAACCTCAATCCTCAAACCTCAGCCCTCATACTCAATCCTCAATCCTCAATCCTCAGTCCTCAATCTTCAATCCTCAATACTCAATCTTCAATCCTCAATCCTCAGACCACAAACCTCAATCCTTAATATTCAATCCTCAATACTCAATCTTCAATCCTCAATCCTCAATGCTCGGTCCTCAATCCTCAATCGTCAATCTCCAATCCTGAATACTCAACCTTCAATTCTCAATCCTCAATCCTCAATACTCAATCCTCAATCCTCATTCTTCAATCCTCAATACCCAATCCTGAATCTTCAATCCTCAATAATCAATCTCCAATCCTAGATCCTCAATGCCCAATCCTCAATCTTCAATCATCAATACTCAATCTTCAATCCTCAATCCTCAACCCTCAATCCTCAATCCTCAATCCTCAATCTTTAATCCTCAATCCTCAATCCTCAATCCTCAATCTTTAATCCTCAATCCTCAATCCTCAATCCTCAATCCTAAACTTTCAACCCTCAATACTCAATCTTCAATCCTCAATCCTCAATCCTCAATCATCAATCCTCAATCCTCAGTCATCAACACTCAATCTTCAATACTCAATCTTCAATCCTCAATACACAATCCTCAATCCTCAATCCTCAAACCTCAATCCTCAAACCTCAATCCTCAACCCTCAGTCCTCATCCTCAATTCTCAATTCTCAATCCTCAATCCTGAATCCCCAATCCTCAACCTTCAATACTCAATTCTCAATCCTCAGTCCTCAATCCTCAACCTTCAATCCTCAATACTCAATCTTCAATCTTCAATCCTCAATCCTCAATCCTCAATCCTCTATTCTCAATTCTCAATCCTCAATCTTCAAACCTTAATACTCAATTTTCAATCCTCAATCCTCAATCCGCAATACTCAATCGTCAATCCTCAATCCTCAATCCTCAATTTTCAATCCTCAATCCTCAATCCTCAATCCTCAATCCTCAATCTTCAGTCCTCAATACTCAATCCTCAATCCTCAGTCCTCAATCCGCAATGTTCTATCCGCAATACCCAATCCTCAATCGTCAATCCTCTATCCCCAATCCTCAATCTTCAATCCTCAATCCTCAATCTTTAATCCTCAACCCTCAACCCTCAATCCTCAATCCTCGTTCTTCAATCCTCAATACCCAATCCTCAATCTTCAATCCTCAATCCTCAATCCTCAATCCTCAATTCTCAATCCTTAATCCTCATTCCTCAATCCTCAATCCCCAATCCTCATTCTTCAAACCTCAATCCTCAACCCTCAGTACTCATCCTCAATTCTCAATTCTCAATCCCCAATCCTCAATGCTCAATCTTCAATCATCAATACTCAATCTTCAATCCTCAATACTGAGTCTTCAATCCTCAATCCTCAATCCTCAATCTTCAATCCTCAGACCCCAATCCTCAATCTTCACACCTCTATCCTCAATCCTCAATCCTCAATCCTCAACCCACAGTCCTTAGGCCTCAAACCTCAACCCTCAACTCTCAGAACTCATCCTCAATCCTCAATCCTCAATCCTCAATCCTCAATCTTCAATCCTCAATAATCAATATCCAATCCTAGTTCCTCAATTCCCAATCCTCAATCCTTGAACCTCTATCTTGAATCCTCAATCCCCAGGCCTCAAACTTCAATCCTCGATGCTCAATCCTCAATCCTCAGTCGTCAGTCCTCAATCCTCAATCCTCAATCCTCAAACCTCAATCCTCAACCGTCAGTCCTCGTCCTCAATCCTCAACCCTCAATCCTCAGTCCTCAATCTTCAATCCTCAATACTCAATCTTCAATCCTCAATCCTCAATCCTCAATCCTCAATCTTCAATCCTCAATCCTCAATCCTCAATCCTCAATACTCATTCTTCAGTCCTCAACGCCCAATCCTCAATCTTCAATCCTCAATCCTCAATCCTCAATTCTCAATCCTCAATCCTCAGTCCTCTGTCCTCAAACCTCAATCCTCAACCCTCAGGCCTCATCCTCAATCCTCAATCATCAATCCTCAATACTCAGTCTTCAATACTCAATCCTCAATTCTCAATCATCAATACTGAATCCTCAATCGTCAATCCTCAATGCCCAATCCTCAATCTTCAATCCTCAATCCTCAATCCTCAATCCTCAATCCTCAATACTCAATCCTCAATCGTCAATCCTCAATCTTCAATACTCAATCCTCAATCCTCAATCCTCAATCCTCAATACTCAACCATCAATCCTGAATTCTCAATACTCAATAGCATATCGTGAATTCTCAGGGTTCAATACTCAAACCTCAATCCTCAACCCTCAGCCCTCAGCCCTCATTCTCCATCCTCAATCCTCAGTCCTCAATCCTCAATCTTCAATCCCCAATACTCAATCTTCAATCCTCAACCCTCAATCCTCAATCCTCAATCCTCAATCCTCAGTCATCAATAGTCAATCTTCAATACTCAATCTTCAATCCTCAATACACAATCCTCAATCCTCAATCCTCAATCCACAATCCTCAATCCTCAAACCTCAATCCTCAACCCTCAGTCCTCATCCTCAATTCTCAATTCTCAATCCTCAATCCTCAATCCCCAATCCTCAACCTTCAATCCTCAATCCTCAATCCTCAGTCCTCAATCCTCAACCTTCACTCCTCAATACCCAATCCTCAATCTTCAATCCTCAATCCTCAATCCTCAATTCTCAATCGTCAATCCTCAATCCTCAATCCTCAATCCCCAATCCTCATTCTTCAAACCTCAATCCTCAACCCTCAGTCCTCATCCTCAATTCTCAATTCTCAATCCTCAATCCTCAATCGTCAATATTCAAAACTCAATATTCAATCTCCAATCCTAGATCCCCAATTCCCAATCCTCAATCTTCAATCCTCAATCCTCAATCCTCAATTCTCAATCCTCAATCCTCAATCCTCAGACCTCAAACATCAATATTCAACACTCGGACCTGTTCCTCAATCCACAACCCTCAATCCTCAATCCTCAATCTTCAATCATCAATACTCAATCTTCAGTCCTCAATCCTCAACCCCCAATCCTCAGTCCTCAAACCTCTATCTTTAATCCTCAATACTCAATCCTCAATCCTCAATCCTAAACCTTCAACCCTCAATACTCAATCTTCAATCCTCAATCCTCAATCCTCAATCCTCAATCCTCAATCCTCAATCCTCAATCTTCAGTGCTCAATACTCAATCTTCAATCCTCAATCCTCAATCCTCAATCCTCAATCCTCAATCCTCATTCTTCAATCCTCAACACCCAATCCTCAATCTTCAATTCTCAACCTTCAATCCACAATTCTCAATTCTCAATCCTCAATCCTCAGACCTCAAACATCAATACTCAACCCTCAGTCCTCGTCCTCAGTCCACAACACTCAATCCTCCATCCTCAATCTTCAACCATCAATATTCAATTTTCAATACTCAATCGTCAATCCTCAATACTCATTCCTCAATCCTCAATGCTCAATCCTCAATACCCAATCCTCAATCTTCTATCCTCAATCCTCAATCCTCAATCCTCAATCCTCAATCCTCAATCTTCAGTCCTCAAACCTCAATCCTTATTCCTCAATACTGAATCCTCAATCTTCAGCCCTCAGTCCTGAACAATCAGTTGTCAATCCCCATTCCTCAGTAGAATATCCTCAATTCACAGGTTTCAATACTCAATACTCAACCTGCAATCTTAAAATCTCTATCTACAAACATCAATTCTCATCACTCAACCCTCAACACTCAGTCCCCAATCCTCAAACTTCAATCTTCAATCCTCAATCCTCAATCCTCAATCCTCAATCTTCAATCCTCAATACTCAATCTTCAATCCTCGGTCGTCAATCCTCAATCGTCAATCTCCAATCCTGAATACTCAACCTTCAATCCTCAATCCTCAATCCTCAATTCCCAACCATCAATCCTCAATTCTCAATACTCAATAGAATATCCTGAATTTTCAGTATTCAATGCTCAAACATCAACCCTCAACCCTCAGCCCTCATCCTCAATCCTCAATCCTCAATCCTCAATCCTCAATATTCAATCCTCAATACTCAATCTTCAATCCTCAATCCTCAATCCTCAATCCTCAATCCTCAATACTCAATCCTCAATCGTCAATCCTCAATCTTCAATACTCAATCCTCAATCCTCAATCCTCAATCCTCAATCCTCAATACTCAACCATCAATCCTGAATTCTCAATACTCAATAGCATATCGTGAATTCTCAGGGTTCAATACTCAAACCTCAATCCTCAACCCTCAGCCCTCAGCCCTCACTCTCCATCCTCAATCCTCAATCCTCAATCCTCAATCTTCAATGCCCAATACTCAATCTTCAATCCTCAATCATTAATACTCAATCCTCAATCCTCAATCCTCAGTCATCAATACTCAATCTTCAATCCTCAATACACAATCCTCAATCCTCAATCCTCAATCCTCAATCCTCAAACCTCAATCCCCAACCCTCGGCCCTCATCCTCAATCCTCAATACTCAACACTCAATCCTCAATCTTCAATCCTCAATACTCAATCTTCAATACTCAATCCTCAATTCTCAATCCTGAATACTCAATCCTCAAACGTCAATCCTCAATCCCCAATCCTCAATCTTCAATCGTCAATCCTCAATCCTCAACCCTCAATCCTCAACCTTCAATCCTTAATACTCAATCTTCAACCCTCAATCCTCAATCCCCAATTCTCAATACTCAATCCTCAATCCTCAATCCTCAATATTCAATCCTCAATACTCAGTCTACAATCCTCAATCCTCAATCATCAATCCTCAATCCTCGTTCTTCTATCCTCAATACCCAATCCTCAATCTTCAGTCCTCAATCCTCAATCCTCAACCCTCAATCCTCAATCCTCAATCCTCAATACTCAATCCTCGATCTTCAATCCCCAATACTCAATCTTCAATCCTCAATCCTCAATCCTCAATCCTCAATTCTCAATCATCAATCGTCAGGCTTCAGTACTCAATACTCAATCTTCAATCCTCAATCCTCAATCCTCATTGCTCAATACTCAATCCTCAATCCTCAATCCTCAATCATCAATACTCAATCTTCAATACTCAATCCTCAATACTCAATCCTCAATCCTCAATCCTCAATCATCAATCCTCAATCTTCAATACTCAATCCTCAATCCTCAATTCTCAATCCTCAATCCTCAATCCTCAGACCTCAAACATCAATACTCAGCCCTCAGTCCTCGTCCTCAATCCACAACCCTCAATCCTCGATCCTCAATCTTCAATCATCAATATTCAATCTTCAATCCTCAATCCTCAATACTCAATGTTCAATCCTCCATACGCAATCCTCAATCTTTAATCCTCAATCCTCAATACTCAACCTTCAATCCTCAATCCTCAATCCTCAATCCTCAATCCTCAATCCTCAGTCATCAATCCTCAATCTTCAATACTCAATCGTCAATCCTCAGTCCTCAATCTTCAATCCCCTATTCTCGTTCCTCAAACCTCAATCCTCAACCCTTAGTCCTCACCCTCAATTCTCAATTCTCAATCCTTAATCCTCAATCTTCAATCCACAATCCCCAGTCCTCAAACTTCAATCCTCAATGCTCAATCCTCAATCCTCAGTCCTCAGTCCTCAATCATCAATCCTCAATCCTCAAACCTCAAACCACAACCGTCAGTCCTCGTCCTCAATCCTCAACACTCAGTCCTCAATCCTCAACCTTCAATCCCCAATACTCAACCTTCAATTCTCAATCCTCAATCCTCAATCCTCAATCTTCAATCCTCAATCCTCAATCCTCAATCCTCAGTCATCAATCCCCAATCCTCAATCCTCAACATTCAATCCTCAATACTCAATCTTCAACCCTCAAACCTCAATCCCGAATTCTCAATCCTCAATCCTCAATCCTCAATACTCAATATTCCATCCTCAATCCTCAATCTTCAATCCTCAATACTCAACCTTCAATCCTGAATCATCAATCCTCAATCCCCAATCCTCAATCCTCAATCGTCAGGCTTCAGTAGTCAATACTTAATCTTCAATCCTCAATCCTAAATCCTCATTCCTCAATCCTCAATCCTCAATCCTCTATCCTCAATCATCAATCCTCAATCTTCAATACTCAATCCTCAATCCTCAATCCTCTATCCGCAATCATCAATCTTCAATACCCAATCCTCAATCCTCAATCGTCAGGCTTCAGAACTCAATACTCAATCTTCAATCCTCAATCCTCAATCCTCGGTCCTCAATCCTCAATCGTCAATCTCCATTCCTGAATAATCAATCTTCAATCCTCAATCCTCAATCCTCAATCCTCAATCCTCAATCCTCAATCCTCATTCTTCAATCCTCAATACCCAATCCTCAATCTTCAATCCTCAATCCTCAATCCTCAAACTCAACCCTCAATCGTCAGTCCTCAGTCCTCAAACCTCGATCCTCAAACCTCAGCCCTCGTCCTCAATCCTCAATCCTCAATCCTCAATCCACAATACCCAACCATCAATCCTCAATTCTCAATACTCAATAGAATATCCTGAATTTTCAGGATTCAATACTCAAACCTCAACCCTCAACCCTCAGCCCTCATCCTCAATCCCCAATCCTCAATCCCCAATCCTCAATATTCAATCCTCTACACTCAATCTTCAATCCTCAATCCTCAATCCTCAATTCTCAATCCTCAATCCTCAGTCATCAATCATCAATCTTCAATACTCAATCGTCAATCCTCAGTCCTCAATCCTCAATCCCCAATGCTCGTTCCTCAAACCTCAATCCTCAACCCTCAGTCCTCACCTTCAATTCTCAACTCTCAATCCTCAATCCTCAGTCCTCAATCTTCAATCCTCAATCCTCAATCCTCAATCCTCAATCTTCAATCCTCAATCCTCAATCCTCAATCCTCAATCCTCATTCTTCAATCCTCAACGCCCAATCCTCAATCTTCAATCCTCAATCCTCAATCCTCAATTCTCAATCCTCAATCCTCAGTCCTCAAGCCTCAAACCTCAATCCTCAACCCTCGGCACTCATCCTCAATCCTCAATACTCAACCCTCAATCCTCAATCTTCAATCCTCAATACTCAATCTTCAATACTCAATCCTCAATTCTCAATCCTCAATACTCAATCCTCAAACGTCAATCCTCAATCCCCAATCCTCAATCTTCAATCGTCAATCCTCAATCCTCAATCCTCAATCCTCAACCTTCAATCCTTAATACTCAATCTTCAACCCTCAATCCTCAATCCCCAATTCTCAATACTCAATCCTCAATCCTCAATCCTCAATATTCAATCCTCAATACTCAGTCTACAATCCTCAATCCTCAATCATCAATCCTCAATCCTCGTTCTTCTATCCTCAATACCCAATCCTCAATATTCAATCCTCAATCCTCAATCCTCAACCCTCAATCCTCAATCCTCAATCCTCAATACTCAATCCTCGACCTTCAATCCCCAATACTCAATCTTCAATCCTCAATCCTCAATCCTCAATCCTCAATTCTCAATCATCAATCGTCAGGCTTCAGTACTCAATACTCAATCTTCAATCCTCAAACCTCAATCCTCATTCCTCAATACTCAATCCTCAATCCTCAATCCTCAATCATCAATACTCAATCTTCAATACTCAATCCTCAATACTCAATCCTCAATCCTCAATCCTCAATCATCAATCCTCAATCTTCAATACTCAATCCTCAATCCTCAATCCTCAATCCTCAATCCTCATTACGCAACCATCAATCCTCAATTCTCAATACTCAATAGAATATCCTGAATTCTCACAGTTCAATACTCAAACCTCAATCCTCAACCCTCAGCCCTCAGCCCTCATTCTCCATCCTCAATCCTGAATCCTCAATCCTCAATCTTCAATCCCCAATACTCAACCTTCAATACTCAATCCTCAATCGTCAATCCTCAATCCTAAATCCTCAGTCATCAATACTCAATTTTCAATACTCAATCCTCAATCTTCAATACTCAATCCTCAATCCTCAATACTCAATCCTCAATCCTCAAACCTCAATCATCAACCCTCAGTCCTCATCCTCAATTCTCAATTCTCAATAATCAATCCTCAATCCTCAATCGTCAATCCCCAATCCTCAATCCTCGATCTTCAATCCTCAATACTCAATATTCAATTCTCAATCCTCAATCCTCAATCCTCAATTCTCAATCCTCAATCGTCAGGCTTCAGTACTCAATACTCAATCTTCAATCCTCAGTCCTCAATCCTAATTCCTCAATCCTCAATCCTCAATCCTCAATCCTCAATCATCAATCCTCAATCTTCAATAAACAATCCTCAACCCTCAACCCTCAATCCTCCATCCTCAGTCATCAATCCTCAATCTTCAATCCCCAATACTCAATCCTCAATCCTCAATCCTCAATCCTCAATCCTCAATCCTCAACCTTCAATCCTCAATACTCAATCTTCAACCCTCAATCCTCAATACCGAATTCTCAATCCTCAATCCTCAATCCTCAATCCTCAATATTCAATCCTCTATCCTCAATCTCCAATCCTCAATACTCAACCTTCAATCCTGAGTCATCAATCCTCAATCCCTAATTCTCAATCCTCAATCGTCAGGCTTCAGTTCTCAATACTCAATCTTCAATCCTCAACCCTAAATCCTCATTCCTCAATCATCAACCCTCAGTCCTCATCCTCAATTCTCAATTCTCAATCCTCAATCCTCATTCCTCAATCCTCAATCCTCAATCCTCAATCCTCAATCTTCAATCCTCAATACTCAATCTTCAATTCTCAGTCCTCAATCCTCAATCCTCCATTCTCAATCCTCAATCGTCAGGCTTCAGTACTCAATACTCAATCTTCAATCCTCAATCCTCAATCCTCATTCCTCAATCCTCAATCCTCAATCCTCAATCCTCAATCATCAATCCTCAATCTTCAATACACAATCCTCAATCGTCAACCCTCAATCCTCAATCCTCAGTAATCAATCCTCAATCTTCAATACTCAATACTCAATCCTAAATCCTCAATCCTCAATACTCAACCATCAATCCTCATTTCTCAATACTCAATAGAATATCCTGAATTCTCAGGGTTCAATACTCAAACCTCAATCCTCAACCCTCAGCCGTCATCCTCCATCCTCAATCCTCAATCCTCAATCTTCAATCCTCAACCCGCAATCCTCAATCCTCAATCCTCAATACTCAATCCTCAATCCTCAATCCTCAGTCCTCAATCCTCAATGTTCAATCCGCAATACCCAATCCTCAATCTTCAATCCTCAATCCTCAATATTCAATCCTCAATACTGAATCTTCAATCCTCAATCCTCAATCCTCAATCCTTAATCCTCAATCCACAATCCTCAATCCTCAGTAATCAATCCTCAATCTTCAATACTCAATCGTCAATCCTCAGTCCTCAACCCTCAGTCCTCATCCTCAATTCTCAATCCTCAATCCTCAATCCTCAATCTTCAATCCTCAATCCTCGATCCTCGATACTCATTCTTCAATCCTCAATCCTCAGTCCACAAACCTCAATTCTGAATCCTCAATCCTGCATCCTCAATCTTCAGCCCTTAGTCCTCAACAATCAGTTGTCAATCCTCAATACCCAATAGAACATCCTCAATTCACAGTTTTCAATACTCAATACTCAATCTGCAATCCTCAATCCTCAATCCTCATTCTTCAATCCTCAACACCCAATCCTCAATCCTCAATCCTCAATCCGCAATCCTCATTCTTCAATCCTCAACGCCCAATCCTCAATCTTCAATCCTCAATCCTCAATCCTCAATTCTCAATCCTCAATCCTCAGTCCTCAGTCCTCAAACCTCAATCCTCAACCCTCAGCCCTCATCCTCAATCCTCAATACTCAACCCTCAATCCTCAACCTTCAATCCTCAATACTCAATCTTCAATACTCAATCCTCAATTCTCAACCCTCAATATTCAATCCTCAGACGTCAATCCTCCATCCCCAATCCTCAATCTTCAATCGTCAATCCTCAATCCTCAATCCTCAATCCTCAACATTCAATCCTCAATACTCAATCTTCAACCCTCATACCTCAATCCCCAATTCTCAATACTCAATCCTCAATCCTCAATCCTCAATACTCAATCCTCAATACTCAGTCTACAACCCTCAATCCTCAATCATCAATCCTCAATCCTCGTTCTTCTATCCTCGATACCAAATCCTCAATGTTCAATCCTCAATCCTCAATCCTCAACCCTCAATCCTCAATCCTCAATCCTCAATACTCGATCCTCGATCTTCAATCCCCAATACTCAATCTTCAATCCTCAATCCTCAATCCTCAATCCTCAATTCTCAATCCTCCATCGTCAGGATTCAGTACTCAATACTCAATCTTCAATCCTCAATCCTCAATCCTCATTCCTCAATACTCAATCCTCAATCCTCATTCCTCAATCCTCAATCCTCAATCCTCAACCTTCAATACTCAATACTCAATCTTCAATCTTCAATCCTCAATCCTCAAGCCACAATCTTCAATACTCAATCGTCAATCCTCATTCATCAATCCTCGATACCCAATCCTCAATCTTCAATCCTCAATACTCAATCTTCAATCCTGAATCCTCAATCCTCAATCCTCAATCCTCAACCCTCAATCCTCAATCCTCAATCCTCAATACTCGATCCTCGATCTTCAATCCACAATACTCAATCTTCAATCCTCAATCCTCAATCCTCAATCCTCAATCCTCAAACGTCAATTCTCAGTCCTCAAACCTCAATCCCGATTCCTCAAACCTGAATCCTCAATCCTCAGCCCTCAGTCCTGAACAATCAATTGTCAATCCTCTATCCACAGTAGAATATCCTCAATTTACAGTTTTCAATACCCAATCACCATTCTTCAATCTTCAAACCTCAATCCACAAACATCAATTCTCATCACTCAACCCTCAACACTCAGTCCGCAATCATCAATCCTCAATCCTCAATCCTCAATCTTCAATCCTCAATACACAATCTTCAATTCTCAATCCTCAATTCTCAGTCCTCAATACTAAATCCTCAATCGTCAATCCTCAATCCCGAATCCTCAATCTTCAATCCTCAATCCTCAATCCTCAATCCTCAATCCTCAATCTTCTATCCTCAATAATCAATCTTCAATCCTCAATCCTCAATCCTCAATCCTCAATCCTCAATCCTCAATCCTCACTCCTCAATACTCAATTCTCAATCCTCAATCCTCAATTCTCAATCTTCAATCATCAATAATCAATCTCCAATCCTAGATCCTCAATCCCCAATTCTCAATCCTTGATACTCAATCTTCAATCCTCAATCCCCTGTCCTCAATCTTCAATCCTCAACACTCAATCATCAATCCTCAATCCTCAATCCTGAAATCCTCAATCCTCAATATGCAACACACAACCCTGAACCTTCAATCGTCAATACACAACTATCAGTCCTCAATTCTCAATACTCAATAGAATATCCTGAATTCTCAGCTTTCAATACTCAATCCCCAATCTTCAATCTTCAAATCTCAATCCACAAACATCAATTCTCATCACTGAACCCTCAACACTCAGTCCTCAATCTTCAATCCTCAATCCTCAATCCTCAAACTTCAATCCTCAATACTCAATCTTCAATCCTCAGTTGTCAATTCTCAATTCTCAATCCTCAATTCTCAGCCACCAATACTCAGACTTCAATACTCAATCCTCAATCCTCAATCCTCAATACTCAATTCTCAATCCTCATTCCTCAAACCGCAATCCTCAATCCTCAATCCTCAATCCTCAATCCTCAATCTTCAATCCTCAATCCTCAATCCTCAAACCTCAATCCTCAGTCATGAATACTCCATCGTCAATACTCAATCCAAAATCCTCAATCCTCAATCCTCAATCCTCAATCCTCAATCCTCACTCCTCAAACCTCAATACTCAACCCTCAGTCCTCATCCTCAATTCTCAATTCTCAATCCTCAATCCTCAATTCTCAATCTTCAATCCTCAATAATCAATCTCCAATCCTAGATCCTCAATCCCCAATCCTCAATCCTTAATCCTCAATTTTCAATCCTCAATCCCCAGTCCTCAATCTTCAATCCTGAATACTCTATCGTCAATCCTCATTCCTCAATCCTCAATCCTCAATCCTCAATCCTCAATCTTCAATCCTCAATACTCAATCTTCAATCTTCAATCCTCAATCCTCAATCCTCAAACCTAAATCCGCAATCCTCAATCTTCGATCCTCAATACTCAATCTTCTATCCTCAATCCTCAATCCTGAAATCCTCAACCCTCAATATTCAACACACAACCCTCAACCTTCAATCCTCAATACTCAACCGTCAATCCTCAATTCTCAATACTCAAAAGAATATCATGAATTCTCAGTTTTCAGTACTCAACCCTCAATCTTCAATCATCAAGTCTCCATCCACAAACATCAATTCTCATCACTCAACCCTCAACACTCTGCCCTCAATCTTCAATCCTCAATCCTCAATACTCAATCCTCATTCCTCAAACCTCAATCTTCAATACTCAATCCTCAATCCTAAAGCCCTCAATCCTCAATGTTCAACACACAACCCTCAACCATTAATCCTCAATACCCAACCATCAATGCTCAATTCTCAATACTCAATAGAATATGCTGAATTCTCAGTTTTCAATACTCAATCCTCAATCCTCAATCCTCAATCCTCAATCCTCAATACTCAACACGCAACCCTCAACCATCAATCCTCAATACTCAACCACCAATACTCAATTCTCAATACTCAATAGAATATCCTGAATTCTCATGTTTCAATACTCAATCCACAATATTCAATAATCAAATCTCAATCCTCAAACATCAATTCTCAACACTCAATCCTCAACACTCAGTCCTCTCTCTTCAATCTTCCACCGTCAATCCTCTATCCTCAAGCGTCAATCCTCAATCCTCAATCCTCAAGACTCTATCCCCAGTCCTCAAATCTCAATTCCGAATCCTCAATCCTGAATCCTCAATCTTCATCCCTCAGTCCGCGACAATCAATTGTCAATCCTCAATCCTCAATAGAATATCCTCAATTCACAGTTTTCAATACTCAATCCCCAAACATCAATCTTCAAATCTCAATCCACAAACGTCAATTCTCAACACTCAGCCCTCAACACTCAGTCCTCAATCTTCAATCCTCAAACCTCTATCCCCAATCTTCAATCCTCAATACTCAACCTTCAATCCTCAAACATCAAACCTCAATCCTCAATCCCCAATCCTCGATCATCAATCCCCAATCCTCAATCCTCAATCCTCAACCCCAATTCTCAATCTTCAATCCTCAATACTCAATCTTCAATCTTCAATCCTCAATCCTCAATCCTCATTCCTCAATCCGCAATCCTCAATCTTCAATCCTCAATACTCAATCTTCAATCCTCAATCCTCAATCCTGAAATCCTCAATCCTCAATATGCAACACACAACCCTCAACCTTCAATCCTCAATACACAACCATCAGTCCTCAATTCTCAATACTCAATAGAATATCCTGAATTCTCAGTTTTCAATACTCAATCCCCAATCTTCAATCTTCAAATCTCAATCCACAAACATCAATTCTCATCACTGAACCCTCAACACTCAGTCCTCAATCTTCAATCCTCAATCCTCAATTCTCAATACTCAAAAGAATATCCTGAATTCTCAGTTTTCAGTACTCTATCCTCAATCTTCAATCATCAAGTCTCCATCCACAAACATCAACTTTCATCACTCAACCCTCAACACTCTGCCCTCAATCTTCAATCCTCAATCCTCAATACTCAATCCTCATTCCTCAAACCTCAATCTTCAATACTCAATCCTCAATCCTAAAGCCCTCAATCCTCAATGTTCAACACACAACCCTCAACCATTAATCCTCAATACCCAACCATCTATGCTCAATTCTCAATACTCAATAGAATATGCTGAATTCTCAGTTTTCAATACTCAATCCTCAATCGTCAATCTTCAAGTCTCCATTCACAAACATCTATTCTCATCACTCAACCCTCAACACTCAGTCCTCAATCTTCAATCCTCTATCCTCAATACTCGATCTTCAATCCTCAATACTCAATCTTCAATCCTCAATCCTCGATCCTCAATTCTCAATCTTCAATCCTCAGTCACCAATCGTCAATCTTCAATACTCAATCCTCAATGTTCAATCTTCAAGTCTACATCCACAAACATCTATTCTCATCACTCAACCCTCAACCTTCAGTCCTCGTCCTCCATCCTCAATCTTCAATCCTCAATCCTCAATCTTCAATCCTCAACACTCAACCCTCAATCCTCAGTCTTCAAACCTCAATTCCGAATCCTCAATCCTAAATCCTCAATCTCCATCCCTCAGTCCGCAACAATCTATTGTCAATCCTCAATCCTCAATAGAATATCCTCAATTCACAGTTTTCAACACACAATCCCCAATCTTCAATTTTCAAATCTCAATCCACAAACATCAATGCTCATCACTCAAACCTCAACACTCAGTCCTCAATCTTCAATCCTCAATCCTCAGTCATCAGTCCTCAATCCGCAATCCTCAATATTCAAACCTCAATCCTCAACCGTCAGTCCTCGTCCTCAATCCTCAACCCTCAATGCTCAGTCCTCAATCTTCAATCGTCAATACTCAATTTTCAATCCTCAATCCTCAATCCTCAATCCCCAATCCTCATTTCTCAAACCTCAATCCTCAACCCTCAGTCCTCATCCTCAATCCTCAATCCTAAATCCTCAATCCTCAATATTCAACACACAACCCTCAACCATCGATTCTCAATACTCAACCATCAATCCTCAATTCTCAATACTCAATAGAATATCCTGAATTCTCATGGTTCAATACTCAATCCACAATATTCAATAATCAAATCTCAATCCTCAAACATCAATTCTCAAAACTCAATCCTCAACACTCAGTCCTCTCTCTTCAATCCTCCATCCTCAATCCTCAATCCTCAAGAGTCAATCCTAAATCCTCAATCCTCAAACCTCAATTCTCAGTCCTCAAACCTCAATCCCGATTCCTCAACCCTGAATCCTTAATCCTCAATCCTCAATCCTCAATCCTCAATACTCAATCCTCAATCCTCAATCCTCAATCCTCTATCCTCAATGTTCAATCCGCAATACCCAATCCTCAATCTTCAATCCTCAATCCTCAATATTCAATCCTCAATACTGAATCTTCAATCCTCAATCCTCAATCCTCAATCCTTAATCCTCAATCCACAATCCTCAATCCTCAGTAATCAATCCTCAATCTTCAATACTCAATCGTCAATCCTCAGTCCTCAACCCTCAGTCCTCATCCTCAATTCTCGATCCTCAATCCTCAATCCTCAATCGTCAATCCTCAATGCTCCATCCTCTATCCTCAATCCTCAGTCCTCAATCCTCAATCTTCAATCCTCAATCCTCAACCCTCTGTCCTCATACTCAACACTCAATTTTCAATCCTCAATCCTCTATTCTCAATCCTCAATCATCAATCTTCAATCCTCAGTACTCAATCTGCAATCTTCGATCCTCAATCCTCAATCCTCAATCCTCAATCCTCAAACCTCAATCATCAACCCTCAGTCATCATCCTCAATTCTCAATTCTCAATCCTCAATCCTCAATCCTCAGTCCTCAATCCCCAATCCTCAATCCTCAATCTTCAATCCTCAATACTCATTATTCAATTCTCAATCCTCAATCCTCAATCCTCAATTCTCAATCCTCAATCGTCAGGCTTCAGTACTCAATACTCAATCTTCAATCCTCAATCCTCAATCCTCATTCCTCAATCCTCAATCCTCAATCCTCAATCCTCAATCATCAATCCCCAATCTTCAATACACAATCCTCAATCCTCAACCCTCAATCCTCAATCCTCAGTCATCAATCCTCTATCTTCAATACTCAATACTCAATCCTCAATCCTAAATCCTCAATACTCAACCATCAATCCTCAATTCTCAATACTCAATAGAATATCCTGAATTGTCAGGGTTCAATACTCAAACCTCAATCCTCAACCCTCAGCCGTCGTCCTCCATCCTCAATCCTCAATCCCCAATACTCAATCTTCAATCCCCAATACTCAATCCTCAATCCTCAATCCTCAATCCTCAACTTTCAATCCCCAATACTCAATCTTCAACCCTCAATCCTCAGTCCCGAATTCTCAATCCTCAATCCTCAATCCTCAATCCTCATTATTCAATCCTCAATCCTCAATCTTCAATCCTCAATACTCAACCTTCAATCCTGAATCATCAATCCTCAATCCCGAATTCTCAATCCTCAATCGTCAGGCTTCAGTACTCAATACTCAATCTTCAGTCCTCAATCCTCAATCCTCATTTCTCACTCCTCAATCCTCAATCCTCAATCGTCAATCATCAATCCTCAATCTTCAATACACAATCCTCAATCCTCAACCCTCAATCCTCAATCCTCAGTCATCAATCCTCAATCTTCAATACTCAATACTCAATCCTCAATCCTCAACCCTCAATACTCAACCATCAATCCTCAATTCTCAATGCTCAATAGAATATCCTGAATTCTCAGGGTTCAATACTCAAATCTCAATCCTCAACCCTCAGCCGTCATCCTCCATTCTCAATCCTCAATCCTCAATCCTCAATCTTCAATCCCCAATACTCAATCCTCAATCCTCATCCCTCAATCCTCAATCCTCAATCCTCAATCCTCATTCTTCAATCCTCAATACCCAATCCTCAATCTTCAATCCTCAGTGATCAATCATCAATCTTCAATACTCAATCGTCAATCCTCAGTCCTCAATCCTCAATCCTCAATCCTCAATTCTCAATCCTCAATCCTCAGCCCTCAAGCCTCAAACCTCAATCCTCAACCCTCGGCCCTCATCCTCAATCCTCAATACTCAATCCTCAATCCTCAATCTTCAATCCCTAATACTCAATCCTCAATCCTCAATCCTCAATCCTCAATCCTTAATCCTCAACCTTCAATCCTCAATACTCAATCTTCAACCCACAATCCTCAATCCCGAATTCTCAATCTTCAATCCTAAATCCTCAATCATCAATATTCAACCTCAATCCTCAATCTTCAATCCTCAATACTCAACCTTCAATCCTGAATCATCAATCCTCAATCCCCAATCATCAATCCTCAATCGACAGGCTTCAGTACTCAATACTCAATCTTCAATCCTCAATCCTAAATCCTCATTCCTCAATCCTCAATCCACAATCCTCTATCCTCAATCATCAATCCTCAATCTTCAATACTCAATCCGCAATACCCAATCCTCAATCGTCAATCCTCAATCCCCAATCCTCAATCATCAATCCTCAACCCGCAATCCTCAATCCTCAATCCTCAATACTCAATCCTCAATCCTCAATCCTCAATCCTCAATGTTCAATCCGCAATACCCAATCCTCAATCTTCAATCCTCAATCCTCAATATTCAATCCTCAATACTGAATCTTCAATCCTCAATCCTCAGTCCCTCAATCCTTAATCCTCAATCCACAATCCTCAATCCTCAGTAATCAATCCCAATCTTCAATACTCAATCGTCAATACTCAGTCCTCAACCCTCAGTCCTCATCCTCAATCCTCAATCCGCAATCCTCAATCCTCAATCTTCAATCCTCAATGCTCCATCCTCTATCCTCAATCCTCAGTCCTCAATCCTCAATCTTCAAACCTCAATCCTCAACCCTCTGTCCTCATACTCAACACTCAATCTTCAATCCTCAATCCTCAATTCTCAATCCTCAATCATCAATCTTCAATCCTCAGTACTCAATCTGCAATCTTCAATCCTCAATCCTCAATCCTCAATCCTCAATCCTCAATCCTCAAACCTCAATCATCAACCCTCAGTCCTCATCCTCAATTCTCAATTCTCAATCCTCAATCGTCAATCCTCAATCCTCAATCCCAAATCCTCAATCCTCAATCTTCAATCCTCAATACTCAATATTCAATTCTCAATCCTCAATCCTCAATCCTCAATTCGCAATCCTCAATCGTCAGGCTTCAGTACACAATACTCAATCTTCAATCCTCAATCCTCAATCCTCATTCCTCAATCCTCAATCCTCAATCCTCAATCCTCAATCATCAATCCCCAATCTTCAATACACAATCCTCAATCCTCAACCCACAATCCTCAATCCTCAGTCATCAATCCTCTATTTTCAATACTCAATACTCAATCCTCAATCCTAAATCCTCAATACTCAACCATCAATCCTCAATTCTCAATACTCAATAGAATATCCTGAATTCTCAGGGTTCAATACTCAAACCTCAATCCTCAACCGTCAGCCGTCATCCTCCATCCTCAATCCTCAATCCTCAATCCTCAATCTTCAATCCCCAATACTCAACCCTCAATCCTCAATCCTCAATCCTCAATCCTCAATCCTCAATCCTCAATCCTCATTCTTCAATCCTCAATAACCAATCCTCAATCTTCAATCCTCAATCCTCAATCCTCAATTCTCAACCCTCAATCGTCAGTCCTCAGTCCACAAACCTCAATCCTCAATCCTCAGCCATCGTCCTCAATCCTCAATCCTCAATCCTCAATGCTCAATACCCAACCATCAATACTCAATTCTCAATACTCAATAGAATATCCTGAATTTTCAGGATTCAATACTCAAACCTCAACCCTCAACCCTCAGCCCTCATACTCAATCCCGAATCCTCAATCCTCAATCCTCAATCCTCAATTTTCAATCCCCAATACTCAACCCTCAATCCTCAATCCTCAATCCTCAATCCTCAATCCTCAATCCTCATTCTTCAATCCTCAATACCCAATCCTCAATCTTCAATCCTCAATCCTCAATCCTCAATTCTCAACCCTCAATCGTCAGTCCTCAGTCCACAAACCTCAATCCTCAATCCTCAGCCCTCGTCCTCAATCCTCAATCCTCAATCCTCAATCCTCAATACCCAACCATCAATACTCAATCCTCAATACTCAATAGAATATCCAGAATTTTCAGGATTCAATACTCAAACCTCAACCCTCAACCCTCAGCCCTCATACTCAGTCCCGAATACTCAATCCTCAATCCTCAATCCTCAACCCGCAATCCTCAATCCTCAATCCTCAATACTCAATCCTCAATCCTCAATCCTCAATCCTCAATGTTCAATCCGCAATACCCAATCCTCAATCTTCAATCCTCAATACTCAATCTTCAATCCTGAATCCTCAATCCTCAATCCTCAATCCTCAATCCTCAACCCTCAATCCTCAATCCTCAATCCTCAATACTCGATCCTCGATCTTCAATCCACAATACTCAATCTTCAATCCTCAATCCTCAATCCTCAATCCTCAATCCTCAATCCTCAACATTCAATCCTCAATACTCAATCTTCAACCCTCATACCTCAATCCCCAATTCTCAATACTCAATCCTCAATCCTCAATCCTCAATATTCAATCCTCAATACTCAGTCTACAACACTCAATCCTCAATCATCAATCCTCAATCCTCGTTCTTCTATCCTCGATACCCAATCCTCAATGTTCAATCCTCAATCCTCAATCTTCAATCCTCAATACTCAATCTTCAATCCTCGGTCGTCAATCCTCAATCGTCAATCTCCAATCCTGAATACTCAACCTTCAATCCTCAATCCTCAATCCTCAATTCCCAACCATCAATCCTCAATTCTCAATACTCAATAGAATATACTGAATTTTCAGTATTCAATGCTCAAACATCAACCCTCAACCCTCAGCCCTCATCCTCAATCCTCAATCCTCAATCCTCAATCCTCAATATTCAATCCTCAATACTCAATCTTCAATCCTCAATCCTCAATCCTCAATCCTCAATCCTCAATACTCAATCCTCAATCGTCAATCCTCAATCTTCAATACTCAATCCTCAATCCTCAATCCTCAATCCTCAATCCTCAATACTCAACCATCAATCCTGAATTCTCAATACTCAATAGCATATCGTGAATTCTCAGGGTTCAATACTCAAACCTCAATCCTCAACCCTCAGCCCTCAGCCCTCACTCTCCATCCTCAATCCTCAATCCTCAATCCTCAATCTTCAATGCCCAATACTCAATCTTCAATCCTCAATCATCAATACTCAATCCTCAATCCTCAATCCTCAGTCATCAATACTCAATCTTCAATCCTCAATACACAATCCTCAATCCTCAATCCTCAATCCTCAATCCTCAAACCTCAATCCCCAACCCTCGGCCCTCATCCTCAATCCTCAATACTCAACACTCAATCCTCAATCTTCAATCCTCAATACTCAATCTTCAATACTCAATCCTCAATTCTCAATCCTGAATACTCAATCCTCAAACGTCAATCCTCAATCCTCAATCCTCAATCCTCAATCCTCAATCCTCAGTCATCAATTCTCAATCATCAATCCTCAATCTTCAATACTCAATCCTCAATCCTCAATTCTCAATCCTCAATCCTCAATCCTCAGACCTCAAACATCAATACTCAGCCCTCAGTCCTCGTCCTCAATCCACAACCCTCAATCCTCGATCCTCAATCTTCAATACTCAACCTTCAATCCTCAATCCTCAATCCTCAATCCTCAATCCTCAATCCTCAGTCATCAATCCTCAATCTTCAATACTCAATCGTCAATCCTCAGTCCTCAGACCTCAAACATCAATACTCAGCCCTCAGTCCTCGTCCTCAATCCTCAACCCTCAATCCTCAATCCTCAATCCTCAATACTCAATCCTCGATCTTCAATCCCCAATACTCAATCTTCAATCCTCAATCCTCAATCCTCAATCCTCAATTCTCAATCATCAATCGTCAGGCTTCAGTACTCAATACTCAATCTTCAATCCTCAATCCTCAATCCTCATTGCTCAATACTCAATCCTCAATCCTCAATCCTCAATCATCAATACTCAATCTTCAATACTCAATCCTCAATACTCAATCCTCAATCCTCAATCCTCAATCATCAATCCTCAATCTTCAATACTCAATCCTCAATCCTCAATTCTCAATCCTCAATCCTCAATCCTCAGACCTCAAACATCAATACTCAGCCCTCAGTCCTCGTCCTCAATCCACAACCCTCAATCCTCGATCCTCAATCTTCAATCATCAATATTCAATCTTCAATCCTCAATCCTCAATACTCAATGTTCAATCCTCCATACGCAATCCTCAATCTTCAATCCTCAATCCTCAATACTCAACCTTCAATCCTCAATCCTCAATCCTCAATCCTCAATCCTCAATCCTCAGTCATCAATCCTCAATCTTCAATACTCAATCGTCAATCCTCAGTCCTCAATCTTCAATCCCCTATCCTCGTTCCTCAAACCTCAATCCTCAACCCTTAGTCCTCACCCTCAATTCTCAATTCTCAATCCTTAATCCTCAATCTTCAATCCACAATCCCCAGTCCTCAAACTTCAATCCTCAATGCTCAATCCTCAATCCTCAGTCCTCAGTCCTCAATCATCAATCCTCAATCCTCAAACCTCAAACCACAACCGTCAGTCCTCGTCCTCAATCCTCAACACTCAATCCTCAATCCTCAACCTTCAATCCCCAATACTCAACCTTCAATTCTCAATCCTCAATCCTCAATCCTCAATCTTCAATCCTCAATCCTCAATCCTCAATCCTCAATCCTCAGTCATCAATCCTCAATCCTCAATCCTCAACATTCAATCCTCAATACTCAATCTTCAACCCTCAAACCTCAATCCCGAATTCTCAATCCTCAATCCTCAATCCTCAATACTCAATATTCCATCCTCAATCCTCAATCTTCAATCCTCAATACTCAACCTTCAATCCTGAATCATCAATCCTCAATCCCCAATCCTCAATCCTCAATCGTCAGGCTTCAGTAGTCAATACTCAATCTTCAATCCTCAATCCTAAATCCTCATTCCTCAATCCTCAATCCTCAATCCTCTATCCTCAATCATCAATCCTCAATCTTCAATACTCAATCCTCAATCCTCAATCCTCTATCCGCAATCATCAATCTTCAATACCCAATCCTCAATCCTCAATCGTCAGGCTTCAGAACTCAATACTCAATCTTCAATCCTCAATCCTCAATCCTCGGTCCTCAATCCTCAATCGTCAATCTCCATTCCTGAATAATCAATCTTCAATCCTCAATCCTCAATCCTCAATCCTCAATCCTCAATCCTCAATCCTCATTCTTCAATCCTCAATACCCAATCCTCAATCTTCAATCCTCAATCCTCAATCCTCAAACTCAACCCTCAATCGTCAGTCCTCAGTCCTCAAACCTCAATCCTCAAACCTCAGCCCTCGTCCTCAATCCTCAATCCTCAATCCTCAATCCACAATACCCAACCATCAATCCTCAATTCTCAATACTCAATAGAATATCCTGAATTTTCAGGATTCAATACTCAAACCTCAACCCTCAACCCTCAGCCCTCATCCTGAATCCCCAATCCTCAATCCCCAATCCTCAATATTCAATCCTCTACACTCAATCTTCAATCCTCAATCCTCAATCCTCAATTCTCAATCCTCAATCCTCAGTCATCAATCATCAATCTTCAATACTCAATCGTCAATCCTCAGTCCTCAATCCTCAATCCCCAATGCTCGTTCCTCAAACCTCAATCCTCAACCCTCAGTCCTCACCTTCAATTCTCAACTCTCAATCCTCAATCCTCAGTCCTCAATCTTCAATCCTCAATCCTCAATCCTCAATCCTCAATCTTCAATCCTCAATCCTCAATCCTCAATCCTCAATCCTCATTCTTCAATCCTCAACGCCCAATCCTCAATCTTCAATCCTCAATCCTCAATCCTCAATTCTCAATCCTCAATCCTCAGTCCTCAAGCCTCAAACCTCAATCCTCAACCCTCGGCACTCATCCTCAATCCTCAATACTCAACCCTCAATCCTCAATCTTCAATCCTCAATACTCAATCTTCAATACTCAATCCTCAATTCTCAATCCTCAATGCTCAATCTTCAATCGTCAATCCTCAATCCTCAATCCTCAATCCTCAACCTTCAATCCTTAATACTCAATCTTCAACCCTCAATCCTCAATCCCCAATTCTCAATACTCAATCCTCAATCCTCAATCCTCAATATTGAATCCTCAATACTCAGTCTACAATCCTCAATCCTCAATCATCAATCCTCAATCCTCGTTCTTCTATCCTCAATACCCAATCCTCAATATTCAATCCTCAATCCTCAATCCTCAACCCTCAATCCTCAATCCTCAATCCTCAATACTCAATCCTCGACCTTCAATCCCCAATACTCAATCTTCAATCCTCAATCCTCAATCCTCAATCCTCAATTCTCAATCATCAATCGTCAGGCTTCAGTACTCAATACTCAATCTTCAATCCTCAAACCTCAATCCTCATTCCTCAATACTCAATCCTCAATCCTCAATCCTCAATCATCAATACTCAATCTTCAATACTCAATCCTCAATACTCAATCCTCAATCCTCAATCCTCAATCATCAATCCTCAATCTTCAATACTCAATCCTCAATCCTCAATCCTCAATCCTCAATCCTCATTACGCAACCATCAATCCTCAATTCTCAATACTCAATAGAATATCCTGAATTCTCACAGTTCAATACTCAAACCTCAATCCTCAACCCTCAGCCCTCAGCCCTCATTCTCCATCCTCAATCCTGAATCCTCAATCCTCAATCTTCAATCCCCAATACTCAACCTTCAATACTCAATCCTCAATCGTCAATCCTCAATCCTAAATCCTCAGTCATCAATACTCAATTTTCAATACTCAATCCTCAATCTTCAATACTCAATCCTCAATCCTCAATACTCAATCCTCAATCCTCAAACCTCAATCATCAACCCTCAGTCCTCATCCTCAATTCTCAATTCTCAATAATCAATCCTCAATCCTCAATCGTCAATCCCCAATCCTCAATCCTCGATCTTCAATCCTCAATACTCAATATTCAATTCTCAATCCTCAATCCTCAATCCTCAATTCTCAATCCTCAATCGTCAGGCTTCAGTACTCAATACTCAATCTTCAATCCTCAGTCCTCAATCCTAATTCCTCAATCCTCAATCCTCAATCCTCAATCCTCAATCATCAATCCTCAATCTTCAATAAACAATCCTCAACCCTCAACCCTCAATCCTCCATCCTCAGTCATCAATCCTCAATCTTCAATCCCCAATACTCAATCCTCAATCCTCAATCCTCAATCCTCAATCCTCAATCCTCAACCTTCAATCCTCAATACTCAATCTTCAACCCTCAATCCTCAATACCGAATTCTCAATCCTCAATCCTCAATCCTCAATCCTCAATATTCAATCCTCTATCCTCAATCTCCAATCCTCAATACTCAACCTTCAATCCTGAATCATCAATCCTCAATCCCTAATTCTCAATCCTCAATCGTCAGGCTTCAGTTCTCAATACTCAATCTTCAATCCTCAACCCTAAATCCTCATTCCTCAATCATCAACCCTCAGTCCTCATCCTCAATTCTCAATTCTCAATCCTCAATCCTCATTCCTCAATCCTCAATCCTCAATCCTCAATCCTCAATCTTCAATCCTCAATACTCAATCTTCAATTCTCAGTCCTCAATCCTCAATCCTCCATTCTCAATCCTCAATCGTCAGGCTTCAGTACTCAATACTCAATCTTCAATCCTCAATCCTCAATCCTCATTCCTCAATCCTCAATCCTCAATCCTCAATCCTCAATCATCAATCCTCAATCTTCAATACACAATCCTCAATCGTCAACCCTCAATCCTCAATCCTCAGTAATCAATCCTCAATCTTCAATACTCAATACTCAATCCTAAATCCTCAATCCTCAATACTCAACCATCAATCCTCATTTCTCAATACTCAATAGAATATCCTGAATTCTCAGGGTTCAATACTCAAACCTCAATCCTCAACCCTCAGCCGTCATCCTCCATCCTCAATCCTCAATCCTCAATCTTCAATCCTCAACCCGCAATCCTCAATCCTCAATCCTCAATACTCAATCCTCAATCCTCAATCCTCAGTCCTCAATCCTCAATGTTCAATCCGCAATACCCAATCCTCAATCTTCAATCCTCAATCCTCAATATTCAATCCTCAATACTGAATCTTCAATCCTCAATCCTCAATCCTCAATCCTTAATCCTCAATCCACAATCCTCAATCCTCAGTAATCAATCCTCAATCTTCAATACTCAATCGTCAATCCTCAGTCCTCAACCCTCAGTCCTCATCCTCAATTCTCAATCCTCAATCCTCAATCCTCAATCTTCAATCCTCAATCCTCGATCCTCGATACTCATTCTTCAATCCTCAATCCTCAGTCCACAAACCTCAATTCTGAATCCTCAATCCTGCATCCTCAATCTTCAGCCCTTAGTCCTCAACAATCAGTTGTCAATCCTCAATACCCAATAGAACATCCTCAATTCACAGTTTTCAATACTCAATACTCAATCTGCAATCCTCAATCCTCAATCCTCATTCTTCAATCCTCAACACCCAATCCTCAATCCTCAATCCTCAATCCGCAATCCTCATTCTTCAATCCTCAACGCCCAATCCTCAATCTTCAATCCTCAATCCTCAATCCTCAATTCTCAATCCTCAATCCTCAGTCCTCAGTCCTCAAACCTCAATCCTCAACCCTCAGCCCTCATCCTCAATCCTCAATACTCAACCCTCAATCCTCAATCTTCAATCCTCAATACTCAATCTTCAATACTCAATCCTCAATTCTCAACCCTCAATATTCAATCCTCAGACGTCAATCCTCCATCCCCAATCCTCAATCTTCAATCGTCAATCCTCAATCCTCAATCCTCAATCCTCAACATTCAATCCTCAATACTCAATCTTCAACCCTCATACCTCAATCCCCAATTCTCAATACTCAATCCTCAATCCTCAATCCTCAATACTCAATCCTCAATACTCAGTCTACAACCCTCAATCCTCAATCATCAATCCTCAATCCTCGTTCTTCTATCCTCGATACCAAATCCTCAATGTTCAATCCTCAATCCTCAATCCTCAACCCTCAATCCTCAATCCTCAATCCTCAATACTCGATCCTCGATCTTCAATCCCCAATACTCAATCTTCAATCCTCAATCCTCAATCCTCAATCCTCAATTCTCAATCCTCCATCGTCAGGATTCAGTACTCAATACTCAATCTTCAATCCTCAATCCTCAATCCTCATTCCTCAATACTCAATCCTCAATCCTCATTCCTCAATCCTCAATCCTCAATCCTCAACCTTCAATACTCAATACTCAATCTTCAATCTTCAATCCTCAATCCTCAAGCCACAATCTTCAATACTCAATCGTCAATCCTCATTCATCAATCCTCGATACCCAATCCTCAATCTTCAATCCTCAATACTCAATCTTCAATCCTGAATCCTCAATCCTCAATCCTCAATCCTCAACCCTCAATCCTCAATCCTCAATCCTCAATACTCGATCCTCGATCTTCAATCCACAATACTCAATCTTCAATCCTCAATCCTCAATCCTCAATCCTCAATCCTCAAACGTCAATTCTCAGTCCTCAAACCTCAATCCCGATTCCTCAAACCTGAATCCTCAATCCTCAGCCCTCAGTCCTGAACAATCAATTGTCAATCCTCTATCCACAGTAGAATATCCTCAATTTACAGTTTTCAATACCCAATCACCATTCTTCAATCTTCAAACCTCAATCCACAAACATCAATTCTCATCACTCAACCCTCAACACTCAGTCCGCAATCATCAATCCTCAATCCTCAATCCTCAATCTTCAATCCTCAATACACAATCTTCAATTCTCAATCCTCAATTCTCAGTCCTCAATACTAAATCCTCAATCGTCAATCCTCAATCCCGAATCCTCAATCTTCAATCCTCAATCCTCAATCCTCAATCCTCAATCCTCAATCTTCTATCCTCAATAATCAATCTTCAATCCTCAATCCTCAATCCTCAATCCTCAATCCTCAATCCTCAATCCTCACTCCTCAATACTCAATTCTCAATCCTCAATCCTCAATTCTCAATCTTCAATCATCAATAATCAATCTCCAATCCTAGATCCTCAATCCCCAATTCTCAATCCTTGATACTCAATCTTCAATCCTCAATCCCCTGTCCTCAATCTTCAATCCTCAACACTCAATCATCGATCCTCAATCCTCAATCCTGAAATCCTCAATCCTCAATATGCAACACACAACCCTGAACCTTCAATCGTCAATACACAACTATCAGTCCTCAATTCTCAATACTCAATAGAATATCCTGAATTCTCAGCTTTCAATACTCAATCCCCAATCTTCAATCTTCAAATCTCAATTCACAAACATCAATTCTCATCACTGAACCCTCAACACTCAGTCCTCAATCTTCAATCCTCAATCCTCAATCCTCAAACTTCAATCCTCAATACTCAATCTTCAATCCTCAGTTGTCAATTCTCAATTCTCAATCCTCAATTCTCAGCCACCAATACTCAGACTTCAATACTCAATCCTCAATCCTCAATCCTCAATACTCAATTCTCAATCCTCATTCCTCAAACCGCAATCCTCAATCCTCAATCCTCAATCCTCAATCCTCAATCTTCAATCCTCAATCCTCAATCCTCAAACCTCAATCCTCAGTCATGAATACTCCATCGTCAATACTCAATCCAAAATCCTCAATCCTCAATCCTCAATCCTCAATCCTCAATCCTCACTCCTCAAACCTCAATACTCAACCCTCAGTCCTCATCCTCAATTCTCAATTCTCAATCCTCAATCCTCAATTCTCAATCTTCAATCCTCAATAATCAATCTCCAATCCTAGTTCCTCAATCCCCAATCCTCAATCCTTAATCCTCAATTTTCAATCCTCAATCCCCAGTCCTCAATCTTCAATCCTGAATACTCTATCGTCAATCCTCATTCCTCAATCCTCAATCCTCAATCCTCAATCCTCAATCTTCAATCCTCAATACTCAATCTTCAATCTTCAATCCTCAATCCTCAATCCTCAAACCTAAATCCGCAATCCTCAATCTTCGATCCGCAATACTCAATCTTCTATCCTCAATCCTCAATCCTGAAATCCTCAACCCTCAATATTCAACACACAACCCTCAACCTTCAATCCTCAATACTCAACCGTCAATCCTCAATTCTCAATACTCAAAAGAATATCATGAATTCTCAGTTTTCAGTACTCAACCCTCAATCTTCAATCATCAAGTCTCCATCCACAAACATCAATTCTCATCACTCAACCCTCAACACTCTGCCCTCAATCTTCAATCCTCAATCCTCAATACTCAATCCTCATTCCTCAAACCTCAATCTTCAATACTCAATCCTCAATCCTAAAGCCCTCAATCCTCAATGTTCAACACACAACCCTCAACCATTAATCCTCAATACCCAACCATCAATGCTCAATTCTCAATACTCAATAGAATATGCTGAATTCTCAGTTTTCAATACTCAATCCTCAATCCTCAATCCTCAATCCTCAATCCTCAATCCTCGATCCTCGATTCTCAATCTTCAATCCTCAGTCACCAATCGTCAATCTTCAATACTCAATCCTCAATGTTCAATCTTCAAGTCTACATCCACAAACATCTATTCTCATCACTCAACCCTCAACCTTCAGTCCTCGTCCTCCATCCTCAATCCTCAATCCTCAATCCTCAATCTTCAATCCTCAACACTCAACCCTCAATCCTCAGTCTTCAAACCTCAATTCCGAATCCTCAATCCTAAATCCTCAATCTCCATCCCTCAGTCCGCAACAATCTATTGTCAATCCTCAATCCTCAATAGAATATCCTCAATTCACAGTTTTCAACACACAATCCCCAATCTTCAATTTTCAAATCTCAATCCACAAACATCAATGCTCATCACTCAAACCTCAACACTCAGTCCTCAATCTTCAATCCTCAATCCTCAGTCCTCAGTCCTCAATCCGCAATCCTCAATATTCAAACCTCAATCCTCAACCGTCAGTCCTCGTCCTCAATCCTCAACCCTCAATGCTCAGTCCTCAATCTTCAATCGTCAATACTCAATTTTCAATCCTCAATCCTCAATCCTCAATCCCCAATCCTCATTTCTCAAACCTCAATCCTCAACCCTCAGTCCTCATCCTCAATCCTCAATCCTAAATCCTCAATCCTCAATATTCAACACACAACCCTCAACCATCGATTCTCAATACTCAACCATCAATCCTCAATTCTCAATACTCAATAGAATATCCTGAATTCTCATGGTTCAATACTCAATCCACAATATTCAATAATCAAATCTCAATCCTCAAACATCAATTCTCAAAACTCAATCCTCAACACTCAGTCCTCTCTCTTCAATCCTCCATCCTCAATCCTCAATCCTCAAGAGTCAATCCTAAATCCTCAATCCTCAAACCTCAATTCTCAGTCCTCAAACCTCAATCCCGATTCCTCAACCCTGAATCCTTAATCCTCAATCCTCAATCCTCAATCCTCAATCCTCAATACTCAACACGCAACCCTCAACCATCAATCCTCAATACTCAACCACCAATACTCAATTCTCAATACTCAATAGAATATCCTGAATTCTCATGTTTCAATACTCAATCCACAATATTCAATAATCAAATCTCAATCCTCAAACATCAATTCTCAACACTCAATCCTCAACACTCAGTCCTCTCTCTTCAATCTTCCACCGTCAATCCTCTATCCTCAAGCGTCAATCCTCAATCCTCAATCCTCAAGACTCTATCCCCAGTCCTCAAATCTCAATTCCGAATCCTCAATCCTGAATCCTCAATCTTCATCCCTCAGTCCGCGACAATCAATTGTCAATCCTCAATCCTCAATAGAATATCCTCAATTCACAGTTTTCAATACTCAATCCCCAAACATCAATCTTCAAATCTCAATCCACAAACGTCAATTCTCAACACTCAGCCCTCAACACTCAGTCCTCAATCTTCAATCCTCAAACCTCTATCCCCAATCTTCAATCCTCAATACTCAACCTTCAATCCTCAAACATCAAACCTCAATCCTCAATCCCCAATCCTCGATCATCAATCCCCAATCCTCAATCCTCAATCCTCAACCCCAATTCTCAATCTTCAATCCTCAATACTCAATCTTCAATCTTCAATCCTCAATCCTCAATCCTCATTCCTCAATCCGCAATCCTCAATCTTCAATCCTCAATACTCAATCTTCAATCCTCAATCCTCAATCCTGAAATCCTCAATCCTCAATATGCAACACACAACCCTCAACCTTCAATCCTCAATACACAACCATCAGTCCTCAATTCTCAATACTCAATAGAATATCCTGAATTCTCAGTTTTCAATACTCAATCCCCAATCTTCAATCTTCAAATCTCAATCCACAAACATCAATTCTCATCACTGAACCCTCAACACTCAGTCCTCAATCTTCAATCCTCAATCCTCAATTCTCAATACTCAAAAGAATATCCTGAATTCTCAGTTTTCAGTACTCAATCCTCAATCTTCAATCATCAAGTCTCCATCCACAAACATCAACTTTCATCACTCAACCCTCAACACTCTGCCCTCAATCTTCAATCCTCAATCCTCAATACTCAATCCTCATTCCTCAAACCTCAATCTTCAATACTCAATCCTCAATCCTAAAGCCCTCAATCCTCAATGTTCAACACACAACCCTCAACCATTAATCCTCAATACCCAACCATCTATGCTCAATTCTCAATACTCAATAGAATATGCTGAATTCTCAGTTTTCAATACTCAATCCTCAATCGTCAATCTTCAAGTCTCCATTCACAAACATTTATTCTCATCACTCAACCCTCAACACTCAGTCCTCAATCTTCAATCCTCTATCCTCAATACTCGATCTTCAATCCTCAATACTCAATCTTCAATCCTCAATCCTCGATCCTCAATTCTCAATCTTCAATCCACAGTCATCAATCCTCAATCTTCAATACTCAATCCTCAATGTTCAATCTTCAAGTCTACATCCACAAACATCTATTCTCATCACTCAACCCTCAACCCTCAGTCCTCGTCCTCCATCCTCAATCCTCAATCCTCAATCCTCAATCTTCAATCCTCAACACTCAACCCTCAATCCTCAGTCTTCAAACCTCAATTCCGAATCCTCAAACCTAAATCCTCAAGCTCCATCCCTCAGTCCGCAACAATCTATTGTCAATCCTCAATCCTCAATAGAATATCCTCAATTCACAGTTTTCAACACACAATCCCCAATCTTCAATTTTCAAATCTCAATCCACAAACATCAATGCTCATCACTCAAACCTCTACACTCAGTCCTCAATCTTCAATCCTCAATCCTCAATCCTCAGTCCTCAATCCTCAATCCTCAATATTCAAACCTCAATCCTCAACCGTCAGTCCTCGTCCTCAATCCTCAACCCTCAATGCTCATTCCTCAATCTTCAATCGTCAATACTCAATTTTCAATCCTCAATCCTCAATCCTCAATCCCCAATCCTCAATCCTCAATCCTCAATCCTCAATCTTCAATCCTCAATCCTCAATCCTCAAACCTCAATCCTCAGTCATGAATACTCCATCTTCAATACTCAATCCAAAATCCTCAATCCTCAATCCTCAATCCTCAATCCTCAATCCTCAATCCTCAATCCTCAATACTCAATCTTCAATCTTCAATCCTCAATCCTCAATCCTCAAACCTAAATCCGCAATCCTCAATCCTCAATCCGCAATCCTCAATCTTCGATCCTCAATACTCAATCTTCTATCCTCAATCCTCAATCCTGAAATCCTCAACCCTCAATATTCAACACACAACCCTCAACTTTCAATCCTCAATACTCAACCGTCAATACTCAATCCTCAATCTTCAATCTTCAAGTCTCCATCCACAAACATCAATTCTCATCACTCAACCCTCAACACTCAGTCCTCAATCGTCAATCCTCAATCCTCAATCCTCAATCTTCAATCCTCAATGCTCAATCTTCAATCCTCAATCCTCAGTCCTCAATCCTCAATCCTCAATCCTCAATCCTCATTCCTCAAACCTCAATACTCAACCCTCAGTCCTCATCCTCAATTCTCAACTCTCAATCCTCAATCCTCAATTCTCAATCTTCAATCCTCAATAATCAATCTCCAATCCTAGATCCTCAATCCCCAATCCTCAATCCTTAATCCTCCATTTTCAATCCTCAATCCCCAGTCCTCAATCTTCAATCCTGAATACTCTATCATCAATCCTCAATCCTCAATCCTCAATCCTCAATCCTCAATCCTCAATCTTCAATCCTCAATACTCAATCATCAATCTTCAATCCTCAATCCTCAATCCTCAATCCTCAATCCGCAATCCTCAATCTTCGATCCTCAATACTCAATCTTCTATCCTCAATCCTCAATCCTGAAATTCTCAACCCTCAATATTCAACACACAACCCTCAACATTCAATCCTCAATACTCAACCGTCAATCCTCAATTCTCAATACTCAATAGAATATCCTGAATTCTCAGTTTTCAGTACTCAATCCTCAATCTTCAATCATCAAGTCTCCATCCACAAACATCAATTCTCATCACTCAACCCTCAACACTCTGCCCTCAATCTTCAATCCTCAATCCTCAATACTCAATCCTCAGTCCTCAGACCTCAATCTTCAATACTCAATCCTCAATCCTAAAACCCTCAATCCTCAATGTTCAACACACAACCCTCAACCATTAATCCTCAATACTCAACCATCAATGCTCAATTCTCAATACTCAATAGAATATGCTGAATTCTCAGTTTTCAATACTCAATCCTCAATCTTCAATCTTCAAGTCTCCATCCACAAACATCTATTCTCATCACTCAACCCTCAACACTCAGTCCTCAATCTTCAATCCTCTATCCTCAATACTCGATCTTCAATCCTCAATACTCAATCTTCAATCCTCAATACTCAATCCTCAATTCTCAACCTTCAATCCTCAGTCATCAATCCTCAATCTTCAATACTCAATCCTCATTGTTCAATCTTCAAGTCTACATCCACAAACATCTATTCTCATCACTCAACCCTCAACCCTCAGTCCTCGTCCTCCATCCTCAATCCTCAATCCTCAATCCTCAATCTTCAATCCTCAACACTCAACCCTCAATCCTCAGTCTTCAAACCTCAATTCCGAATCCTCAATCCTGAATCCTCAATCTCCATCCCTCTGTCCGCAACAATCTATTGTCAATCCTCAATCCTCAATAGAATATCCTCAATTCACAGTTTTCAACTCTCAATCCCCAATCTTCAATTTTCAATTCTCAATCCACAAACATCAATGCTCATCACTCAACCCTCAACACTCAGTCCTCAATCTTCAATCCTCACTCCTCAATCCTCAGTCCTCAATCCTCAATCCTCAATATTCAAACCTCAATCCTCAACCGTCAGTCCTCGTCCTCAATCCTCAACCCTCAATCCTCAGTCCTCAATACTCAATCGTCAATACTCAATTTTCAATCCTCAATCCTCAATCCTCAATCCCCAATCCTCAATCCTCAATATTCAATACACAACCCTCAACCATCAATCCTCAATACTCAGTCATCAATCCTCAATTCTCAATACTCAATAGAATATCCTGAATTCTCAGTTTTCAATACTCAATCCTCAATCTTCAATCTTCAAGTCTCCATCCACAAACATCAATTCTCATCACTCAACCCTCAACGCTCAGTCCTCAATAGTCAATCCTCAATCCTCAATCCTCAATCTTCAATCCTCAATACTCTATCTTCAATCCTCAATCCTCAATCCTCAATCCTCAATCCTCAATCCTCAATCCTCATTCCTCAAACCTCAATACTCAGCCCTCAGTCCTCATCCTCAATTCTCAATTCTCAATCCTCAATCCTCAATTCTCAATCTTCAATCCTCAATAATCAATCTCCAATCCTAGATCCTCAATCCCCAATCCTCAATCCTTAATCCTCAATTTTCAATCCTCAATCCCCAGTTCTCAATCTTCAATCCTGAATACTCTATCGTCAATCCTCAATCCTCAATCCTCAATCCTCAATCCTCAATCCTCAATCTTCAATCCTCAATACTCAATCTTCAATCTTCAATCCTCAATCCTCAATCGTCAAACCTAAATCCGCAATCCTCAGTCCTCAATCCTCAATCGTCAATCCTCAGTCCTCAACCCGCAGTCCTCATCCTCAATTCTCAATCCTCAATACTCAATCCTCAATCTTCAATCCTCAATAATCAATCTCCAATCCTGGATCCTCAATCCACAATCCTCAATCCTTAATCCTCAATCTTCAATCCTCAATACACAACCACCAGTCCTCAATTCTCAATACTCAATAGAATATCCTGAATTCTCAGCTTTCAATACTCAATCCTCAATCTTCAATCTTCAACTCTCCATCCACAAGCATCAATGCTCATCACTCAACCCTCAACACTCAGTCCTCAATCTTCAATCCTCAATCCTCAATACTCAATCCTCAGACCTCGGTCCTCAATCTTCAATACTCAATCCTCAATCCTAAAATCCTCAATCCTCAGTATTCAACTCTCAACCCTCAACCATCAATCCTCAATACTCAACCATCAATGCTCAATTCTCAATACTCAGCAGAATATCCTGAATTTTCAGTTTTCAATACTCAATCCCCAATCTTCAATCTTCAAATCTCAATCCACAAACATCAATTCTCATCACTGAACCCTCAACACTCAGTCCTCAATCTTCAATCCTCAATCCTCAATCCTCAAACCTCAATCCTCAATACTCAATCCTCAATCTTCAATCCTCAATCCTCAATCCTCAATTCTCAACCCTCAATCGTCAGTCCTCAGTCCTCAAACCTCAATCCTCAAACCTCAGCCCTCGTCCTCAATCCTCAATCCTCAATGCTCAATCCACAATCCCCAACCATCAATCCTCAATTCTCAATACTCAATAGAATATCCTGAATTTTCAGGATTCAATACTCAAACCTCAACACTCAACCCTCAGCCCTCATCCTCAATCCCCAATCCTCAATCCCCAATCCTCAATATTCAATCCTCTACACTCAATCTTCAATCCTCAATCCTCAATCCTCAATCCTCAATCCTCAATCCTCAGTCATCAATCATCAATCTTCAATACTCAATCGTCAATCCTCAGTCCTCAATCCTCAATCCCCAATGCTCGTTCCTCAAACCTCAATCCTCAACCCTCAGTCCTCACCTTCAATTCTCAACTCTCAATCCTCAATCCTCAGTCCTCAATCTTCAATCCTCAATCCTCAATCCTCAATCCTCAATCTTGAATCCTCAATCCTCAATCCTCATTCTTCAATCCTCAACGCCCAATCCTCAACCTTCAATCCTCAATCCTCAATCCTCAATTCTCAATCCTCAATCCTCAGTCCTCAAGCCTCAAACCTCAATCCTCAACCCTCGGCCCTCATCCTCAATCCTCAATACTCAACCCTCAATCCTCAATCTTCAATCCTCAATACTCAATCTTCAATACTCAATCCTCAATTCTCAATCCTCAATACTCAATCCTCAAACGTCAATCCTCAATCCCCAATCCTCAATCTTCAATCGTCAATCCTCAATCCTCAATCCTCAATCCTCAACCTTCAATCCTTAATACTCAATCTTCAACCCTCAATCCTCAATCCCCAATTCTCAATACTCAATCCTCAATCCTCAATCCTCAATATTCAATCCTCAATACTCAGTCTACAATCCTCAATCCTCAATCATCAATCCTCAATCCTCGTTCTTCTATCCTCAATACCCAATCCTCAATCTTCAATCCTCAATCCTCAATCCTCAACCCTCAATCCTCAATCCTCAATCCTCAATACTCAATCCTCGATCTTCAATCCCCAATTCTCAATCTTCAATCCTCAATCCTCAATCCTCAATCCTCAATTCTCAATCATCAATCGTCAGGCTTCAGAACTCAATACTCAATCTACAATCCTCAATCCTCAATCCTCATTCCTCAATACTCAATCCTCAATCCTCAATCCTCAATCATCAATACTCAATCTTCAATACTCAATCCTCAATACTCAATCCTCAATCCTCAATCATCAATCCTCAATCTTCAATACTCAATCCTCAATCCTCAATCCTCAATCCTCAATCCTCATTACGCAACCATCAATCCTCAATTCTCAATACTCAATAGAATATCCTGAATTCTCACGGTTCAATACTCAAACCTCAATCCTCAACCCTCAGCCCTCAGCCCTCATTCTCCATCCTCAATCCTGAATCCTCAATCCTCAATCTTCAATCCCCAATACTCAATCTTCAATACTCAATCCTCAATCGTCAATCCTCAATCCTAAATCCTCAATCCTCAATCCTCAATCATCAATCCTCAATCTTCAATAAACAATCCTCAATCGTCAACCCTCAATCCTCAATCCTCAGTCATCAATCCTCAATCTTCAATCCCCAATACTCAATCCTCAATCCTCAATCCTCAATCCTCAATCCTCAACCTTCAATCCTCAATACTCAATCTTCAACCCTCAATCCTCAATCCCGAATTCTCAATCCTCAATCCTCAATCCTCAATCCTCAATATTCAATCCTCTATCCTCAATCTCCAATCCTCAATACTCAACCTTCAATCCTGAATCATCAATCCTCAATCCCCAATTCTCAATCCTCAATCGTCAGGCTTCAGTACTCAATACTCAATCTTCAATCCTCAATCCTCAATTCTCAATCCCCAATCGTCAGGCTTCAGTACTCAATACTCAATCTTCAACCCTCAATCCTCAATCCTCATTCCTCAATCCTCAATCCTCAATCCTCAATCCTCAATCATCAATCCTCAATCTTCAATACACAATCCTCAATCGTCAACCCTCAATCCTCAATCCTCAGTAATCAATCCTCAATCCTCAATCTTCAATACTCAATACTCAATCCTAAATCCTCAATCCTCAATACTCAACCATCAACCCTCATTTCTCAATACTCAATAGAATATCCTGAATTCTCAGGGTTCAATACTCAAACCTCAATCCTCAACCCTCAGCCGTCATCCTCCATCCTCAATCCTCAATCCTCAATCTTCAATCCTCAACCCGCAATCCTCAATCCTCAATCCTCAATACTCAATCCTCAATCCTCAATCCTCAATCCTCTATCCTCAATGTTCAATCCGCAATACCCAATCCTCAATCTTCAATCCTCAATCCTCAATATTCAATCCTCAATACTGAATCTTCAATCCTCAATCCTCAATCCTCAATCCTTAATCCTCAATCCACAATCCTCAATCCTCAGTAATCAATCCTCAATCTTCAATACTCAATCGTCAATCCTCAGTCCTCAACCCTCAGTCCTCATCCTCAATTCTCGATCCTCAATCCTCAATCCTCAATCTTCAATCCTCAATGCTCCATCCTCTATCCTCAATCCTCAGTCCTCAATCCTCAATCTTCAATCCTCAATCCTCAACCCTCTGTCCTCATACTCAACACTCAATCTTCAATCCTCAATCCTCTATTCTCAATCCTCAATCATCAATCTTCAATCCTCAGTACTCAATCTGCAATCTTCGATCCTCAATCCTCAATCCTCAATCCTCAATCCTCAAACCTCAATCATCAACCCTCAGTCATCATCCTCAATTCTCAATTCTCAATCCTCAATCCTCAATCCTCAGTCCTCAATCCCCAATCCTCAATCCTCAATCTTCAATCCTCAATACTCATTATTCAATTCTCAATCCTCAATCCTCAATCCTCAATTCTCAATCCTCAATCGTCAGGCTTCAGTACTCAATACTCAATCTTCAATCCTCAATCCTCAATCCTCATTCCTCAATCCTCAATCCTCAATCCTCAATCCTCAATCATCAATCCCCAATCTTCAATACACAATCCTCAATCCTCAACCCTCAATCCTCAATCCTCAGTCATCAATCCTCTATCTTCAATACTCAATACTCAATCCTCAATCCTAAATCCTCAATACTCAACCATCAATCCTCAATTCTCAATACTCAATAGAATATCCTGAATTGTCAGGGTTCAATACTCAAACCTCAATCCTCAACCCTCAGCCGTCGTCCTCCATCCTCAATCCTCAAACCCCAATACTCAATCTTCAATCCCCAATACTCAATCCTCAATCCTCAATCCTCAATCCTCAACTTTCAATCCCCAATACTCAATCTTCAACCCTCAATCCTCAGTCCCGAATTCTCAATCCTCAATCCTCAATCCTCAATCCTCATTATTCAATCCTCAATCCTCAATCTTCAATCCTCAATACTCAACCTTCAATCCTGAATCATCAATCCTCAATCCCGAATTCTCAATCCTCAATCGTCAGGCTTCAGTACTCAATACTCAATCTTCAGTCCTCAATCCTCAATCCTCATTTCTCACTCCTCAATCCTCAATCCTCAATCGTCAATCATCAATCCTCAATCTTCAATACACAATCCTCAATCCTCAACCCTCAATCCTCAATCCTCAGTCATCAATCCTCAATCTTCAATACTCAATACTCAATCCTCAATCCTCAATACTCTATCTTCAATCCTCAATCCTCAATCCTCAATCCTCAATCCTCAATCCTCAATCCTCATTCCTCAAACCTCAATACTCAACCCTCAGTCCTCATCCTCAATTCTCAATTCTCAATCCTCAATCCTCAATTCTCAATCTTCAATCCTCAATAATCAATCTCCAATCCTAGATCCTCAATCCCCAATCCTCAATCCTTAATCCTCAATTTTCAATCCTCAATCCCCAGTTCTCAATCTTCAATCCTGAATACTCTATCGTCAATCCTCAATCCTCAATCCTCAATCCTCAATCCTCAATCCTCAATCTTCAATCCTCAATACTCAATCTTCAATCTTCAATCCTCAATCCTCAATCGTCAAACCTAAATCCGCAATCCTCAGTCCTCAATCCTCAATCGTCAATCCTCAGTCCTCAACCCGCAGTCCTCATCCTCAATTCTCAATCCTCAATACTCAATCCTCAATCTTCAATCCTCAATAATCAATCTCCAATCCTGGATCCTCAATCCACAATCCTCAATCCTTAATCCTCAATCTTCAATCCTCAATACACAACCACCAGTCCTCAATTCTCAATACTCAATAGAATATCCTGAATTCTCAGCTTTCAATACTCAATCCTCAATCTTCAATCTTCAACTCTCCATCCACAAGCATCAATGCTCATCACTCAACCCTCAACACTCAGTCCTCAATCTTCAATCCTCAATCCTCAATACTCAATCCTCAGACCTCGGTCCTCAATCTTCAATACTCAATCCTCAATCCTAAAATCCTCAATCCTCAGTATTCAACTCTCAACCCTCAACCATCAATCCTCAATACTCAACCATCAATGCTCAATTCTCAATACTCAGCAGAATATCCTGAATTTTCAGTTTTCAATACTCAATCCCCAATCTTCAATCTTCAAATCTCAATCCACAAACATCAATTCTCATCACTGAACCCTCAACACTCAGTCCTCAATCTTCAATCCTCAATCCTCAATCCTCAAACCTCAATCCTCAATACTCAATCCTCAATCTTCAATCCTCAATTCTCAATCCTCAATTCTCAACCCTCAATCGTCAGTCCTCAGTCCTCAAACCTCAATCCTCAAACCTCAGCCCTCGTCCTCAATCCTCAATCCTCAATGCTCAATCCACAATCCCCAACCATCAATCCTCAATTCTCAATACTCAATAGAATATCCTGAATTTTCAGGATTCAATACTCAAACCTCAACCCTCAACCCTCAGCCCTCATCCTCAATCCCCAATCCTCAATCCCCAATCCTCAATATTCAATCCTCTACACTCAATCTTCAATCCTCAATCCTCAATCCTCAATCCTCAATCCTCAATCCTCAGTCATCAATCATCAATCTTCAATACTCAATCGTCAATCCTCAGTCCTCAATCCTCAATCCCCAATGCTCGTTCCTCAAACCTCAATCCTCAACCCTCAGTCCTCACCTTCAATTCTCAACTCTCAATCCTCAATCCTCAGTCCTCAATCTTCAATCCTCAATCCTCAATCCTCAATCCTCAATCTTGAATCCTCAATCCTCAATCCTCATTCTTCAATCCTCAACGCCCAATCCTCAACCTTCAATCCTCAATCCTCAATCCTCAATTCTCAATCCTCAATCCTCAGTCCTCAAGCCTCAAACCTCAATCCTCAACCCTCGGCCCTCATCCTCAATCCTCAATACTCAACCCTCAATCCTCAATCTTCAATCCTCAATACTCAATCTTCAATACTCAATCCTCAATTCTCAATCCTCAATACTCAATCCTCAAACGTCAATCCTCAATCCCCAATCCTCAATCTTCAATCGTCAATCCTAAATCCTCAATCCTCAATCCTCAACCTTCAATCCTTAATACTCAATCTTCAACCCTCAATCCTCAATCCCCAATTCTCAATACTCAATCCTCAATCCTCAATCCTCAATATTCAATCCTCAATACTCAGTCTACAATCCTCAATCCTCAATCATCAATCCTCAATCCTCGTTCTTCTATCCTCAATACCCAATCCTCAATCTTCAATCCTCAATCCTCAATCCTCAACCCTCAATCCTCAATCCTCAATCCTCAATACTCAATCCTCGATCTTCAATCCCCAATTCTCAATCTTCAATCCTCAATCCTCAATCCTCAATCCTCAATTCTCAATCATCAATCGTCAGGCTTCAGAACTCAATACTCAATCTACAATCCTCAATCCTCAATCCTCATTCCTCAATACTCAATCCTCAATCCTCAATCCTCAATCATCAATACTCAATCTTCAATACTCAATCCTCAATACTCAATCCTCAATCCTCAATCATCAATCCTCAATCTTCAATACTCAATCCTCAATCCTCAATCCTCAATCCTCAATCCTCATTACGCAACCATCAATCCTCAATTCTCAATACTCAATAGAATATCCTGAATTCTCACGGTTCAATACTCAAACCTCAATCCTCAACCCTCAGCCCTCAGCCCTCATTCTCCATCCTCAATCCTGAATCCTCAATCCTCAATCTTCAATCCCCAATACTCAATCTTCAATACTCAATCCTCAATCGTCAATCCTCAATCCTAAATCCTCAATCCTCAATCCTCAATCATCAATCCTCAATCTTCAATAAACAATCCTCAATCCTCAACCCTCAATCCTCAATCCTCAGTCATCAATCCTCAATCTTCAATCCCCAATACTCAATCCTCAATCCTCAATCCTCAATCCTCAATCCTCAACCTTCAATCCTCAATACTCAATCTTCAACCCTCAATCCTCAATCCCGAATTCTCAATCCTCAATCCTCAATCCTCAATCCTCAATATTCAATCCTCTATCCTCAATCTCCAATCCTCAATACTCAACCTTCAATCCTGAATCATCAATCCTCAATCCCCAATTCTCAATCCTCAATCGTCAGGCTTCAGTACTCAATACTCAATCTTCAATCCTCAATCCTAAATCCTCATTCCTCAATCATCAACCCTCAGTCCTCATCCTCAATTCTCAATTCTCAATCCTCAATCCTCATTCCTCAATCCTCAATCCTCAATCCTCAATCCTCAATCTTCAATCCTCAATACTCAATCTTCAATTCTCAATCCTCAATCCTCAATCCTCAATTCTCAATCCCCAATCGTCAGGCTTCAGTACTCAATACTCAATCTTCAATCCTCAATCCTCAATCCTCATTCCTCAATCCTCAATCCTCAATCCTCAATCCTCAATCATCAATCCTCAATCTTCAATACACAATCCTCAATCGTCAACCCTCAATCCTCAATCCTCAGTAATCAATCCTCAATCCTCAATCTTCAATACTCAATACTCAATCCTAAATCCTCAATCCTCAATACTCAACCATCAACCCTCATTTCTCAATACTCAATAGAATATCCTGAATTCTCAGGGTTCAATACTCAAACCTCAATCCTCAACCCTCAGCCGTCATCCTCCATCCTCAATCCTCAATCCTCAATCTTCAATCCTCAACCCGCAATCCTCAATCCTCAATCCTCAATACTCAATCCTCAATCCTCAATCCTCAATCCTCTATCCTCAATGTTCAATCCGCAATACCCAATCCTCAATCTTCAATCCTCAATCCTCAATATTCAATCCTCAATACTGAATCTTCAATCCTCAATCCTCAATCCTCAATCCTTAATCCTCAATCCACAATCCTCAATCCTCAGTAATCAATCCTCAATCTTCAATACTCAATCGTCAATCCTCAGTCCTCAACCCTCAGTCCTCATCCTCAATTCTCGATCCTCAATCCTCAATCCTCAATCTTCAATCCTCAATGCTCCATCCTCTATCCTCAATCCTCAGTCCTCAATCCTCAATCTTCAATCCTCAATCCTCAACCCTCTGTCCTCATACTCAACACTCAATCTTCAATCCTCAATCCTCTATTCTCAATCCTCAATCATCAATCTTCAATCCTCAGTACTCAATCTGCAATCTTCGATCCTCAATCCTCAATCCTCAATCCTCAATCCTCAAACCTCAATCATCAACCCTCAGTCATCATCCTCAATTCTCAATTCTCAATCCTCAATCCTCAATCCTCAGTCCTCAATCCCCAATCCTCAATCCTCAATCTTCAATCCTCAATACTCATTATTCAATTCTCAATCCTCAATCCTCAATCCTCAATTCTCAATCCTCAATCGTCAGGCTTCAGTACTCAATACTCAATCTTCAATCCTCAATCCTCAATCCTCATTCCTCAATCCTCAATCCTCAATCCTCAATCCTCAATCATCAATCCCCAATCTTCAATACACAATCCTCAATCCTCAACCCTCAATCCTCAATCCTCAGTCATCAATCCTCTATCTTCAATACTCAATACTCAATCCTCAATCCTAAATCCTCAATACTCAACCATCAATCCTCAATTCTCAATACTCAATAGAATATCCTGAATTGTCAGGGTTCAATACTCAAACCTCAATCCTCAACCCTCAGCCGTCGTCCTCCATCCTCAATCCTCAATCCCCAATACTCAATCTTCAATCCCCAATACTCAATCCTCAATCCTCAATCCTCAATCCTCAACTTTCAATCCCCAATACTCAATCTTCAACCCTCAATCCTCAGTCCCGAATTCTCAATCCTCAATCCTCAATCCTCAATCCTCATTATTCAATCCTCAATCCTCAATCTTCAATCCTCAATACTCAACCTTCAATCCTGAATCATCAATCCTCAATCCCGAATTCTCAATCCTCAATCGTCAGGCTTCAGTACTCAATACTCAATCTTCAGTCCTCAATCCTCAATCCTCATTTCTCACTCCTCAATCCTCAATCCTCAATCGTCAATCATCAATCCTCAATCTTCAATACACAATCCTCAATCCTCAACCCTCAATCCTCAATCCTCAGTCATCAATCCTCAATCTTCAATACTCAATACTCAATCCTCAATCCTCAATACTCTATCTTCAATCCTCAATCCTCAATCCTCAATCCTCAATCCTCAATCCTCAATCCTCATTCCTCAAACCTCAATACTCAACCCTCAGTCCTCATCCTCAATTCTCAATTCTCAATCCTCAATCCTCAATTCTCAATCTTCAATCCTCAATAATCAATCTCCAATCCTAGATCCTCAATCCCCAATCCTCAATCCTTAATCCTCAATTTTCAATCCTCAATCCCCAGTTCTCAATCTTCAATCCTGAATACTCTATCGTCAATCCTCAATCCTCAATCCTCAATCCTCAATCCTCAATCCTCAATCTTCAATCCTCAATACTCAATCTTCAATCTTCAATCCTCAATCCTCAATCGTCAAACCTAAATCCGCAATCCTCAGTCCTCAATCCTCAATCGTCAATCCTCAGTCCTCAACCCGCAGTCCTCATCCTCAATTCTCAATCCTCAATACTCAATCCTCAATCTTCAATCCTCAATAATCAATCTCCAATCCTGGATCCTCAATCCACAATCCTCAATCCTTAATCCTCAATCTTCAATCCTCAATACACAACCACCAGTCCTCAATTCTCAATACTCAATAGAATATCCTGAATTCTCAGCTTTCAATACTCAATCCTCAATCTTCAATCTTCAACTCTCCATCCACAAGCATCAATGCTCATCACTCAACCCTCAACACTCAGTCCTCAATCTTCAATCCTCAATCCTCAATACTCAATCCTCAGACCTCGGTCCTCAATCTTCAATACTCAATCCTCAATCCTAAAATCCTCAATCCTCAGTATTCAACTCTCAACCCTCAACCATCAATCCTCAATACTCAACCATCAATGCTCAATTCTCAATACTCAGCAGAATATCCTGAATTTTCAGTTTTCAATACTCAATCCCCAATCTTCAATCTTCAAATCTCAATCCACAAACATCAATTCTCATCACTGAACCCTCAACACTCAGTCCTCAATCTTCAATCCTCAATCCTCAATCCTCAAACCTCAATCCTCAATACTCAATCCTCAATCTTCAATCCTCAATCCTCAATCCTCAATTCTCAACCCTCAATCGTCAGTCCTCAGTCCTCAAACCTCAATCCTCAAACCTCAGCCCTCGTCCTCAATCCTCAATCCTCAATGCTCAATCCACAATCCCCAACCATCAATCCTCAATTCTCAATACTCAATAGAATATCCTGAATTTTCAGGATTCAATACTCAAACCTCAACCCTCAACCCTCAGCCCTCATCCTCAATCCCCAATCCTCAATCCCCAATCCTCAATATTCAATCCTCTACACTCAATCTTCAATCCTCAATCCTCAATCCTCAATCCTCAATCCTCAATCCTCAGTCATCAATCATCAATCTTCAATACTCAATCGTCAATCCTCAGTCCTCAATCCTCAATCCCCAATGCTCGTTCCTCAAACCTCAATCCTCAACCCTCAGTCCTCACCTTCAATTCTCAACTCTCAATCCTCAATCCTCAGTCCTCAATCTTCAATCCTCAATCCTCAATCCTCAATCCTCAATCTTGAATCCTCAATCCTCAATCCTCATTCTTCAATCCTCAACGCCCAATCCTCAACCTTCAATCCTCAATCCTCAATCCTCAATTCTCAATCCTCAATCCTCAGTCCTCAAGCCTCAAACCTCAATCCTCAACCCTCGGCCCTCATCCTCAATCCTCAATACTCAACCCTCAATCCTCAATCTTCAATCCTCAATACTCAATCTTCAATACTCAATCCTCAATTCTCAATCCTCAATACTCAATCCTCAAACGTCAATCCTCAATCCCCAATCCTCAATCTTCAATCGTCAATCCTCAATCCTCAATCCTCAATCCTCAACCTTCAATCCTTAATACTCAATCTTCAACCCTCAATCATCAATCCCCAATTCTCAATACTCAATCCTCAATCCTCAATCCTCAATATTCAATCCTCAATACTCAGTCTACAATCCTCAATCCTCAATCATCAATCCTCAATCCTCGTTCTTCTATCCTCAATACCCAATCCTCAATCTTCAATCCTCAATCCTCAATCCTCAACCCTCAATCCTCAATCCTCAATCCTCAATACTCAATCCTCGATCTTCAATCCCCAATTCTCAATCTTCAATCCTCAATCCTCAATCCTCAATCCTCAATTCTCAATCATCAATCGTCAGGCTTCAGAACTCAATACTCAATCTACAATCCTCAATCCTCAATCCTCATTCCTCAATACTCAATCCTCAATCCTCAATCCTCAATCATCAATACTCAATCTTCAATACTCAATCCTCAATACTCAATCCTCAATCCTCAATCATCAATCCTCAATCTTCAATACTCAATCCTCAATCCTCAATCCTCAATCCTCAATCCTCATTACGCAACCATCAATCCTCAATTCTCAATACTCAATAGAATATCCTGAATTCTCACGGTTCAATACTCAAACCTCAATCCTCAACCCTCAGCCCTCAGCCCTCATTCTCCATCCTCAATCCTGAATCCTCAATCCTCAATCTTCAATCCCCAATACTCAATCTTCAATACTCAATCCTCAATCGTCAATCCTCAATCCTAAATCCTCAATCCTCAATCCTCAATCATCAATCCTCAATCTTCAATAAACAATCCTCAATCCTCAACCCTCAATCCTCAATCCTCAGTCATCAATCCTCAATCTTCAATCCCCAATACTCAATCCTCAATCCTCAATCCTCAATCCTCAATCCTCAACCTTCAATCCTCAATACTCAATCTTCAACCCTCAATCCTCAATCCCGAATTCTCAATCCTCAATCCTCAATCCTCAATCCTCAATATTCAATCCTCTATCCTCAATCTCCAATCCTCAATACTCAACCTTCAATCCTGAATCATCAATCCTCAATCCCCAATTCTCAATCCTCAATCGTCAGGCTTCAGTACTCAATACTCAATCTTCAATCCTCAATCCTAAATCCTCATTCCTCAATCATCAACCCTCAGTCCTCATCCTCAATTCTCAATTCTCAATCCTCAATCCTCATTCCTCAATCCTCAATCCTCAATCCTCAATCCTCAATCTTCAATCCTCAATACTCAATCTTCAATTCTCAATCCTCAATCCTCAATCCTCAATTCTCAATCCCCAATCGTCAGGCTTCAGTACTCAATACTCAATCTTCAATCCTCAATCCTCAATCCTCATTCCTCAATCCTCAATCCTCAATCCTCAATCCTCAATCATCAATCCTCAATCTTCAATACACAATCCTCAATCGTCAACCCTCAATCCTCAATCCTCAGTAATCAATCCTCAATCTTCAATACTCAATACTCAATCCTAAATCCTCAATCCTCAATACTCAACCATCAACCCTCATTTCTCAATACTCAATAGAATATCCTGAATTCTCAGGGTTCAATACTCAAACCTCAATCCTCAACCCTCAGCCGTCATCCTCCATCCTCAATCCTCAATCCTCAATCTTCAATCCTCAACCCGCAATCCTCAATCCTCAATCCTCAATACTCAATCCTCAATCCTCAATCCTCAATCCTCTATCCTCAATGTTCAATCCGCAATACCCAATCCTCAATCTTCAATCCTCAATCATCAATATTCAATCCTCAATACTGAATCTTCAATCCTCAATCCTCAATCCTCAATCCTTAATCCTCAATCCACAATCCTCAATCCTCAGTAATCAATCCTCAATCTTCAATACTCAATCGTCAATCCTCAGTCCTCAACCCTCAGTCCTCATCCTCAATTCTCGATCCTCAATCCTCAATCCTCAATCTTCAATCCTCAATGCTCCATCCTCTATCCTCAATCCTCAGTCCTCAATCCTCAATCTTCAATCCTCAATCCTCAACCCTCTGTCCTCATACTCAACACTCAATCTTCAATCCTCAATCCTCTATTCTCAATCCTCAATCATCAATCTTCAATCCTCAGTACTCAATCTGCAATCTTCGATCCTCAATCCTCAATCCTCAATCCTCAATCCTCAAACCTCAATCATCAACCCTCAGTCATCATCCTCAATTCTCAATTCTCAATCCTCAATCCTCAATCCTCAGTCCTCAATCCCCAATCCTCAATCCTCAATCTTCAATCCTCAATACTCATTATTCAATTCTCAATCCTCAATCCTCAATCCTCAATTCTCAATCCTCAATCGTCAGGCTTCAGTACTCAATACTCAATCTTCAATCCTCAATCCTCAATCCTCATTCCTCAATCCTCAATCCTCAACCCTCAATCCTCAATCATCAATCCCCAATCTTCAATACACAATCCTCAATCCTCAACCCTCAATCCTCAATCCTCAGTCATCAATCCTCTATCTTCAATACTCAATACTCAATCCTCAATCCTAAATCCTCAATACTCAACCATCAATCCTCAATTCTCAATACTCAATAGAATATCCTGAATTGTCAGGGTTCAATACTCAAACCTCAATCCTCAACCCTCAGCCGTCGTCCTCCATCCTCAATCCTCAATCCCCAATACTCAATCTTCAATCCCCAATACTCAATCCTCAATCCTCAATCCTCAATCCTCAACTTTCAATCCCCAATACTCAATCTTCAACCCTCAATCCTCAGTCCCGAATTCTCAATCCTCAATCCTCAATCCTCAATCCTCATTATTCAATCCTCAATCCTCAATCTTCAATCCTCAATACTCAACCTTCAATCCTGAATCATCAATCCTCAATCCCGAATTCTCAATCCTCAATCGTCAGGCTTCAGTACTCAATACTCAATCTTCAGTCCTCAATCCTCAATCCTCATTTCTCACTCCTCAATCCTCAATCCTCAATCGTCAATCATCAATCCTCAATCTTCAATACACAATCCTCAATCCTCAACCCTCAATCCTCAATCCTCAGTCATCAATCCTCAATCTTCAATACTCAATACTCAATCCTCAATCCTCAACCCTCAATACTCAACCATCAATCCTCAATTCTCAATGCTCAATAGAATATCCTGAATTCTCAGGGTTCAATACTCAAATCTCAATCCTCAACCCTCAGCCGTCATCCTCCATTCTCAATCCTCAATCCTCAATCCTCAATCTTCAATCCCCAATACTCAATCCTCAATCCTCAATCCTCAATCCTCAATCCTCAATCCTCAATCCTCATTCTTCAATCCTCAATACCCAATCCTCAATCTTCAATCCTCAGTGATCAATCATCAATCTTCAATACTCAATCGTCAATCCTCAGTCCTCAATCCTCAATCCTCAATCCTCAATTCTCAATCCTCAATCCTCAGCCCTCAAGCCTCAAACCTCAATCCTCAACCCTCGGCCCTCATCCTCAATCCTCAATACTCAATCCTCAATCCTCAATCTTCAATCCCTAATACTCAATCCTCAATCCTCAATCCTCAATCCTCAATCCTTAATCCTCAACCTTCAATCCTCAATACTCAATCTTCAACCCACAATCCTCAATCATCAATCCTGAATCCTCAATACTCGATCCTCGATCTTCAATCCCCAATACTCAATCTTCAATCCTCAATCCTCAATCCTCAATCCTCAATTCTCAATCCTCCATCGTCAGGCTTCAGTACTCAATACTCAATCTTCAATCCTCAATCCTCAATCCTCATTCCTCAATACTCAATCCTCAATCCTCAATCCTCAACCTTCAATCCTCAATACTCAACCTTCAATCTTCAGTCCTCAATCCTCAAGCCACAATCTTCAATACTCAATCGTCAATCCTCATTCATCAATCCTCGATACCCAATCCTCAATCTTCAATCCTCAATACTCAATCTTCAATCCTGAATCCTCAATCCTCAATCCTCAATCCTCAACCCCCAATCCTCAATCCTCAATCCTCAATACTCGATCCTCGATCTTCAATCCACAATACTCAATCTTCAATCCTCAATCCTCAAACCTCAATCCTCAATCCTCAAACGTCAATTCTCAGTCCTCAAACCTCAATCCCGATTCCTCAACCCTGAATCCTCAATCCTCAGCCCTCAGTCCTGAACAATCAATTGTCAATCCTCTATCCTCAATAGAATATCCTCAATTTACAGTTTTCAATACTCAATCACCATTCTTCAATCTTCAAACCTCAATCCACAAACATCAATTCTCATCACTCAACCCTCAACACTCAGTCCGCAATCATCAATCCTCAATCCTCAATCCTCAATCTTCTATCCTCAATCCTCAATCCTCATTCCTCAATCCTCAATCCTCAATCCTCAGTCCTCAATCATCAATCCCCAATCTTCAATACACAATCCTCAATCCTCAACCCTCAATCCTCAATCCTCAGTCATCAATCCTCTATCTTCAATACTCAATACTCAATCCTCAATCCTCAATCCTCATTCTTCCATCCTCAACGCCCACTCCTCAATCTTCAATCCTCAATCCACAATCCTCAATCCTCAATCCTCAATCCTCATTCTTCAATCCTCAACGCCCAATCCTCAATCTTCAATCTTCAATCCTCAATCCTCAAGCCACAATCTTCAATACTCAATCGTCAATCCTCATTCATCAATCCTCGATACCCAATCCTCAATCTTCAATCCTCAATACTCAATCTTCAATCCTGAATCCTAAATCCTCAATCCTCAATCCTCAACCCTCAATCCTCAATCCTCAATCCTCAATACTCGATCCTCGATCTTCAATCCACAATACTCAATCTTCAATCCTCAATCCTCAATCCTCAATCCTCAATCCTCAAACGTGAATTCTCAGTCCCCAAACCTCAATCCCGATTCCTCAACCCTGAATCCTCAATCCTCAGCCCTCAGTACTGAACAATCAATTGTCAGTCCTCTATCCTGAATAGAATATCCTCAATTTACAGTTTTCAATACTCAATCACCATTCTTCAATCTTCAAACCTCAATCCACAAACATCAATTCTCATCACTCAACCCTCAACACTCAGTCCGCAATCATCAATCCTCAATCCTCAATCCTCAATCTTCAATCCTCAATACACAATCTTCAATTCTCAATCCTCAATTCTCAGTCCTCAATACTAAATCCTCAATCGTCAATCCTCAATCCCGAATCCTCAATCTTCAATCCTCAATCCTCAATACTCAATTCTCAATCCTCAATCCTCAATTCTCAATCTTCAATCATCAATAATCAATCTCCAATCCTAGATCCTCAATCCCCAATTCTCAATCCTTGATCCTCAATCTTCAATCCTCAATCCCCTGTCCTCAATCTTCAATCATCAATACTCAATCATCAATCCTCAATCCTCAGTCCACAATCCTCAATCCTCAATCCTCAAACCTCAATCCTCAATCGTCAGTCCTCGTCATAAATCCTCAACCCTCAATCCTCAATCTTCAATCTTCAATCATCAATAGTCAATCTTCAATCCTCAATCCTCAATCCTCAATCCTCATTTCTCAAACCTCAATCCTCAACCGTCAGTCCTCATCCTCAATCCTCAATCCTAAATCCTCAATCCTCAATCCTCAATACTCAACCATCAATCCTCAATTCTCAATACTCAATAGAATATCCTGAATTCTCACGGTTCAATACTCAAACCTCAATCCTCAATCTTCAATCCTCAATACTCAATCTTCAATACTCAATCCTCAACTCTCAATCCTCAAAACTCAATCCTCAAACGTCAATCATCCATCCCCAATCCTCAATCTTCAATCCTCAATACTCAATAGAATATCCTGAATTTTCAGGATTCAATACTCAAACCTCAACCCTCAACCCTCAGCCCTCATACTCAATCCCGAATCCTCAATCCTCAATCCTCAATCCTCAATATTCAATCCTCTATACTCAATCTTCAATCCTCAATCCTCAATCCTCAATCCTCAATCCTCAATCCTCAGTGATCAATCATCAATCTTCAATACTCAATCGTCAATCCTCAGTCCTCAATCCTCAATCCTCAATCCTCAATTCTCAATCCTCAATGCTCAGCCCTCAAGCCTCAAACCTCAGTCCTCAACCCTCGGCCCTCATCCTCAATCCTCAATACTCAACCCTCAATCCTCAATCTTCAATCCTCAATACTCAATCTTCAATACTCAATCCTCAATTCTCAATCCTCAATCGTCAGGCTTCAGTACACAATACTCAATCTTCAATCCTCAATCCTCAATCCTCATTCCTCAATCCTCAATCCTCAATCCTCAATCCTCAATCCTCAATCCTCATTCTTCAATCCTCAATACCCAATCCTCAATCTTCAATCCTCAATCCTCAATCCTCAATTCTCAACCCTCAATCGACAGTCCTCAGTCCACAAACCTCAATCCTCAATCCTCAGCCCTCGTCCTCAATCCTCAATCCTCAATCCTCAATCCTCAATACCCAACCATCAATACTCAATTCTCAATACTCAATAGAATATCCTGAATTTTCAGGATTCAATACTCAAACCTCAACCCTCAACCCTCAGCCCTCATACTCAATCCCGAATCCTCAATCCTCAATCCTCAAACCTCAATCTTCAATCCCCAATACTCAACCCTCAATCCTCAATCCTCAATCCTCAATCCTCAATCCTCAATCCTCATTCTTCAATCCTCAATACCCAATCCTCAATCTTCAATCCTCAATCCTCAATCCTCAATTCTCAACCCTCAATCGTCAGTCCTCAGTCCACAAACCTAAATCCTCAATCCTCGGCCCTCGTCCTCAATCCTCAATCCTCAATCCTCAATCCTCAATACCCAACCATCAATACTCAATTCTCAATACTCAATAGAATATCCTGAATTTTCAGGATTCAATACTCAAACCTCAACCCTCAACCCTCAGCCCTCATACTCAATCCCGAATCCTCAATCCTCAATCCTCAATCCTCAATATTCAATCCTCTATACTCAATCTTCAATCCTCAATCCTCAATCCTCAATCCTCAGTCCTCAGTGATCAATCATCAATCTTCAATACTCAATCGTCAATCCTCAGTCCTCAATCCTCAATCCCCAATCCTCGTTCCTCAAACCTCAATCCTCAACCCTCAGTCCTCATCTTCAATTCTCAACTCTCAATCCTCAATCCTCAATCCTCAATCCTCAATCCTCAATCCTCATTCTTCAATCCTCAATACCCAATCCTCAATCTTCAATCCTCAATCCTCAATCCTCAATTCTCAACCCTCAATCGTCAGTCCTCAGTCCACAAACCTAAATCCTCAATCCTCGGCCCTCGTCCTCAATCCTCAATCCTCAATCCTCAATCCTCAATACCCAACCATCAATACTCAATTCTCAATACTCAATAGAATATCCTGAATTTTCAGGATTCAATACTCAAACCTCAACCCTCAACCCTCAGCCCTCATACTCAATCCCGAATCCTCAATCCTCAATCCTCAAACCTCAATCTTCAATCCCCAATACTCAACCCTCAATCCTCAATCCTCAATCCTCAATCCTCAATCCTCAATCCTCATTCTTCAATCCTCAATACCCAATCCTCAATCTTCAATCCTCAATCCTCAATCCTCAATTCTCAACCCTCAATCGTCAGTCCTCAGTCCACAAACCTAAATCCTCAATCCTCGGCCCTCGTCCTCAATCCTCAATCCTCAATCCTCAATCCTCAATACCCAACCATCAATACTCAATTCTCAATACTCAATAGAATATCCTGAATTTTCAGGATTCAATACTCAAACCTCAACCCTCAACCCTCAGCCCTCATACTCAATCCCGAATCCTCAATCCTCAATCCTCAATCCTCAATATTCAATCCTCTATACTCAATCTTCAATCCTCAATCCTCAATCCTCAATCCTCAGTCCTCAGTGATCAATCATCAATCTTCAATACTCAATCGTCAATCCTCAGTCCTCAATCCTCAATCCCCAATCCTCGTTCCTCAAACCTCAATCCTCAACCCTCAGTCCTCATCTTCAATTCTCAACTCTCAATCCTCAATCCTCAATCCTCAATCTTCAATCCTCAATCCTCAATTTTCAATCCTCAATCTTCAATCCTCAATCCTAAATCCTCATTCCTCAATCCTCAATCCACAGTCCTCTATCCTCAATCATCAATCTTCAATCTTCAATACTCAATCCGCAATACCCAATCCTCAATCGTCAATCCTCAATCCCCAATCCTCAATCTTCAATCCTCAACCCGCAATCCTCAATCCTCAATCCTCAATACTCAATCCTCAATCCTCAATATTCAATCCTCTATACTCAATCTTCAATCCTCAATCCTCAATCCTCAATCCTCAGTCCTCAGTGATAAATCATCAATCTTCAATACTCAATCGTCAATCCTCAGTCCTCAATCCTCAATCCCCAATCCTCGTTCCTCAAACCTCAATCATCAACCCTCAGTCCTCATCTTCAATTCTCAACTCTCAATACTCAATCCTCAATCCTCAATCTTCAATCCTCAATCCTCAATCCTCAATCCTCAATCTTCAATCCTCAATCCTAAATCCTCATTCCTCAATCCTCAATCCACAGTCCTCTATACTCAATCATCAATCCTCAATCTTCAATACTCAATCCGCAATACCCAATCCTCAATCGTCAATCCTCAATCCCCAATCCTCAATATTCAATCCTCAACGCCCAATCCTCAATCTTCAATCCTCAATCCTCAATCCTCAATCCTCAATCCTCAATCCTCATTCTTCAATCCTCAACGCCCAATCCTCAATCTTCAATCTTCAATCCTCAATCCTCAAGCCACAATCTTCAATACTCAATCGTCATTCCTCATTCATCAATCCTCGATACCCAATCCTCAATCTTCAATCCTCAATCCTCAATCCTCAATCCTCAATCCTCAATCCTCAATCCTCAACCCTCAATCCTCAATCCTCAATCCTCAATACTCGATCCTCGATCTTCAATCCACAATACTCAATCTTCAATTCTCAATCCTCAATCCTCAATCCTCAATCCTCAATCCTCAACATTCAATCCTCAATACTCAATCTTCAACCCTCATACCTCAATCCCCAATTCTCAATACTCAATCCTCAATCCTCAATCCTCAATATTCAATCCTCAATACTCAGTCTACAACCCTCAATCCTCAATCATCAATCCTCAATCCTCGTTCTCCTATCCTCGATACCCAATCCTCAATGTTCAATCCTCAATCCTCAATCCTCAACCCTCAATCCTCAATCCTCAATCCTCAATACTCGATCCTCGATCTTCAATCCCCAATACTCAATCTTCAATCCTCAATCCTCAATCCTCAATCCTCAATTCTCAATCCTCCATCGTCAGGCTTCAGTACTCAATACTCAATCTTCAATCCTCAATCCTCAATCCTCATTCCTCAATACTCAATCCTCAATCCTCTATCCTCAATCCTCAATCCTCAATCCTCAACCTTCAATCCTCAATACTCAATCTTCAATCTTCAATCCTCAATCCTCAAGCCACAATCTTCAATACTCAATCGTCAATCCTCATTCATCAATCCTCGATACCCAATCCTCAATCTTCAATCCTCAATACTCAATCTTCAATCCTGAATCCTCAATCCTCAATCCGCAATCCTCAACCCCCAATCCTCAATCCTCAAACCTCAATACTCGATCCTCGATCTTCAATCCACAATACTCAATCTTCAATCCTCAATCCTCAATCCTCAATCCTCAATCCTCAAACGTCAATTCTCAGTCCTCAAACCTCAATCCCGATTCCTCAACCCTGAATCCTCAATCCTCAGCCCTCAGTCCTGAACAATCAATTGTCAATCTTCTATCCTCAATAGAATATCCTCAATTTACAGTTTTCAATACTCAATCACCATTCTTCAATCTTCAAACCTCAATCCACAAACATCAATTCTCATCACTCAACCCTCAACACTCAGTCCGCAATCATCAATCCTCAATCCTCAATCCTCAATCTTCAATCCTCAATCCTCAATCCTCATTCCTCAATCCTCAATACTCAATCCTCAATCCTCAATCATCAATCCCCAATCTTCAATACACAATCCTCAATCCTCAACCCTCAATCCTCATTCCTCAGTCATCAATCCTCTATCTTCAATACTCAATACTCAAACCTCAATCCTAAATCCTCAATACTCAACCATCAATCCCCAATTCTCAATACTCAATAGAATATCCTGAATTCTCAGTGTTCAATACTCAAACCTCAATTCTCAACACTCAGCCGTCATCCTCCATCCTCAATCCTCAATCCCCAATCCTCAATCTTCAATCCCCAATACTCAATCCTCAATCCTCAATCCTCAATCCTCAATCCTCAATCCTCAACTTTCAATCCCCAATACTCAATCTTCAACTCTCAATCCTCAATCCCGAATTCTCAATCCTCAATCCTCAATCCTCAATCCTCAATCCTCAATATTCAATCCTCAATCCTCAATCTTCAATCCTCAATACTCAACCTTCAATCCTGAATCATCAATCCTCAATCCCCAATCCTCAATCCTCAACCGTCAGGCTTCAGTACTCAATACTCAATCTTCAATCCTCAATCCTCAATCCTCATTTCTCAATACTCAATCCTCAATCCTCAATCGTCAATCATCAATCCTCAATCTTCAATACACAATCCTCAATCCTCAATCCTCAATCCTCAATCCTCAGTCATCAATCCTCAATCTTCAATACTCAATCCTCAATCCTCAATCCTCAATCCTCAATACTCAACCATCAATCCTCAATTCTCAATACTCAATAGAATATCCTGAATTCTCAGGGTTCAATACTCAAACCTCAATCCTCAACCCTCAGCCGTCGTCCTCCATCCTCAATCCTCAATCCTCAATCCTCAATCTTCAATCCCCAATACTCAACCCTCAATCTTCAATCCTCAATCCTCAATCCTCAATCCTCAATCCTCATTCTTCAATCCTCAATACCCAATCCTTAATCTTCAATCCTCAATCCTCAATCCTCAATTCTCAACCCTCAATCGTCAGTCCTCAGTCCACAAACCTCAATCCTCAATCCTCAGCCCTCGTCCTCAATCCTCAATCCTCAATCCTCAATCCTCAATACCCAACCATCAATACTCAATTCTCAATACTCAATAGAATATCCTGAATTTTCAGGATTCAATACTCAAACCTCAACCCTTAACCCTCAGCCCTCATCCTCAATCCCCAATCCTCAATCCTCAATCCTCAATATTCAATCCTCTATACTCAATCTTCAATCCTCAATCCTCAATCCTCAATCCTCAATCCTCAATCCTCAGTCATCAATCATCAATCTTCAATACTCAATCGTCAATCCTCAGTCCTCAATCCTCAATCCCCAATCCTCGTTCCTCAAACCTCAATCCTCAACCCTCAGTCCTCATTTTCAACTCTCAACTCTCAATCCTCAATCCTCGATCCTCAATCTTCAATACTCAATCCTCAATCCTCAACCCTCAGTCTTGAATCCTCAATCCTCAATCCTCAATCCTCAATCCTCATTCTTCAATCCTCAACGCCCAATCCTCAATCTTCAATCCTCAATCCTCAATCCTCAATCCTCAATTCTCAATCCTCAATCCTCAGTCCTCAGTCCTCAAACCTCAATCCTCAGTCCTCAACCCTCAGTCCTCATCCTCAATTCTCAATACTCAATCCTCAATCTTCAATCCTCAATAATCAATCTCCAATCCTAGATCCTCAATCCACAATCCTCAATCCTTAATCCTCAATCTTCAATCCTCAATCCCCAGTCCTCAATCTTCAATCCTCAATGCTCGACCCTCGATACTCATTCTTCAATCCTCAATCCTCTGTCCACAAACCTCAATTCTGAATCCTCAATCCTGCATCCTCAATCTTCAGCCCTTAGTCCTCAACAATCAGGTGTCAATCCTCAATACCCAATAGAACATCCTCAATTCACAGTTTTCAATACTCAATACTCAATCTGCAATCCTCAATCCTCAATCCTCATTCTTCAATCCTCAACACCCAATCCTCAATACCCAATCCTCAATCCTCAATCCTCATTCATCAATCCTCAACGCCCAATCCTCAATCTTCAATCCTCAATCCTCAATCCTCAATTCTCAATCCTCAATCCTCAGTCCTCAGTCCTCAAACCTCAATCCTCAACCCTCAGCCCTCATCCTCAATCCTCAATACTCAACCCTCAATCCTCAATCTTCAATCCTCAATACTCAATCTTCAATACTCAATCCTCAATTCTCAACCCTCAATATTCAATCCTCAAACGTCAATCCTCCATCCCCAATCCTCAATCTTCAATCGTCAATCCTCAATCCTCATTCCTCAATCCTCAACATTCAATCCTCAATACTCAATCTTCAACCCTCATACCTCAATCCCCAATTCTCAATACTCAATCCTCAATCCTCAATCCTTAGTATTCAATCCTCAATACTCAGTCTACAGCCCTCAATCCTCAATCATCAATCCTCAATCCTCGTTCCTCTATCCTCGATACCCAATCCTCAATGTTCAATCCTCAATCCTCAATCCTCAACCCTCAATCCTCAATCCTCAATCCTCAATACTCGATCCTCGATCTTCAATCCCCAATACTCAATCTTCAATCCTCAATCCTCAATCCTCATTCCTCAATACTCAATCCTCAATCCTCAATCCTCAATCCTCAATCCCCAATCCTCAACCTTCAATCCTCAATACTCAATCTTCAATCTTCAATCCTCAATCCTCAAGCCACAATCTTCAATACTCAATCGTCAATCCTCATTCATCAATCCTCGATACCCAATCCTCAATCTTCAATCCTCAATACTCAATCTTCAATCCTGAATCCTCAATCCTCAATCCTCAATCCTCAACCCTCAATCCTCAATCCTCAATCCTCAATACTCGATCCTCGATCTTCAATCCACAATACTCAGTCTTCAATCCTCAATCCTCAATCCTCAATCCTCAATCCTCAAACGTCAATTCTCAGTCCTCAAACCTCAATCCCGATTCCTCAACCCTGAATCCTCAATCCTCAGCCCTCAGTCCTGAACAATCAATTGTCAATCCTCTATCCTCAATAGAATATCCTCAATTTACAGTTTTCAATACTCAATCACCATTCTTCAATCTTCAAATCTCAATCCACAAACATCAATTCTCATCACTCAACCCTCAACACTCAGTCCGCAATCATCAATCCTCAATCCTCAATCCTCAATCTTCAATCCGCAATACACAATCTTGAATTCTCAATCCTCAATTCTCAGTCCTCAATACTAAATCCTCAATCGCCAATCCTCAATCCCCAATCCTCGATCATCAATCCTCAATCCTCAATCCTCAATCCTCAATCCCCAATTCTCAATCTTCAATCCTCAATACTCAATCTTCAATCTTCAATCCTCAATCCTCAATTCTCATTCCTCAATCCGCAATCCTCAATCTTCAATCCTCAATACTCAATCTTCAATCCTCAATCCTCAATCCTGAAATCCTCAATCCTCAATATGCAACACACAACCCTGAACCTTCAATCGTCAATACACAACCATCAGTCCTCAATTCTCAATACTCAATAGAATATCCTGAATTCTCAGCTTTCAATACTCAATCCTCAATCTTCAATCTTCAACTCTCCATCCACAAACATCAATTCTCATCACTCAACCCTCAACACTCAGTCCTCAATCTTTAATCCTCAATCCTCAATACTCAATCCTCAGACCTCGGTCCTCAATCTTCAATACTCAATCCTCAATCCTAAAATCCTCAATCCTCAGTATTCAACACTCAACCCTCAACCATCAATCCTCAATACTCAACCATCAATGCTCAATTCTCAATACTCAACAGAATATCCTGAATTTTCAGTATTTCAATACTCAATCCCCAATCTTCAATCTTCAAATCTCAATCCACAAACATCAATTCTCATCACTTATCCCTCAACGCTCAGTCCTCAATCTTCAATCCTCAATCCTCAATCCTCAAACTTCAATCCTCAATACTCAATCTTCAATCCTCAATTGTCAATTCTCAATTCTCAATCCTCAATTCTCAGCCACCAATACTCAGACTTCAATACTCAATCCTCAATCCTCAATCCTCAATACTCAATTCTCAATCCTCATTCCTCAAACCGCAATCCTCAATCCTCAATCCTCAATCCTCAATCCTCAATCTTCAATACTCAATCCTCAATCCTCAAACCTCAATCCTCGGTCATGAATACTCCATCTTCAATACTCAATCCAAAATCCTCAATCCTCAATCCTCAATCCTCAATCCTCAATCCTCATTCCTCAAACCTCAATACTCAACCCTCAGTCCTCATCCTCAATTCTCAATTCTCAATCCTCAATCCTCAATTCTCAATATTCAATCCTCAATAATCAATCTCCAATCCTAGATCCTCAATCCCCAATCCTCAATCCTTAATCCTCAATTTTCAATCCTCAATCCCCAGTCCTCAATCTTCAATCCTGAACACTCTATCGTCAATCCTCAATCCTCAATCCTCAATCCCCAATCCTCAATCCTCAATCTTCAATCCTCAATCCTCAATATTCAATCCTCAATACTCAGTCTACAATCCTCAATCCTCAATCATCAATCCTCAATCCTCGTTCTTCTATCCTCAATACCCAATCCTCAATCTTCAATACTCAATCCTCAATCCTCAACGCTCAATCATCAATGCCCAATTCTCAATACTCAATCCTCAATCCTCAATCCTCAATATTCAATCCTCAATACTCAGTCTACAATCCTCAATCCTCAATTCTCAATCATCAATCGTCAGGCTTCAGTACTCAATACTCAATCTTCAATCCTCAATCCTCAATCCTCATTCCTCAATACTCAATCCTGAATCCTCAATCCTCAATCATCAATACTCAATCTTCAACACTCAATCCTCAATACTCAATTCTCAATCCTCAATCCTCAATCATCAATCCTCAATCTTCAATACTCAATCCTCAATCCTCAATCCTCAATCCTCAACCCTCATTACGCAACGATCAATCCCCAATTCTCAATACTCAATAGAATATCCTGAATTCTCACGGTTCAATACTCAAACCTCAATCCTCAACCCTCAGCCCTCAGCCCTCATTCTCCATCCTCAATACTGAATCCTCAATCCTCCATCTTCAATCCCCAATACTCAATCTTCAATACTCAATCCTCAATCCTCAATCCTGAATCCTAAATCCTCAGTCATCAATACTCAACTTTCAATACTCAATCCTCAATCTTCAATAAACAATCCTCAATCCTCAACCCTCAATCCTCAATCCTCAGTAACCAATCCTCAATCTTCAATACTCAATACTCAATCCTCAATCCTCAATCCTCAATACTCAACCATCAATCCTCATTTCTCAATACTCAATAGAATATCCTGAATTCTCAGGGTTCAATACACAAACCTCAATCCTCAACCCTCAGCCGTCATCCTCCATTCTCGATCCTCAATCCTCAATCCTCAATCTTCAATCCCTAATACTCAATCCTCAATCCTCAATCTTCAATCCTCAATCCTTAATCCTCAACCTTGAATCCTCAATACTCAATCTTCATCCCACAATCCTCAATCCAGAATTCTCAATCCTCAATCCTCAATCCTCAATCATCAATATTCAATCCTCAATTCTCAATCTTCAATCCTCAATACTCAACCTTCAATCCTGAATCATCAATCCTCAATCCCCAATCATCAATCCTCAATCGTCAGGCTTCAGTACTCAATACTCAATCTTCAATCCTCAATCCTAAATCCTCATTCCTCAATCCTCAATCCACAATCCTCTATCCTCAATCATCAATCCCCAATCTTCAATACACAATCCTCAATCCTCAACCCTCAATCCTCAATCCTCAGTCATCAATCCTCTATCTTCAATACTCAATACTCTATCCTCAATCCTAAATCCTCAATACTCAACCATCAATCCTCAATTCTCAATACTCAATAGAATATCCTGAATTCTCAGGGTTCAATACTCAAACCTCAATCCTCAACCCTCAGCCGTCATCCTCCATCCTCAATCCTCAATCCCCAATCCTCAATCTTCAATCCCCAATACTCAATCCTCAATCCTCAATCCTCAATCCTCAATCCTCAATCCTCAACTTTCAATCCCCAATACTCAATCTTCAACCCTCAATCCTCAATCCCGAATTCTCAATCCTCAATCCTCAATCCTCAATCCTCAATATTCAATCCTCAACCCTCAATCTTCAATCCTCAATACTCAACCTTCAATCCTGAATCATCAATCCTCAACCCCAATCCTCAATCCTCAACCGTCAGGCTTCAGTACTCAATACTCAATCTTCAATCCTCAACCCTCAATCCTCATTCCTCAATCCTCAATCCTCAATCCTCAATCGTCAATCATCAATCCTCAATCTTCAATACACAATCCTCAATCCTCAACCCTCAATCCTCAATCCTCAGTCATCAATCCTCAATCTTCAATACTCAATACTCAATCCTCAATCCTCAATCCTCAATACTCAACCATCAATCCTCAATTCTCAATACTCAATAGAATATCCTGAATTCTCAGGGTTCAATACTCAAACCTCAATCCTCAACCCTCAGCCGTCGTCCTCCATCCTCAATCCTCATTCCTCAATCCTCAATCTTCAATCCCCAATACTCAACCCTCAATCCTCAATCCTCAATCCTCAATCCTCAATCCTCAATCCTCATTCTTCAATCCTCAATACCCAATCCTCAATCTTCAATCCTCAATCCTCAATCCTCAATTCTCAACCCTCAATCGTCAGTCCTCAGTCTACAAACCTCAATCCTCAATCCTCAGCCCTCGTCCTCAATCCTCAATCCTCAATCCTCAATCCTCAATACCCAACCATCAATACTCAATTCTCAATACTCAATAGAATATCCTGAATTTTCAGGATTCAATACTCAAACCTAAACCCTCAACCCTCAGCCCTCATCCTCAATCCCCAATCCTCAATCCTCAATCCTCAATATTCAATCCTCTATACTCAATCTTCAATACTCAATCCTCAATCCTCAATCCTCAATCCTCAATCCTCAGTCATCAATCATCAATCTTCAATACTCAATCGTCAATCCTCAGTCCTCAATCCTCAATCCCCAATCCTCGTTCCTCAAACCTCAATCCTCAACCCTCAGTCCTCATCTTCAATTCTCAACTCTCAATCCTCAATCCTCAATCCTCAATCTTCAATCCTCAATCCTCAATCCTCAATCCTCAGTCTTCAATCCTCAATCCTCAATCCTCAATCCTCAATCCTCATTCTTCAATCCTCAATCCTCAATCCTCAATCCTCAATCCTCAATCCTCAACCCTCAATCCTCAATCCTCAATCCTCAATACTCGATCCTCGATCTTCAATCCACAATACTCAATCTTCTATCCTCAATCCTCAATCCTCAATCCTCAATCCTCAAACGTCAATTCTCAGTATTCAAACCTCAATCCCGATTCCTCAACCCTGAATCCTCAATCCTCGGCCCTCAGTCCTGAACAATCAATTGTCAATCCTCTATCCTCAATAGAATATCCTCAATTTACAGTTTTCAATACTCAATCACCATTCTTCAATCTCCTCATTCCACAAACATCAATTCTCATCACTCAACCCTCAACACTCAGTCCGCAATCATCAATCCTCAATCCTCAATCCTCAATCTTCAATCCTCAATACACAATCTTCAATTCTCAATCCTCAATTCTCAGTCCTCAATACTAAATCCTCAATCGTCAATCCTCAATCCCGAATCCTCAATCTTCAATACTCAATCCTCAATCCTCAATTCTCAATCCTCAATCTTCAATCCTCAATAATCAATCTTCAATCCTCAATCCTCAATCCTCAATCCTCAATCCTCAATCCTCAATCCTCAATCCTCAATCCTCAATACTCAATTCTCAATCCTCAATCCTCAATTCTCAATCTTCAATCATCAATAATCAATCTCCAATTCTCAATCCTTGATCCTCAACCTTCAATCCTCAATCCCCTGTCCTCAATCTTCAATCCTCAACACTCAATCATCAATCCTCAATCCTCAGTCCACAATCCTCAATCCTCAATCCTCAAACCTCAATCCTCAATCGCCAGTCCTCGTCATAAATCCTCAACCCTCAATCCTCAATCTTCAATCTTCAATCATCAATAGTCAATCTTCAATCCTCAATCCTCAATCCTCAATCCTCATTTCTCAAACCTCAATCCTCAACCCTCAGTCCTCATCCTAAATCCTCAATCCTAAATCCTCAATCCTCAATATTCATCACACAACCCTCAACCATCGATTCTCAATACTCAACCATCAATCCTCAATTCTCAATACTCAATAGAATATCCTCAATTCTCATGGTTCAATACTCAATCCACAATATTCAATAATCAAATCTCAATCCTCAAACATCAATTCTCAAAACTCAATCCTCAACACTCAGTCCTCTCTCTTCAATCCTCCATCCTCAATCCTCAATCCTCAAGAGTCAACCCTAAATCCTCAATCCTCAAACCTCAATTCTCAGTCCTCAAACCTCAATCCCGATTCCTCAACCCTGAATCCTTAATCCTCAATCCTCAATCCTCAATCCTCAATCCTCAATACTCAACACGCAACCCTCAACCATCAATCCTCAATACTCAACCACCAATACTCAATTCTCAATACTCAATAGAATATCCTGAATTCTCATGTTTCAATACTCAATCCACAATATTCAATAATCAAATCTCAATCCTCAAACATCAATTCTCAACACTCAACCCTCAACACTCATTCCTCTCTCTTCAATCTTCCACCGTCAATCCTCTATCCTCAAGCGTCAATCCTCAATCCTCAATCCTCAAGACTCTATCCCCAGTCCTCAAATCTCAATTCCGAATCCTCAATCCTGAATCCTCAATCTTCATCCCTCAGTCCGCGACAATCAATTGTCAATCCTCAATCCTCAATAGAATATCCTCAATTCACAGTTTTCAATACTCAATCCCCAAACATCAATCTTCAAATCTCAATCCACAAACGTCAATTCTCCACACTCAGCCCTCAACACTCAGTCCTCAATCTTCAATCCTCAAACCTCTATCCTTAATCTTCAATCCTCAATACTCAACCTTCAATCCTCAAACCTCAAACCTCAATCCTCAATCCCCAATCCTCGATCATCAATCCTCAATCCTCAATCCTCAATCCTCAATCCCCAATTCTCAATCTTCAATCCTCAATACTCAATCTTCAATCTTCAATCCTCAATCCTCAATCCTCATTCCTCAATCCGCAATCCTCAATCTTCAATCCTCAATACTCAATCTTCAATCCTCAATCCTCAATCCTGAAATCCTCAAACCTCAATATGCAACACACAACCCTCAACCTTCAATCCTCAATACACAACCATCAGTCCTCAATTCTCAATACTCAATAGAATATCCTGAATTCTCAGCTTTCAATACTCAATCCTCAATCTTCAATCATCAAGTCTCCCTCCACAAACATCAATTCTCATCACTCAACCCTCAACACTCTGCCCTCAATCTTCAATCCTCAATCCTCAATACTCAATCCTCATTCTTCAAACCTCAATCTTCAATACTCAACCCTCAATCCTAAAGCCCTCAATCCTCAATGTTCAACACACAACCCTCAACCATTAATCCTCAATACCCAACCATCAATGCTCAATTCTCAATACTCAATAGAATATGCTGAATTCTCAGTTTTCAATACTCAATCCTCAATCTTCAATCTTCAAGTCTCCATTCACAAACATCTATTCTCATCACTCAACCCTCAACACTCAGTCCTCAATCTTCAATCCTCTATATTCAATACTCGATCTTCAATCCTCAATACTCAATCTTCAATCCTCAATCCTCGATCCTCAATTCTCAATGTTCAATCCTCAGTCATCAATCCTCAATCTTCAATACTCAATCCTCAATGTTCAATCTTCAAGTCTACATCCACAAACATCTATTCTCATCACTCAACCCTCAACCCTCAGTCCTCGTCCTCCATCGTCAATCCTCAATCCTCAATCCTCAATCTTCAATCCTCAACACTCAACCCTCAATCCTCAGTCTTAAAACCTCAATTCCGAATCCTCAATCCTAAATCCTCAATCTCCATCCCTCAGTCCGCAACAATCTATTGTCAATCCTCAATCCTCAATAGAATATCCTCAATTCACAGTTTTCAACACACAATCCCCAATCTTCAATTTTCAAATCTCAATCCACAAACATCAATGCTCATCACTCAAACCTCAACAATCAGTCCTCAATCTTCAATCCTCAATCCTCAATCCTCAGTCCTCAATCCTCAATCCTCAATATTCAAACCTCAACCCTCAACCGTCAGTCCTCGTCCTCAATCCTCAACCCTCAATGCTCAGTCCTCAATCTTCAATTGTCAACACTCAATTTTCAATCCTCAATCCTCAATCCTCAATCCCCAATCCTCAATCCTCAATATTCAATACACAACCCTCATCATCAATCCTCAATACTCAGTCATCAATCCTCAATTCTCAATACTCAATAGAATATCCTGAATTCTCAGTTTTCAATACTCAATCCTCAATCTTCAATCTTCAAGTCTCCATCCACAAACATCAATTCTCATCACTCAACCCTCAACACTCAGTCCTCAATCGTCAATCCTCAATCCTCAATCCTCAATCTTCAATCCTCAATACTCAATCTTCAATCCTCAGTCCTCAATCCTCAATCCTCAATTCTCAATCCTCACTCATCAATCCTCAATCCTCAATCCCCAATCCTCGATCTGCAATCCTCAATACTCAATCCTCAATCCTCAATCGTCAATCCTCAAACCCCAATCCTCTATCATCAATACTCAATCCTCAATCCTCAATCCCCAATCCTCAATCCTCAATCTTCAATCCTCAATACTCAATCTTCAATCTTCAATCCTCAATCCTCAATCCTCAATCCTCAATCCGCAATCCTCAATCTTCGATCCTCAATACTCAATCTTCTATCCTCAATCCTCAATCCTGAAATCCTCAACCCTCAATATTCAACACACAACCCTCAACTTTCAATCCTCAATACTCAACCGTCAATACTCAATCCTCAATCTTCAATCTCCAAGTCTCCATCCACAAACATCAATTCTCATCACTCAACCCTCAACACTCAGTCCTCAATCGTCAATCCTCAATCCTCAATCCTCAATCTTCAATCCTCAATGCTCAATCTTCAATCCTCAATCCTCAGTCCTCAATCCTCAATCCTCAATCCTCAATCCTCATTCCTCAAACCTCAATACTCAACCCTCAGTCCTCATCCTCAATTCTCAATTCTCAATCCTCAATCCTCAATTCTCAATCTTCAATCCTCAATAATCAATCTCCAATCCTAGATCCTCAATCCCCAATCCTCAATCCTTAATCCTCAATTTTCAATCCTCTATCCCCAGTCCTCAATCTTCAATCCTGAATACTCTATCGTCAAACCTCAATCCTCAATCCTCAATCCTCAATCCTCAATCCTCAACCCTCAATCCTCAATTCTCAACCTTCAATCCTCAGTCATCGATCCTCAATCTTCAATACTCAATCCTCAATGTTCAATCTTCAAGTCTACATCCACAAACATCTATTCTCATCACTCAACCCTCAACCCTCAGTCCTCGTCCTCCGTCCTCAATCCTCAATCCTCAATCCTCAATCTTCAATCCTCAACACTCAACCCTCAATCCTCAGTCTTCAAACCTCAATTCCGAACCCTCAATCCTGAATCCTCAATCTCCATCCCTCTGTCCGCAACAATCTATTGTCAATCCTCAATCCTCAATAGAATATCCTCAATTCACAGTATTCAACACTCAATCCCCAATCTTCAATTTTCAAATCTCAATCCACAAACATCAATGCTCATCACTCAACCCTCAACACTCAGTCCTCAATCTTCAATCCTCACTCCTCAACCCTCAGTCCACAATCCTCAATCCTCAATATTCAAACCTCAATCCTCAACCGTCAGTCCTCGTCCTCAATCCTCAACCCTCAATCCTCAGTCCTCAATCTTCAATCATCAATACTCAATTTTCAATCCTCAATCCTCAATGCTCAATCCCCAATCCTCAATCCTCAATCGTCAATCCTCAGTCCTCAACCCTCAGTCCTCATCCTCAATTCTCAATCCTCAATCCTCAATCCTCAATCCTCAATATTCAATCCTCAATAATCAATCTCCAATCCTAGATCCTCAATCCACAATCCTCAATCCTTAATCCTCAATCTACTATCCTCAATCCCCAGTCCTCAATCATCAATCCTCAATGCTCCATCCTCTTTCCTCAATCCTCAGTCCTCAATCCTAAATCGTCAATCCTCAGTCCTCAACCCTCAGTCCTCATCCTCAATTCTCAATCCACAATCCTCAATCCTTAATCCTCAATCTTCAATCCTCAATCCCCAGTCCTCAATCTTCAATCCTCAATTCTCAATCCTCAATACTCATTCTTCAATCCCCTATCCTCAGTCCACAAACCTCAATTCTGTATCATCAATCCTGCATCCTCAATCTTCAGTCCTCAGTCCTCAACAATCAGTTGTCAATCCTCAATCCCCAATAGAACATCCTCAATTCACAGTTTTCAATACTCAATACTCAATCTGCAATCCTCAATCCTCGATCCGCATTCTTCAATCCTCAACACCCAATCCTCAATCTTCAATCCTCAATCCTCAATCCTCAATTCTCAATCCTCAATCCTCAATCCTCAGACCTCAAACGTCAATACTCAACTCTCAGTCCTCGTCCTCATTCCATAACACTCAATCCTCAATCCTCAATCTTCAATCATCAATATTCAACCTTCAATCCTCAACCCTCAATCCTCAACGTTCAATCCTCAATACCCAATCCTCAATCTTCAATCCTCAATCCTCAATCCTCAATCCTCAATCCTCAGTCCTCAATCCTCAATCCTCAATCCTCAAACCTCAACCCTCAACCGTCAGTCCTCGTCCTCAATCCTCAACCCTCAATCCTCAATCCTCAATCTTCAATCATCAATACTCAATCTTCAATCCTGAATCCTCAATCCTCAATCCTCAATCCTCAATCCTCAATATTCAACACACAAACCTCAACCATCAATCCTCAATACTCAGCCATCAATCCTAAATTCTCAATACTCAATAGAATATCCTGAATCCTCATGGATCAATACTCAATCCGCAATATTCAATAATCAAATCTCAAACCTCAAACATCAATTCTCAGCACTCAATCCTCAACACTCAGTCCTCTCTCTTCAAACCTCCATCCTCAATCCTCAATTCTCAAACGTCAATCCTCAGTCCTCAGCCCTCAACACTCAATCATCAGTTCTCAAACCGGAATCCCGAATCCTCAGTCCTGAATCCTCAATCTTCAGTCCTCAGTCCTCGACAATCAATCGTCGACCCTCAATACTCAACCTTCAATCCTCAATCTCCAATCCTCAATCTTCAATCCTCAATGCTCAATACTCAATCCTGAATGCTCAATCCTCAATCCTCAATCCTCAATCCTCATTTCTCAAACCTCAATCCTCAACCCTCAGTCCTCATCCTCAATTCTCAATTCTCAATCCTCAATCCTCAATTCTCAATCTTCAATAATCAATAATCAATCTCCAATCCTAGATCCTCAATCCCCAATTCTCAATCCTTGATCCTCAATCTTCAATCCTCAATCCCCTGTCCTCAGTCTTCAATCCTCAATACTCAATCATCAATCCTCAATCCTCAGTCCACAATCCTCAATCCTCAATCCTCAAACCTCAATCCTCAACCGTCAGTCCTCGTCATCAATCCTCAACCCTCAATCCTCAATCTTCAATCTTCAATCATCAATAGTCAATCTTCAATCCTCAATCCTCAATCCTCAACCCTCATTTCTCAAACCTCAATCCTCAACCCTCAGTCCTCATCCTCAATCCTCAATCCTAAATCCTCAATCCTCAATATTCAACACACAACCCTCAACCATCGATTCTCAATACTCAACAATCAATCCTCAATTCTCAATACTCGATAGAATATCCTGAATTCTCATGGTTCAATACTCAATCCACAATATTCAATAATCAAATCTCAATCCTCAAACATCAATTCTCAAAACTCAATCCTCAACACTCAGTCCTCTCTCTTCAATCCTCCATACTCAATCCTCAATCCTCAACAGTCAATCCTAAATCCTCAATCCTCAAACGTCAATTCTCAGTCCTCAAACCTCAATCCCGATTCCTCAACCCTGAATCCTCAATCCTCAGCACTCAGTCCTGAACAATCAATTGTCAATCCTCTATCCTCAATAGAGTATCCTCAATTTACAGTTTTCAAAACTCAATCACCATTCTTCAATCTTCAAACATCAATCCACAAACATCAATTCTCATCACGCAACCCTCAACACTCAGTCCGCAATCATCAATCCTCAATCCTCAATCCTCAATCTTCAATCCTCAATACACAATCTTCAATTCTCAATCCTCAATTCTCAGTCCTCAATACTAAATCCTCAATCGTCAATCCTCAATCCCGAATCCTCAATCTTCAATCCTCAATCCTCAATCCTCAATCCTCAATCCTCAATCTTCAATCCTCAATACTGAATCTTCAATCCTCAATCCTCAATCCTCAATCCTCAATCCTCAATCCTCAATCCTCAATACTCAACACACAACCCTCAACCATCAATCCTCAATACTCAACCACCAATACTCAATTCTCAATACTCAATAGAATATCCTGAATTCTCATGTCTCAATACGCAATCCACAATCCTCAACCTTCAATCCGCAGTAATCAATCTCCTATCCTAGATCCTCAATCCCCAATACTCAATCCTTAATCCTCAACCTTCGATCCTCAATCTTCAATCCTCATTCTTCAATCCTCAATGCCCAATACTCAATCCTGAATCCTCAATCCTCAATCCTCAATCCTCAATCCTCATTTCTCAAACCTCAATCCTCAACCCTCAGTCCTCATCCTCAATTCTCAATTCTCAATCCTCAATCCCCAATTCTCAATCTTCAATCCTCAATAATCAATCTCCAATCCTAGATCCTCAATCCCCAATCCTCAATGCTTGATCCTCAATCTTCAATCCTCAATCCCCTGTCCTCAATCCTCAATCCTCAACCCTCAATCCTCAATCCTCAATCCTCAATACTCGATCCTCGATCTTCAATCCCCTATACTCAATCTTCAATCCTCAATCCTCAATCCTCAATCCTCAATTCTCAATCCTCAATCGTCAGGCTTCAGTACTCAATACTCAATCTTCAATCCTCAATCCTCAATCCTCATTCCTCAATACTCAATCCTCAATCCTCAATCCTCAATCCTCAATCCTCAATCCTCAACCTTCAATCCTCAATACTCAATCTTCAATCTTCAATCCACAATCCTCAATCCTCAATCCTCAATCCTCAATCCTCAATCCTCAATCTTCAATCCTTAATACACAATCTTCGATCCTCAGTCCTCAATCCTCTATCCTCAATCCTCATTCCTCAATCCTCAATATCCAATCCGCAATATTCAATCCTCAATCGTCAATCCCCATTCTTCAATCCTCAATACGCAATCCTCAATCTTCAATCCTCAATCCTCAATCCACAGTCTTCAATACTCAATCGTCAATCCTCATTCATCAATCCTCGATACACAATCCTCAACCTTCAATCCTCAATCCTCAATTCTCAGTCCTCAATCATCAATCCTCAATACTCAATCTTCAATCCTCAATCCTCAGTCCACAAACCACAATTCTGAATCCTCAATCCTGCATCCTCAATCTTCAGTCCTCAGTCCTCAACAATCAGTTGTCAATCCTCAATCCCCTATAGAATATCCTCAATTCACAGTTTTCAATACGCAATACTCAATCTGCAATCTTCAGATCTCTATTCACAAACATCAATTCTCATCACTCAACCCTGAACGCTCAGTCCTCAATGTTCAACCCTCAATCCTAAATTGTCAATCTTCAATCCTCAATACTGAATCTTCAATCCTCAATACTCAATCCTCAATCCTCAATCCTCAATCCTCAATCCTCAATCCTCAGTAATCAATCCTCAATCTTCAATACTCAGTCGTCAATCATCAGTCCTCAACCCTCAGTCCTCATCCTCAATTCTCAATCCTCAATCCTCAATCCTCAATCTTCAATCCTCAATAATCAATCTCCAATCCTAGATCCTCAATCCACAATCCTCAATCCTTAATCCTCAATCTACTATCCTCAATCCCCAGTCCTCAATCTTCAATCCTCAATGCTCCATCCTCTATCCTCAATCCTCAGTCCTCAATCCTCAATCGTCAATCCTCAGTCCTCAACCCTCAGTCCTCATCCTCAATTCTCAATCCTCAATACTCAAACCTCAATCTTCAATCCTCAATCCTCAATCCTCAATTCTCAATCCTCAATCCTCAATCCTCATTTCTCAAACCTCAATCCTCAACCCTCAGTCCTCGTCCTCAATTCTCAATTCTCAATCCTCAATCCTCAATTCTCAATCTTCAATCATCAATAATCAATCTCCAATCCTAGATCCTCAATCCCAAATTCTCAATCCTTGATACTCAATCTTCAATCCTCAATCCCCTGTCCTCAATCTTCAATCCTCAATACTCAATCATCAATCCGCAATCCTCAGTCCACAATCCTCAATCCTCAATCCTCAAACCTCAATCCTCAACCGTCAGTCCTCGTCATCAATCCTCAACCCTCAATCCTCAATCTTCAATCTTCAATCATCAATAGTCAATCTTCAATCCTCAATCCTCAATCCTCAATCCTCATTTCTCAAACCTCAATCCTCAACCCTCAGTCCTCATCCTCAATCCTCAATCCTAAATCCTCAATCCTCAATATTCAACACACAACCCTCAACCATCGATTCTCAATACTCAAACATCAATCCTCAATGCTCAATACTCAATAGAATATCCTGAATTCTCATGGTTCAATACTCAATCCACAATATTCAATAATCAAATCTCAATCCTCAAACATGAATTCTCAAAACTCAATCCTCAACACTCAGTCCTCTCTCTTCAATCCTCTATCCTCAATCCTCAATCCTCAAGAGTCAATCCTAAATCCTCAATCCTCAAACCTCAATTCTCAGTTCTCAAACCTCAATCCCGATTCCTCAACCCTGAATCCTCAATGCTCAATCCTCAATCCTCAATCCTCAATCCTGAATACTCAACACGCAACCCTCAACCATCAATCCTCAATACTCAACCACCAATACTCAATTCTCAATACTCAATAGAATATCCTGAATTCTCATGTTTCAATACTCAATCCACAATATTCAATAATCAAATCTCAATCCTCAAACATCAATTCTCAACACTCAATCCTCAACACTCAGTCCTCTCTCTTCAATCTTCCACCATCAATCCTCTATCCCCAAGCGTCAATCCTCAATCCTCAATCCTCAAGACTCTATTCCCAGTCCTCAAATCTCAATTCCGAATCCTCAATACTGAATCCTCAATCTTCATCCCTCAGTCCGCGACAATCAATTGTCAATCCTCAGTCCTCATTAGAATATCCTCAATTCACAGTTTTCAATACTCTATCCCCCAACTTCAATCTTCAAATCTCAAACCACAAACGTCAATTCTCAACACTCAGCCCTCAACACTCAGTCCTCAATCTTCAATCCTCAAACCTCTATCCTTAACCTTCAATCCTCAATACTCAACCTTCAATCCTCAAACCTCAAACCTCAATCCTCAATCCCCAATCCTCGGTCATCAATCCTCAATCCTCAATCCTCAATCCTCAATCCCCAATCCTCAATCTACAATCCTCAATACTCAATCTTCAATCTTCAGTCCTCAATTCTCAATCCTCATTCCTCGATCCGCAATCCTCAATCTTCAATCCTCAATACTCAATCTTCAATCCTCGATCCTCAATCCCGAAATCCTCAATCCTCAATATGCAACACACAACCCTCAACCTTCAATCCTCAATACACAACCATCAGTCCTCAATTCTCAATACTCAATAGAATATCCTGAATTCTCAGCTTTCAATACTCAATCCCCAATCTTCAATCTTCAAATCTCAATCCACAAACATCAATTCTCATCACTGAACCCTCAACACTCAGTCCTCAATCTTCAATCCTTAATCCTCAATACTCAATCCTCAGACCTCGGTCCTCAATCTTCAATACTCAATCCTCAATCCTAAAATCCTCAATCCGCAATATTCAACACTCAACCCTCAAACATCAATCCTCAATACTCAACCATCAATGCTCAATTCTCAATACTCAACAGAATATCCTGAATTTTCAGTTTTCAATACTCAATCCCCAATCTTCAATCTTCAAATCTCAATCCACAAACATCAATTCTCATCACTGAACACTCAACACTCAGTCCTCAATCTTCAATCCTTAATCCTCAATCCTCAATCGTCAATCCTAAATCCCCAATACTCTATCATCAATCCTCAATGCTCAATCCTCTATCCTCAATCCTCAGTCCTCAATCTTCAACCCTCAATACACCGTCTTCATTCCTCAATCCTCAATCCTCAATCCTCAATCCTCAATACTCCTTCCTCACACCTCAATCCTCAACCCTCAGTCCTCATCCTCAATTCTCAATTCTCAATCCTCAATCCTCAATCCTCAATCCTCAATCCTCAATCCTCAATCTTCAATCCTCAGTAATCAATCTCCTATCCTAGATCCTCAATCCCCAATACTCAATCCTTAATCCTCAACCTTCAATCCTCAGTCTTCAATCCTCAACCTTCAATCCTCAATGCTCAATACTCAATCCTGAATCCTCAATCCTCAATCCTGAATCCTCTATCCTCATTTCTCAAACCTCAATCCTCAACCCTCAGTCCTCATCCTCAATTCTCAATTCTCAATCCTCAATCCTCAATTCTCAATCTTCAATCCTCAATAATCAATCTCCAATCCTAGATCCTCAATCCCCAATCCTCAATCCTTGATCCTCAATCTTCAATCCTCAATCCCCTGTCCTCAATCTTCAATCCTCAATGCTCAATCATCAATCCTCAATCCTCAGTCCACAATCCTCAATCCTCAATCCTCAAACCTCAATCATCAACCGTCAGTCCTCGTCATCAATCCTCAACCCTCAATCCTCAATCTTCAATCTTCAATCATCCATAGTCAATCTTCAATCCTCAATCCTCAATCCTCAATCCTAAATTCTCAATCCTCAATATTCAACACACAACCCTCAACCATCAATTCTCTATACTCAACCATCAATCCTCAATTCTCAATACTCAATAGAATATCCTGAATTCTCATGGTTCAATACTCAATCCACAATATACAATAATCAAATCTCAATCCTCAAACATCAATTCTCAACACTCAATCCTCAAGACTCAGTCCTCTCTCTTCAATCCTCCATCCTCAATCCTCAATCCTCAACAGTCAATCCTAAATCCTCAATCCTCAAACGTCAATTCTCGGTCCTCAAACCTCAATCCCGATTCCTCAACCCTGAATCCTCAATCCTCAGCCCTCAGTCCTCAACAATCAATTGCCAATCCTCTATACTCAATAGAATATCCTCAATTTACAGTTTTCAATACTGAATCACCATTCTTCAATCTTCAAACCTCAATCCACAAACATCAATTCTCATCACTCAACCCTCAACACTCAGTCCTCAATCATCAATCCTCAATCCTCAATCCTCAATCTTCAATCCTCAATTCACAATCTTCAATTCTCAATCCTCAATTCTCAGTCCTCAATACTAAATCCTCAATCGTCAATCCTCAATACCGAATCCTCAATCTTCAATTCTCAATCCTCAATCCTCAATCCTCAATCCTCAATCTTCGATCCTCAATAATCAATCTTCAATCTTCAATCCTCAATCCTCAATCCTCAATCCTCAATCCTCAATCCTCAATCCTCAATACTCAACACACAACCGTCAGCCATCAATCCTCAATACTCAACCACCAATACTCAATTCTCAATACTTAATAGAATATCCTGAATTCTCATGTCTCAATACGCAATCCACAATCCTCAACCTTCAGTCCTCAGTAATCAATCTCCTATCCTAGATCCTCAATCCCCAATACTCAATCCTTAATCCTGAACCTTCAATCCTCAATCTTCAATCCTCAATCTTCAATCCTCAATGCCCAATACTCAATCCTGAATCCTCAATCCTCAATCCTCAATCCTCAATCCTCATTTCTCAAACCTCAACCCTCAAGCCTCAACCCTCAGTCCTCATCCTCAATTCTCAATTCTCAATTCTCAATCCTCAATTCTCAATCTTCAATCCTCAATAATCAATCTCCAATCCTAGATCCTCAATCCCCAATCCTCAATCCTTGATCCTCAATCTTCAATCCTCAATCCCCTGTCCTCAATCTTCAATCCTCAATCCTCAATCCTCAATCCTATATCCTCAATCCTCAATATTCAACACGCAACCCTCAACCATCAATTCTCAATACTCAACCATCAATCCTCAATTCTCAATACTCAATAGAATATCCTGAATTCTCATGGTTCAATACTCAATCCACAATATTCAATAATCAAATATCAATCCTCAAACATCAATTCTCAACACTCAATCCTCAACACTCAGTCCTCTCTCTTCAATCCTCCATCCTCAATCCTCAATCCTCAAGAGTCAATCCTAAATCCTCAATCCTCAAACCTCAATTCTCAGTCCTCAAACGTCAATCCCGATTCCTCAATTCTGAATCCTCAATCCTCAGCCCTCAGTCCTCAACAATCAATTGTCAATCCTCTATCCTCAATAGAATATCCTCAATTTACAGTTTTCAATACTCAATCACCATCCTTCAATCTTCAGACCTCAATCCACAAACATCAATTCTCATCACTCAACCCTCAACACTGAGTCCTCAATCATCAATCCTCAATCCTCAATCCTCAATCTTCAATCCTCAATACACAATTTTCAATTCTCAATCCTCAATTCTCAGTCCTCAATACTAAATCCTCAATCGTCAATCCTCAATCCCGAATCCTCAATCTTCAATCCTCAATCCTCAATCCTCAATCCTCAATCCTCAATCTTCAATCCTCAATACTCAATCTTCAATCCTCAATCCTCAATCCTCAATCCTCAATCCTCAATCTTCAATCCTCAATACTCAATCTTCAATCCTCAATCCTCAATCCTCAATCCTCAATCCTCAATCCTCAATCCTCAATCCTCAATCCTCAATACTCAACACACAACCCTCAACCGTCAATCCTCAATACTCAACCACCAATACTAAATTCTCAATACTCAATAGAATATCCTGAATTCTCATGTCTCAATACTCAATCCACAATATTCAATGTTCAAATCTCAATCCTCAAACATCAATTCTCAACACTCAATCCTCAACGCTCAGTCCCCTCTCTTCAATCTTCCACCATCAATCCTCTATCCTCAAGCGTCAATCCTCAATCCTCAATCCTCAAGACTCTATCCTCAGCACTCAAATCTCAATTCCGAATCCTCAATCCTGAATCCTCAATCTTCATCCCTCAGTCCGCAACAATCAATTGTCAATCCTCCATCCTCAATAGAATATCCTCAATTCACAGTTTTCAATACTCAATCCCCAACCTTCAATCTTCAAATCTCAATCCACAAACATCAATTCTCATCACTCAGCCCTCAGCACTCAATCTCCAATCTTCAATCCTCAATCCTCAATCCTCATTCCTCAATCCGCAATCCTCAATCTTCAATCCTCAATACTCAATCTTCAATCCTCAATCCTCAATCCTGAAATCCTCAATCCTCAATATTCAACACACAACCCTCAACCTTCAATCCTCAATACTCAACCATCAATCCTCAATTCTAAATACTCAATAGAATATCCTGAATTCTCAGTTTTCAATACTCAATCCTCAATCTTCAATCTTCAACTGTCCATCCACAAACATCAATTCTCATCACTCAACCCTCAACACTCAGTCCTCAATCTTCAATCCTCAATCCTCAATACTCAATCCTGAGTCCTCGGACCTCAATCTTCAATACACAATCCTCAATCCTAAAATCCTCAATCCTCAATATTCTCACACTCAACCCTCAACCATCAATTCTCAATACTCAACCATCAATGCTCAATTCTCAATACTCAACAGAATATCCTGAATTCTCAGTTTTCAATACTCAATCCCCAATCTTCAATCTTCAAATCTCAATCCACAAACATCAATTTTCATCACTGAACCCTCAACACTCAGTCTTCAATCTTCAATCCTTAATCCTCAACCCTCTATCGTCAATCCTAAATCCCCAATCCACTATCATCAATCCTCAATCCTCAATCCTCAATCCCCAATCCTCAGCCCTCAATCCTCAATCCTCAATCCTCGATCTTCAATCTTCAATCCTCAATCCTCAGTCCCCAATCTTCAATCATCAATACTCAATTTTCAATCCTCAATCCTCAATCCTCAATCCCCAATCCTCAATCATCAATATTCAATACACAACCCTCAACCATCAATCTTCAATACTCAGTCATCAATCCTCAATTCTCCATACTCAATAGAATATCCTGAATTCTCAGTTTCAATACTCAATCCTCAATCTTCAATCTTCAAGTCTCCATCCACAAACATCAATTCTCATCACTCAACCCTCAACACTCAGTCCTCAATCGTCAATCCTCAATCCCCAATCCTCAATCTTCAATCCTCAATACTCAATCTTCAATCCTCAGTCCTCAATCCTCAATCCACAATCCTCAATCCTCACTCATCAATCCTCAATCCTCAATCCTCAATCCTCAATCTGCAATCCTCAATACTCAATCCTCAATCCTCAATCGTCAATCCTCAAACCCCAATCCTCTATCATCAATACTCAATCCTCAATCCTCAATCCCCGATCCTCAATCCTCAATCCTCAATCCTCAATCATCAATCCTCAATACTCAATCTTCAATCTTCAATGCTCAATCTTCAATCCTCAACACTCAACCCTCAATCCTCAGTCTTCAAACCTCAATTCCGAATCCTCAATCCTGAATCCTCAATCTCCATCCCTCAGTCCGCAACAATCTATTGTCAATCCTCAATCCTCAATAGAATATGCTCAATTCACAGTTTTCAACACTCAATCCCCAATCTTCAATTTTCAAATCTCAATCCACAAACATCAATGCTCATCACTGAACCCTCAACACTCAGTCCTCAATCTTCAATCCTCACTCCTCAATCCTCAGTCCTCAATCCTCAATCCTCAATATTCAAACCTCAATCCTCAACCGTCAGTCCTCGTCCTCAATCCTCAACCCTCAATCCTCAGTCCTCAATCTTCAATCATCAATACTCAATTTTCAATCCTCAATCCTCAATCCTAAATCCCCAATCCTCAATCCTCAATATTCAATACACAACCCTCAACCGTCAATCCTCAATACTCAGTCATCAATCCTCAATTCTCAATACTCAATAGAATATCCTGAATTCTCAGTTTTCAATACTCAATCCTCAATCTTCAATCCGCAATCCTCAATCTTCGATCCTCAATACTCAATCTTCTATCCTCAATCCTCAATCCTGAAGTCCTCAACCCTCAATATTCAGCACACAACCCTCAACCGTCAATCCTCAATACTCAACCGTCAATCCTCAATTCTCAATACTCAATAGAATATCCTAAATTCACAGTTTTCAACACACAATCCCCAATCTTCAATTTTCAAATCTCAATCCACAAACATCAATGCTCATCACTCAACCCTCAACACTCAGTCCTCAATCTTCAATCCTCAATCCTCAATCCTCAGTCCTCAATCCTCAATCCTCAATATTCAAACCTCAATCCTCAACCGTCAGTCCTCGTCCTCAATCCTCAACCCTCAATGCTCAGTCCTCAATCTTCAATCATCAATACTCAATTTTCAATCCTCAATCCTCAATCCTCAATCCCCAATCCTCAGTCCTCAATATTCAATACACAACCCTCAACCATCAATCCTCAATACTCAGTCATCAATCCTCAATTCTCAATACTCAATAGAATATCCTGAATTCTCAGTTTTCAATACTCAATCCTCAATCTTCAATCTTCAAGTCTCCATCCACAAACATCAATACTCATCACTCAACCCTCAACACTCAGTCCTCAATCGTCAATCCTCAATCCTCAATCCTCAATCTTCAATCCTCAATACTCAATCTTCAATCCTCAATCCTCAATCCTCAATCCTCAATCCTCAATCCTCAATCCTCATTCCTCAAACCTCAATACTCAACCCTCAGTCCTCATCCTCAATTCTCAATTCTCAATCCTCAATCCTCAATTCTCAATCTGCAATCCTCAATAATCAATCTCCAATCCTAGATCCTCAATCCCCAATCCTCAATCCTTAATCCTCAATTCTCAATCCTCAATCCCCAGTCCTCAGTCTTCAATCCTGAATACTCTATCGTCAATCCTCAACCCTCAATCCTCAATCCTCAATCCTCAATCCTCAATCTTCAATCCTCAATACTCAGTCTTCAACCTTCAATCCTCAATCCTCAATCCTCAATCCTCAATCCTCAATCCTCATTCCTCAAACCTCCATCGCCAATCCTCAGTCCTCATCCTCAATTCTCAATTCTCAATCCTCAATCCTCAATCCTCAATCTTTAATCCTCAATAATCAATCTCCTATCCTAGATCCCCAATCCCCAATACTCTATCCTTAATCCTCAATATTAAATCCTCTATCCCCAGTCTACAATCTTCAATCCCCAAAGCTCAATAATCAATCCTCAATCCTCAGTCCTCAATCGTCAACCATCAATCCACAATCTTCAATGCTCAATCCTCAATCCTCAATCCTCAATCCTCAATCCTCAATCATCAATCCTCAATCTTCAATACTCAATCCTCAATCCTCAATCCTCAATCCTCAATACTCAACCATCAATCCTCAATTCTCAATACTCAGCAGAATATTCTGAATTCTCAGGATTCAATACTCAAACCTCATTCCTCAGCCCTCAGCCCTCAGCCCTCATCCTGCATCCTCAATCCTCAACCCTCAATCCTCAATCTTCAATCCTCAATAAACAACCTCCAATCCTAGATCCGCAAACCCCAATCCTCAATACTTAATCCTCAATCTTCAATCCTCAATCCACAGTCCTCGATCTTCAATCCTCAATGCTCAATCCTCAATCCTCAATCCTCAATAATGAATATTCAACCATCAATCCTCAATCCTCAATCCTCAATCCTCTATCATCAATCCTCAATCTTCAATACTCAATACTCAATCCTCAATCCTCAATCCTCAATCCTCAATCATCAATCCTCAATCTTCAATACTCAATCCTCAAACCCAATGCTCAATACTCAACCATCAACCCTCAATTCTCAATACTCAATAGAATATCCTGAATTCTCAGGATTCAATACTCAAACTTCAAACCTCAACCCTCAGCCCTCATCCTCCATCTTCAATCCTCTATCCTCAATCCTCAATCTTTTCATCCTCAACACTCAATCTTCAATCCTCAATCCTCAATCCTCAATCCTCATTCTTCAATCCTCAATACCCAATCCTCAATCCTCAATCCTCAATCCTCAATCCTCAATCCTCAATCCTCAATCCTCAATCCCCAGACCTCAAACATCAATACTCAATCCCCAATCCTCAATCCTCAGGCATCAATACTCAATCTTCAATACTCAATCCTCGGTCCTCAATCCTCAATCCTCAATCCTCAACCCTCAATCCTCATTCCTCAAACCTCAATCCTCAATCCTCAGTCCTCAATCCTCAGTACTCAATCCTGAATCCTCAATCCTCAGTCCTCAGACCTCAAACCTCAATCCTCAACTCTCATCCCTCATCCTCAATCCTCAATCCTCAATCTTCAATCCTCAATCCTCAATCCTCAAGCCTCAGTCCTCAATCCTCAATCCTCAATCCTCAGTCCTCAAACCTCAATCCTCAACACTCAATTCTCAATCCTCAATCTTCAATCCTCAATCCTCAATCCACAATCCCCAATCCTCAATCCTCAGGCATCAATACTCAATCTTCAATACTCAATCCTCGGTCCTCAATCCTCAATCCTCAATCCTCAACCCTCAATCCTCATTCCTCAAACCTCAATCCTCAATCCTCAGTCCTCATACTCAATTCTCAATTCTCAATCCTCAATCCTCAATCCTCAATCTTCAATCCACAATAATCAATCTCCAATCCTAGATCCTCAATCCCCAATCTTCAATCCTTAATCCTCAATCTTCAATCCTTAATTCTCAATCGTCAATCTTCAATCCTCAATACTCAATCTTCAATCCTCAATCCTCAATCCTCAATCCTCAATCCTTAATCTTCAATCGTCAATCTTCAATCCTCAATACTCAATCTTCAATCCTCAATCCTCAATCCTCAATCCTCAATCCTCATTCTTCAATACTCAATACCCACTCCTCAATCTTCAATCCTCAATCCTCAATCCTCAATTCTCAATCCTCAATCCTCAGTCTTCTGTCCTCAAACCTCAATCCTCTACCCTCAGCACTCATCCTCCATCCTCAATCCTCAATCCTCAATCCTCAATCCTCAATCCTCAGTACTCAATCCTCAATCCTCAACCTTCAATCCTCAATACTCAATCTTCAATCCTCAATCCTCAATCATCAATCCTCAATCCTCAATCTTCAATCCTCAATGCTCAGTCCTTAATCTTCAATCTTCAATACTCAATCTGCAATCCTCAATCCTCAAACCTCAATCCTCAATCCTCATTCTTCAATCCTCAATGCCCAATCCCCAATCTTCAATCCTCAATCCACAATCCTCAATTCTCAACCCTCAATCCTTAATCCTCAGACCTCAAACATCAATATTCAACCCTGAGTACTCGTCCTCAATCCACAACCCTCAATCCTCAGTCCTCAATATTCAATCATCAATATTCAATCTTCAATCCTCAATCCTCCATCCTGAATCCTCAATTCTGAATCCTCAATCTTCAATCCTCAATCCTCAATCCTCAATACTCAATCCTCAATCTTCAATCCTGAATACCCACTCCTCAATCTTCAATCCTCAATCCTCAATCCTCAATCCTAATTTCTCAATCCTCATTCTTCAATCATCAATACCCAATACTCAATTTCAATCCTCAATCCTCAATCGTCCATTCTCAATCCTCAATCCTCAGTCCTCAGTCCTCAAACCGCAATCCTCAACCCTCAGCCCTCATCCTCCATCCTCAATACTCAATCCTCAACCCTCAATCTTCAATCCTCAATTCTCAGTCTTCAATCCTCGATCCTGAATCATCAATACTCAATCCTCAATCCTCAGGCATCAATACTCAATCTTCAATACTCAATCCTCAATCCTCAATCCTCAATCCTCAATCCTCAATCCTCAAACCTCAATCCTCATTCCTCAAACCTCAATCCTCAACCCTCAGTTCTCATACTCAATTCTCAATTCTCAATCCTCAATCCTCAATCCTCAATCTTCAATCCTCAATAATCAATCTCCAATTCTAGATCCTCAATCCCCAATCTTCAATCGTTAATCCTCAATCTTCAATCCTCAATCCCCAGTCATCAATCTTCAATCCTCAATGCTCAATCCTCAAACCTCAACCCTCATTCTTCAATCCTCAATACCCAATCCTCAATCTTCAATCCTCAATCCTCAATCCTCAGTCCTCAATCCTCAGTCCTCAAACCTCAATCCTCAACACTCAATTCTCAATCCTCAATCTTCAATCCTCAATCCTCAATCCACAATCCCCAATCCTCAATCCTCAGGCATCAATACTCAATCTTCAATACACAATCCTCGATCCTCAATCCTCAATCCTCAATCCTCAACCCACAATCCTCATTCCTCAAACCTCAATCCTCAACCCTCAGTCCTCATACTCAATTCTCAATTCTCAATCCTGAATCCTCAATCCTCAATCTTCAATCCTCAATAATCAACCTCCAATCCTAGATCCTCAATCCCCAATCTTCAATCCTTAATCCTCAATCTTCAATCCTCAATCCCCAGTCATCAATCTTCAATCCTCAATGCTCAATCCTCAATCCTCAATCCTCAGTCCTCAATCCCCAATCCTCAATCCTCAAACCTCAACCCTCATTCTTCAATCCTCAATACCCAATCCTCAATCTTCAATCCTCAATCCTCAATCCTCAATCCTCAATCCTCAATCATCAATCCTCAATCTTCAATACTCAATCCTCAATCCTCTATCCTCAATCCTCAATACTCAGCCATCAATCCTCAATTCTCAATACTCAATAGAATATCCTGAATTCTCAGTATTCAATACTCAAACCTCAGTCCTCAACACTCAGCCATCATCCTCCACCCTCAATCCTCAATCCTCAAACTTCAATCTTCATTCCTCAATACTCAATCTTCGACACTCAATCCTCAACCCTCAATTCTCAATCCTCAATCCTCAGTCATGAATACTCAATCTTCAATACTCAATCCTCAATCCTCAATCCTCAATCCTCAATCCTCAATCCTCAATCCTCATTCCTCAAACCTCAATCCTCAACCCTCAGTCCTCATCCTCAATTCTCAATTCTAAATCCTCAATCCTCAATTCTCAATCTTCAATACTCAATCCTCAATCCTCAATCCTCAATCCTCAATCCTCAATCCTCATACCTCAAACCTCAATCCTCAGCCCTCAGTCCTCATCCTCAATTCTCAATTCTCAATCCTCAAACCTCAATCCTCAATCTTCAATCCTCAATAATCAATCTGCTATCCTAGATCCTCAATCCCCAATCCTCAATCCTTAATCCCCAATATTCAATCCTCAATCACCAGTCCTCAATCTTCAATCCTCAATGCTCAATCCTCAATCCTCAATCCTCAGTCCTCAATCCTCAGTCCTCAATCATCAATCCTCAATCCTCAACTGTCAGTCCTCGTCCTCAATCCTCAGCCCTCAGTCCTCAATCCTCAAACCTCAATCCTCAACCGCCAGTCCTCGTCCTCAATCCTCAACCCTCAACCCTCAAACCTCAATCATCAATGCTCAATCTTCAATCCTCAATCCACAATCCTCAATCCTCAATTTTCAACACACAACCCTCATCCATCAATCACCAATATTCAAGCATCAATCCTCAATTCTCAGTACTCAATAGAATATCCTAAATTCTCATGGTTCAATGCTCAATCCCCAATCTTCAATCTTCAAATCTCAATCCACAAACATCAATTCTCATAACTCAACCCTCAACACTCAGCCCTCAATCTTCAATCCTCAATCCTCAATCCTCAATCCTCAATCTTCAATCCTCCATACTCAATCTTCAATCCTCAATAATCAATCTCATATCCTAGATCCTCAATCCCCAATACTCTATCCTTAATCTTCAATATTCAATCCTCTATCCCCAGTCCACAATCTTCAATCCCCAAAACTCAATAATCAATCCTCAATACTCAGTCCTCAATCCCCAATCCTCAGTCCTCAATCCTCAATCCTCAATACTCAAACCTCAATCTTCAACACTCAATCCTCTATCCTCAATCCTCAATCCTCAATCCTCAATCATCAATCCTCAATCTTCAATACTCAATCCTCAATCCTCTATCCTCAATCCTCAATACTCAACCATCAATCCTCAATTCTCAATACTCAATAGAATATCCTGAATTCTCAGTATTCAATGCTCAATCCCAATCTTCAATCTTCAAATCTCAATCCACAAACGTCAATTCTCATCACTCAACCCTCAACACTCAGTCCTCAACCTTCAATCCTCAATCCTCAATCCTCAATCCTCAATCTTCAATCCTCCATACTCAATCTTCAATCCTCAATCCCCAATCTTCAATCCTCAATCCTCAATCCTCAGTCATCAGTCCTCTATCTTCAATACTCAATCCTCAATCCTCAATCCTCAATCCTCAATCCTCAATCCTCAACCATCAGTCCTCAATCTTCAATACTCAATCCTCAATCCTCAATCCTCAATCCTCAATCCTCAATCAACATACCTCAAACCTCAATCCTCAGCCCTCAGTCCTCATCCTCAATTCTCAATTCTCAATCCTCAAACCTCAACCCTCAATCTTCAATCCTCAATAAGCAATCTCCTATCCTAGATCCTCAATCCCCAATCCTCAATCCTTAATCCTCAATCTTCAATCCTCAATCACCAGTCCTCAATCTTCAATCCTCAATGCTCAATCTTCAATCCTCAATCCTCAGTCCTCAATCCTCAGGCCTCAATCATCAATCCTCAATCCTCAACCGTCAGTCCTCGTCCTCAATCCTCAGCCCTCAATCCTCAATCGTCAAACCTCAATACTCAACCGCCAGTCCTCGTCCTCAATCCTCAACACTCAACCCTCAAACCTCAATCATCAATACCCAATCTTCAATCCTCAATCCACAATCCTCAATCCTCAATATTCAACACACAACCGACAACCATCAATCACGAATATTCAAGCATCAATCCTCAATTCTCAATACTCAATAGAATATCCTGAATTCTCATGGTTCAATGCTCAATCCCCAATTTTCAATCTTCAAATCTCAATCCGCAAACATCAATTCTCATCACTCAACCCTCAACACTCAGTCCTCAATCTTCAATCCTCAATCCTCAATCCTCAATCCTCAATCATCAATCCTCAATCTTCAATACTCAATCCTCAATCCTCTATCCTCAATCCTCATTCCTCAAGCCTCCATCATCAACCCACAATCCTCATTCCTCAAACCTCAATCCTCAATCCTCAGTCCTCATACTCAATTCTCAATTCTCAATCCTCAATCCTCAATCCTCATTCTTCAGTCCTCAATAATCAATCTCCAGTCCTCAATCCTCAATCCTCGATCCTCAATCCTCAGGCATCAATACTCAATCTTCAATACTCAATCCTCAATCCTCAATCCTCAATCCTCAATCCTCAAACCTCAATCCTCAGTCCTCAATATTCAATCATCAATACTCAATCTACAACTCTCAATCCTCAATCCTCAATCCTCAATCCTCAATCCTCAATCCTCAATCCTCAATCCTCAATCCTCAATCCTCAATCCTCCATCCTCAATCCTCAATCCTCAATCCACAATCCTCAACCTTGAATACTCAATAATCAATCTCCAATCCTACATCCTCAATCCTAAATCCTCAATCCTCAATCCTCAGTCCTCATTCTTCAAACCTCAATACCCAATCCTCAATACCCAATCCTCAATCTTCAATCCTCAAACATCAATCCTCAATTCTCAATCCTCAATCCTCAGTCGTCAGTCGTCGAACCTCAATCCCCGACGCTTAGCACTCATCCTCAATCCTCAGTCCTCAATCCTCAATCCTCAAACCTAAATCCTCTACCGTCAGTCCTCGTCCTCAATCCTCAAACCTCAATTCTCAATCCTCAATATTCAATCATCAATACTCAATCTTCAATCCTCAATCCTCAATCCTCAATCTTCAATCCTCAATCCTCAATCCTCAATATTTAATCATCAATACTCAATCTTCAACCCTCAATCTTCAATCCTCAATACTCAATCTTCAATCCACAATCCTCAATCCTCAATCCTCAATCCTCAATCCTCAGGCATCAATACTCAATCTACAATATTCAATCCTCAATCCTTAATCCTCAATCCACAATCCTCGACCTTCAATACTCAATACTCAATCTTCAATCCTCAATTCTCAATCCTCAATCCTCAATCCTCAATCCTCAATCCGCAAAATTCAATCCTCAATGCTCAACCTTCAATCAGCAATCCTCAATCCTCAATTCTCAGTCGTCAATCCTCAGTCATCAGTCCTCAATCTTCAATACTCAATCGTCAATCCTTAGTCCTCAATCCTCAATCCTCAATCCTCGTTCCTCAAACCTCAATCCTCAACCCTCAGTCTTCATCCTCAATCCTCAAACCTCAATCCTCAATCCTCAATATTCAATCATCAATCCTCAAACCTCAATCCTCAATCCTCATTCTTCAATCCTAAATACCCAATCCTCAATCTTCAACCCTCAATCCTCAATCCTCAATACTCAATCCTCAATCCCTAATCCTCAGACCTCACACATCAATATTCAACCCTCAGTCCTCGTCCTGAATCCACAACCCTCAATCCTCAGTCCTCAATATTCAATCATCAATATTCAATCTTCAATCCTCAATCCTCATTCCTCAATCCTCAATCCTCAATCCTCAATCTTCAACCCTGAATCCTCAATCCTGAATACTCAATCCTCAATCTTCAATCCTCAATACTCAATCTTCAATCCTCAATCCTCAATCCTCAGTCCTCAATCCTCAATATTCAATCATCAATACTCAATCTTCAACCCTCAATCTTCAATCCTCAATACTCAATCTTCAATCCTCAATACTCAATCTTCAATCCTCAATCCTCAATCCTCAATCCTCAATCCTCAATCTTCAATCCTCAACACTCAATCTTCAATCCTCAATCCTCAATCCTCAATCCTCAATCCTCATTCTTCAATCCTCAATACCCAATCCTCAATCTTCAATCCTCAATCCTCAATCCTCAATCCTAATTCCTCAATCCTCATTCTTCAATCCTCAATACCCAATCCTCAATTTCAATCCTCAATCCTCAATCCTCATTTCTCAATCCTCAATCCTCAACCCTCAGCCCTCATCCTCCATCCTCAGTACTCAATTCTCTATCCTCAATCTTCAATCCTCAATACTCAATCTTCAATCCTCATTCCTCAATCCTCAATCCTCAATCCTCAATCCTCATTCCTCAATCCTCAATACCCGATCATCAATCCTCAATCCTCAATCCTCAATCCTCAATATTCAATCATCAATACTCAATCTTCAATCCTCAATCATCAATCCTCAATACTCAATCATCAATCCTCAATCTTCATTCATCAATATTCAACCTTCAATCCTCAATCCTCAATCCTCAATGTTCAATCCTCAATACCCAATCCTGAATCGTCAATCCTCAATTCTCAAGCGTCAATCCTCAATCCTGAATCCTCAACCCTCAATCCTCAGTCCTCAAACCTCAATCCCTAATCCTCAATCCTGAATCCTCAATCTTCAGCCCTCAGTCATCTTAAATCAATTGTCAATCCTCAGTCCTCAATAGAATATCCTCAATTCACAGTCTTCAATACATAATCCCCATTCTTCACTCTTCAAATCTCAATCCACAAATATCAATTCTCATCACTAAAGCATCAACACTCAGTCCTCAATCTTCAATCCTCAATCCTCAATCCTCAACCTTCAATCCTCAATAATGAATATTCAACCATCAATCCGCAATCCTCAATCCTCAATCCTCTATCATCAATCCTCAATCTTCAATACTCAATACTCAATCCTCAATCCTCAATCCTCAATCCTCAATCTTCAATCCTCAATCTTCAATACTCAATCCTCAAACCCAATGCTCAATACTCAACCATCAACCCTCAATTCTCAATACTCAATAGAATATCCTGAATTCTCAGGATTCAATACTCAAACTTCAAACCTCAACCCTCAGCCCTCATCCTCCATCTTCAATCCTCTATCCTCAATCCTCAATCTTTTCATCCTCAACACTCAATCTTCAATCCTCAATCCTCAATCCTCAATCCTCATTCTTCAATCCTCAATACCCAATCCTCAATACCCAATCCTCAATCCTCAATCCTCAATCCTCAATCCTCAATTCTCAATCCTCAATCCTCAATCGCCAGACCTCAAACATCAATACTCAATCCTCAGTCCTCGTCCTCAATCCACAACACTCAATCCTCAATCCTCAATCTTCAATCATCAATATTCAATCTTCAGTCCTCAATCCTCAATCCTCAATGTTCAATCGGCAACACCCAATCCTCAATCTTCAATCCTCAATCCTCAATCCTCAATTCTCAATACTCAGTCCTCAATTCTCAGTCCTCAAACCTCAATCCTGAATCCACAATCCTGAATCCCCAATCTTCAGACCTCAGTCCTCAACAATCAGTCGTCAATTCTCAGTCCTCAATAGAATATCATCAATTCACACATTTCAATACTGAATACTCAACCTGCAATCTTCAAATCTCTATCCACAAACATCAATTCTCATCACTCAACCCTCAACACTCAGTCCCCAATCCTCAATCTTCAATCCTCAATCCTCAATCCTCAATTCTCAATCCTCAATCCTCAGTCCTCAGACCTCAAACCTCAATCCTCAACTCTCATCCCTCATCCTCAATCCTCAATCCTCAATCTTCAATCCTCAATCCTCAATCCTCATGCCTCAGTCCTCAATCCTCAATCCTCAATCCTCAGTCCTCAAACCTCAATCCTCAACACTCAATTCTCAATCCTCAATCTTCAATCCTCAATCCTCAATCCACAATCCCCAATCCTCAATCCTCAGGCATCAATACTCAATCTTCAATACTCAATCCTCGGTCCTCAATCCTCAATCCTCAATCCTCAACCCTCAATCCTCATTCCTCAAACCTCAATCCTCAATCCTCAGTCCTCATACTCAATTCTCAATTCTCAATCCTCAATCCTCAATCCTCAATTTTCAATCCACAATAATCAACCTCCAATCCTAGATCCTCAATCCCCAATCTTCAATCCTTAATCCTCAATCTTCAATCCTTAATTCTCAATCGTCAATCTTCAATCCTCAATACTCAATCTTCAATCCTCAATCCTCAATCCTCAATCCTCAATCCTTAATCTTCAATCGTCAACCTTCAATCCTCAATACTCAATCTTCAATCCTCAATCCTCAATCTTCAATCCTCAATCCTCAATCCTCAATCTTCAATCCTCAATACTCAATCTGCAATCCACAATCCTCAAACCTCAATCCTCAATCCTCATTCTTCAATCCTCAATGCCCAATCCTCAATCTTCAATCCTCAGTCCTCAATCCTCAATTCTCAACCCTCAATCCTTAATCCTCAGACCTCAAACATCAATATTCAACCCTCAGTCCTCGTCCTCAATCCACAACCCTCAATCCTCAGTCCTCAATATTCAATCATCAGTATTCAATCTTCAATCCTCAATCCTCAATCCTCAATCCTCAATTCTGAATCCTCAATCTTCAATCCTCAATCCTCAATCCTCAATACTCAATCCTCAATCTTCAATCCTGAATACCCACTCCTCAATCTTCAATCCTCAATCCTCAACCCTCAATCCTAATTCCTCAATCCTCATTCTTCAATCATCAATACCCAATCCTCAATTTCAATCCTCAATCCTCGATCGTCAATTCTCAATCCTCAATCCTCAGTCCTCAGTCCTCAAACCGCAATCGTCAACCCTCAGCCCTCATCCTCCATCCTCAATACTCAATCCTCAACCCTCAATCTTCAATCCTCAATTCTCAGTCTTCAATCCTCGATCCTGAATCATCAATACTCAATCCTCAATCCTCAGGCATCAATACTCAATCGTCAATACTCAATCCTCAATCCTCAATCCTCAATCCTCAATCCTCAAACCTCAATCCTCATACCTCAAACGTCAATCCTCAACCCTCAGTTCTCATACTCAATTCTCAATTCTCAATCCTCAATCCTCAATCCTCAATCTTCAATCCTCAATAATCAATCTCCAAATCTAGATCCTCAATCCCTAATCTTCAATCCTCAATCCTCAACCTTCAATCCCCAATACTCAATCTTCAATCCTCAATCCTCAATCCTCAATCCCTAATCCTCAATCCTCAGGCATCAATACTCAATCTTCAATACTCAATCCTCAATCCTCAATCCTCAATCCTGAATCCTCAACCATCAATCCTCATTCCTCAAACCTCAATCCTCAACCCTCAGTCCTCATCCTCAATTCTCAATTCTCAATCCTCAATCCTCAATCCTCAATCTTCAATCCTCAATAATCAATATCCGATCCTAGATCCTCAATCCCCAATCTTCAATCGTTAATCCTCAATCTTCAATCCTCAATCCCCAGTCATCAATCTTCAATCCTCAATGCTCAATCCTCAATCCTCAATCCTCAGTCCTCAATCTCCAATCCTCAATCCTCAAACCTCAATATTCAATCATCAATACTCAATCTACAACCCTCAATCCTCAATCCTCAATCCTCAATCCTCAATCCTCTATCCTCAATCCTCAATCCTCAATCCTCAATCCTCAATCCTCCATCCTCAATCCTCAATCCTCAATCCACAATCCTCAACCTTGAATACTCAATAATCAATCTCCAATCCTACATCCTCAATCCTCAATCCTCAATCCTCAATCCTCAGTCCTCATTCTTCAAACCTCAATACCCAATCCTCAATACCCAATCCTCAATCTTCAATCCTCAAACATCAATCCTCAATTCTCAATCCTCAATCCTCAGTCGTCAGTCGTCGAACCTCAATCCCCGACGCTTAGCACTCATCCTCAATCCTCAGTCCTCAATCCTCAATCCTCAAACCTAAATCCGCTACCGTCAGTCCTCGTCCTCAATCCTCAAACCTCAATCCTCAATCCTCAATATTCAATCATCAATACTCAATCTTCAATCCTTAATCCTCAATCCACAATCCTCGACCTTCAATACTCAATACTCAATCTTCAATCCTCAATTCTCAATCCTCAATCCTCAATCCTCAATCCTCAATCCGCAATATTCAATCCTCAATACTCAACCTTCAATCAGCAATCCTCAATCCTCAATTCTCAGTCGTCAATCCTCAGTCATCAGTCCTCAATCTTCAATCCTCAATCCTCAATCCTCAGTCCTCAATCCTCAATATTCAATCATCAATACTCAATCTTCAACCCTCAATCTTCAATCCTCAATACTCAATCTTCAATCCTCAATACTCAATCTTCAATCCTCAATCCTCAATCCTCAATCCTCAATCCTCAATCTTCAATCCTCAACACTCAATCTTCAATCCTCAATCCTCAATACTCAATCCTCAATCCTCATTCTTCAATCCTCAATCCCCAGTCATCAATCTTCAATCCTCAATGCTCAATCCTCAATCCTCAATCCTCAGTCCTCAATCCCCAATCCTCAATCCTCAAACATCAACCCTCATCCTTCAATCCTCAATACCCAATCCTCAATCTTCAATCCTCAATCCTCAATCCTCAATCCTCAATCCTCAGTCCTCAAACCTCAATCCTCAACACTCAATTCTCAATCCTCAATCTTCAATCCTCAATCCTCAATCCACAATCCCCAATCCTCAATCCTCAGGCATCAATACTCAATCTTCAATACTCAATCCTCAATCCTCGATCCTCAATCCTCAATCCTCAATCCTCAACCCTCAATCCTCATTCCTCAAACCTCAATCCTCAACCCTCAGTCCTCATACTCAATTCTCAATTCTCAATCCACAATCCTCAATCCTCAATCTTCAATCCTCAATAATCAACCTCCAATCCTAGATCCTCAATCCCCAATCTTCAATCCTTAATCCTCAATCTTCAATCCTTAATTCTCAATCGTCAATCTTCAATCCTCAATACTCAATCTTCAATCCTCAATTCTCAATCCTCAATCCTCAATCCTTAATCCTCAATCATGAATCTTGAATCCTCAATACTCAATCTTCAATCCTCAATCCTCAATCCTCAAACCTCAACCCTCATTCTTCAATCCTCAATAGCCAATCCTCAATCTTCAATCCTCAATCCTCAATCCTCAATCCTCGATCGTCAATTCTCAATCCTCAATCCTCAGTCCTCAGTCCTCAAACCGCAATCGTCAACCCTCAGCCCTCATCCTCCATCCTCAATACTCAATCCTCAACCCTCAATCTTCAATCCTCAATCCTCAATCCTCAATCCTCAATCCTCAATCCTCAATCCTCAATCCTCAGTACTCAATCCTCAATCCTCAACCTTCAATCCTCAATACTCAATCTTCAATCCTCAATCCTCAATCCTCAATCCTCAATCCTCAATCTTCAATCCTCAATCCTCAATCCTCAATCTTCAATCCTCAATACTCAATCTGCAATCCACAATCCTCAAACCTCAATCCTCAATCCTCAATGCTCAGGCATCAATACTCAATCGTCAATACTCAATCCTCAATCCTCAATCCTCAATCCTCAATCCTCAGTACTCAATCCTCAATCCTCAACCTTCAATCCTCAATACTCAATCTTCAATCCTCAATCCTCAATCCTCAATCCTCAATCCTCTATCTTCAATCCTCAATCCTCAATTCTCAACCCTCAATCCTTAATCCTCAGACCTCAAACATCAATATTCAACCCTCAGTCCTCGTCCTCAATCCACAACCCTCAATCCTCAGTCCTCAATATTCAATAATCAATATTCAATCTTCAATCCTTAATCCTCAATCCTCAATCCTCAATTCTGAATCCTCAATCTTCAATCCTCAATCCCCAATCCTCAGTCCTCAATCCTCAATCCTCAATCCTCATTCTTCAATCCTCAATCATCAATCCTCAATCCTCATTCTTCAATACTCAATACCCAATCCTCAATCTTCAATCCTCAATAATCAACCTCCAATCCTAGATCCTCAATCCCCAATCTTCAATCCTTAATCCTCAATCTTCAATCCTTAGTTCTCAATCGTCAATCTTCAATCCTCAATACTCAATCTTCAATCCTCAATCCTCAATCCTCAATCCTCAATCCTTAATCCTCAATCGTCAATCTTCAATCCTCAATACTCAATCTTCAATCCTCAATCCTCAATCCTCAATCCTCAATCCTCATTCTTCAATACTCAATACCCAATCCTCAATCTTCAATCCTCAATCCTCAATCCTCAATTCTCAATCCTCAATCCTCAGTCCTCTGTCCTCAAATCTCAATCCTCTACCCTCAGCCCTCATCCTCCATCCTCAATCCTCAATCATCAATCCTCTATCTTATATCCTCAATATTCAATCTTTTATCCTCAATCCTGAATCCTCAATCCTCAATCCTCAATCCTCAATCCTCAGTACTCAATCCTCAATCCTCAACCTTCAATCCTCAATACTCAATCTTCAATCCTCATTCTTCAATCCTCAATCCTCAATCCTCAATTCGCAACCCTCAATCCTTAATCCTCAGACCTCAAACATCAATATTCAACCCTCAGTCCTCGTCCTCAATCCACAACCCTCAATCCTCAGTCCTCAATATTCAATCATCAATATTCAATCTTCAATCATCAATCCTCAATCCTCCATCCTCAATCCTCAATCCTCAATCTTCAATCCTCAAACCTCAATCCTCAATACTCAATCCTCAATCTTCAATCCTCAATTCTCAATCCTCAATTCTCAATACTCAATCCTCAATCCTCAATCCTCAATCCTCAATCCTTAATTCTCATTCTTCAATCCTCAATACCCAATCCTCAATCTTCAATCCTCAATCCTCAGTCCTGAGTCCTCAATCCTCAATCCTCATTCTTCAATCCTCAATACCCAGTCCTCAATCTTCAATCCTCAATCCTCAATCCTCAATTCTCAATCGTCAATCCTCAGTCCTCTGTCCTAAAACCTCAATCCTCCACCCTCAGCCCTCATCCTCAATCCTCAATCGTCAACCCTCAATACTCAGCCCTCAGTCCTCAAACCTCAATGCTCATTCCTCAATCCCTACTCCTCAATCCTCAATCCTCAATCCTCAATCATCAATCCTCAATCTTCAATACTCATTCCTCAATCCTCAATCCCCAATCCTCAATCCTCAATCATCATTCCTCAATCTTCAATACTCAATCCTCAATCCTCAACCCTCAATCCTCAATCCTCAGACCTCAAGTATCAATACTCAACCCTCAGTCCTCGTCCTCAATACACAACCCTCAATCATCAATCCTCAATCTTCATTCATCAATATTCAACCTTCAATCCTCAATCCTCAATCCTCAATGTTCAATCCTCAATACCTAATCCTCAATCGTCAATCCTCAATCCTCATGCGTCAATCCTCAATCCTGAATCCTCAACACTCAATCCTCATTCCTCAAACCTCAATCCCTAATCGTCAGTCCTGAATCCTCAATCTTCAGCCCTCAGTCCCCTTAAATCAATTGTCAATCCTCAGTCCTCAATAGTATATCCTCAATTCACAGTTTTCAATACTCAATCCCCATTCTTCACTCTTCAAATCTCAATCCACAAATATCAATTCTCATCACTAAACCATCAACACTCAGTCCTCAATCTTCAATCCTCAATCCTCAATCCTCAACCTTCAATCCTCAATAATGAATCTTCAATCATTAATCCTCAATCCTCAATCCTCAATCCTCAATCCTGAATATTCAATCCTCAGTCCCCAATCCTCAATCATCAATCCTCAGTCCTCAATCCTCAATCCTCAATTCTCAATACTCAGCCCTCAGTCCTCAAACCTCAACGCTCAATCCTCAATCCTCTATCATCAATCCTCAATCTTCAATACACAATACTCAATCCTCAATCCTCAATCCTCAATCCTCAATCATCAATCCTCAATCTTCAATGCTCAATCCTCAACCCCAATGCTCAATACTCAACCATCAACACTCAATTCTCAATACTCAATAGAATATCCTGAATTCTCAGAATTCAATACTCAAACCTCAAACCTCAACCCTCAGCCCTCATCCTCCATCTTCAATCCTCTATCCTCAATCCTCAATCTTCAATCCTCAATACTCAATCTTCAATCCTCAATCCTCAATCCTCAATCCTCATTCTTCAATCCTCAATACCCAATCCTCAATCTTCAATCCTCAATCCTCAATCCTCAATTCTCAATCCTCAATCCTCAATCCCCAGACCACAAACATCAATACTCAACCCTCAGTCCTCGTCCTCAATCCACAACACTCAATCCTCAATCCTCAATCTTCAGTCATCAATATTCAATCTTCAGTCCTCAATCCTCAATCCTCAATCCTCAATCCTCAAACCTCAATGTTAAATCCGCAATACCCAATCCTCAATCTTCAGTCCCCAATTCTCAGTCCTCAAACCTCAATCATGAATCCACAATCCTGAATCCCCAATCTTCAGACCTCAGTCCTCAACAATCAGTCGACAATTCTCAGTCCTCAATAGAATATCATCAATTCACACATTTCAATACTCAATACTCAATCTGCAATCTTGAAATCTCTATCCATAAACATCAATCCTCATCACTCAACCCTCAACACTCAGTCCCCAATCCTCAATCTTCAATCCTCAATCCTCAATCCTCAATCCTCAATCCTCAATCCTCAATCCTCAATGTTCAGTCCGCAATACCCAATCCTCAATCTTCAGTCCTCAATTCTCAGTCCTCAAACCTCAATCATGAATCCACAATCCTGAATCCCCAATCTTCACACCTCGGTCCTCAACAATCAGTCGTCAATTCTCAGTCCTCAATAGAATATCATCAATTCACAGATTTCAATACTCAATACCCAATCTGCAATCTTGAAATCTCTATCCACAAACATCAATTCTCATCACTCAACCCTCAACACTCAGTCCCCAATCCTCAATCTTCAATCCTCAATCCTCAATCCTCAATCCTCAATTCTCAATCCTCAATCCTCAGTCCTCAGACCTCAAACCTCAATCCTCAACTCTCAGCCCTCATCCTCAATCCTCAATCCTCAATCTTCAATCCTCAATCCTCAATCCTCAAGCCACAGCCCTCAACCCTCAATCCTCAATCCTCAGTCCTCAAACCTCAATCCTCAACACTCAATTCTCAATCCTCAACCTTCAATCCTCAATCCTCAATCCACAATCCCCAATCCTCAATCCTCAGACATCAATACTCAATCTTCAATACTCAATCCTCGATCCTCAATCCTCAATCCTCAATCCTCAAACCTCAATCCTCATTCCTCAAACCTCAATCCTCAACCCTCAGTCCTCATACTCAATTCTCAATTCTCAATCCTCAATCCTCAATCCTCAATTTTCAATCCTCAATAATCAACATCCAATCCTAGATCCTCAATCCCCAATCTTCAATCCTTAATCCTCAATCTTCAATCCTTAATTCTCAATCGTCAATCTTGAATCCTCAATACTCAATCTTCAATCCTCAATCCTCAATCCTCAATCCTCAATCCTTAATCCTCAATCGTCAATCTTCAATCCTCAATACTCAATCTTCAATTCTCAATCCTCAATCCTCAATCCTCAATCCTCATTCTTCAATACTCAATACCCAATCCTCAATCTTCAATCCTCAATCCTCAATCCTCAATTCTGAATCCTCAATTCTCAACCCTCAATCCTTAATCCTCAGACCTCAAACATCAATATTCAACCCTCAGTCCTCGTCCTCAGTCCAAAACCCTCAATCCTCAGTCCTCAATATTCAATCATCAATATTCAATCTTCAATCCTCAATCCTCTATCCTCAATCCTCAATTCTGAATCCTCAATCTTCAATCCTCAATCCTCAATCCTCAATACTCGATCCTCAATCTTCAATCCTGAATACCCACTCCTCAATCTTCAATCCTCAATCCACAATCCTCAATCCTAATTCCTCAGTCCTCATTCTTCAATCATCAATACACAATCCTCAATTTCAATCCTCAATCCTCAATCCTCAATCCTCAATTCTCAATCCCCAATCCTCAGTCCTCTGTCCTCAGACCTCAATCCTCTACCCTCAGCCCTCATCCTCCATCCTCAATCCTCAATCATCAATCCTCAATCTTATATCCTCAATATTCAATCTTCAATCCTCAATCCTCAATCCTCAATCCTCAATCCTCAATGCACAATCCTCAATCCTCAATCCTCAGTCCTCAACCTTCAATCCTCAATACTCAATCTTCAATCCTCAATCCTCAATCCTCAATCCTCAATCCTCAATCTTCAATCCTCAACCCTCAATCCTCAATCTTCAATCCTCAATACTCAATCTGCAATCCTCAATCCTCAAACCTCAATCCTCAATCCTCATTCTTCAATCCTTAATGCCCAATCCTCAATCTTCAATCCTCAATCCTCAATCCTCAATTCTCAACCCTCAATCCTTAATCCTCAGACCTCAAACATCAATATTCAACCCTCAGTCCTCGTCCTCAATCCACAACACTCAACACTCAGTCCTCAATATTCAATCACCAATATTCAATCTTCAATCCTCAATCCTCAATCCTCAATCCTCAATTCTGAATCCTCAATCTTCAATCCTCAATCCTCAACCCTCAATACTCAATCCTCAATCTTCAATCCTGAATACCCACTCCTCAATCTTCAATCCTCAATCCTCAATCCTCAATCCTAATTCCTCTATCCTCATTCTCCAATCATCAATACCCAATCAACAATTTCAATCCTCAATCCTCAGTCCTCAATTCTCAATCCTCAGACCTCAGTCCTCAGTCCTCAAACCGCAATCCTCAATCCTCTGTCCTCATCCTCCATCCTCAATCTTCAATCCTCAATCCTCAATCTTCAATCCTCAATTCTCAATCTTCAATCCTCGATCCTGAATCATCAATACTCAATCCTCAATCCTCAGGCATCAATACTCAATTTTCAATACTCAATCCTCAATCCTCAATCCTCAATCCTCAATCCTCAACCCTCAATCCTCATTCCTCAAACCTCAATCCTCAACCCTCTGATCTCATACTCAATTCTCAATTCTCAATCCTCAATCCTCAATCCTCAATCTTCAATCCTCAATAATCAATCTCCAATTCTAGATCCTCAATCCCCAATCTTCAATCCTTAATCCTCAATCTTCAATCCCCAATCCCCAGTACTCAATCTTCAATCCTCAATGCTCAATCCTCAATCCTCAATCCTCAGTCCTCAGTCCTCAATCTTCAATCCTCAATCCTCAATCCTCAATCCTCAATGTTCAGTCCGCAATACCCAATCCTCAATCTTCAGTCCTCATTTCTCAGTCCTCAAACCTCAATCATGAATCGACAATCCTGAATCCCCAATCTTCAGACCTCAGTCCTCAACAATCAGTCGTCAATTCTCAGTCCTCAATAGAATATCATCAATTCACAGATTTCAATACTCAATACTCAATCTGCAATCTTGAAATCTCTATCCACAAACATCAATTCTCATCACTCAACCCTCAACACTCAGTCCCCAATCCTCAATCTTCAATCCTCAATCCTCAATCCTCAACCGTCAGTCCTCATTCTCCATCCTCAATCCTCAATCCTCAATCCTCAATCCTCAATCCTCAATCCTCAACCCTCAATCCTCATTCCTCAAACCTCAATCCTCAACCCTCAGTTCTCATACTCAATTCTCAATTCTCAATCCTCAATCCTCAATCCTCAATCTTCAATCCTCAATAATCAATCTCCAATTCTAGATCCTCAATCCCCAATCTTCAATCCTTAATCCTCAATCTTCAGTCCCCAATCCCCAGTACTCAATCTTCAATCCTCAATGCTCAATCCTCAACCCTCAATCCTCAGTCCTCAGTCCTCAATCTTCAATCCTCAAACCTCAATCCTCAACCGTCAGTCCTCATTCTCCATCCTCAATCCTCAATCCTCAAACCTCAATCTTCAATCCTCAATTCTCAATCTTCAATCCTCGATCCTGAATCATCAATACTCAATCCTCAATCCTCAGGCATCAATACTCAATCTTCAATACTCAATCCTCAATCCTCAATCCTCAATCCTCAATCCTCAATCCTCAATCCTCAACCCTCAATCCTCAATCCTCAATCCTCAATCTTCAATCCTCAATAATCAATCTCCAATTCTAGATCCTCAATCCCCAATCTTCAATCCTTAATCCTCAATCTTCAATCCCCAATCCCCAGTACTCAATCTTCAATCCTCAATGCTCAATCCTCAATCCTCAATCCTCAGTCCTCAGTCCTCAATCTTCAATCCTCAAACCTCAATCCTCAACCGTCAGTCCTCATTCTCCATCCTCAATCCTCAATCCTCAATCCTCAATCTTCAATCCCTAATACTCAATCTTCAATCCTCAATCCTCAATCCTCAATCCTCAATACTCAATCCTCAGGCATCAATACTCAATCTGCAATACTCAATCCTCAATCCTCAATCCTCAATCCTCAACCCTCAACCATCAATCCTCATTCCTCAAACCTCAATCCTCAACCCTCAGTCCTCATCCTCAATTCTCAATTCTCAATCCTCAATCCTCAATCCTCAATCTTCAATCCTCAATAATCAATATCCGATCCTACATCCTCAATCCCCAATCTTCAATCGTTAATCCTCAATCTTCAATCCTCAATCCCCAGTCATCAATCTTCAATCCTCAATGGTCAATCCTCAATCCTCAATCCTCAGTCCTCAATCACCAATCCTCAATCCTCAAACCTCAATCCTCAACCGTCAGTCCTCGTCCTCAATCCTCAAACCTCAATCCTCAATCCTCAATATTCAATCATCAATACTCAATCTTCAATCCTCAATCCTCAATCCTCAATCCTCAATCCTCAATCCCCATTCCTCAAACCTCAATCCTCAACCCTCAGTCCTCATCCTCAATTCCCAATTCTCAATCCTCAATCCTCAATCCTCAATCTTCAATCCTCAATAAACAATCTCCGATCCTAGGTCCTCAATCCCCAACCTTCAATCGTTAATCCTCAATCTTCAATCCTCAATGACCAGTCATCAATCTTCAATCCTCAATGCTCAATCCTCAATCCTCAATCCTCAGTCCTCAATCCCCAATCCTCAATCCTCAAACCTCAATCCTCAACCGTCAGTCCTCATGCTCAATTCTCAATCCTCAATCCTCAATCCTCAATCTTCAATCGTCAATAATCAATCTCCAATCCTCAATCCTCAACCCTCGATCCTCAATCCTCAGGCATCAATGCTCAATCTTCAATACTCAATCTTCAATCCTCAATCCTCAATCCTCAATCCTCAAACCTCAATCCTCAATCCTCAATATTCAATCATCAATACTCAATCTTCAATCGTCAATCCTCAATCCTCAATCCTCAATCCTCAATCCTCAATCCTCAATCCTCAATCCTCAATCCTCAATCCTCAATCTTCAACCCTGAATCCTCATTCCTCAATACTCAATCCTCAATCTTCAATCCTCAATACTGAGTCTTCAATCCTCAATCCTCAATCTTCAATACTCAATCCTCAATCCTCAATCCTCAATCCTCAATCCTCAATATTCCATCCTCAATACCCACTCCTCAATCTTCAATCCTCAATCCTCAATCCTCAATCCTAATACCTCAATGCTCATTCTTCAAACCTCAATACCCAATCCTCAATTTCAATCCTCAATCCTCAATCCTCAATTCTCAATCCTCAATCCTCAGTCCTCAGTCCTCAAACCGCAATCCTCAACCCTCAGCCCTCATCCTCCATCCTCAATCCTCAATCCTCAATGCTCAATCTTCAATCCTCAATTCTCAATCTTCAATCCTCGATCCTGAATCGCCAATCCACAATCCTCAATCCTCAGGCATCAATACTCAATCTTCAAAACTCAATCCCCAGTCATCAATCTTCAATCCTCAATGCTCAATCCTCAATCCTCAATCCTCAGTCCTCAATCCCCAATCCTCAATCCTCAAACCTCAATCCTCAACCGTAAGTCCTCGTCCTCAATCCTCAAACCTCAATCCTCAATCCTCAATATTCAATCATCAATCTTCAATCCTCAATCCTCAATCCTCAATCCTAATTCCTCAATCCTCATTCTTCAATCCTCAATACCCAATCCTCAATTTCAATCCTCAATCCTGAATCCTCAATTCTCAATCCTCAATCCTCAACCTTCAATCCTCAATAATCAATCTCCAATTCTAGATCCTCAATCCCCAATCTTCAATCCTCAATCCTCAATCCTCAATCCCGAATCCCCTGTACTCAATCTTCAATCCTCAATGCGCAATCCTCAATCCTCAATCCTCAGTCCTCAGTCCTCAATCTTCAATACTCAAACCTCAATCCTCAACCGTCAGTCCTCATTCTCCATCCTCAATCCTCAATCCTCAATCCTCAACCTTCAATCCCCAATACTCAATCTTCAATCCTCAATCCTCAATCCTCAATCCTCAATCCTCAATCCTCAGGCATCAATACTCAATCTTCAATACTCAATCCTCAATCCTCAATCCCCAATCCTCAATCCTCAACCATCAATCCTCATTCCTCAAACCTCAAACCTCAACCCTCAGTCCTCATCCTCAATTCTCAATTCTCAATCCCCAATCCTCAATCCTCAATCTTCAATCCTCAATAATCAATATCCGATCCTAGATCCTCAATCCCCAATCTTCAATCGTCAATCCTCAATCTTCACTCCTCAATCCCCAGTCATCAATCTTCAATCCTCAATGCTCAATCCTCAATCCTCAATCCTCAGACATCAGTCCCCAATCCTCAATCCTCAAACCTCAATCCTCAACCGTCAGTCCTCGTCCTCAATCCTCAAAGCTCAATCCTCAATCCTCAATATTCAATCATCAATACTCAATCTTCAATCCTCAATCCTCAAACCTCAATCCTCAATCCTCAATCCTCAATCCTCAATCCCCATTCCTCAAACCTCAATCCTCAACCCTCAGTCCTCATCCTCAATTCTCAATTCTCAATCCTCAATCCTCAATCCTTAATCTTCAATCCTCAATAATCAATCTCCGATTCTAGGTCCTCAATCCCCAACCTTCAATCGTTAATCCTCAATCTTCAGTCCTCAATCCCCAGTCATCAATCTTCAATCCTCAATGCTCAATCCTCAATCCTCAATCCTCAGTCATCAATCCCCAATCCTCAATCCTCAAACCTCAATCCTCAACCGTCAGTCCTCGTCCTCAATCCTCAAACCTCAATCCTCAATCCTCAATATTCAATCATCAATACTCAATCTTCAATCCTCAATCCTCAAACCTCAATCCTCAATCCTCAATCCTCAGTCCTCAATCCCCAATCCTCAATTTCCAATCCTCAATCCTCAATCCTCAATCCTCAATCCACAATCCTCAACCATCAATAATCAATAATCAATCTCCAATCCTAGATCCTCAATCCTCAATCCTCAGTCCTCAATCCTCAATCCTCATTCTTCAATCCTCAATACCTAATCCTCAATCTTCAATCCTCAAACATCAATCCTCAATTCTCAATCCTCAATCCTCAGTCCTCAGTCGTCAATCCTCAATCCCCGAGCCTTAGCCCTCATCCTCAATCCTCAGTCTTCAATCCTCAATCCTCAAACCTAAATCCTCTACCGTCAGTCCTCGTCCTCAATCCTCAAACCTCAATCCTCAATCCTCAATATTCAATCATCAATACTCAATCTTCAATCCTGAATCCTCAATCCTCAATCCTCAATCCTCAATCCTCAATCCTGAATATTCAATCATCAATACTCAATCTTCAATCCTCAATCTTCAATCCTCAATACTCAATCTTCAATCCTCAATGCTCAGTCCTCAATCCTCAATCCTCAATCCTCAGGCATCAATACTCAATCTACAGTATTCAATCCTCAATCCTTAATCCTCAATCCACAATCCACACCCTTCAATACTCAATACTCAATCTTCAATCTTCAATCCTCAATCCTGAATCCTCAATCCTCAATCCTCAATCCTCAATCCTCAATATTCAATCCTCAATACTCAGTCTTCAATCGTCAATCCTCAATCCTCAATTCTCAGTCGTCAATCCTCAGTCATCAATCCTCAATCTTCAACACTCAATCGTCAATCCTTAGTCCTCAATCCTCAATCCTCAATCCTCGTTCCTCAAACCTCAATCCTCAACCCTCAGTCTTCATCCTCAATTCTCAATTCTCAATCCTCAATCCTCAATCCTCAATCCTCAATCATCAATCCTCAATCCTTAATCCTCACTCCTCAGTACTCAATCCTCTATCCTCAATCTTCAATTCTCAATACTCAATCTTCAATCCTCATTCCTCAATCCTCAATCCTCAATCCTCAATCCTCAATCCTCAATCCTCATTCTTCAATCCTCAATACCCAGTCCTTAATCTTCAATCCTCAATCCTCAATCCTCAATTCTCAATCGTCAATCCTCAATCCCCAGACCTCAAACATCAATACTCAACCCTCAGTCCTCGTCCTCAATCCACAACCCTCAATCCTCAATCCTCAATCTTCAATCATCAATATTCAATCTTCAGTCCTCAATCCTCAATCCTCAACCCTCAATCCTCAATCCTCAATGTACAATCCGCAATACCCAATCCTCAATCTTCAATCCTCAATTCTCAATCCTCAATCCTCAATTCTCAATACTCAGTCCTCAATTCTCAGTCCTCAAACCTCAATCCTGAATCCACAATCCTGAATCCTCAATCTTCAGACCTCAGTCCTCAACAATCAATCGTCAATTCTCAGTCCTCAATAGAATATCATCAATTCACAAATTTCAATACTCAATACTCAATCTGCAATCTTCAAATCTCTATCCACAAACATCAATTCTCATCACTCAACCCTCAACACTCAGTCCCCAATCCTCAATCTTCAATCGTCAATCCTCAATCCTCAATTCTCAATCCTCAATCCTCAATCCTCAATCCTCAATATTCAATCCTCAATACTCAATCTTCAATCATCATCCTCAATCCTCAATTCTCAGTGGTCAATCCTCAGTCATCAATCCTCAATCTTCAATACTCAATCGTCAATCCTTAGTCCTCAATCCTCAATCCTCAATCCTCGTTCCTCAAACCTCAATACTCAGTCCTCAGTCCTCAAACCTCAGCGCTCAATCCTCAATCCTCTATCATCAATCCTCAATCTTCAATACTCAATACTCAATCCTCAATCCTCAAACTTCAATCCTCAATCCTCATTCCTCAATCCTCAATCTTCAATCCTCAATCCTGAATCCTCAATCCTCAATCCTCAATCCTCAATCCTCAATATTCAATCCTCAATACTCAATCTTCAATCATCAATCCTCAATCCTCAATTCTCAGTCGTCAATCCTCAGTCATCAATCCTCAATCTTCAACACTCAATCGTCAATCCTTAGTCCTCAATCCTCAATCCTCAATCCTCGTTCCTCAAACCTCAATCCTCAACCCTCAGTCTTCATCCTCAATTCTCAATTCTCAATCCTCAATCCTCAATCCTCAATCCTCAATCATCAATCCTCAATCCTTAATCCTCACTCCTCAGTACTCAATCCTCTATCCTCAATCTTCAATTCTCAATACTCAATCTTCAATCCTCATTCCTCAATCCTCAATCCTCAATCCTCAATCCTCAATCCTCAATCCTCATTCTTCAATCCTCAATACCCAGTCCTTAATCTTCAATCCTCAATCCTCAATCCTCAATTCTCAATCGTCAATCCTCAATCCCCAGACCTCAAACATCAATACTCAACCCTCAGTCCTCGTCCTCAATCCACAACCCTCAATCCTCAATCCTCAATCTTCAATCATCAATATTCAATCTTCAGTCCTCAATCCTCAATCCTCAACCCTCAATCCTCAATCCTCAATGTACAATCCGCAATACCCAATCCTCAATCTTCAATCCTCAATTCTCAATCCTCAATCCTCAATTCTCAATACTCAGTCCTCAATTCTCAGTCCTCAAACCTCAATCCTGAATCCACAATCCTGAATCCTCAATCTTCAGACCTCAGTCCTCAACAATCAATCGTCAATTCTCAGTCCTCAATAGAATATCATCAATTCACAAATTTCAATACTCAATACTCAATCTGCAATCTTCAAATCTCTATCCACAAACATCAATTCTCATCACTCAACCCTCAACACTCAGTCCCCAATCCTCAATCTTCAATCGTCAATCCTCAATCCTCAATTCTCAATCCTCAATCCTCAATCCTCAATCCTCAATATTCAATCCTCAATACTCAATCTTCAATCATCATCCTCAATCCTCAATTCTCAGTGGTCAATCCTCAGTCATCAATCCTCAATCTTCAATACTCAATCGTCAATCCTTAGTCCTCAATCCTCAATCCTCAATCCTCGTTCCTCAAACCTCAATACTCAGTCCTCAGTCCTCAAACCTCAGCGCTCAATCCTCAATCCTCTATCATCAATCCTCAATCTTCAATACTCAATACTCAATCCTCAATCCTCAAACTTCAATCCTCAATCCTCATTCCTCAATCCTCAATCTTCAATCCTCAATCCTGAATCCTCAATCCTCAATCCTCAATCCTCAATCCTCAATATTCAATCCTCAATACTCAATCTTCAATCATCAATCCTCAATCCTCAATTCTCAGTCGTCAATCCTCAGTCATCAATCCTCAATCTTCAACACTCAATCGTCAATCCTTAGTCCTCAATCCTCAATCCTCAATCCTCGTTCCTCAAACCTCAATCCTCAACCCTCAGTCTTCATCCTCAATTCTCAATTCTCAATCCTCAATCCTCAATCCTCAATCCTCAATCATCAATCCTCAATCCTTAATCCTCACTCCTCAGTACTCAATCCTCTATCCTCAATCTTCAATTCTCAATACTCAATCTTCAATCCTCATTCCTCAATCCTCAATCCTCAATCCTCAATCCTCAATCCTCAATCCTCATTCTTCAATCCTCAATACCCAGTCCTTAATCTTCAATCCTCAATCCTCAATCCTCAATTCTCAATCGTCAATCCTCAATCCCCAGACCTCAAACATCAATACTCAACCCTCAGTCCTCGTCCTCAATCCACAACCCTCAATCCTCAATCCTCAATCTTCAATCATCAATATTCAATCTTCAGTCCTCAATCCTCAATCCTCAACCCTCAATCCTCAATCCTCAATGTACAATCCGCAATACCCAATCCTCAATCTTCAATCCTCAATTCTCAATCCTCAATCCTCAATTCTCAATACTCAGTCCTCAATTCTCAGTCCTCAAACCTCAATCCTGAATCCACAATCCTGAATCCTCAATCTTCAGACCTCAGTCCTCAACAATCAATCGTCAATTCTCAGTCCTCAATAGAATATCATCAATTCACAAATTTCAATACTCAATACTCAATCTGCAATCTTCAAATCTCTATCCACAAACATCAATTCTCATCACTCAACCCTCAACACTCAGTCCCCAATCCTCAATCTTCAATCGTCAATCCTCAATCCTCAATTCTCAATCCTCAATCCTCAATCCTCAATCCTCAATATTCAATCCTCAATACTCAATCTTCAATCATCATCCTCAATCCTCAATTCTCAGTGGTCAATCCTCAGTCATCAATCCTCAATCTTCAATACTCAATCGTCAATCCTTAGTCCTCAATCCTCAATCCTCAATCCTCGTTCCTCAAACCTCAATACTCAGTCCTCAGTCCTCAAACCTCAGCGCTCAATCCTCAATCCTCTATCATCAATCCTCAATCTTCAATACTCAATACTCAATCCTCAATCCTCAATCCTCAATCCTCAATCCTCAATCCTCAATTCCCAGGCATCAATACTCAATCTACAATACTCAATCCTCAATCCTTAATCCTCAATCCACAAACCTCAACCTTCAATACTCAATACTCAATCTTCAATCCTCAATCCTCAATCCTCAATCCTCAATCCTCAATCCTCAATCCTCAATATTCAATCCTCAATACTCAATCTTCAATCATCATCCTCAATCCTCAATTCTCAGTGGTCAATCCTCAGTCATCAATCCTCAATCTTCAATACTCAATCGTCAATCCTTAGTCCTCAATCCTCAATCCTCAATCCCGAATCCCCTGTACTCAATCTTCAATCCTCAATGCGCAATCCTCAATCCTCAATCCTCAGTCCTCAGTCCTCAATCTTCAATACTCAAACCTCAATCCTCAACCGTCAGTCCTCATTCTCCATCCTCAATCCTCAATCCTCAATCCTCAATCTTCAATCCCCAATACTCAATCTTCAATCCTCAATCCTCAATCCTCAATCCTCAATCCTCAATCCTCAGGCATCAATACTCAATCTTCAATACTCAATCCTCAATCCTCAATCCCCAATCCTCAATCCTCAACCATCAATCCTCATTCCTCAAACCTCAAACCTCAACCCTCAGTCCTCATCCTCAATTCTCAATTCTCAATCCCCAATCCTCAATCCTCAATCTTCAATCCTCAATAATCAATATCCGATCCTAGATCCTCAATCCCCAATCTTCAATCGTCAATCCTCAATCTTCACTCCTCAATCCCCAGTCATCAATCTTCAATCCTCAATGCTCAATCCTCAATCCTCAATCCTCAGACATCAGTCCCCAATCCTCAATCCTCAAACCTCAATCCTCAACCGTCAGTCCTCGTCCTCAATCCTCAAAGCTCAATCCTCAATCCTCAATATTCAATCATCAATACTCAATCTTCAATCCTCAATCCTCAAACCTCAATCCTCAATCCTCAATCCTCAATCCTCAATCCCCATTCCTCAAACCTCAATCCTCAACCCTCAGTCCTCATCCTCAATTCTCAATTCTCAATCCTCAATCCTCAAACCTTAATCTTCAATCCTCAATAATCAATCTCCGATTCTAGGTCCTCAATCCCCAACCTTCAATCGTTAATCCTCAATCTTCAGTCCTCAATCCCCAGTCATCAATCTTCAATCCTCAATGCTCAATCCTCAATCCTCAATCCTCAGTCATCAATCCCCAATCCTCAATCCTCAAACCTCAATCCTCAACCGTCAGTCCTCGTCCTCAATCCTCAAACCTCAATCCTCAATCCTCAATATTCAATCATCAATACTCAATCTTCAATCCTCAATCCTCAAACCTCAATCCTCAATCCTCAATCCTCAGTCCTCAATCCCCAATCCTCAATTTCCAATCCTCAATCCTCAATCCTCAATCCTCAATCCACAATCCTCAACCATCAATAATCAATAATCAATCTCCAATCCTAGATCCTCAATCCTCAATCCTCAGTCCTCAATCCTCAATCCTCATTCTTCAATCCTCAATACCTAATCCTCAATCTTCAATCCTCAAACATCAATCCTCAATTCTCAATCCTCAATCCTCAGTCCTCAGTCGTCAATCCTCAATCCCCGAGCCTTAGCCCTCATCCTCAATCCTCAGTCTTCAATCCTCAATCCTCAAACCTAAATCCTCTACCGTCAGTCCTCGTCCTCAATCCTCAAACCTCAATCCTCAATCCTCAATATTCAATCATCAATACTCAATCTTCAATCCTGAATCCTCAATCCTCAATCCTCAATCCTCAATCCTCAATCCTGAATATTCAATCATCAATACTCAATCTTCAATCCTCAATCTTCAATCCTCAATACTCAATCTTCAATCCTCAATGCTCAGTCCTCAATCCTCAATCCTCAATCCTCAGGCATCAATACTCAATCTACAGTATTCAATCCTCAATCCTTAATCCTCAATCCACAATCCACACCCTTCAATACTCAATACTCAATCTTCAATCTTCAATCCTCAATCCTGAATCCTCAATCCTCAATCCTCAATCCTCAATCCTCAATATTCAATCCTCAATACTCAGTCTTCAATCGTCAATCCTCAATCCTCAATTCTCAGTCGTCAATCCTCAGTCATCAATCCTCAATCTTCAACACTCAATCGTCAATCCTTAGTCCTCAATCCTCAATCCTCAATCCTCGTTCCTCAAACCTCAATCCTCAACCCTCAGTCTTCATCCTCAATTCTCAATTCTCAATCCTCAATCCTCAATCCTCAATCCTCAATCATCAATCCTCAATCCTTAATCCTCACTCCTCAGTACTCAATCCTCTATCCTCAATCTTCAATTCTCAATACTCAATCTTCAATCCTCATTCCTCAATCCTCAATCCTCAATCCTCAATCCTCAATCCTCAATCCTCATTCTTCAATCCTCAATACCCAGTCCTTAATCTTCAATCCTCAATCCTCAATCCTCAATTCTCAATCGTCAATCCTCAATCCCCAGACCTCAAACATCAATACTCAACCCTCAGTCCTCGTCCTCAATCCACAACCCTCAATCCTCAATCCTCAATCTTCAATCATCAATATTCAATCTTCAGTCCTCAATCCTCAATCCTCAACCCTCAATCCTCAATCCTCAATGTACAATCCGCAATACCCAATCCTCAATCTTCAATCCTCAATTCTCAATCCTCAATCCTCAATTCTCAATACTCAGTCCTCAATTCTCAGTCCTCAAACCTCAATCCTGAATCCACAATCCTGAATCCTCAATCTTCAGACCTCAGTCCTCAACAATCAATCGTCAATTCTCAGTCCTCAATAGAATATCATCAATTCACAAATTTCAATACTCAATACTCAATCTGCAATCTTCAAATCTCTATCCACAAACATCAATTCTCATCACTCAACCCTCAACACTCAGTCCCCAATCCTCAATCTTCAATCGTCAATCCTCAATCCTCAATTCTCAATCCTCAATCCTCAATCCTCAATCCTCAATATTCAATCCTCAATACTCAATCTTCAATCATCATCCTCAATCCTCAATTCTCAGTGGTCAATCCTCAGTCATCAATCCTCAATCTTCAATACTCAATCGTCAATCCTTAGTCCTCAATCCTCAATCCTCAATCCTCGTTCCTCAAACCTCAATACTCAGTCCTCAGTCCTCAAACCTCAGCGCTCAATCCTCAATCCTCTATCATCAATCCTCAATCTTCAATACTCAATACTCAATCCTCAATCCTCAAACCTCAATCCTCAATCCTCATTCCTCAATCCTCAATCTTCAATCCTCAATCCTGAATCCTCAATCCTCAATCCTCAATCCTCAATCCTCAATATTCAATCCTCAATACTCAGTCTTCAATCATCAATCCTCAATCCTCAATTCTCAGTCGTCAATCCTCAGTCATCAATCCTCAATCTTCAACACTCAATCGTCAATCCTTAGTCCTCAATCCTCAATCCTCAATCCTCGTTCCTCAAACCTCAATCCTCAACCCTCAGTCTTCATCCTCAATTCTCAATTCTCAATCCTCAATCCTCAATCCTCAATCCTCAATCATCAATCCTCAATCCTTAATCCTCACTCCTCAGTACTCAATCCTCTATCCTCAATCTTCAATTCTCAATACTCAATCTTCAATCCTCATTCCTCAATCCTCAATCCTCAATCCTCAATCCTCAATCCTCAATCCTCATTCTTCAATCCTCAATACCCAGTCCTTAATCTTCAATCCTCAATCCTCAATCCTCAATTCTCAATCGTCAATCCTCAATCCCCAGAACTCAAACATCAATACTCAACCCTCAGTCCTCGTCCTCAATCCACAACCCTCAATCCTCAATCCTCAATCTTCAATCATCAATATTCAATCTTCAGTCCTCAATCCTCAATCCTCAACCCTCAATCCTCAATCCTCAATGTACAATCCGCAATACCCAATCCTCAATCTTCAATCCTCAATGCTCAATCCTCAATCCTCAATTCTCAATACTCAGTCCTCAATTCTCAGTCCTCAAACCTCAATCCTGAATCCACAATCCTGAATCCTCAATCTTCAGACCTCAGTCCTCAACAATCAATCGTCAATTCTCAGTCCTCAATAGAATATCATCAATTCACAAATTTCAATACTCAATACTCAATCTGCAATCTTCAAATCTCTATCCACAAACATCAATTCTCATCACTCAACCCTCAACACTCAGTCCCCAATCCTCAATCTTCAATCGTCAATCCTCAATCCTCAATTCTCAATCCTCAATCCTCAATCCTCAATCCTCAATATTCAATCCTCAATACTCAATCTTCAATCATCATCCTCAATCCTCAATTCTCAGTGGTCAATCCTCAGTCATCAATCCTCAATCTTCAATACTCAATCGTCAATCCTTAGTCCTCAATCCTCAATCCTCAATCCTCGTTCCTCAAACCTCAATCCTCAACCCTCAGTCTTCATCCTCAATTCCCAATTCTCAATCTTCAATACTCAATACTCAATCCTCAATCCTCAAACCTCAATCCTCAATCCTCATTCCTCAATCCTCAATACCCAATCCTCAATCCTCAATCCTCACTCCTCAATCCTCAATATTCAATCATCAATACTCAATCTTCAATCCTGAATCTTCAATCCTCAATACTCAATCTTCAATCCTCAATCCTCAATCCTCAATCCTCAATCCTCAATTCCCAGGCATCAATACTCAATCTACAATATTCAATCCTCAATCCTTAATCCTCAATCCACAATCCTCAACCTTCAATACTCAATACTCAATCTTCAATCCTCAATCCTCAATCCTCAATCCTCAATCCTCAATCCTCAATCCTCAATATTCAATCCTCAATACTCAATCTTCAATCATCATCCTCAATCCTCAATTCTCAGTCGTCAATCCTCAGTCATCAATCCTCAATCTTCAATACTCAATCGTCAATCCTTAGTCCTCAATCCTCAATCCTCAATCCTCGTTCCTCAAACCTCAATCCTCAACCCTCAGTCTTCATCCTCAATCCTCAAACCTCAATCCTCAATCCTCAAAATTCAATCATCAATACTCAATCTTCAATCCTCAATCCTCAAACCTCAATCCTCAATCCTCATTCTTCAATCCTAAATACCCAATCCTCAATCTTCAATCCTCAATCCTTAATCCTCAATTCTCAATCCTCAATCCTCAATCTTCAATCCTCAATACTCAATCTGCAATCCTCAATCCTCAAACCTCAATCCTCAATCCTCATTCCTCAATACCCAATCCTCAATCTTCAATCCTCAATCCTCAATCCTCAATTCTCAATCCTCAATCCTTAATCCTCAGACCTCAAACATCAATATTCAACCCTCAGTCCTCGTCCTCAATCCACAACCCTCAATCCTCAGTCCTCAATATTCAATCATCAATATTCAATCTTCAATCCTCAATCCTCAATCCTCAATCCTCAATCCTCAATCCTCAATCTTCAATTCTCAAACCTCAATCCTCAATACTCAATTATCAATCTTCAATCCTCAATACTCAATCCTCAATCCTCAATACTCAATCTTCAATCCTCAATCCTCAATCCTCAATCCTCAATCCTCATCCTTCAATCCTCAATACCCAATCCTCAATCTTCAATCCTCAATCCTCAGTCCTCAATCCTCAATCCTCCATCCTCATTCTTCAATCCTCAATACCCAGTCCTCAATCTTCAATCCTCAATCCTCAATCCTCAATTCTCAATCGTCAATCCTCAATCAGCAGACCTCAAACATCAATACTCAACCCTCAGTCCTCGTCCTCAATCCACAACCCTCAATCCTCAATCCTCAATCTTCAATCATCAATATTCAATCTTCAGTCCTCAATCCTCAATCCTCAATCCTCAATCCTCAATCCTCAATGTACAATCCGCAATACCCAATCCTCAATCTTCAATCCTCAATCCTCAATCCTCAATCCTCAATTCTCAATACTCAGTCCTCAACCGTAAGTCCTCGTCCTCAATCCTCAAACCTCAATCCTCAATCCTCAATATTCAATCATCAATCTTCAATCCTCAATCCTCATTCCTCAATCTTAATTCCTCAATCCTCATTCTTCAATCCTCAATACCCAATCCTCAATTTCAATCCTCAATCCTGAATCCTCAATTCTCAATCCTCAATCCTCAACCTTCAATCCTCAATAATCAATCTCCAATTCTAGATCCTCAATCCCCAATCTTCAATCCTCAATCCTCAATCCTCAATCCCGAATCCCCTGTACTCAATCCTCAATACTCAATCTGCAATCCTCAATCCTCAAACCTCAATCCTCAATCCTCATTCCTCAATACCCAATCCTCAATCTTCAATCCTCAATCCTCAATCCTCAATTCTCAATCCTCAATCCTTAATCCTCAGACCTCAAACATCAATATTCAACCCTCAGTCCTCGTCCTCAATCCACAATCCTCAATCCTCAGTCCTCAATATTCAATCATCAATATTCAATCTTCAATCCTCAATCCTCAATCCTCAATCCTCAATCCTCAATCCTCAATCTTCAATTCTCAAACCTCAATCCTCAATACTCAATTCTCAATCTTCAATCCTCAATACTCAATCCTCAATCCTCAATACTCAATATTCAATCCTCAATCCTCAATCCTCAATCCTCAATCCTCATCCTTCAATCCTCAATACCCAATCCTCAATCTTCAATCCTCAATCCTCAGTCCTCAATCCTCAATCCTCAATCCTCATTCTTCAATCCTCAATACCCAGTCCTCAATCTTCAATCCTCAATCCTCAATCCTCAATTCTCAATCGTCAATCCTCAATCCCCAGACCTCAAACATCAATACTCAACCCTCAGTCCTCGTCCTCAATCCACAACCCTCAATCCTCAATCCTCAATCTTCAATCATCAATATTCAATCTTCAGTCCTCAATCCTCAATCCTCAATCCTCAATCCTCAATCCTCAATGTACAATCCGCAATACCCAATCCTCAATCTTCAATCCTCAATCCTCAATCCTCAATCCTCAATTCTCAATACTCAGTCCTCAACCGTAAGTCCTCGTCCTCAATCCTCAAACCTCAATCCTCAATCCTCAATATTCAATCATCAATCTTCAATCCTCAATCCTCAATCCTCAATCCTCAATCCTCAACCCTCAGGCATCAATACTCAATCTACAATATTCAATCCTCAAGCCTTAATCCTCAATCCACAATGCTCAACCTTCAATACTCAATACTCAATCTACAATCCTCAATCCTCAATCCTCAATACTCAATCCTCAATCCTCAATATTCAATCCTCAATACTCAATCTTCAATCATCAATCCTGAATACTCAATTCTCAGTCGTCAATTCTCAGTCATCAATCCTCAATCTTCAATACTCAACCGTCAATCCTTAGCCCTCAATCCTCAATCCTCAATCCTCGTTCTTCAATCCTCAATCCACAATCCTCAACCTTCAATACTCAATAATCAATCTCCAATCCTAGATCCTCAATCCTCAATCCTCAATTCTCAATCCTCAATCCTCATTCTTCAATCCTCAATACCTAATCCTCAATCTTCAATCCTCAAACATCAATCCTCAATTCTCAATCCTTAATCCTCAGTCCTCAGTCGTCAATCCTCAATCCCCGAGCCTTAGCACTCATCCTCAATCCTCAGACGTCAATCCTCAATCCTCAAACCTAAATCCTCTACCGTCAGTCCTCGTCCTCAATCCTCAAACCTCAATCCTCAATACTCAATATTCAATCATCAATACTCAATCTTCAATCCTGAATCCTCAATCCTCAATCCTCAATCCTCAATCCTCAATCCTCAATATTCAATCATCAATACTCAATCTTCAATCCTCAACCTTCAATCCTCAATACTCAATCTTCAATCCTCAATCCTCAATCCTCAATCCTCAATCCTCAATCCTCAGGCATCAATACTCAATCTACAGTATTCAATCCTCAATCCTTAATCCTCAAACCACAATCCACAACCTTCAATACTCAATACTCAATCTTCAATTCTCAATCCTGAATCCTCAATCCTCAATCCTCAATCCTCAATCCTCAATATTCAATCCTCAGTACTCAATCTTCAATCATCAATCCTCAATTCTCAATCCTCAATCCTCAGTCCTCTGTCCTCAAACCTCAATCCTATACCCTCAGCCCTCATCCTCCATCCTCAATCCTCAATCTTCAATGCTCAATCTTATATCCTCAATATTCAATCTTCAATCCTCAATCCTCAATCCTCAATCCTCAATCCTCAGTCCTCAGTGATCAATACTCAATCTTCAATACCCAATCCTCAATCTTCAATCCTCAATCCTCAATACTCAATTCTCAATCCTCAATCCTTAATCCCCAGACATCAAACATCAATATTCAACCCTCAGTCCTCGTCCTCAATCCACAACCCTCAATCCTCAGTCCTCAATATTCAATCATCAATATTCAATCTTCAATCCTCAATCCTCAATCCTCAATCCTCAATCCTCAATCCTCAATCTTCAACCCTGAATCCTCATTCCTCAATACTCAATCCTCAATCTTCAATCCCCAATACTCAATCTTCAATCCTCAATCCTCAATCCTCAATCCTCAATCCTCAATCCTCAGGCATCAATACTCAATCTTCAATACTCAATCCTCAATCCTCAATCCCCAATCCTCAATCCTCAACCATCAATCCTCATTCCTCAAACCTCAAACCTCAACCCTCAGTCCTCATCCTCAATTCTCAATTCTCAATCCCCAATCCTCAATCCTCAATCTTCAATCCTCAATAATCAATATCCGATCCTAGATCCTCAATCCCCAATCTTCAATCGTCAATCCTCAATCTTCACTCCTCAATCCCCAGTCATCAATCTTCAATCCTCAATGCTCAATCCTCAATCCTCAATCCTCAGTCATCAATCCCCAATCCTCAATCCTCAAACCTCAATCCTCAACCGTCAGTCCTCGTCCTCAATCCTCAAACCTCAATCCTCAATCCTCAATATTCAATCATCAATACTCAATCTTCAATCCTCAATCCTCAAACCTCAATCCTCAATCCTCAATCCTCAGTCCTCAATCCCCAATCCTCAATTTCCAATCCTCAATCCTCAATCCTCAATCCTCAATCCACAATCCTCAACCATCAATAATCAATAATCAATCTCCAATCCTAGATCCTCAATCCTCAATCCTCAGTCCTCAATCCTCAATCCTCATTCTTCAATCCTCAATACCTAATCCTCAATCTTCAATCCTCAAACATCAATCCTCAATTCTCAATCCTCAATCCTCAGTCCTCAGTCGTCAATCCTCAATCCCCGAGCCTTAGACCTCATCCTCAATCCTCAGTCTTCAATCCTCAATCCTCAAACCTAAATCCTCTACCGTCAGTCCTCGTCCTCAATCCTCAAACCTCAATCCTCAATCCTCAATATTCAATCATCAATACTCAATCTTCAATCCTGAATCCTCAATCCTCAATCCTCAATCCTCAATCCTCAATCCTGAATATTCAATCATCAATACTCAATCTTCAATCCTCAATCTTCAATCCTCAATACTCAATCTTCAATCCTCAATGCTCAATCCTCAATCCTCAATCCTCAATCCTCAGGCATCAATACTCAATCTACAGTATTCAATCCTCAATCCTTAATCCTCAATCCACAATCCACAACCTTCAATACTCAATACTCAATCTTCAATCCTCAATCCTGAATCCTCAATCCTCAATCCTCAATCCTCAATCCTCAATATTCAATCCTCAATACTCAGTCTTCAATCATCAATCCTCAATCCTCAATTCTCAGTCGTCAATCCTCAGTCATCAATCCTCAATCTTCAACACTCAATCGTCAATCCTTAGTCCTCAATCCTCAATCCTCAATCCTCGTTCCTCAAACCTCAATCCTCAACCCTCAGTCTTCATCCTCAATTCTCAATTCTCAATCCTCAATCCTCAATCCTCAATCCTCAATCATCAATCCTCAATCCTTAATCCTCACTCCTCAGTACTCAATCCTCTATCCTCAATCTTCAATTCTCAATACTCAATCTTCAATCCTCATTCCTCAATCCTCAATCCTCAATCCTCAATCCTCAATCCTCAATCCTCATTCTTCAATCCTCAATACCCAGTCCTTAATCTTCAATCCTCAATCCTCAATCCTCAATTCTCAATCGTCAATCCTCAATCCCCAGACCTCAAACATCAATACTCAACCCACAGTCCTCGTCCACAATCCACAACCCTCAATCCTCAATCCTCAATCTTCAATCATCAATATTCAATCTTCAGTCCTCAATCCTCAATCCTCAACCCTCAATCCTCAATCCTCAATGTACAATCCGCAATACCCAATCCTCTATCTTCAATCCTCAATTCTGAATCCTCAATCCTCAATTCTCAATACTCAGTCCTCAATTCTCAGTCCTCAAACCTCAATCCTGAATCCACAATCCTGAATCCTCAATCTTCAGACCTCAGTCCTCAACAATCAATCGTCAATTCTCAGTCCTCAATAGAATATCATCAATTCACAAATTTCAATACTCAATACTCAATCTGCAATCTTCAAATCTCTATCCACAAACATCAATTCTCATCACTCAACCCTCAACACTCAGTCCCCAATCCTCAATCTTCAATCGTCAATCCTCAATCCTCAATTCTCAATCCTCAATCCTCAATCCTCAATCCTCAATATTCAATCCTCAATACTCAATCTTCAATCATCATCCTCAATCCTCAATTCTCAGTGGTCAATCCTCAGTCATCAATCCTCAATCTTCAATACTCAATCGTCAATCCTTAGTCCTCAATCCTCAATCCTCAATCCTCGTTCCTCAAACCTCAATACTCAGTCCTCAGTCCTCAAACCTCAGCGCTCAATCCTCAATCCTCTATCATCAATCCTCAATCTTCAATACTCAATACTCAATCCTCAATCCTCAACCCTCAATCCTCAATCCTCATTCCTCAATCCTCAATCTTCAATCCTCAATCTTCAATCCTCAATACTCAATCTTCAATCCTCAATCCTCAATCCTCAATCCTCAATCCTCAATTCCCAGGCATCAATACTCAATCTACAATACTCAATCCTCAATCCTTAATCCTCAATCCACAAACCTCAACCTTCAATACTCAATACTCAATCTTCAATCCTCAATCCTCAATCCTCAATCCTCAATCCTCAATCCTCAATCCTCAATATTCAATCCTCAATACTCAATCTTCAATCATCATCCTCAATCCTCAATTCTCAGTGGTCAATCCTCAGTCATCAATCCTCAATCTTCAATACTCAATCGTCAATCCTTAGTCCTCAATCCTCAATCCTCAATCCTCGTTCCTCAAACCTCAATCCTCAACCCTCAGTCTTCATCCTCAATTCCCAATTCTCAATCTTCAATACTCAATACTCAATCCTCAATCCTCAAACCTCAATCCTCAATCCTCATTCCTCAATCCTCAATACCCAATCCTCAATCCTCAATCCTCACTCCTCAATCCTCAATATTCAATCATCAATACTCAATCTTCAATCCTCAATCTTCAATCCTCAATACTCAATCTTCAATCCTCAATCCTCAATCCTCAATCCTCAATCCTCAATTCCCAGGCATCAATACTCAATCTACAATATTCAATCCTCAATCCTTAATCCTCAATCCACAATCCTCAACCTTCAATACTCAATACTCAATCTTCAATCCTCAATCCTCAATCCTCAATCCTCAATCCTCAATCCTCAATCCTCAATATTCAATCCTCAATACTCAATCTTCAATCATCATCCTCAATCCTCAATTCTCAGTCGTCAATCCTCAGTCATCAATCCTCAATCTTCAATACTCAATCGTCAATCCTTAGTCCTCAATCCTCAATCCTCAATCCTCGTTCCTCAAACCTCAATCCTCAACCCTCAGTCTTCATCCTCAATCCTCAAACCTCAATCCTCAATCCTCAAAATTCAATCATCAATACTCAATCTTCAATCCTCAATCCTCAAACCTCAATCCTCAATCCTCATTCTTCAATCCTAAATACCCAATCCTCAATCTTCAATCCTCAATCCTTAATCCTCAATTCTCAATCCTCAATCCTTAATCCTCAGGCCTCAAACATCAATATTCAATCCTCAGTCCTCGTCCTGAATCCACAACCCTCAATCCTCAGTCCTCAATGTTCAATCATCAATATTCAACCTTCAATCCTCAATCCTCAATCCTCAATCCTCAACCCTCAATCCTCAATCTTCAACCCTGAATCCTCAATCCTCAATACTCAATCCTCAATCTTCAATCCTCAATACTCAATCTGCAATCCTCAATCCTCAATCCTCAATCCTCAATCCTCATTCTTCAATCCTCAATACCCAATCCTCAATCCTCAATCCTCAATCCTCAATCCTCAATCCTCGATCCTCAATCCTCAATCCTCAATCCTCAAACCTCAATCCTCAATCGTCAATCCCCAATCCTCAATCCACAATCCTCAACCATCAATAATCAATAATCAATCTCCAATCCTAGATCCTCAATCCTCAATTCTCAGTCCTCAATCCTCAATCCTCATTCTTCAATCCTCAATACCTAATCCTCAATCTTCAATCCTCAAACATCAATCCTCAATTCTCAATCCTCAATCCTCAGTCCTCAGTCGTCAATCCTCAATCCCCGAGCCTTAGCACTCATCCTCAATCCTCAGTCTTCAATCCTCAATCCTCAAACCTAAATCCTCTACCGTCAGTCCTCGTCCTCAATCCTCAAACCTCAATCCTCAATCCTCAATATTCAATCATCAATACTCAATCTTCAATCCTGAATCCTCAATCCTCAATCCTCAATCCTCAATCCTCAATATTCAATCATCAATACTCAATCTTCAATCCTCAATATTCAATCCTCAATACTCAATCTTCAATCCTCAATGCTCAATCCTCAATCCTCAATCCTCAATCCTCAGGCATCAATACTCAATCTACAGTATTCAATCCTCAATCCTTAATCCTCAATCCACAATCCACAACCTTCAATACTCAATACTCAATCTTCAATCCTCAATCCTGAATCCTCAATCCTCAATCCTCAATCCTCAATCCTCAATATTCAATCCTCAATACTCAGTCTTCAATCATCAATCCTCAATCCTCAATTCTCAGTCGTCAATCCTCAGTCATCAATCCTCAATCTTCAACACTCAATCGTCAATCCTTAGTCCTCAATCCTCAATCCTCAATCCTCGTTCCTCAAACCTCAATCCTCAACACTCAGTCTTCATTCTCAATTCTCAATTCTCAATCCTCAATCCTCAATCCTCAATCCTCAATCATCAATCCTCAATCCTTAATCCTCACTCCTCAGTACTCAATCCTCTATCCTTAATCTTGAATTGTCAATACTCAATCTTCAATCCTCATTCCTCAATCCTCAATCCTCAATCCTCAATCTTCAATCGTCAATACTCAATCTGCAATCCTCAATCCTCAATTCTCAATCCTCAATCCTCAATCCCCAGACCTCAAACATCAATACTCAACCCTCAGTCCTCGTCCTCAATCCACAACACTCAATCCTCAATCCTCAATCTTCAGTCATCAATATTCAATCTTCAGTCCTCAATCCTCAATCCTCAATCCTCAATCCTCAAACCTCAATGTTAAATCCGCAATACCCAATCCTCAATCTTCAGTCCCCAATTCTCAGTCCTCAAACCTCAATCATGAATCCACAATCCTGAATCCCCAATCTTCAGACCTCAGTCCTCAACAATCAGTCGACAATTCTCAGTCCTCAATAGAATATCATCAATTCACACATTTCAATACTCAATACTCAATCTGCAATCTTGAAATCTCTATCCATAAACATCAATTCTCATCACTCAACCCTCAACACTCAGTCCCCAATCATCAATCTTCAATCCTCAATCCTCAATCCTCAATCCTCAATCCTCAATCCTCAATCCTCAATGTTCAGTCCGCAATACCCAATCCTCAATCCTCAATCTTCAATCCTCAATACTCAATCTGCAATCCTCAATCCTCAAACCTCAATCCTCAATCCTCATTCTTCAATCCTTAATGCCCAATCCTCAATCTTCAATCCTCAATCCTCAATCCTCAATTCTCAACACTCAATCCTTAATCCTCAGACCTCAAACATCAATATTCAACCCTCAGTCCTCGTCCTCAATCCACAACACTCAACACTCAGTCCTCAATATTCAATCACCAATATTCAATCTTCAATCCTCAATCCTCAATCCTCAATCCTCAATTCTGAATCCTCAATCTTCAATCCTCAATCCTCAACCCTCAATACTCAATCCTCAATCTTCAATCCTGAATACCCACTCCTCAATCTTCAATCCTCAATCCTCAATCCTCAATCCTAATTCCTCTATCCTCATTCTCCAATCATCAATACCCAATCAACAATTTCAATCCTCAATCCTCAATCCTCAATTCTCAATCCTCAGACCTCAGTCCTCAGTCCTCAAACCGCAATCCTCAATCCTCTGTCCTCATCCTCCATCCTCAATCTTCAATCCTCAATCCTCAATCTTCAATCCTCAATTCTCAATCTTCAATCCTCGATCCTGAATCATCAATACTCAATCCTCAATCCTCAGGCATCAATACTCAATTTTCAATACTCAATCCTCAATCCTCAATCCTCAATCCTCAATCCTCAATCCTCAACCCTCAATCCTCATTCCTCAAACCTCAATCCTCAACCCTCAGATCTCATACTCAATTCTCAATTCTCAATCCTCAATCCTCAATCCTCAATCTTCAATCCTCAATAATCAATCTCCAATTCTAGATCCTCAATCCCCAATCTTCAATCCTTAATCCTCAATCTTCAATCCCCAATCCCCAGTACTCAATCTTCAATCCTCAATGCTCAATCCTCAATCCTCAATCCTCAGTCCTCAGTCCTCAATCTTCAATCCTCAATCCTCAATCCTCAATCCTCAATGTTCAGTCCGCAATACCCAATCCTCAATCTTCAGTCCTCAATTCTCAGTCCTCAAACCTCAATCATGAATCGACAATCCTGAATCCCCAATCTTCAGACCTCAGTCCTCAACAATCAGTCGTCAATTCTCATTCCTCAATAGAATAACATCAATTCACAGATTTCAATACTCAATACTCAATCTGCAATCTTGAAATCTCTATCCACAAACATCAATTCTCATCACTCAACCCTCAACACTCAGTCCCCAATCCTCAATCTTCAATCCTCAATCCTCAATCCTCAATCCTCAATTCTCAATCCTCATTCCTCAAACCTCAATCCTCAACCCTCAGTCCTCATACTCAATTCTCAATTCTCAATCCTCAATCCTCAATCCTCAATTTTCAATCCTCAATCCTCAACCCACAATCCCCAATCCTCAATCCTCAGACATCAATACTCAATCTTCAATACTCAATCCTCGATCCTCAATCCTCAATCCTCAATCCTCAACCCTCAATCCTCATTCCTCAAACCTCAATCCTCAAACCTCAGTCCTCATACTCAATTCTCAATTCTCAATCCTCAATCCTCAATCCTCAATTTTCAATCCTCAATAATCAACCTCCAATCCTAGATCCTCAATCCCCAATCTTCAATCCTTAATCCTCAATCTTCAATCCTTAATTCTCCTTCGTCAATCTTGAATCCTCAATACTCAATCTTCAATCCTCAATCCTCAATCCTCAATCCTCAATCCTTAATCCTCAATCGTCAATCTTCAATCCTCAATACTCAATCTTCAAATCTCAATCCTCAATCCTCAATCCTCAATCCTCATTCTTCAATACTCAATACCCAATCCTCAATATTCAATCCTCAATCCTCAATCCTCAATTCTGAATCCTCAATTCTCAACCCTCAATCCTTAATGTTCAGACCTCAAACATCAATATTCAACCCTCAGTCCTCGTCCTCAGTCCAAAACCCTCAATCCTCAGTCCTCAATATTCAATCATCAATATTCAATCTTCAATCCTCAATCCTCTATCCTCAATCCTCAATTCTGAATCCTCAATCTTCAATCATCAATCCTCAATCCTCAATACTCAATCCTCAATCTTCAATCCTGAATACCAACTCCTCAATCTTCAATCCTCAATCCTCAATCCTCAATCCTAATTCCTCAATCCTCATTCTTCAATCATCAATACCCAATCCTCAATTTCAATCCTCAATCCTCAATCCTCAATCCTCAATTCTCAATCCCCAATCCTCAGACCTCTGTCCTCAGACCTCAAACCTCTACCCTCAGCCCTCATCCTCCATCCTCAATCCTCAATCATCAATCCTCAATCTTATATCCTCAATATTCAATCTTCAATACTCAATCCTCAATCCTCAATCCTCAATCCTCAATGCACAATCCTCAATCCTCAATCCTCAGTCCTCAACCTTCAATCCTCAATACTCAATCTTCAATCCTCAATCCTCAACCCTCAATCCTCAATCCTCAATCTTCAATCCTCAATCCTCAATCCTCAAGCTTCAATCCTCAATACTCAATCTGCAATCCTCAATCCTCAAACCTCAATCCTCAATCCTCATTCTTCAATCCTCAATGCCCAATCCTCAATCTTCAATCCTCAATCCTCAATCCTCAATACTCAATCCTCAATCTTCAATCCTGAATACCCACTCCTCAATCTTCAATCCTCAATCCTCAATCCTCAATCCTAATTCCTCAATCCTCATTCTCCAATCATCAATACCTAATCCACAATTTCAATCCTCAATCCTCAATCCTCAATTCTCAATCCTCAGTCCTCAGTCCTCAGTCCTCAAACCGCAATCCTCAACCCTCAGCCCTCATCCTCCATCCTCAACCCTCAATCCTCAAACCTCAATCTTCAATCCTCAATTCTCAATCTTCAATCCTCGATCCTGAATCATCAATACTCAATCCTCAATCCTCAGGCATCAATACTCAATCTTCAATACTCAATCCTCAATCCTCAATCCTCAATCCTCAATCCTCAATCCTCAATCCTCAATCCTCAACCCTCAATCCTCATTCCTCAAACCTCAATCCTCAACCCTCAGTTCTCATACTCAATTCTCAATTCTCAATCCTCAATCCTCAATCCTCAATCTTCAATCCTCAATAATCAATCTCCAATTCTAGATCCTCAATCCCCAATCTTCAATCCTTAATCCTCAATCTTCAATCCCCAATCCCCAGTACTCAATCTTCAATCCTCAATGCTCAATCCTCAATCCTCAATCCTCAGTCCTCAGTCCTCAATCTTCAATCCTCAAACCTCAATCCTCAACCGTCAGTCCTCATTCTCCATCCTCAATCCTCAATCCTCAAACCTCAATCTTCAATCCTCAATTCTCAATCTTCAATCCTCGATCCTGAATCATCAATACTCAATCCTCAATCCTCAGGCATCAATACTCAATCTTCAATACTCAATCCTCAATCCTCAATCCTCAATCCTCAATCCTCAATCCTCAATCCTCAACCCTCAATCCTCATTCCTCAAACCTCAATCCTCAACCCTCAGTTCTCATACTCAATTCTCAATTCTCAATCCTCAATCCTCAATCCTCAATCTTCAATCCTCAATCCTCAATCCTCAATACTCAATCCTCAGGCATCAATACTCAATCTGCAATACTCAATCCTCAATCCTCAATCCTCAATCCTCAATCCTCAACCATCAATCCTCATTCCTCAAACCTCAATCCTCAACCCTCAGTCCTCATCCTCAATTCTCAATTCTCAATCCTCAATCCTCAATCCTCAATCTTCAATCCTCAATAATCAATATCCGATCCTACATCCTCAATCCCCAATCTTCAATCGTTAATCCTCAATATTCAATCCTCAATCCCCAGTCATCAATCTTCAATCCTCAATGGTCAATCCTCAATCCTCAATCCTCAGTCCTCAATCACCAATCCTCAATCCTCAAACCTCAATCCTCAACCGTCAGTCCTCGTCCTCAATCCTCAAACCTCAATCCTCAATCCTCAATATCCAATCATCAATACTCAATCTTCAATCCTCAATCCTCAATCCTCAATCCACAATCCTCAATCCCCATTCCTCAAACCTCAATCCTCAACCCTCAGTCCTCATCCTCAATTCCCAATTCTCAATCCTCAATCCTCAATCCTCAATCTTCAATCCTCAATAAACAATCTCCGATCCTAGGTCCTCAATCCCCAACCTTCAATCGTTAATCCTCAATCTTCAATCCTCAATGACCAGTCATCAATCTTCAATCCTCAATGCTCAATCCTCAATCCTCAATCCTCAGTCCTCAATCCCCAATCCTCAATCCTCAATCCTCAGGCATCACTACTCAATCTTCAATACTCAATCCTCAATCCTCAATCCTCAATCCTCAATCCTCAACCATCAATCCTCATTCCTCAAACCTCAATCCTCAACCCTCAGTCCTCATCCTCAATTCTCAATTCTCAATCCTCAATCCTCAATCCTCAATCCTCAAACCTCAATCCTCAATCCTCAACCCTCAATCCTCATTCCTCAAACCTCAATCCTGAACCCTCCCACCTCATACTCAATTCTCAATTCTCAATCCTCAATCCTCAATCCTCAATCTTCAATCCTCAATAATCAATCTCCAATTTTAGATCCTCAATCCCCAATCTACAATCCTTAATCCTCAATCTTCAATCCCGAATCCCCTGTACTCAATCTTCAATCCTCAATGCTCAATCCTCAATCCTCAATCCTCAGTCCTCAGTCCTCAATCTTCAATACTCAAACCTCAATCCTCAACCGTCAGTCCTCATTCTCCATCCTCAATCCTCAATCCTCAATTCTCAATCTTCAATCCCCAATACTCAATCTTCAATCCTCAATCCTCAATCCTCAATCCTCAATCCTCAATCCTCAATCCTCAGGCATCACTACTCAATCTTCAATACTCAATCCTCAATCCTCAATCCTCAATCCTCAATCCTCAACCATCAATCCTCATTCCTCAAACCTCAATCCTCAACCCTCAGTCCTCATCCTCAATTCTCAATTCTCAATCCTCAATCCTCAATCCTCAATCTTCAATCCTCAATAATCAATCTCCGATCCTAGATCCTCAATCCCCAATCTTCAATCGTTAATCCTCAATATTCAATGCTCAATCCCCAGTCATCAATCTTCAATCCTCAATGCTCAATCCTTAATCCTCAATCCTCAGTCCTCAATCCCCAATCCTCAATCCTCAAACCTCAATCCTCAACCGTCAGTCCTCGTCCTCAATCCTCAAACCTCAACCCTTAATCCTCAATATTCAATCATCAATACTCAATCTTCAATCCTCAATCCTCAAACCTCAATCCTCAACCCTCATTCTTCAACCCTATATACCCAATCCTCAATCTTCAATCCTCAATCCTCATTCCTCAAACCTCAATCGTCAACCATCAGTCCTCATACTCAATTCTCAATCCTCAATCCTCAATCCTCAATCTTCAATCGTCAATAATCAATCTCCAATCCTCAATCCTCAATCCTCGATCCTCAATCCTCAGGCATTAATACTCAATCTTCAATACTCAATCTTCAATCCTCAATCCTCAATCCTCAATCCTCAAACATCAATCCTCAATCCTCAATATTCAATCATCAATACTCAATCTTCAATCGTCAATCCTCAATCCTCAATCCTCAATCCTCAATCCTCAATCCTCAATCGTCAATCCTCAATCCTCAATCCTCAATCCTCAATCCTCAATCCTCAATCCTCAATCCACAATCCTCTACCTTCAATACTCAATCTACAATATTCAATCCTCAATCCTTAGTCCTCAATCCACAATGCTTAACCTTCAATACTCAATACTCAATCTACAATCCTCAAACCTCAATCCTCAATCCTCAAACCTCAATCCTCTACCCTCAGTCCTCATCCTCAATTCTCAATTCTCAATCCTCAATCCTCAATCCTCAATCTTCAATCCTCAATAATCAATCTCCGATCCTAGGTCTTCAATCCCCAACCTTCAATCGTTAATCCTCAATCTTCAATCCTCAATCCCCAGTCACCAATGTTCAATCCTCAATGCTCAATCCTCAATCCTCAATCCTCAGTCCTCAATCCCCAATCCTCAATCCTCAAACCTCAATCCTCAACCGTCAGTCCTCGTCCTCAATCCTCAAACCTCAATCCTCAATCCTCAATATTCAATCATCAATCTTAAATCCTCAATCCTCAATCCTCAATCCTAATTCCTCAATCCTCATTCTTCAATCCTCAATACCCAATCCTCAATTTCAATCCTCAATCCTCAATCCTCAATTCTCAATCCTCAATCCTCAGTCCTCAGTCCTCAAACCGCAATCCTCATCCCTCAGCCCTCAACCTCCATCCTCAATCCTCAATCCTCAATCCTCAAACCTCAATCCTCAATCCTCAATCCTCAATAATCAATCATCAATACTCAATCTTCAATCCTCAATCCTCAAACCTCAATCCTCAATCCTCAATCCTCAATCGTCAATCCCCATTCCTCAAACCTCAATCCTCAACCCTCAGTCTTCATCCTCAATTCTCAATTCTCAATCCTCAATCCTCAATCCTTAATCTTCAATCCTCAATAATCAATCTCCGATTCTAGGTCCTCAATCCCCAACCTTCAATCGTTAATCCTCAATTTTCAATCCTCAATCCCCAGTCATCAATCTTCAATCCTCAATGCTCAATCCTCAATCCTCAATCCTCAGTCCTCAATCCCCAATCCTCAATCCTCAAACCTCAATCCTCAACCGTCAGTCCTCGTCCTCAATCCTCAAACCTCAATCCTCAATACTCAATATTCAATCATCAATACTCAATCTTCAATCCTCAATCCTCAAACCTCAATCCTTAATCCTCATTCTTCAACCCTAAATACACAATCCTCAATCTCCAATCCTCAATCCTCATTCCTCAAACCTCAATCCTCAACCCTCAGTCCTCATGCTCAATTCTCAATCCTCAATCCTCAATCCTCAATCTTCAATCGTCAATAATCAATCTCCAATCCTCAATCCTCAACCCTCGATCCTCAATCCTCAGGCATCAATGCTCAATCTTCAATACTCAATCTTCAATCCTCAATCCTCAATCCTCAATCCTCAAACCTCAATCCACAATCCTCAATATTCAATCATCAATACTCAATCTTCAATCGTCAATCCTCAATCCTCAATCCTCAATCCTCAATCCTCAATCCTCAATCCTCAATCCTCAATCCTCAATCCTCAATCTTCAACCCTGAATCCTCATACCTCAATACTCAATCCTCAATCTTCAATCCTCAATACTGAGCCTTCAATCCTCAATCCTCAATCTTCAATACTCAATCCTCAATCCTCAATCCTCAATCCTCAATCCTCAATATTCCATCCTCAATACCCACTCCTCAATCTTCAATCCTCAATCCTCAATCCTCAATCCTAATTCCTCAATGCTCATTCTTCAAACCTCAATACCCAATCCTCAATTTCAATCCTCAATCCTCAATCCTCAATTCTCAATCCTCAATCCTCAGTCCTCAGTCCTCAAACCGCAATCCTCAACCCTCAGCCCTCATCCTCCATCCTCAATCCTCAATCCTCAATGCTCAATCTTCAATCCTCAATTCTCAGTCTTCAATCCTCGATCCTGAATCGCCAATCCACAATCCTCAATCCTCAGGCATCAATACTCAATCTTCAAAACTCAATCCCCAGTCATCAATCTTCAATCCTCAATGCTCAATCCTCAATCCTCAATCCTCAGTCCTCAATCCCCAATCCTCAATCCTCAAACCTCAATCCTCAACCGTAAGTCCTCGTCCTCAATCCTCAAACCTCAATCCTCAATCCTCAATATTCAATCATCAATCTTCAATCCTCAATCCTCAATCCTCAATCCTAATTCCTCAATCCTCATTCTTCAATCCTCAATACCCAATCCTCAATTTCAATCCTCAATCCTGAATCCTCAATTCTCAATCCTCAATCCTCAACCTTCAATCCTCAATAATCAATCTCCAATTCTAGATCCTCAATCCCCAATCTTCAATCCTCAATCCTCAATCCTCAATCCCGAATCCCCTGTACTCAATCTTCAATCCTCAATGCGCAATCCTCAATCCTCAATCCTCAGTCCTCAGTCCTCAATCTTCAATACTCAAACCTCAATCCTCAACCGTCAGTCCTCATTCTCCATCCTCAATCCTCAATCCTCAATCCTCAATCTTCAATCCCCAATACTCAATCTTCAATCCTCAATCCTCAATCCTCAATCCTCAATCCTCAATCCTCAGGCATCAATACTCAATCTTCAATACTCAATCCTCAATCCTCAATCCCCAATCCTCAATCCTCAATCCTCAATCCCCATTCCTCAAACCTCAATCCTCAACCCTCAGTCCTCATCCTCAATTCTCAATTCTCAATCCTCAATCCTCAATCCTTAATCTTCAATCCTCAATAATCAATCTCCGATTCTAGGTCCTCAATCCCCAACCTTCAATCGTTAATCCTCAATCTTCAGTCCTCAATCCCCAGTCATCAATCTTCAATCCTCAATGCTCAATCCTCAATCCTCAATCCTCAGTCATCAATCCCCAATCCTCAATCCTCAAACCTCAATCCTCAACCGTCAGTCCTCGTCCTCAATCCTCAAACCTCAATCCTCAATCCTCAATATTCAATCATCAATACTCAATCTTCAATCCTCAATCCTCAAACCTCAATCCTCAATCCTCAATCCTCAGTCCTCAATCCCCAATCCTCAATTTCCAATCCTCAATCCTCAATCCTCAATCCTCAATCCACAATCCTCAACCATCAATAATCAATAATCAATCTCCAATCCTAGATCCTCAATCCTCAATCCTCAGTCCTCAATCCTCAATCCTCATTCTTCAATCCTCAATACCTAAACCTCAATCTTCAATCCTCAAACATCAATCCTCAATTCTCAATCCCCAATCCTCAGTCCTCAGTCGTCAATCCTCAATCCCCGAGCCTTAGCCCTCATCCTCAATCCTCAGTCTTCAATCCTCAATCCTCAAACCTAAATCCTCTACCGTCAGTCCTCGTCCTCAATCCTCAAACCTCAATCCTCAATCCTCAATATTCAATCATCAATACTCAATCTTCAATCCTGAATCCTCAATCCTCAATCCTCAATCCTCAATCCTCAATCCTGAATATTCAATCATCAATACTCAATCTTCAATCCTCAATCTTCAATCCTCAATACTCAATCTTCAATCCTCAATGCTCAATCCTCAATCCTCAATCCTCAATCCTCAGGCATCAATACTCAATCTACAGTATTCAATCCTCAATCCTTAATCCTCAATCCACAATCCACAACCTTCAATACTCAATACTCAATCTTCAATCCTCAATCCTGAATCCTCAATCCTCAATCCTCAATCCTCAATCCTCAATATTCAATCCTCAATACTCAGTCTTCAATCATCAATCCTCAATCCTCAATTCTCAGTCGTCAATCCTCAGTCATCAATCCTCAATCTTCAACACTCAATCGTCAATCCTTAGTCCTCAATCCTCAATCCTCAATCCTCGTTCCTCAAACCTCAATCCTCAACCCTCAGTCTTCATCCTCAATTCTCAATTCTCAATCCTCAATCCTCAATCCTCAATCCTCAATCATCAATCCTCAATCCTTAATCCTCACTCCTCAGTACTCAATCCTCTATCCTCAATCTTCAATTCTCAATACTCAATCTTCAATCCTCATTCCTCAATCCTCAATCCTCAATCCTCAATCCTCAATCCTCAATCCTCATTCTTCAATCCTCAATACCCAGTCCTTAATCTTCAATCCACAATCCTCAATCCTCAATTCTCAATCGTCAATCCTCAATCCCCAGACCTCAAACATCAATACTCAACCCTCAGTCCTCGTCCTCAATCCACAACCCTCAATCCTCAATCCTCAATCTTCAATCATCAATATTCAATCTTCAGTCCTCAATCCTCAATCCTCAACCCTCAATCCTCAATCCTCAATGTACAATCCGCAATACCCAATCCTCAATCTTCAATCCTCAATTCTCAATCCTCAATCCTCAATTCTCAATACTCAGTCCTCAATTCTCAGTCCTCAAACCTCAATCCTGAATCCACAATCCTGAATCCTCAATCTTCAGTCCTCAGTCCTCAACAATCAATCGTCAATTCTCAGTCCTCAATAGAATATCATCAATTCACAAATTTCAATACTCAATACTCAATCTGCAATCTTCAAATCTCTATCCACAAACATCAATTCTCATCACTCAACCCTCAACACTCAGTCCCCAATCCTCAATCTTCAATCGTCAACCCTCAATCCTCAATTCTCAATCCTCAATCCTCAATCCTCAATCCTCAATATTCAATCCTCAATACTCAATCTTCAATCATCATCCTCAATCCTCAATTCTCAGTGGTCAATCCTCAGTCATCAATCCTCAATCTTCAATACTCAATCGTCAATCCTTAGTCCTCAATCCTCAATCCTCAATCCTCGTTCCTCAAATCTCAATACTCAGTCCTCAGTCCTCAAACCTCAACGCTCAATCCTCAATCCTCTATCATCAAATCCTCAATATTCAATACTCAATACTCAATCCTCAATCCTCAAACCTCAATCCTCAATCCTCATTCCTCAATCCTCAATCTTCAATCCTCAATCTTCAATCCTCAATACTCAATCTTCAATCCTCAATCCTCAATCCTCAATCCTCAATCCTCAATTCCCAGGCATCAATACTCAATCTACAATACTCAATCCTCAATCCTTAATCCTCAATCCACAAACCTCAACCTTCAATACTCAATACTCAATCTTCAATCCTCAATCCTCAATCCTCAATCCTCAATCCTCAATCCTCAATCCTCAATATTCAATCCTCAATACTCAATCTTCAATGATCATCCTCAATCCTCAATTCTCAGTGGTCAATCCTCAGTCATCAATCCTCAATCTTCAATACTCAATCGTCAATCCTTAGTCCTCAATCCTCAATCCTCAATCCTCGTTCCTCAAACCTCAATCCTCAACCCTCAGTCTTCATCCTCAATTCCCAATTCTCAATCTTCAATACTCAATACTCAATCCTCAATCCTCAAACCTCAATCCTCAATCCTCATTCCTCAATCCTCAATACCCAATCCTCAATCCTCAATCCTCACTCCTCAATCCTCAATATTCAATCATCAATACTCAATCTTCAATCCTCAATCTTCAATCCTCAATACTCAATCTTCAATCCTCAATCCTCAATCCTCAATCCTCAATCCTCAATTCCCAGGCATCAATACTCAATCTACAATATTCAATCCTCAATCCTTAATCCTCAATCCACAATCCTCAACCTTCAATACTCAATACTAAATCTTCAATCCTCAATCCTCAATCCTCAATCCTCAATCCTCAATCCTCAATCCTCAATATTCAATCCTCAATACTCAATCTTCAATCATCATCCTCAATCCTCAATTCTCAGTCGTCAATCCTCAGTCATCAATCCTCAATCTTCAATACTCAATCGTCAATCCTTAGTCCTCAATCCTCAATCCTCAATCCTCGTTCCTCAAACCTCAATCCTCAACCCTCAGTCTTCATCCTCAATCCTCAAACCTCAATCCTCAATCCTCAAAATTCAATCATCAATACTCAATCTTCAATCCTCAATCCTCAAACCTCAATCCTCAATCCTCATTCTTCAATCCTAAATACCCAATCCTCAATCTTCAATCCTCAATCCTTAATCCTCAATTCTCAATCCTCAATCCTTAATCCTCAGACCTCAAACATCAATATTCAATCCTCAGTCCTCGTCCTGAATCCACAACCCTCAATCCTCAGTCCTCAATGTTCAATCATCAATATTCAACCTTCAATCCTCAATACTCAATCTGCAATCCTCAATCCTCAATCCTCAATCCTCAATCCTCAATCCTCAATCTTCAATCCTCAACACTCAATCTTCAATCCTCAATCCTCAATCCTCAATCCTCAATCCTCATTCTTCAATCCTCAATACCCAATCCTCAATCCTCAATCCTCAATCCTCAATCCTCAATCCTCAATCCTCAATCCTCAATCCTCAATCCTCAATCCTCAATCCTCAATCCTCAATCGTCAATCCTCAATCCTCAATCCACAATCCTCAACCTTCAATAATCAATAATCAATCTCCAGTCCTAGATCCTCAATCCTCAATCCTCAATCCTCAATCCTCAATCCTCATTCTTCAATCCTCAATACCTAATCCTCAATCTTCAATCTCAAACATCAATCCTCAATTCTCAATCCTCAATCCTCAGTCCTCAGTCGTCAATCCTCAATCCCCGAGCCTTAGCACTCATCCTCAATCCTCAGCCTTCAATCCTCAATCCTCAAACCTAAATCCTCTACCGTCAGTCCTCGTCCTCAATCCTCAAACCTCAATCCTCAATCCTCAATATTCAATCATCAATACTCAATCTTCAATCCTGAATCCTCAATCCTCAATCCTCAATCCTCAATCCTCAATCCTCAATATTCAATCATCAATACTCAATCTTCAATCATCAATCTTCAATCCTCAATACTCAATCTTCAATCCTCAATCCTCAATCCTCAATCCTCAATCCTCAATCCTCAGGCATCAATACTCAATCTACAGTATTCAATCCTCAATCCTTAATCCTCAATCCACAATCCACAACCTTCAATACTCAATACTCAATCTTCAATCCTCAATCCTGAATCCTCAATCCTCAATCCTCAATCCTCAATCCTCAATATTCAATCCTCAATACTCAATCTTCAATCATCAATCCTCAATCCTCAATTCTCAGTCGTCAATCCTCAGTCATCAATCCTCAATCTTCAACACTCAATCGTCAATCCTTAGTCCTCAATCCTCAATCCTCAATCCTCGTTCCTCAAACCTCAATCCTCAACCCTCAGTCTTCATCCTCAATTCTCAATTCTCAATCCTCAATCCTCAATCCTCAATCCTCAATCATCAATCCTCAATCCTTAATCCTCACTCCTCAGTACTCAATCCTCTATCCTCAATCTTCAATTGTCAATACTCAATCTTCAATCCTCATTCCTCAATCCTCAATCCTCAATCCTCAATCTTCAATCCTCAATACTCAATCTGCAATCCTCAATCCTCAAACCTCAATCCTCAATCCTCATTCCTCAATACCCAATCCTCAATCTTCAATCCTCAATCCTCAATCCTCAATTCTCAATCCTCAATCCTTAATCCTCAGACCTCAAACATCAATATTCAACCCTCAGTCCTCGTCCTCAATCCACAACCCTCAATTCTCAGTCCTCAATATTCAATCATCAATATTCAATCTTCAATCCTCAATCCTCAATCCTCAATCCTCAATCCTCAATCCTCAATCTTCAATTCTCAAACCTCAATCCTCAATACTCAATTATCAATCTTCAATCCTCAATACTCAATCCTCAATCCTCAATACTCAATCTTCAATCCTCAATCCTCAATCCTCAATCCTCAATCCTCGTCCTTCAATCCTCAATACCCAATCCTCAATCTTGAATCCTCAATCCTCAGTCCTCAATCCTCAATCCTCAATCCTCATTCTTCAATCCTCAATACCCAGTCCTCAATCTTCAATCCTCAATCCTCAATCCTCAATTCTCAACCGTCAATCCTCAATCCCCAGACCTCAAACATCAATACTCAACCCTCAGTCCTCGTCCTCAATCCACAACCCTCAATCCTCAATCTTCAATCATCAATATTCAATCTTCAGTCCTCAATACTCAATCCTCAATCCTCAATCCTCAATCCTCAATGTACAATCCGCAATACCCAATCCTCAATCTTCAATCCTCAATCCTCAATCCTCAATCCTCAATTCTCAATACTCAGTCCTCAACCGTAAGTCCTCGTCCTCAATCCTCAAACCTCAATCCTCAATCCTCAATATTCAATCATCAATCTTCAATCCTCAATCCTCAATCCTCAATCTTAATTCCTCAATCCTCATTCTTCAATCCTCAATACCCAATCCTCAATTTCAATCCTCAATCCTGAATCCTCAATTCTCAATCCTCAATCCTCAACCTTCAATCCTCAATAATCAATCTCCAATTCTAGATCCTCAATCCCCAATCTTCAATCCTCAATCCTCAATCCTCAATCGCGAATCCCCTGTACTCAATCCTCAATACTCAATCTGCAATCCTCAATCCTCAAACCTCAATCCTCAATCCTCATTCCTCAATACCCAATCCTCAATCTTCAATCCTCAATCCTCAATCCTCAATTCTCAATCCTCAATCCTTAATCCTCAGACCTCAAACATCAATATTCAACCCTCAGTCCTCGTCCTCAATCCACAACCCTCAATCCTCAGTCCTCAATATTCAATCATCAATATTCAATCTTCAATCCTCAATCCTCAATCCTCAATCCTCAATCCTCAATCCTCAATCTTCAATTCTCAAACCTCAATCCTCAATACTCAATTCTCAATCTTCAATCCTCAATACTCAATCCTCAATCCTCAATACTCAATCTTCAATCCTCAATCCTCAATCCTCAATCCTCAATCCTCATCCTTCAATCCTCAATACCCAATCCTCAATCTTCAATCCTCAATCCTCAGTCCTCAATCCTCAATCCTCAATCCTCATTCTTCAATCCTCAATACCCAGTCCTCAATCTTCAATCCTCAATCCTCAATCCTCAATTCTCAATCGTCAATCCTCAATCCCCAGACCTCAAACATCAATACGCAACCCTCAGTCCTCGTCCTCAATCCACAACCCTCAATCCTCAATCCTCAATCTTCAATCATCAATATTCAATCTTCAGTCCTCAATCCTCAATCCTCAATCCTCAATCCTCAATCCTCAATGTACAATCCGCAATACCCAATCCTCAATCTTCAATCCTCAATCCTCAATCCTCAATCCTCAATTCTCAATACTCAGTCCTCAACCGTAAGTCCTCGTCCTCAATCCTCAAACCTCAATCCTCAATCCTCAATATTCAATCATCAATCTTCAATCCTCAATCCTCAATCCTCAATCCTTAATCCTCAACCCTCAGGCATCAATACTCAATCTACAATATTCAATCCTCAAGCCTTAATCCTCAATCCACAATGCTCAACCTTCAATACTCAATACTCAATCTACAATCCTCAATCCTCAATCCTCAATCCTCAATCCTCAATCCTCAATATTCAATCCTCAATACTCAATCTTCAATCATCAATCCTGAATACTCAATTCTCAGTCGTCAATCCTCAGTCATCAATCCTCAATCTTCAATACTCAACCGTCAATCCTTAGCCCTCAATCCTCAATCCTCAATCCTCGTTCTTCAATCCTAAATACCCAATCCTCAATCTTCAATCCTCAATCCTCAATCCTCAATCCTAATTCCTCAATCCTCATTCTTCAATCCTCATTACCCAATCCTCAATTTCAATCCTCAATCCTCAATCCTCGATCCTCAATCCTCAATCGTCAATCCTCAATCCTCAATCCTCAATCCTCAATCCTCAATCCTCAATCCTCAATCCTCAATCCTCAATCCTCAATCCACAATCCTCAACCTTCAATACTCAATAATCAATCTCCAATCCTAGATCCTCAATCCTCAATCCTCAATTCTCAATCCTCAATCCTCATTCTTCAATCCTCAATACCTAATCCTCAATCTTCAATCCTCAAACATCAATCCTCAATTCTCAATCCTTAATCCTCAGTCCTCAGTCGTCAATCCTCAATCCCCGAGCCTTAGCACTCATCCTCAATCCTCAGACGTCAATCCTCAATCCTCAAACCTAAATCCTCTACCGTCAGTCCTCGTCCTCAATCCTCAAACCTCAATCCTCAATCCTCAATATTCAATCATCAATACTCAATCTTCAATCCTGAATCCTCAATCCTCAATCCTCAATCCTCAATCCTCAATCCTCAATATTCAATCATCAATACTCAATCTTCAATCCTCAACCTTCAATCCTCAATACTCAATCTTCAATCCTCAATCCTCAATCCTCAATCCTCAATCCTCAATCCTCAGGCATCAATACTCAATCTACAGTATTCAATCCTCAATCCTTAATCCTCAAACCACAATCCTCAACCCTCAATATTCAATCATCAATACTCAATCTTCAATCCTCAATCCTCAAACCTCAATCCTCAATCCTCAACCCTCAATCCTCATTCCTCAAACCTCAATCCTGAACCCTCCCACCTCATACTCAATTCTCAATTCTCAATCCTCAATCCTCAATCCTCAATCTTCAATCCTCAATAATCAATCTCCAATTCTAGATCCTCAATCCCCAATCTACAATCCTTAATCCTCAATCTTCAATCCCGAATCCCCTGTACTCAATCTTCAATCCTCAATGCTCAATCCTCAATCCTCAATCCTCAGTCCTCAGTCCTCAATCTTCAATACTCAAACCTCAATCCTCAACCGTCAGTCCTCATTCTCCATCCTCAATCCTCAATCCTCAATTCTCAATCTTCAATCCCCAATACTCAATCTTCAATCCTCAATCCTCAATCCTCAATCCTCAATCCTCAATCCTCAATCCTCAGGCATCAATACTCAATCTTCAATACTCAATCCTCAATCCTCAATCCTCAATCCTCAATCCTCAACCATCAATCCTCATTCCTCAAACCTCAATCCTCAACCCTCAGTCCTCATCCTCAATTCTCAATTCTCAATCCTCAATCCTCAATCCTCAATCTTCAATCCTCAATAATCAATCTCCGATCCAAGATCCTCAATCCCCAATCTTCAATCGTTAATCCTCAATATTCAATGCTCAATCCCCAGTCATCAATCTTCAATCCTCAATGCTCAATCCTTAATCCTCAATCCTCAGTCCTCAATCCCCAATCCTCAATCCTCAAACCTCAATCCTCAACCGTCAGTCCTCGTCCTCAATCCTCAAACCTCAACCCTTAATCCTCAATATTCAATCATCAATACTCAATCTTCAATCCTCAATCCTCAAACCTCAATCCTCAACCCTCATTCTTCAACCCTATATACCCAATCCTCAATCTTCAATCCTCAATCCTCATTCCTCAAACCTCAATCGTCAACCATCAGTCCTCATACTCAATTCTCAATCCTCAATCCTCAATCCTCAATCTTCAATCGTCAATAATCAATCTCCAATCCTCAATCCTCAATCCTCGATCCTCAATCCTCAGGCATTAATACTCAATCTTCAATACTCAATCTTCAATCCTCAATCCTCAATCCTCAATCCTCAAACATCAATCCTCAATCCTCAATATTCAATCATCAATACTCAATCTTCAATCGTCAATCCTCAATCCTCAATCCTCAATCCTCAATCCTCAATCCTCAATCGTCAATCCTCAATCCTCAATCCTCAATCCTCAATCCTCAATCCTCAATCCTCAATCCACAATCCTCTACCTTCAATACTCAATCTACAATATTCAATCCTCAATCCTTAGTCCTCAATCCACAATGCTTAACCTTCAATACTCAATACTCAATCTACAATCCTCAAACCTCAATCCTCAATCCTCAAACCTCAATCCTCTACCCTCAGTCCTCAATCCCCAATCCTCAATCCTCAAACCTCAATCCTCAACCGTCAGTCCTCGTCCTCAATCCTCAAACCTCAATCCTCAATCCTCAATATTCAATCATCAATCTTCAATCCTCAATCCTCAATCCTCAATCCTAATTCCTCAATCCTCATTCTTCAATCCTCAATACCCAATCCTCAATTTCAATCCTCAATCCTCAATCCTCAATTCTCAATCCTCAATCCTCAGTCCTCAGTCCTCAAACCGCAATCCTCATCCCTCAGCCCTCATCCTCCATCCTCAATCCTCAATCCTCAATCCTCAAACCTCAATCCTCAATCCTCAATAATCAATCATCAATACTCAATCTTCAATCCTCAATCCTCAAACCTCAATCCTCAATCCTCAATCCTCAATCGTCAATCCCCATTCCTCAAACCTCAATCCTCAACCCTCAGTCTTCATCCTCAATTCTCAATTCTCAATCCTCAATCCTCAATCCTTAATCTTCAATCCTCAATAATCAATCTCCGATTCTAGGTCCTCAATCCCCAACCTTCAATCGTTAATCCTCAATCTTCAATCCTCAATCCCCAGTCATCAATCTTCAATCCTCAATGCTCAATCCTCAATCCTCAATCCTCAGTCCTCAATCCCCAATCCTCAATCCTCAAACCTCAATCCTCAACCGTCAGTCCTCGTCCTCAATCCTCAAACCTCAATCCTCAATACTCAATATTCAATCATCAATACTCAATCTTCAATCCTCAATCCTCAAACCTCAATCCTTAATCCTCATTCTTCAACCCTAAATACACAATCCTCAATCTCCAATCCTCAATCCTCATTCCTCAAACCTCAATCCTCAACCCTCAGTCCTCATGCTCAATTCTCAATCCTCAATCCTCAATCCTCAATCTTCAATCGTCAATAATCAATCTCCAATCCTCAATCCTCAACCCTCGATCCTCAATCCTCAGGCATCAATGCTCAATCTTCAATACTCAATCTTCAATCCTCAATCCTCAATCCTCAATCCTCAAACCTCAATCCTCAATCCTCAATATTCAATCATCAATACTCAATCTTCAATCGTCAATCCTCAATCCTCAATCCTCAATCCTCAATCCTCAATCCTCAATCCTCAATCCTCAATCCTCAATCCTCAATCTTCAACCCTGAATCCTCATTCCTCAATACTCAATCCTCAATCTTCAATCCTCAATACTGAGTCTTCAATCCTCAATCCTCAATCTTCAATACTCAATCCTCAATCCTCAATCCTCAATCCTCAATCCTCAATCCTCAATATTCAATCCTCAATACTCAATCTTCAATCATCATCCTCAATCCTCAATTCTCAGTCGTCAATCCTCAGTCATCAATCCTCAATCTTCAATACTCAATCGTCAATCCTTAGTCCTCAATCCTCAATCCTCAATCCTCGTTCCTCAAACCTCAATCCTCAACCCTCAGTCTTCATCCTCAATCCTCAAACCTCAATCCTCAATCCTCAAAATTCAATCATCAATACTCAATCTTCAATCCTCAATCCTCAAACCTCAATCCTCAATCCTCATTCTTCAATCCTAAATACCCAATCCTCAATCTTCAATCCTCAATCCTTAATCCTCAATTCTCAATCCTCAATCCTTAATCCTCAGACCTCAAACATCAATATTCAATCCTCAGTCCTCGTCCTGAATCCACAACCCTCAATCCTCAGTCCTCAATGTTCAATCATCAATATTCAACCTTCAATCCTCAATACTCAATCTGCAATCCTCAATCCTCAATCCTCAATCCTCAATCCTCAATCCTCAATCTTCAATCCTCAACACTCAATCTTCAATCCTCAATCCTCAATCCTCAATCCTCAATCCTCATTCTTCAATCCTCAATACCCAATCCTCAATCCTCAATCCTCAATCCTCAATCCTCAATCCTCAATCCTCAATCCTCAATCCTCAATCCTCAATCCTCAATCCTCAATCCTCAATCCTCAATCGTCAATCCTCAATCCTCAATCCACAATCCTCAACCTTCAATAATCAATAATCAATCTCCAGTCCTAGATCCTCAATCCTCAATCCTCAATCCTCAATCCTCAATCCTCATTCTTCAATCCTCAATACCTAATCCTCAATCTTCAATCCTCAAACATCAATCCTCAATTCTCAATCCTCAATCCTCAGTCCTCAGTCGTCAATCCTCAATCCCCGAGCCTTAGCACTCATCCTCAATCCTCAGCCTTCAATCCTCAATCCTCAAACCTAAATCCTCTACCGTCAGTCCTCGTCCTCAATCCTCAAACCTCAATCCTCAATCCTCAATATTCAATCATCAATACTCAATCTTCAATCCTGAATCCTCAATCCTCAATCCTCAATCCTCAATCCTCAATCCTCAATATTCAATCATCAATACTCAATCTTCAATCATCAATCTTCAATCCTCAATATTCAATCTTCAATCCTCAATCCTCAATCCTCAATCCTCAATCCTCAATCCTCAGGCATCAATACTCAATCTACAGTATTCAATCCTCAATCCTTAATCCTCAATCCACAATCCACAACCTTCAATACTCAATACTCAATCTTCAATCCTCAATCCTGAATCCTCAATCCTCAATCCTCAATCCTCAATCCTCAATATTCAATCCTCAATACTCAATCTTCAATCATCAATCCTCAATCCTCAATTCTCAGTCGTCAATCCTCAGTCATCAATCCTCAATCTTCAACACTCAATCGTCAATCCTTAGTCCTCAATCCTCAATCCTCAATCCTCGTTCCTCAAACCTCAATCCTCAACCCTCAGTCTTCATCCTCAATTCTCAATTCTCAATCCTCAATCCTCAATCCTCAATCCTCAATCATCAATCCTCAATCCTTAATCCTCACTCCTCAGTACTCAATCCTCTATCCTCAATCTTCAATTGTCAATACTCAATCTTCAATCCTCATTCCTCAATCCTCAATCCTCAATCCTCAATCTTCAATCCTCAATACTCAATCTGCAATCCTCAATCCTCAAACCTCAATCCTCAATCCTCATTCCTCAATACCCAATCCTCAATCTTCAATCCTCAATCCTCAATCCTCAATTCTCAATCCTCAATCCTTAATCCTCAGACCTCAAACATCAATATTCAACCCTCAGTCCTCGTCCTCAATCCACAACCCTCAATTCTCAGTCCTCAATATTCAATCATCAATATTCAATCTTCAATCCTCAATCCTCAATCCTCAATCCTCAATCCTCAATCCTCAATCTTCAATTCTCAAACCTCAATCCTCAATACTCAATTATCAATCTTCAATCCTCAATACTCAATCCTCAATCCTCAATACTCAATCTTCAATCCTCAATCCTCAATCCTCAATCCTCAATCCTCATCCTTCAATCCTCAATACCCAATCCTCAATCTTGAATCCTCAATCCTCAGTCCTCAATCCTTAATCCTCAATCCTCATTCTTCAATCCTCAATACCCAGTCCTCAATCTTCAATCCTCAATCCTCAATCCTCAATTCTCAACCGTCAATCCTCAATCCCCAGACCTCAAACATCAATACTCAACCCTCAGTCCTCGTCCTCAATCCACAACCCTCAATCCTCAATCTTCAATCATCAATATTCAATCTTCAGTCCTCAATACTCAATCCTCAATCCTCAATCCTCAATCCTCAATGTACAATCCGCAATACCCAATCCTCAATCTTCAATCCTCAATCCTCAATCCTCAATCCTCAATTCTCAATACTCAGTCCTCAACCGTAAGTCCTCGTCCTCAATCCTCAAACCTCAATCCTCAATCCTCAATATTCAATCATCAATCTTCAATCCTCAATCCTCAATCCTCAATCTTAATTCCTCAATCCTCATTCTTCAATCCTCAATACCCAATCCTCAATTTCAATCCTCAATCCTGAATCCTCAATTCTCAATCCTCAATCCTCAACCTTCAATCCTCAATAATCAATCTCCAATTCTAGATCCTCAATCCCCAATCTTCAATCCTCATTCCTCAATCCTCAATCGCGAATCCCCTGTACTCAATCCTCAATACTCAATCTGCAATCCTCAATCCTCAAACCTCAATCCTCAATCCTCATTCCTCAATACCCAATCCTCAATCTTCAATCCTCAATCCTCAATCCTCAATTCTCAATCCTCAATCCTTAATCCTCAGACCTCAAACATCAATATTCAACCCTCAGTCCTCGTCCTCAATCCACAACCCTCAATCCTCAGTCCTCAATATTCAATCATCAATATTCAATCTTCAATCCTCAATCCTCAATCCTCAATCCTCAATCCTCAATCCTCAATCTTCAATTCTCAAACCTCAATCCTCAATACTCAATTCTCAATCTTCAATCCTCAATACTCAATCCTCAATCCTCAATACTCAATCTTCAATCCTCAATCCTCAATCCTCAATCCTCAATCCTCATCCTTCAATCCTCAATACCCAATCCTCAATCTTCAATCCTCAATCCTCAGTCCTCAATCCTCAATCCTCAATCCTCATTCTTCAATCCTCAATACCCAGTCCTCAATCTTCAATCCTCAATCCTCAATCCTCAATTCTCAATCGTCAATCCTCAATCCCCAGACCTCAAACATCAATACGCAACCCTCAGTCCTCGTCCTCAATCCACAACCCTCAATCCTCAATCCTCAATCTTCAATCATCAATATTCAATCTTCAGTCCTCAATCCTCAATCCTCAATCCTCAATCCTCAATCCTCAATCCTCAATGTACAATCCGCAATACCCAATCCTCAATCTTCAATCCTCAATCCTCAATCCTCAATCCTCAATTCTCAATACTCAGTCCTCAACCGTAAGTCCTCGTCCTCAATCCTCAAACCTCAATCCTCAATCCTCAATATTCAATCATCAATCTTCAATCCTCAATCCTCAATCCTCAATCCTTAATCCTCAACCCTCAGGCATCAATACTCAATCTACAATATTCAATCCTCAAGCCTTAATCCTCAATCCACAATGCTCAACCTTCAATACTCAATACTCAATCTACAATCCTCAATCCTCAATCCTCAATCCTCAATCCTCAATCCTCAATATTCAATCCTCAATACTCAATCTTCAATCATCAATCCTGAATACTCAATTCTCAGTCGTCAATCCTCAGTCATCAATCCTCAATCTTCAATACTCAACCGTCAATCCTTAGCCCTCAATCCTCAATCCTCAATCCTCGTTCTTCAATCCTAAATACCCAATCCTCAATCTTCAATCCTCAATCCTCAATCCTCAATCCTAATTCCTCAATCCTCATTCTTCAATCCTCATTACCCAATCCTCAATTTCAATCCTCAATCCTCAATCCTCGATCCTCAATCCTCAATCGTCAATCCTCAATCCTCAATCCTCAATCCTCAATCCTCAATCCTCAATCCTCAATCCTCAATCCTCAATCCTCAATCCACAATCCTCAACCTTCAATACTCAATAATCAATCTCCAATCCTAGATCCTCAATCCTCAATCCTCAATTCTCAATCCTCAATCCTCATTCTTCAATCCTCAATACCTAATCCTCAATCTTCAATCCTCAAACATCAATCCTCAATTCTCAATCCTTAATCCTCAGTCCTCAGTCGTCAATCCTCAATCCCCGAGCCTTAGCACTCATCCTCAATCCTCAGACGTCAATCCTCAATCCTCAAACCTAAATCCTCTACCGTCAGTCCTCGTCCTCAATCCTCAAACCTCAATCCTCAATCCTCAATATTCAATCATCAATACTCAATCTTCAATCCTGAATCCTCAATCCTCAATCCTCAATCCTCAATCCTCAATCCTCAATATTCAATCATCAATACTCAATCTTCAATCCTCAACCTTCAATCCTCAATACTCAATCTTCAATCCTCAATCCTCAATCCTCAATCCTCAATCCTCAATCCTCAGGCATCAATACTCAATCTACAGTATTCAATCCTCAATCCTTAATCCTCAAACCACAATCCTCAACCCTCAATATTCAATCATCAATACTCAATCTTCAATCCTCAATCCTCAAACCTCAATCCTCAATCCTCAACCCTCAATCCTCATTCCTCAAACCTCAATCCTGAACCCTCCCACCTCATACTCAATTCTCAATTCTCAATCCTCAATCCTCAATCCTCAATCTTCAATCCTCAATAATCAATCTCCAATTCTAGATCCTCAATCCCCAATCTACAATCCTTAATCCTCAATCTTCAATCCCGAATCCCCTGTACTCAATCTTCAATCCTCAATGCTCAATCCTCAATCCTCAATCCTCAGTCCTCAGTCCTCAATCTTCAATACTCAAACCTCAATCCTCAACCGTCAGTCCTCATTCTCCATCCTCAATCCTCAATCCTCAATTCTCAATCTTCAATCCCCAATACTCAATCTTCAATCCTCAATCCTCAATCCTCAATCCTCAATCCTCAATCCTCAATCCTCAGGCATCAATACTCAATCTTCAATACTCAATCCTCAATCCTCAATCCTCAATCCTCAATCCTCAACCATCAATCCTCATTCCTCAAACCTCAATCCTCAACCCTCAGTCCTCATCCTCAATTCTCAATTCTCAATCCTCAATCCTCAATCCTCAATCTTCAATCCTCAATAATCAATCTCCGATCCAAGATCCTCAATCCCCAATCTTCAATCGTTAATCCTCAATATTCAATGCTCAATCCCCAGTCATCAATCTTCAATCCTCAATGCTCAATCCTTAATCCTCAATCCTCAGTCCTCAATCCCCAATCCTCAATCCTCAAACCTCAATCCTCAACCGTCAGTCCTCGTCCTCAATCCTCAAACCTCAACCCTTAATCCTCAATATTCAATCATCAATACTCAATCTTCAATCCTCAATCCTCAAACCTCAATCCTCAACCCTCATTCTTCAACCCTATATACCCAATCCTCAATCTTCAATCCTCAATCCTCATTCCTCAAACCTCAATCGTCAACCATCAGTCCTCATACTCAATTCTCAATCCTCAATCCTCAATCCTCAATCTTCAATCGTCAATAATCAATCTCCAATCCTCAATCCTCAATCCTCGATCCTCAATCCTCAGGCATTAATACTCAATCTTCAATACTCAATCTTCAATCCTCAATCCTCAATCCTCAATCCTCAAACATCAATCCTCAATCCTCAATATTCAATCATCAATACTCAATCTTCAATCGTCAATCCTCAATCCTCAATCCTCAATCCTCAATCCTCAATCCTCAATCGTCAATCCTCAATCCTCAATCCTCAATCCTCAATCCTCAATCCTCAATCCTCAATCCACAATCCTCTACCTTCAATACTCAATCTACAATATTCAATCCTCAATCCTTAGTCCTCAATCCACAATGCTTAACCTTCAATACTCAATACTCAATCTACAATCCTCAAACCTCAATCCTCAATCCTCAAACCTCAATCCTCTACCCTCAGTCCTCAATCCCCAATCCTCAATCCTCAAACCTCAATCCTCAACCGTCAGTCCTCGTCCTCAATCCTCAAACCTCAATCCTCAATCCTCAATCCTCAATATTCAATCATCAATCTTCAATCCTCAATCCTCAATCCTCAATCCTAATTCCTCAATCCTCATTCTTCAATCCTCAATACCCAATCCTCAATTTCAATCCTCAATCCTCAATCCTCAATTCTCAATCCTCAATCCTCAGTCCTCAGTCCTCAAACCGCAATCCTCATCCCTCAGCCCTCATCCTCCATCCTCAATCCTCAATCCTCAATCCTCAAACCTCAATCCTCAATCCTCAATAATCAATCATCAATACTCAATCTTCAATCCTCAATCCTCAAACCTCAATCCTCAATCCTCAATCCTCAATCGTCAATCCCCATTCCTCAAACCTCAATCCTCAACCCTCAGTCTTCATCCTCAATTCTCAATTCTCAATCCTCAATCCTCAATCCTTAATCTTCAATCCTCAATAATCAATCTCCGATTCTAGGTCCTCAATCCCCAACCTTCAATCGTTAATCCTCAATCTTCAATCCTCAATCCCCAGTCATCAATCTTCAATCCTCAATGCTCAATCCTCAATCCTCAATCCTCAGTCCTCAATCCCCAATCCTCAATCCTCAAACCTCAATCCTCAACCGTCAGTCCTCGTCCTCAATCCTCAAACCTCAATCCTCAATACTCAATATTCAATCATCAATACTCAATCTTCAATCCTCAATCCTCAAACCTCAATCCTTAATCCTCATTCTTCAACCCTAAATACACAATCCTCAATCTCCAATCCTCAATCCTCATTCCTCAAACCTCAATCCTCAACCCTCAGTCCTCATGCTCAATTCTCAATCCTCAATCCTCAATCCTCAATCTTCAATCGTCAATAATCAATCTCCAATCCTCAATCCTCAACCCTCGATCCTCAATCCTCAGGCATCAATGCTCAATCTTCAATACTCAATCTTCAATCCTCAATCCTCAATCCTCAATCCTCAAACCTCAATCCTCAATCCTCAATATTCAATCATCAATACTCAATCTTCAATCGTCAATCCTCAATCCTCAATCCTCAATCCTCAATCCTCAATCCTCAATCCTCAATCCTCAATCCTCAATCCTCAATCTTCAACCCTGAATCCTCATTCCTCAATACTCAATCCTCAATCTTCAATCCTCAATACTGAGTCTTCAATCCTCAATCCTCAATCTTCAATACTCAATCCTCAATCCTCAATCCTCAATCCTCAATCCTCAATATTCCATCCTCAATACCCACTCCTCAATCTTCAATCCTCAATCCTCAATCCTCAATCCTAATTCCTCAATGCTCATTCTTCAAACCTCAATACCCAATCCTCAATTTCAATCCTCAATCCTCAATCCTCAATTCTCAATCCTCAATCCTCAGTCCTCAGTCCTCAAACCGCAATCCTCAACCCTCAGCCCTCATCCTCCATCCTCAATCCTCAATCCTCAATGCTCAATCTTCAATCCTCAATTCTCAATCTTCAATCCTCGATCCTGAATCGCCAATCCACAATCCTCAATCCTCAGGCATCAATACTCAATCTTCAAAACTCAATCCCCAGTCATCAATCTTCAATCCTCAATGTTCAATCCTCAATCCTCAATCCTCAGTCCTCAATCCCCAATCCTCAATCCTCAAACCTCAATCCTCAACCGTAAGTCCTCGTCCTCAATCCTCAAACCTCAATCCTCAATCCTCAATATTCAATCATCAATCTTCAATCCTCAATCCTCAATCCTCAATCCTAATTCCTCAATCCTCATTCTTCAATCCTCAATACCCAATCCTCAATTTCAATCCTCAATCCTGAATCCTCAATTCTCAATCCTCAATCCTCAACCTTCAATCCTCAATAATCAATCTCCAATTCTAGATCCTCAATCCCCAATCTTCAATCCTCAATCCTCAATCCTCAATCCCGAATCCCCTGTACACAATCTTCAATCCTCAATGCGCAATCCTCAATCCTCAATCCTCAGTCCTCAGTCCTCAATCTTCAATACTCAAACCTCAATCCTCAACCGTCAGTCCTCATTCTCCATCCTCAATCCTCAATCCTCAATCCTCAATCTTCAATCCCCAATACTCAATCTTCAATCCTCAATCCTCAATCCTCAATCCTCAATCCTCAATCCTCAGGCATCAATACTCAATCTTCAATACTCAATCCTCAATCCTCAATCCCCAATCCTCAATCCTCAACCATCAATCCTCATTCCTCAAACCTCAAACCTCAACCCTCAGTCCTCATCCTCAATTCTCAATTCTCAATCCCCAATCCTCAATCCTCAATCTTCAATCCTCAATAATCAATATCCGATCCTAGATCCTCAATCCCCAATCTTCAATCGTCAATCCTCAATCTTCACTCCTCAATCCCCAGTCATCAATCTTCAATCCTCAATGCTCAATCCTCAATCCTCAATCCTCAGACATCAATCCCCAATCCTCAATCCTCAAACCTCAATCCTCAACCGTCAGTCCTCGTCCTCAATCCTCAAAGCTCAATCCTCAATCCTCAATATTCAATCATCAATACTCAATCTTCAATCCTCAATCCTCAAACCTCAATCCTCAATCCTCAATCCTCAATCCTCAATCCCCATTCCTCAAACCTCAATCCTCAACCCTCAGTCCTCATCCTCAATTCTCAATTCTCAATCCTCAATCCTCAATCCTTAATCTTCAATCCTCAATAATCAATCTCCGATTCTAGGTCCTCAATCCCCAACCTTCAATCGTTAATCCTCAATCTTCAGTCCTCAATCCCCAGTCATCAATCTTCAATCCTCAATGCTCAATCCTCAATCCTCAATCCTCAGTCATCAATCCCCAATCCTCAATCCTCAAACCTCAATCCTCAACCGTCAGTCCTCGTCCTCAATCCTCAAACCTCAATCCTCAATCCTCAATATTCAATCATCAATACTCAATCTTCAATCCTCAATCCTCAAACCTCAATCCTCAATCCTCAATCCTCAGTCCTCAATCCCCAATCCTCAATTTCCAATCCTCAATCCTCAATCCTCAATCCTCAATCCACAATCCTCAACCATCAATAATCAATAATCAATCTCCAATCCTAGATCCTCAATCCTCAATCCTCAATCCTCAGTCCTCAATCCTCAATCCTCATTCTTCAATCCTCAATACCTAATCCTCAATCTTCAATCCTCAAACATCAATCCTCAATTCTCAATCCTCAATCCTCAGTCCTCAGTCGTCAATCCTCAATCCCCGAGCCTTAGCCCTCATCCTCAATCCTCAGTCTTCAATCCTCAATCCTCAAACCTAAATCCTCTACCGTCAGACCTCGTCCTCAATCCTCAAACCTCAATCCTCAATCCTCAATATTCAATCATCAATACTCAATCTTCAATCCTGAATCCTCAATCCTCAATCCTCAATCCTCAATCCTCAATCCTGAATATTCAATCATCAATACTCAATCTTCAATCCTCAATCTTCAATCCTCAATACTCAATCTTCAATCCTCAATGCTCAATCCTCAATCCTCAATCCTCAATCCTCAGGCATCAATACTCAATCTACAGTATTCAATCCTCAATCCTTAATCCTCAATCCACAATCCACAACCTTCAATACTCAATACTCAATCTTCAATCCTCAATCCTGAATCCTCAATCCTCAATCCTCAATCCTCAATCCTCAATATTCAATCCTCAATACTCAGTCTTCAATCATCAATCCTCAATCCTCAATTCTCAGTCGTCAATCCTCAGTCATCAATCCTCAATCTTCAACACTCAATCGTCAATCCTTAGTCCTCAATCCTCAATCCTCAATCCTCGTTCCTCAAACCTCAATCCTCAACCCTCAGTCTTCATCCTCAATTCTCAATTCTCAATCCTCAATCCTCAATCCTCAATCCTCAATCATCAATCCTCAATCCTTAATCCTCACTCCTCAGTACTCAATCCTCTATCCTCAATCTTCAATTCTCAATACTCAATCTTCAATCCTCATTCCTCAATCCTCAATCCTCAATCCTCAATCCTCAATCCTCAATCCTCATTCTTCAATCCTCAATACCCAGTCCTTAATCTTCAATCCTCAATCCTCAATCCTCAATTCTCAATCGTCAATCCTCAATCCCCAGACCTCAAACATCAATACTCAACCCTCAGTCCTCGTCCTCAATCCACAACCCTCAATCCTCAATCCTCAATCTTCAATCATCAATATTCAATCTTCAGTCCTCAATCCTCAATCCTCAACCCTCAATCCTCAATCCTCAATGTACAATCCGCAATACCCAATCCTCAATCTTCAATCCTCAATTCTCAATCCTCAATCCTCAATTCTCAATACTCAGTCCTCAATTCTCAGTCCTCAAACCTCAATCCTGAATCCACAATCCTGAATCCTCAATCTTCAGTCCTCAGTCCTCAACAATCAATCGTCAATTCTCAGTCCTCAATAGAATATCATCAATTCACAAATTTCAATACTCAATACTCAATCTGCAATCTTCAAATCTCTATCCACAAACATCAATTCTCATCACTCAACCCTCAACACTCAGTCCCCAATCCTCAATCTTCAATCGTCAATCCTCAATCCTCAATTCTCAATCCTCAATCCTCAATCCTCAATCCTCAATATTCAATCCTCAATACTCAATCTTCAATCATCATCCTCAATCCTCAATTCTCAGTGGTCAATCCTCAGTCATCAATCCTCAATCTTCAATACTCAATCGTCAATCCTTAGTCCTCAATCCTCAATCCTCAATCCTCGTTCCTCAAACCTCAATACTCAGTCCTCAGTCCTCAAACCTCAGCGCTCAATCCTCAATCCTCTATCATCAATCCTCAATATTCAATACTCAATACTCAATCCTCAATCCTCAAACCTCAATCCTCAAACCTCAATCCTCAATCCTCATTCCTCAATCCTCAATCTTCAATCCTCAATCTTCAATCCTCAATACTCAATCTTCAATCCTCAATCCTCAATCCTCAATCCTCAATCCTCAATTCCCAGGCATCAATACTCAATCTACAATACTCAATCCTCAATCCTTAATCCTCAATCCACAAACCTCAACCTTCAATACTCAATACTCAATCTTCAATCCTCAATCCTCAATCCTCAATCCTCAATCCTCAATCCTCAATCCTCAATATTCAATCCTCAATACTCAATCTTCAATCATCATCCTCAATCCTCAATTCTCAGTGGTCAATCCTCAGTCATCAATCCTCAATCTTCAATACTCAATCGTCAATCCTTAGTCCTCAATCCTCAATCCTCAATCCTCGTTCCTCAAACCTCAATCCTCAACCCTCAGTCTTCATCCTCAATTCCCAATTCTCAATCTTCAATACTCAATACTCAATCCTCAATCCTCAAACCTCAATCCTCAATCCTCATTCCTCAATCCTCAATACCCAATCCTCAATCCTCAATCCTCACTCCTCAATCCTCAATATTCAATCATCAATACTCAATCTTCAATCCTCAATCTTCAATCCTCAATACTCAATCTTCAATCCTCAATCCTCAATCCTCAATCCTCAATCCTCAATCCTGAATATTCAATCATCAATACTCAATCTTCAATCCTCAATCTTCAATCCTCAATACTCAATCTTCAATCCTCAATGCTCAATCCTCAATCCTCAATCCTCAATCCTCAGGCATCAATACTCAATCTACAGTATTCAATCCTCAATCCTTAATCCTCAATCCACAATCCACAACCTTCAATACTCAATACTCAATCTTCAATCCTCAATCCTGAATCCTCAATCCTCAATCCTCAATCCTCAATCCTCAATATTCAATCCTCAATACTCAGTCTTCAATCATCAATCCTCAATCCTCAATTCTCAGTCGTCAATCCTCAGTCATCAATCCTCAATCTTCAACACTCAATCGTCAATCCTTAGTCCTCAATCCTCAATCCTCAATCCTCGTTCCTCAAACCACAATCCTCAACCCTCAGTCTTCATCCTCAATTCTCAATTCTCAATCCTCAATCCTCAATCCTCAATCCTCAATCATCAATCCTCAATCCTTAATCCTCACTCCTCAGTACTCAATCCTCTATCCTCAATCTTCAATTCTCAATACTCAATCTTCAATCCTCATTCCTCAATCCTCAATCCTCAATCCTCAATCCTCAATCCTCAATCCTCATTCTTCAATCCTCAATACCCAGTCCTTAATCTTCAATCCTCAATCCTCAATCCTCAATTCTCAATCGTCAATCCTCAATCCCCAGACCTCAAACATCAATACTCAACCCTCAGTCCTCGTCATCAATCCACAACCCTCAATCCTCAATCCTCAATCTTCAATCATCAATATTCAATCTTCAGTCCTCAATCCTCAATCCTCAACCCTCAATCCTCAATCCTCAATGTACAATCCGCAATACCCAATCCTCAATCTTCAATCCTCAATTCTCAATCCTCAATCCTCAATTCTCAATACTCAGTCCTCAATTCTCAGTCCTCAAACCTCAATCCTGAATCCACAATCCTGAATCCTCAATCTTCAGTCCTCAGTCCTCAACAATCAATCGTCAATCCTCAGTCCTCAATAGAATATCATCAATTCACAAATTTCAATACTCAATACTCAATCTGCAATCTTCAAATCTCTATCCACAAACATCAATTCTCATCACTCAACCCTCAACACTCAGTCCCCAATCCTCAATCTTCAATCGTCAATCCTCAATCCTCAATTCTCAATCCTCAATCCTCAATCCTCAATCCTCAATATTCAATCCTCAATACTCAATCTTCAATCATCATCCTCAATCCTCAATTCTCAGTGGTCAATCCTCAGTCATCAATCCTCAATCTTCAATACTCAATCGTCAATCCTTAGTCCTCAATCCTCAATCCTCAATCCTCGTTCCTCAAACCTCAATACTCAGTCCTCAGTCCTCAAACCTCAGCGCTCAATCCTCAATCCTCTATCATCAATCCTCAATATTCAATACTCAATACTCAATCCTCAATCCTCAAACCTCAATCCTCAATCCTCATTCCTCAATCCTCAATCTTCAATCCTCAATCTTCAATCCTCAATACTCAATCTTCAATCCTCAATCCTCAATCCTCAATCCTCAATCCTCAATTCCCAGGCATCAATACTCAATCTACAATACTCAATCCTCAATCCTTAATCCTCAATCCACAAACCTCAACCTTCAATACTCAATACTCAATCTTCAATCCTCAATCCTCAATCCTCAATCCTCAATCCTCAATCCTCAATCCTCAATATTCAATCCTCAATACTCAATCTTCAATCATCATCCTCAATCCTCAATTCTCAGTGGTCAATCCTCAGTCATCAATCCTCAATCTTCAATACTCAATCGTCAATCCTTAGTCCTCAATCCTCAATCCTCAATCCTCGTTCCTCAAACCTCAATCCTCAACCCTCAGTCTTCATCCTCAATTCCCAATTCTCAATCTTCAATACTCAATACTCAATCCTCAATCCTCAAACCTCAATCCTCAATCCTCATTCCTCAATCCTCAATACCCAATCCTCAATCCTCAATCCTCACTCCTCAATCCTCAATATTCAATCATCAATACTCAATCTTCAATCCTCAATCTTCAATCCTCAATACTCAATCTTCAATCCTCAATCCTCAATCCTCAATCCTCAATCCTCAATTCCCAGGCATCAATACTCAATCTACAATATTCAATCCTCAATCCTTAATCCTCAATCCACAATCCTCAACCTTCAATACTCAATACTAAATCTTCAATCCTCAATCCTCAATCCTCAATCCTCAATCCTCAATCCTCAATCCTCAATATTCAATCCTCAATACTCAATCTTCAATCATCATCCTCAATCCTCAATTCTCAGTCGTCAATCCTCAGTCATCAATCCTCAATCTTCAATACTCAATCGTCAATCCTTAGTCCTCAATCCTCAATCCTCAATCCTCAATCCTCGTTCCTCAAACCTCAATCCTCAACCCTCAGTCTTCATCCTCAATCCTCAAACCTCAATCCTCAATCCTCAAAATTCAATCATCAATACTCAATCTTCAATCCTCAATCCTCAAACCTCAATCCTCAATCCTCATTCTTCAATCCTAAATACCCAATCCTCAATCTTCAATCCTCAATCCTTAATCCTCAATTCTCAATCCTCAATCCTTAATCCTCAGACCTCAAACATCAATATTCAATCCTCAGTCCTCGTCCTGAATCCACAACCCTCAATCCTCAGTCCTCAATGTTCAATCATCAATATTCAACCTTCAATCCTCAATCCTCAATCCTCAATCCTCAACCCTCAATCCTCAATCTTAAACCCTGAATCCTCAATCCTCAATACTCAATCCTCAATCTTCAATCCTCAATACTCAATCTGCAATCCTCAATCCTCAATCCTCAATCCTCAATCCTCAATCCTCAATCTTCAATCCTCAACACTCAATCTTCAAACCTCAATCCTCAATCCTCAAACCTCAATCCTCATTCTTCAATCCTCAATACCCAATCCTCAATCCTCAATCCTCAATCCTCAATCCTCAATCCTCAATCCTCAATCCTCAATCCTCAATCCTCAATCCTCAATCCTCAATCCTCAATCCTCAATCCTCAATCCTCAATCCTCAATATTCAATCATCAATACTCAATCTTCAATCATCAATCTTCAATCCTCAATACTCAATCTTCAATCCTCAATCCTCAATCCTCAATCCTCAATCCTCAATCCTCAGGCATCAATACTCAATCTACAGTATTCAATCCTCAATCCTTAATCCTCAATCCACAATCCACAACCTTCAATACTCAATACTCAATCTTCAATCCTCAATCCTGAATCCTCAATCCTCAATCCTCAATCCTCAATCCTCAATATTCAATCCTCAATACTCAATCTTCAATCATCAATCCTCAATCCTCAATTCTCAGTCGTCAATCCTCAGTCATCAATCCTCAATCTTCAACACTCAATCGTCAATCCTTAGTCCTCAATCCTCAATCCTCAATCCTCGTTCCTCAAACCTCAATCCTCAACCCTCAGTCTTCATCCTCAATTCTCAATTCTCAATCCTCAATCCTCAATCCTCAATCCTCAATCATCAATCCTCAATCCTTAATCCTCACTCCTCAGTACTCAATCCTCTATCCTCAATCTTCAATTGTCAATACTCAATCTTCAATCCTCATTCCTCAATCCTCAATCCTCAATCCTCAATCTTCAATCCTCAATACTCAATCTGCAATCCTCAATCCTCAAACCTCAATCCTCAATCCTCATTCCTCAATACCCAATCCTCAATCTTCAATCCTCAATCCTCAATCCTCAATTCTCAATCCTCAATCCTTAATCCTCAGACCTCAAACATCAATATTCAACCCTCAGTCCTCGTCCTCAATCCACAACCCTCAATCCTCAGTCCTCAATATTCAATCATCAATATTCAATCTTCAATCCTCAATCCTCAATCCTCAATCCTCAATCCTCAATCCTCAATCTTCAATTCTCAAACCTCAATCCTCAATACTCAATTATCAATCTTCAATCCTCAATACTCAATCCTCAATCCTCAATACTCAATCTTCAATCCTCAATCCTCAATCCTCAATCCTCAATCCTCATCCTTCAATCCTCAATACCCAATCCTCAATCTTCAATCCTCAATCCTCAGTCCTCAATCCTCAATCCTCAATCCTCATTCTTCAATCCTCAATACCCAGTCCTCAATCTTCAATCCTCAATCCTCAATCCTCAATTCTCAATCGTCAATCCTCAATCCCCAGACCTCAAACATCAATACTCAACCCTCAGTCCTCGTCCTCAATCCACAACCCTCAATCCTCAATCCTCAATCTTCAATCATCAATATTCAATCTTCAGTCCTCAATCCTCAATCCTCAATCCTCAATCCTCAATCCTCAATGTACAATCCGCAATACCCAATCCTCAATCTTCAATCCTCAATCCTCAATCCTCAATCCTCAATTCTCAATACTCAGTCCTCAACCGTAAGTCCTCGTCCTCAATCCTCAAACCTCAATCCTCAATCCTCAATATTCAATCATCAATCTTCAATCCTCAATCCTCAATCCTCAATCTTAATTCCTCAATCCTCATTCTTCAATCCTCAATACCCAATCCTCAATTTCAATCCTCAATCCTGAATCCTCAATTCTCAATCCTCAATCCTCAACCTTCAATCCTCAATAATCAATCTCCAATTCTAGATCCTCAATCCCCAATCTTCAATCCTCAATCCTCAATCCTCAATCGCGAATCCCCTGTACTCAATCCTCAATACTCAATCTGCAATCCTCAATCCTCAAACCTCAATCCTCAATCCTCATTCCTCAATACCCAATCCTCAATCTTCAATCCTCAATCCTCAATCCTCAATTCTCAATCCTCAATCCTTAATCCTCAGACCTCAAACATCAATATTCAACCCTCAGTCCTCGTCCTCAATCCACAACCCTCAATCCTCAGTCCTCAATATTCAATCATCAATATTCAATCTTCAATCCTCAATCCTCAATCCTCAATCCTCAATCCTCAATCCTCAATCTTCAATTCTCAAACCTCAATCCTCAATACTCAATTCTCAATCTTCAATCCTCAATACTCAATCTTCAATCCTCAATCCTCAATCCTCAATCCTCAATCCTCAATCCTCAATCCTCAGGCATCAATACTCAATCTACAGTATTCAATCCTCAATCCTTAATCCTCAAACCACAATCCACAACCTTCAATACTCAATACTCAATCTTCAATTCTCAATCCTGAATCCTCAATCCTCAATCCTCAATCCTCAATCCTCAATATTCAATCCTCAGTACTCAATCTTCAATCATCAATCCTCAATTCTCAATCCTCAATCCTCAGTCCTCTGTCCTCAAACCTCAATCCTATACCCTCAGCCCTCATCCTCCATCCTCAATCCTCAATCTTCAATGCTCAATCTTATATCCTCAATATTCAATCTTCAATCCTCAATCCTCAATCCTCAATCCTCAATCCTCAGTCCTCAGTGATCAATACTCAATCTTCAATACCCAATCCTCAATCTTCAATCCTCAATCCTCAATACTCAATTCTCAATCCTCAATCCTTAATCCCCAGACATCAAACATCAATATTCAACCCTCAGTCCTCGTCCTCAATCCACAACCCTCAATCCTCAGTCCTCAATATTCAGTCATCAATATTCAATCTTCAATCCTCAATCCTCAATCCTCAATCCTCAATCCTCAATCCTCAATCTTCAACCCTGAATCCTCATTCCTCAATACTCAATCCGCAATCTTCAATCCTCAATACTCAGTCTTCAATCCTCAATCCTCAATGCTCAATCATCAATCCTCAATCTTCAATCCTCAACACTCAACCTTCAATCCTCAATCCTCAATCCTCAATCCTCAATCCTCTTTCTTCAATCCCTAATACCCAATCCTCAATTTCAATCCTCAATCCTCAATCCTCATTTCTCAATCCTCAATCCTCAACCTTCGGCCCTCATCCTCCATCCTCAGTACTCAATCCTCTATCCTCAATCTTCAATCCTCAATACCCAATCTTCAATCCTCATTCCTCAATCCTCAATCCTCAATCCTCAATCTTCAATCCTCAATACTCAATCTGCAATCCTCAATCCTCAAACCTCAATCCTCTATCCTCATTCCTCAATCCTCAATACCCAATCCTCAATCCTCAATCCTCAATCCTCAATCCTCAATATTCAATCATCAATACTCAATCTTCAATCCTCAATCTTCAATCCTCAATACTCAATCTTCAATCCTCAATCCTCAATCCTCAATCCTCAGTCCTCAATTCCCAGGCATCAATACTCAATCTACAATATTCAATCCTCAATCCTTAATCCTCAATCCACAATACTCAACCTTCAATACTCAATACTCAATCTTCAATTCTCAATCCTCAATCCTCAATCCTCAATCCTCAATCCTCAATCCTCAATCTTCAATTCTCAAACCTCAATCCTCAATACTCAATTCTCAATCTTCAATCCTCAATCCTCAATCCTCAATCCTCAATCCTCAATCCTCAATCCTCAATCCTCAACCCTCAATACACAATCCTCAACCTTTAATACTCAATAATCAATCTCCAATCCTAGATCCTCAATCCTCAATCCTCAATCCTCAATAATCAATCCTCATTCTTCAATCCTCAATACTCAATCCTCAATCTTCAACCCTCAAGCATCAATCCTCAATTATCAATCCTCAATCCTCAGTCCTCAGTCGTCGAACCTCAATCCCCGACCCTTAGCACTCATCCTCAATCCTCAGTCCTCAATCCTCAATCCTCAAACCTAAATCCTCTACCGTCAGTCCTCGTCCTCAATCCTCAAACCTCAATCCTCAATCCTCAATATTCAATCCTCAATACTCAATCGTCAATCCTCAATCCTCAATCCTCAATCCTCAATCCTCAACCCTCAGGCATCAATACTCAATCTACAATATTCAATCCTCAAGCCTTAATCCTCAATCCACAATGCTCAACCTTCAATACTCAATACTCAATCTACAATCCTCAATCCTCAATCCTCAATCCTCAATCCTCAATCCTCAATATTCAATCCTCAATACTCAATCTTCAATCATCTATCCTGAATACTCAATTCTCAGTCGTCAATCCTCAGTCATCAATCCTCAATCTTCAATACTCAACCGTCAATCCTTAGCCCTCAATCCTCAATCCTCAATCCTCGTTCTTCAATCCTAAATACCCAATCCTCAATCTTCAATCCTCAATCCTCAATCCTCAATTCTCAATCCTCAATCCTTAATCCTCAGACCTCAAACATCAATATTCAATCCTCAGTCCTCGTCCTCAATACACAACCCTCAATCCTCAGTCCTCAATATTCAATCATCAATATTCAATCTTCAATCCTCAATCCTCAATCCTCAATCCTCAACCCTCAATCCTCAATCTTCAACCCTGAATCCTCAATCCTCAATACTCAATCCTCAATCTTCAATCCTCAATTCTCAATCTTCAATCCTCAATCCTCAAACCTCAATCCTCAATCCTCAATATTCAATCATCAATACTCAATCTTCAATCCTGAATCCTCAATCCTCAATCCTCAATCCTCAATCCTCAATCCTCAATATTCAATCATCAATACTCAATCTTCAATCCTCAATCTTCAATCCTCAATACTCAATCTTCAATCCTCAATCCTCAGTCCTCAATCCTCAATCCTCAATCCTCAGGCATCAATACTCAATCTACAGTATTCAATCCTCAATCCTTAATCCTCAAACCACAATCCACAACCTTCAATACTCAATACTCAATCTTCAATTCTCAATCCTGAATCCTCAATCCTCAATCCTCAATCCACAACCCTCAATATTCAATCCTCAATACTCAATCTTCAATCATCAATCCTCAATTCTCAATCCTCAATCCTCAGTCCTCTGTCCTCAAACCTCAATCCTATACCCTCAGCCCTCATCCTCCATCCTCAATCCTCAATCTTCAATGCTCAATCTTATATCCTCAATATTCAATCGTCAATCCTCAATCCTCAATCCTCAATCCTCAATCCTCAGTCCTCAGTGATCAATACTCAATCTTCAATACCCAATCCTCAATCTTCAATCCTCAATCCTCAATACTCAATTCTCAATCCTCAATCCTTAATCCCCAGACATCAAACATCAATATTCAACCCTCAGTCCTCGTCCTCAATCCACAACCCTCAATCCTCAGTCCTCAATATTCAATCATCAATATTCAATCTTCAATCCTCAATCCTCAATCCTCAATCCTCAATCCTCAATCCTCAATCTTCAACCCTGAATCCTCATTCCTCAATACTCAATCCGCAATCTTCAATCCTCAATACTCAGTCTTCAATCCTCAATCCTCAATGCTCAATCCTCAATCCTCAATCTTCAATCCTCAACACTCAACCTTCAATCCTCAATCCTCAATCCTCAATCCTCAATCCTCTTTCTTCAATCCTCAATACCCAATCCTCAATTTCAATCCTCAATCCTCAATCCTCATTTCTCAATCCTCAATCCTCAACCCTCGGCCCTCATCCTCCATCCTCAGTACTCAATCCTCTATCCTCAATCTTCAATCCTCAATACCCAATCTTCAATCCTCATTCCTCAATCCTCAATCCTCAATCCTCAATCTTCAATCCTCAATACTCAATCTGCAATCCTCAATCCTCAAACCTCAATCCTCTATCCTCATTCCTCAATCCTCAATACCCAATCCTCAATCCTCAATCCTCAATCCTCAATCATCAATATTCAATCATCAATACTCAATCTTCAATCCTCAATCTTCAATCCTCAATACTCAATCTTCAATCCTCAATCCTCAATCCTCAATCCTCAGTCCTCAATTCCCAGGCATCAATACTCAATCTACAATATTCAATCCTCAATCCTTAATCCTCAATCCACAATACTCAACCTTCAATACTCAATACTCAATCTTCAATCCTCAATCCTCAATCCTCAATGCTCAATCCTCAATCCTCAATCCTCAATATTCAATCCTCAATACTCAATCTTCAATCATCATCCTCAATCCTCAATTGTCAGTCGTCAATCCTCAGTCATCAATCCTCAATCTTCAATACTCAATCGTCAATCCTTAGTCCTCAATCCTCAATCCTCAATCCTCGTTCCTCAAACCTCAATCCTCAACCCTCAGTCTTCATCTTCAATCCTCAAACCTCAATCCTCAATCCTCAATATTCAATCATCAATACTCAATCTTCAATCCTCAGTCCTCGTCCTCAATCCACAACCCTCAATCCTCAGTCCTCAATGTTCAATCATCAATATTCAATCTTCTATCCTCAATCCTCAATCCTCAATCCTCAACCCTCAATCCTCAATCTTCAACCCTGAATCCTCAATCCTCAATACTCAATCCTCAATCGTCAATCCTCAATACTCAATCTTCAATCCTCAATCCTCAATCCTCAGTCCTCAATCCTCAATCTTCAATCCTCGATCCTCAATCCTCAATCCTCAATCCTCAAACCTCAATCCTCAATCCTCAATCCCCAATCCTCAATCCACAATCCTCAACCATCAATAATCAATAATCAATCTCCAATCCTAGATCCTCAATCCTCAATCCTCAGTCCTCAATCCTCAGTCCTCAGTCGTCAATCCTCAATCCCAGAGCCTTAGCACTCATCCTCAATCCTCAGTCTTCAATCCTCAATCCTCAAACCTAAATCCTCTACCGTCAGTCCTCGTCCTCAATCCTCAAACCTCAATCCTCAATCCTCAATATTCAATCATCAATACTCAATCTTCAATCCTGAATCCTCAATCCTCAATCCTCAATCCTCAATCCTCAATCCTCAATATTCAATCATCAATACTCAATCTTCAATCCTCAATATTCAATCCTCAATCCTTAATCCTCACTCCTCAGTACTCAATCCTCTATCCTCAATCTTGAATTGTCAATACTCAATCTTCAATCCTCATTCCTCAATCCTCAATCCTCAATCCTCAATCTTCAATCCTCAATACTCAATCTGCAATCCTCAATCCTCAAACCTCAATCCTCAATCCTCATTCCTCAATACCCATTCCTCAATCTCCAATCCTCAATCCTCAATCCTCAATTCTCAATCCTCAATCCTTAATCCTCAGACCTCAAACATTAATATTCAACCCTCAGTCCTCGTCCTCAATCCACAACCCTCAATCCTCAGTCCTCAATATTCAATCATCAATATTCAATCTTCAATACTCAATCCTCAATCCTCAATCCTCAATCCTCAATCCTCAACCCTCAATCTTCAATCCTCAAACCTCAATCCTCAATACTCAATCCTCAATCTTCAATCCTCAATACTCAATCCTCAATCCTCAATACTCAATCTTCAATCCTCAATCCTCAATCCTCAATCCTCAATCTTCAATCATCATCCTCAATCCTCAATTCTCAATCCTCAGTCCTCAGTGATCAATACTCAATCTTCAATACCCAATCCTCAATCTTCAATCCTCAATCCTCAATACTCAATCCTCAATCCTCAATCCTCAATATTCAATCCTCAATACTCAATCTTCAATCATCATCCTCAATCCTCAATTCTCAATCCTCAGTCCTCAGTGATCAATACTCAATCTTCAATACCCAATCCTCAATCTTCAATCCTCAATCCTCAATACTCAATTCTCAATCCTCAATCCTTAATCCCCAGACATCAAACATCAATATTCAACCCTCAGTCCTCGTCCTCAATCCACAACCCTCAATCCTCAGTCCTCAATATTCAATCATCAATATTCAATCTTCAATCCTCAATCCTCAATCCTCAATCCTCAATCCTCAATCCTCAATCCTCAATCCTCAATCTTCAACCCTGAATCCTCATTCCTCAATACTCAATCCGCAATCTTCAATCCTCAATACCCAATCCTCAATCCTCAATCCTCAATCCTCAATCCTCAATATTCAATCATCAATACTCAATCTTCAATCCTCAATCTTCAATCCTCAATACTCAATCTTCAATCCTCAATCCTCAATCCTCAATCCTCAGTCCTCAATTCCCAGGCATCAATACTCAATCTACAATATTCAATCCTCAATCCTTAATCCTCAATCCACAATACTCAACCTTCAATACTCAATACTCAATCTTCAATCCTCAATCCTCAATCCTCAATGCTCAATCCTCAATCCTCAATCCTCAATATTCAATCCTCAATACTCAATCTTCAATCATCATCCTCAATCCTCAATTGTCAGTCGTCAATCCTCAGTCATCAATCCTCAATCTTCAATACTCAATCGTCAATCCTTAGTCCTCAATCCTCAATCCTCAATCCTCGTTCCTCAAACCTCAATCCTCAACCCTCAGTCTTCATCTTCAATCCTCAAACCTCAATCCTCAATCCTCAATATTCAATCATCAATACTCAATCTTCAATCCTCAGTCCTCGTCCTCAATCCACAACCCTCAATCCTCAGTCCTCAATGTTCAATCATCAATATTCAATCTTCTATCCTCAATCCTCAATCCTCAATCCTCAACCCTCAATCCTCAATCTTCAACCCTGAATCCTCAATCCTCAATACTCAATCCTCAATCGTCAATCCTCAATACTCAATCTTCAATCCTCAATCCTCAATCCTCAGTCCTCAATCCTCAATCTTCAATCCTCAACACTCAATCTTCAATCCTCAATCCTCAATCCTCAATCCTCAATCCTCATTCTTCAATCCTCAATACCCAATCCTCAATCCTCAATCCTCAATCCTCAATCCTCAATCCTCGATCCTCAATCCTCAATCCTCAATCCTCAAACCTCAATCCTCAATCCTCAATCCCCAATCCTCAATCCACAATCCTCAACCATCAATAATCAATAATCAATCTCCAATCCTAGATCCTCAATCCTCAATCCTCAGTCCTCAATCCTCAATCCTCATTCTTCAATCCTCAATACCTAATCCTCAAACATCAATCCTCAATTCTCAATCCTCAATCCTCAGTCCTCAGTCGTCAATCCTCAATCCCCGAGCCTTAGCACTCATCCTCAATCCTCAGTCTTCAATCCTCAATCCTCAAACCTAAATCCTCTACCGTCAGTCCTCGTCCTCAATCCTCAAACCTCAATCCTCAATCCTCAATATTCAATCATCAATACTCAATCTTCAATCCTGAATCCTCAATCCTCAATCCTCAATCCTCAATCCTCAATCCTCAATATTCAATCATCAATACTCAATCTTCAATCCTCAATATTCAATCCTCAATACTCAATCTTCAATCCTCAATGCTCAATCCTCAATCCTCAATCCTCAATCCTCAGGCATCAATACTCAATCTACAGTATTCAATCCTCAATCCTTAATCCTCAATCCACAATCCACAACCTTCAATACTCAATACTCAATCTTCAATCCTCAATCCTGAATCCTCAATCCTCAATCCTCAATCCTCAATCCTCAATATTCAATCCTCAATACTCAGTCTTCAATCATCAATCCTCAATCCTCAATTCTCAGTCGTCAATCCTCAGTCATCAATCCTCAATCTTCAACACTCAATCGTCAATCCTTAGTCCTCAATCCTCAATCCTCAATCCTCGTTCCTCAAACGTCAATCCTCAACACTCAGTCTTCATTCTCAATTCTCAATTCTCAATCCTCAATCCTCAATCCTCAATCCTCAATCATCAATCCTCAATCCTTAATCCTCACTCCTCAGTACTCAATCCTCTATCCTCAATCTTGAATTGTCAATACTCAATCTTCAATCCTCATTCCTCAATCCTCAATCCTCAATCCTCAATCTTCAATCCTCAATACTCAATCTGCAATCCTCAATCCTCAAACCTCAATCCTCAATCCTCATTCCTCAATACCCAATCCTCAATCTCCAATCCTCAATCCTCAATCCTCAATTCTCAATCCTCAATCCTTAATCCTCAGACCTCAAACATCAATATTCAACCCTCAGTCCTCGTCCTCAATCCACAACCCTCAATCCTCAGTCCTCAATATTCAATCATTAATATTCAATCTTCAATACTCAATCCTCAATCCTCAATCCTCAATCCTCAATCCTCAATCCTCAATCTTCAATCCTCAAACCTCAATCCTCAATACTCAATCCTCAATCTTCAATCCTCAATACGCAATCCTCAATCCTCAATACTCAATCTTCAATCCTCAATCCTCAATCCTCAATCCTCAATCCTCATCCTTCAATCCTCAATACCCAATCCTCAATCTTCAATCCTCAATCCTCAGTCCTCAATCCTCAATCCTCAATCCTCAATCCTCATTCTTCAATCCTCAATACCCAGTCCTCAATCTACAATCCTCAATCCTCAATCCTCAATTCTCAATCGTCAATCCTCAATCCCCAGACCTCAAACATCAATACTCAACCCTCAGTCCTCGTCCTCAATCCACAACCCTCAATCCTCAATCCTCAATCTTCAATCATCAATATTCAATCTTCAGTCCTCAATCCTCAATCCTCAATCCTCAATCCTCAGACCTGAAACCTCAATCCTCAACTCTCAGCCCTCAACCTCAATCCTCAATCCTCAATCCTCAATCCTCAATCCTCAATGTTCAAACCTCAATACCCAATCCTCAATCCTGAATCCTCAATCTTCAGCCCTCAGTCCTCTTAAATCAATTGTCAATCCTCAGTCCTCAATAGAATATCCTCAATTCACAGTTTTCAATACTCAATCCCCATTCTTCACTCTTCAAATCTCAATCCACAAATATCAATTCTCATCACTAAACCATCATCACTCAGTCCTCAATCTTCAATCCTCAATCCTCAATCCTCAACCTTCAATCCTCAATAATGAATCTTCAATCATCAATCCTCAATCCTCAATCCTCAATCCTCAATCTTGAATATTCAATCCTCAGTCCCCAATCCTCAATCTTCAATCCTCAGTCCTCAATCCTCAATCCTCAATTCTCAATACTCAGTCCTCAGTCCTCAAACCTCAGCGCTCAATCCTCAATCCTCTATCATCAATCCTCAATCTTCAATACTCAATACTCAATCCTCAATCCTCAAACCTCAATCCTCAATCCTCATTCCTCAATCCTCAATACCCAATCCTCAATCCTCAATCCTCACTCCTCAATCCTCAATATTCAATCATCAATGCTCAATCTTCACTCCTCAATCTTCAATCCTCAATACTCAATCTTCAATCCTCAATCCTCAATCCTCAATCCTCAATCCTCAATCCTCAATCCTCAATTCCCAGGCATCAATACTCAATCTACAATATTCAATCCTCAATCCTTAATCCTCAATCCACAATCCTCAACCTTCAATACTCAATACTCAATCTTCAATCCTCAATCCTCAATCCTCAATCCTCAATCCTCAATCCTCAATCCTCAATATTCAATCCTCAATACTCAATCTTCAATCATCATCCTCAATCCTCAATTCTCAGTCGTCAATCCTCAGTCATCAATCCTCAATCTTCAATACTCAATCGTCAATCCTTAGCCCTCAATCCTCAATCCTCAATCCTCGTTCCTCAAACCTCAATCCTCAACCCTCAGTCTTCATCCTCAATCCTCAAACCTCAATCCTCAATCCTCAATATTCAATCATCAATACTCAATCTTCAATCCTCAATCCTCAAACCTCAATCCTCAATCCTCATTCTTCAATCCTAAATACCCAATACTCAATCTTCAATCCTCAATCCTCAATCCTCAATTCTCAATCCTCAATCCTTAATCCTCAGACCTCAAACATCAATATTCAATCCTCAGTCCTCGTCCTCAATCCACAACCCTCAATCCTCAGTCCTCAATGTTCAATCATCAATATTCAATCTTCAATCCTCAATCCTCAATCCTCAATCCTCAACCCTCAATCCTCAATCTTCAACCGTGAATCCTCAACCCTCAATACTCAATCCTCAATCTTCAATCCTCAATACTCAATCTTCAATCCTCAATCCTCAATCCTCAATCCTCAATCCTCAATCCTCAATCTTCAATCCTCAACACTCAATCTTCAATCCTCAATCCTCAATCCTCAATCCTCAATCCTCAATCCTCATTCTTCAATCCTCAATACCCAATCCTCAATCCTCAACCCTCAATCCTCAATCCTCAATCCTCAATCCTCAATCCTCAATCCTCAATCCTCAATCCTCAATCCTCAATCCTCAATCCTCAATCCACAATCCTCAACCTTCAATAATCAATAATCAATCTCCAGTCCTAGATCCTCAATCCTCAATCCTCAATCCTCAATCCTCAACCCTCATTCTTCAATCCTCAATACCTAATCCTCAATCTTCAATCCTCAAACATCATTCCTCAATTCTCAATCCTCAATCCTCAGTCCTCAGTCGTCAATGCTCAATCCCCGAGCCTTAGCACTCATCCTCAATCCTCAGTCTTCAATCCTCAATCCTCAAACCTAAATCCTCTACCGTCAGCCCTCGTCCTCAATCCTCAAACCTCAATCCTCAATCCTCAATACTCAATCTTCAATCCTCAATCTTCAATCCTCAATACTCAATCTTCAATCCTCAATCCTCAATACTCAATCCTCAATCCTCAATCCTCAGGCATCAATACTCAATCTACAGTATTCAATCCTCAATCCTTAATCCTCAATCCACAATCCACAACCTTCAATACTCAATACTCAATCTTCAATCCTCAATACTGAATCCTCAATCCTCAATCCTCAATCCTCAATCCTCAATATTCAATCCTCAATACTCAATCTTCAATCATCAATCCTCAATCCTCAATTCTCAGTCGTCAATCCTCAGTCATCAATCCTCAATCTTCAACACTCAATCGTCAATCCTTAGTCCTCAATCCTCAATCCTCAATCCTCGTTCCTCAAACCTCAATCCTCAACCCTCAGTCTTCATCCTCAATTCTCAATTCTCAATCCTCAATCCTCAATCCTCAATCCTCAATCATCAATCCTCACTCCTTAATCCTCACTCCTCAGTACTCAATCCTCTATCCTCAATCTTCAATTGTCAATACTCAATCTTCAATCCTCATTCCTCAATCCTCAATCCTCAATCCTCAATCTTCAATCCTCAATACTCAATCTGCAATCCTCAATCCTCAAACCTCAATCCTCAATCCTCATTCCTCAATACCCAATCCTCAATCTTCAATCCTCAATCCTCAATCCTCAATTCTCAATCCTCAATCCTTAATCCTCAGACCTCAAACATCAATATTCAACCCTCAGTCCTCGTCCTCAATCCACAACCCTCAATCCTCAGTCCTCCATATTCAATCATCAATATTCAATCTTCAATCCTCAATCCTCAATCCTCAATCCTCAATCCTCAATCCTCAATCTTCAATCCTCAAACCTCAATCCTCAATACTCAATTCTCAATCTTCAATCCTCAATACTCAATCCTCAATCCTCAATACTCAATCTTCAATCCTCAATCCTCAATCCTCAATCCTCAATCCTCATCCTTCAATCCTCAATACCCAATCCTCAATCTTCAATCCTCAATCCTCAGTCCTCAATCCTCAATCCTCAATCCTCATTCTTCAATCCTCAATACCCAGTCCTCAATCTTCAATCCTCAATCCTCAATCCTCAATTCTCAATCGTCAATCCTCAATCCCCAGACCTCAAACATCAATACTCAACCCTCAGTCCTCGTCCTCAATCCACAACCCTCAATCCTCAATCCTCAATCTTCAATCATCAATATTCAATCTTCAGTCCTCAATCCTCAATCCTCAATCCTCAATCCTCAATCCTCAATGTACAATCCGCAATACCCAATCCTCAATCTTCAATCCTCAATCCTCAATCCTCAATCCTCAATCCTCAATTCTCAATCCTCAATCCTTAATCCTCAGACCTCAAACATCAATATTCAATCCTCAGTCCTCGTCCTCAATCCACAACCCTCAATCCTCAGTCCTCAATATTCAATCATCAATATTCAATCTTCAATCCTCAATCCTCAATCCTCAATCCTCAACCCTCAATCCTCAATCTTCAACCCTGAATCCTCAATCCTCAATACTCAATCCTCAATCTTCAATCCTCAATACTCAATCTTCAATCCTCAATCCTCAATCCTCAATCCTCAATCCACAATCTTCAATCCTCAACACTCAATCTTCAATCCTCAATCCTCAATCCTCAATCCTCAACCCTCAATCCTCAATCTTCAACCGTGAATCCTCAACCCTCAATACTCAATCCTCAATCTTCAATCCTCAATACTCAATCTTCAATCCTCAATCCTCAATCCTCAATCCTCAATCCTCAATCCTCAATCTTCAATCCTCAACACTCAATCTTCAATCCTCAATCCTCAATCCTCAATCCTCAATCCTCAATCCTCATTCTTCAATCCTCAATACCCAATCCTCAATCCTCAACCCTCAATCCTCAATCCTCAATCCTCAATCCTCAATCCTCAATCCTCAATCCTCAATCCTCAATCCTCAATCCTCAATCCTCAATCCACAATCCTCAACCTTCAATAATCAATAATCAATCTCCAGTCCTAGATCCTCAATCCTCAATCCTCAATCCTCAATCCTCAACCCTCATTCTTCAATCCTCAATACCTAATCCTCAATCTTCAATCCTCAAACATCATTCCTCAATTCTCAATCCTCAATCCTCAGTCCTCAGTCGTCAATGCTCAATCCCCGAGCCTTAGCACTCATCCTCAATCCTCAGTCTTCAATCCTCAATCCTCAAACCTAAATCCTCTACCGTCAGCCCTCGTCCTCAATCCTCAAACCTCAATCCTCAATCCTCAATACTCAATCTTCAATCCTCAATCTTCAATCCTCAATACTCAATCTTCACTCCTCAATCCTCAATATTCAATCCTCAATACTCAATCTTCAATCATCAATCCTCAATCCTCAATTCTCAGTCGTCAATCCTCAGTCATCAATCCTCAATCTTCAACACTCAATCGTCAATCCTTAGTCCTCAATCCTCAATCCTCAATCCTCGTTCCTCAAACCTCAATCCTCAACCCTCAGTCTTCATCCTCAATTCTCAATTCTCAATCCTCAATCCTCAATCCTCAATCCTCAGTCATCAATCCTCACTCCTTAATCCTCACTCCTCAGTACTCAATCCTCTATCCTCAATCTTCAATTGTCAATACTCAATCTTCAATCCTCATTCCTCAATCCTCAATCCTCAATCCTCAATCTTCAATCCTCAATACTCAATCTGCAATCCTCAATCCTCAAACCTCAATCCTCAATCCTCATTCCTCAATACCCAATCCTCAATCTTCAATCCTCAATCCTCAATCCTCAATTCTCAATCCTCAATCCTTAATCCTCAGACCTCAAACATCAATATTCAACCCTCAGTCCTCGTCCTCAATCCACAACCCTCAATCCTCAGTCCTCCATATTCAATCATCAATATTCAATCTTCAATCCTCAATCCTCAATCCTCAATCCTCAATCCTCAATCCTCAATCATCAATCCTCAAACCTCAATCCTCAATACTCAATTCTCAATCTTCAATCCTCAATACTCAATCCTCAATCCTCAATACTCAATCTTCAATCCTCAATCCTCAATCCTCAATCCTCAATCCTCATCCTTCAATCCTCAATACCCAATCCTCAATCTTCAATCCTCAATCCTCAGTCCTCAATCCTCAATCCTCAATCCTCATTCTTCAATCCTCAATACCCAGTCCTCAATCTTCAATCCTCAATCCTCAATCCTCAATTCTCAATCGTCAATCCTCAATCCCCAGACCTCAAACATCAATACTCAACCCTCAGTCCTCGTCCTCAATCCACAACCCTCAATCCTCAATCCTCAATCTTCAATCATCAATATTCAATCTTCAGTCCTCAATCCTCAATCCTCAATCCTCAATCCTCAATCCTCAATGTACAATCCGCAATACCCAATCCTCAATCTTCAATCCTCAATCCTCAATCCTCAATCCTCAATCCTCAATTCTCAATCCTCAATCCTTAATCCTCAGACCTCAAACATCAATATTCAATCCTCAGTCCTCGTCCTCAATCCACAACCCTCAATCCTCAGTCCTCAATATTCAATCATCAATATTCAATCTTCAATCCTCAATCCTCAATCCTCAATCCTCAACCCTCAATCCTCAATCTTCAACCCTGAATCCTCAATCCTCAATACTCAATCCTCAATCTTCAATCCTCAATACTCAATCTTCAATCCTCAATCCTCAATCCTCAATCCTCAATCCACAATCTTCAATCCTCAACGCTCAATCTTCAATCCTCAATCCTCAATCCTCAATCCTCAATCCTCATTCTTCAATCCTCAATACCCAATCCTCAATCTTCAATCCTCAATCCTCAATCCTCAATCCTAATTCCTCAATCCTCATTCTTCAATCCTCAATACCCAATCCTCAATTTCAATCCTCAATCCTCAATCCTCGATCCTCAATCCTCAATCGTCAATCCTCAATCCTCAATCCTCAATCTTCAATCCTCAATCCTCAATCCTCAGTCCTCAATCCTCAATCTTCAATCCTCAACACTCAATCTTCAATCCTCAATCCTCAATCCTCAATCCTAGATCCTCAATCCTCAATCCTCAATTCTCAATCCTCAATCCTCAATCCTCAATCCTCAATCCACAATCTTCAATCCTCAACACTCAATCTTCAATCCTCAATCCTCAATCCTCAATCCTCAATCCTCATTCTTCAATCCTCAATACCCAATCCTCAATCTTCAATCCTCAATCCTCAATCCTCAATCCTAATTCCTCAATCCTCATTCTTCAATCCTCAATACCCAATCCTCAATTTCAATCCTCAATCCTCAATCCTCGATCCTCAATCCTCAATCGTCAATCCTCAATCCTCAATCCTCAATCTTCAATCCTCAATTCTCAATCCTCAGTCCTCAGTGATCAATACTCAATCTTCAATACCCAATCCTCAATCTTCAATCCTCAATCCTCAATACTCAATCCTCAATCCTCAATCCTCAATATTCAATCCTCAATACTCAATCTTCAATCATCATCCTCAATCCTCAATTCTCAATCCTCAGTCCTCAGTGATCAATACTCAATCTTCAATACCCAATCCTCAATCTTCAATCCTCAATCCTCAATACTCAATTCTCAATCCTCAATCCTTAATCCCCAGACATCAAACATCAATATTCAACCCTCAGTCCTCGTCCTCAATCCACAACCCTCAATCCTCAGTCCTCAATATTCAATCATCAATATTCAATCTTCAATCCTCAATCCTCAATCCTCAATCCTCAATCCTCAATCCTCAATCCTCAATCCTCAATCTTCAACCCTGAATCCTCATTCCTCAATACTCAATCCGCAATCTTCAATCCTCAATACCCAATCCTCAATCCTCAGTCCTCAATCCTCAATCTTCAATCCTCAACACTCAATCTTCAATCCTCAATCCTCAATCCTCAATCCTCAATCCTCATTCTTCAATCCTCAATACCCAATCCTCAATCCTCAATCCTCAATCCTCAATCCTCAATCCTCGATCCTCAATCCTCAATCCTCAATCCTCAAACCTCAATCCTCAATCCTCAATCCCCAATCCTCAATCCACAATCCTCAACCATCAATAATCAATAATCAATCTCCAATCCTAGATCCTCAATCCTCAATCCTCAGTCCTCAATCCTCAATCCTCATTCTTCAATCCTCAATACCTAATCCTCAAACATCAATCCTCAATTCTCAATCCTCAATCCTCAGTCCTCAGTCGTCAATCCTCAATCCCCGAGCCTTAGCACTCATCCTCAATCCTCAGTCTTCAATCCTCAATCCTCAAACCTAAATCCTCTACCGTCAGTCCTCGTCCTCAATCCTCAAACCTCAATCCTCAATCCTCAATATTCAATCATCAATACTCAATCTTCAATCCTGAATCCTCAATCCTCAATCCTCAATCCTCAATCCTCAATCCTCAATATTCAATCATCAATACTCAATCTTCAATCCTCAATATTCAATCCTCAATACTCAATCTTCAATCCTCAATGCTCAATCCTCAATCCTCAATCCTCAATCCTCAGGCATCAATACTCAATCTACAGTATTCAATCCTCAATCCTTAATCCTCAATCCACAATCCACAACCTTCAATACTCAATACTCAATCTTCAATCCTCAATCCTGAATCCTCAATCCTCAATCCTCAATCCTCAATCCTCAATATTCAATCCTCAATACTCAGTCTTCAATCATCAATCCTCAATCCTCAATTCTCAGTCGTCAATCCTCAGTCATCAATCCTCAATCTTCAACACCCAATCGTCAATCCTTAGTCCTCAATCCTCAATCCTCAATCCTCGTTCCTCAAACCTCAATCCTCAACACTCAGTCTTCATTCTCAATTCTCAATTCTCAATCCTCAATCCTCAATCCTCAATCCTCAATCATCAATCCTCAATCCTTAATCCTCACTCCTCAGTACTCAATCCTCTATCCTCAATCTTGAATTGTCAATACTCAATCTTCAATCCTCATTCCTCAATCCTCAATCCTCAATCCTCAATCTTCAATCCTCAATACTCAATCTGCAATCCTCAATCCTCAAACCTCAATCCTCAATCCTCATTCCTCAATACCCAATCCTCAATCTCCAATCCTCAATCCTCAATCCTCAATTCTCAATCCTCAATCCTTAATCCTCAGACCTCAAACATCAATATTCAACCCTCAGTCCTCGTCCTCAATCCACAACCCTCAATCCTCAGTCCTCAATATTCAATCATTAATATTCAATCTTCAATACTCAATCCTCAATCCTCAATCCTCAATCCTCAATCCTCAATCCTCAATCTTCAATCCTCAAACCTCAATCCTCAATACTCAATCCTCAATCTTCAATCCTCAATACGCAATCCTCAATCCTCAATACTCAATCTTCAATCCTCAATCCTCAATCCTCAATCCTCAATCCTCATCCTTCAATCCTCAATACCCAATCCTCAATCTTCAATCCTCAATCCTCAGTCCTCAATCCTCAATCCTCAATCCTCAATCCTCATTCTTCAATCCTCAATACCCAGTCCTCAATCTACAATCCTCAATCCTCAATCCTCAATTCTCAATCGTCAATCCTCAATCCCCAGACCTCAAACATCAATACTCAACCCTCAGTCCTCGTCCTCAATCCACAACCCTCAATCCTCAATCCTCAATCTTCAATCATCAATATTCAATCTTCAGTCCTCAATCCTCAATCCTCAATCCTCAATCCTCAGACCTGAAACCTCAATCCTCAACTCTCAGCCCTCAACCTCAATCCTCAATCCTCAATCCTCAATCCTCAATCCTCAATGTTCAAACCTCAATACCCAATCCTCAATCCTGAATCCTCAATCTTCAGCCCTCAGTCCTCTTAAATCAATTGTCAATCCTCAGTCCTCAATAGAATATCCTCAATTCACAGTTTTCAATACTCAATCCCCATTCTTCACTCTTCAAATCTCAATCCACAAATATCAATTCTCATCACTAAACCATCATCACTCAGTCCTCAATCTTCAATCCTCAATCCTCAATCCTCAACCTTCAATCCTCAATAATGAATCTTCAATCATCAATCCTCAATCCTCAATCCTCAATCCTCAATCTTGAATATTCAATCCTCAGTCCCCAATCCTCAATCTTCAATCCTCAGTCCTCAATCCTCAATCCTCAATTCTCAATACTCAGTCCTCAGTCCTCAAACCTCAGCGCTCAATCCTCAATCCTCTATCATCAATCCTCAATCTTCAATACTCAATACTCAATCCTCAATCCTCAAACCTCAATCCTCAATCCTCATTCCTCAATCCTCAATACCCAATCCTCAATCCTCAATCCTCACTCCTCAATCCTCAATATTCAATCATCAATGCTCAATCTTCACTCCTCAATCTTCAATCCTCAATACTCAATCTTCAATCCTCAATCCTCAATCCTCAATCCTCAATCCTCAATCCTCAATCCTCAATTCCCAGGCATCAATACTCAATCTACAATATTCAATCCTCAATCCTTAATCCTCAATCCACAATCCTCAACCTTCAATACTCAATACTCAATCTTCAATCCTCAATCCTCAATCCTCAATCCTCAATCCTCAATCCTCAATCCTCAATATTCAATCCTCAATACTCAATCTTCAATCATCATCCTCAATCCTCAATTCTCAGTCGTCAATCCTCAGTCATCAATCCTCAATCTTCAATACTCAATCGTCAATCCTTAGTCCTCAATCCTCAATCCTCAATCCTCGTTCCTCAAACCTCAATCCTCAACCCTCAGTCTTCATCCTCAATCCTCAAACCTCAATCCTCAATCCTCAATATTCAATCATCAATACTCAATCTTCAATCCTCAATCCTCAAACCTCAATCCTCAATCCTCATTCTTCAATCCTAAATACCCAATACTCAATCTTCAATCCTCAATCCTCAATCCTCAATTCTCAATCCTCAATCCTTAATCCTCAGACCTCAAACATCAATATTCAATCCTCAGTCCTCGTCCTCAATCCACAACCCTCAATCCTCAGTCCTCAATGTTCAATCATCAATATTCAATCTTCAATCCTCAATCCTCAATCCTCAATCCTCAACCCTCAATCCTCAATCTTCAACCGTGAATCCTCAACCCTCAATACTCAATCCTCAATCTTCAATCCTCAATACTCAATCTTCAATCCTCAATCCTCAATCCTCAATCCTCAATCCTCAATCCTCAATCCTCAATCCTCAATCCTCAACCCTCATTCTTCAATCCTCAATACCTAATCCTCAATCTTCAATCCTCAAACATCATTCCTCAATTCTCAATCCTCAATCCTCAGTCCTCAGTCGTCAATGCTCAATCCCCGAGCCTTAGCACTCATCCTCAATCCTCAGTCTTCAATCCTCAATCCTCAAACCTAAATCCTCTACCGTCAGCCCTCGTCCTCAATCCTCAAACCTCAATCCTCAATCCTCAATACTCAATCTTCAATCCTCAATCTTCAATCCTCAATACTCAATCTTCAATCCTCAATCCTCAATACTCAATCCTCAATCCTCAATCCTCAGGCATCAATACTCAATCTACAGTATTCAATCCTCAATCCTTAATCCTCAATCCACAATCCACAACCTTCAATACTCAATACTCAATCTTCAATCCTCAATACTGAATCCTCAATCCTCAATCCTCAATCCTCAATCCTCAATATTCAATCCTCAATACTCAATCTTCAATCATCAATCCTCAATCCTCAATTCTCAGTCGTCAATCCTCAGTCATCAATCCTCAATCTTCAACACTCAATCGTCAATCCTTAGTCCTCAATCCTCAATCCTCAATCCTCGTTCCTCAAACCTCAATCCTCAACCCTCAGTCTTCATCCTCAATTCTCAATTCTCAATCCTCAATCCTCAATCCTCAATCCTCAATCATCAATCCTCACTCCTTAATCCTCACTCCTCAGTACTCAATCCTCTATCCTCAATCTTCAATTGTCAATACTCAATCTTCAATCCTCATTCCTCAATCCTCAATCCTCAATCCTCAATCTTCAATCCTCAATACTCAATCTGCAATCCTCAATCCTCAAACCTCAATCCTCAATCCTCATTCCTCAATACCCAATCCTCAATCTTCAATCCTCAATCCTCAATCCTCAATTCTCAATCCTCAATCCTTAATCCTCAGACCTCAAACATCAATATTCAACCCTCAGTCCTCGTCCTCAATCCACAACCCTCAATCCTCAGTCCTCCATATTCAATCATCAATATTCAATCTTCAATCCTCAATCCTCAATCCTCAATCCTCAATCCTCAATCCTCAATCTTCAATCCTCAAACCTCAATCCTCAATACTCAATTCTCAATCTTCAATCCTCAATACTCAATCCTCAATCCTCAATACTCAATCTTCAATCCTCAATCCTCAATCCTCAATCCTCAATCCTCATCCTTCAATCCTCAATACCCAATCCTCAATCTTCAATCCTCAATCCTCAGTCCTCAATCCTCAATCCTCAATCCTCATTCTTCAATCCTCAATACCCAGTCCTCAATCTTCAATCCTCAATCCTCAATCCTCAATTCTCAATCGTCAATCCTCAATCCCCAGACCTCAAACATCAATACTCAACCCTCAGTCCTCGTCCTCAATCCACAACCCTCAATCCTCAATCCTCAATCTTCAATCATCAATATTCAATCTTCAGTCCTCAATCCTCAATCCTCAATCCTCAATCCTCAATCCTCAATGTACAATCCGCAATACCCAATCCTCAATCTTCAATCCTCAATCCTCAATCCTCAATCCTCAATCCTCAATTCTCAATCCTCAATCCTTAATCCTCAGACCTCAAACATCAATATTCAATCCTCAGTCCTCGTCCTCAATCCACAACCCTCAATCCTCAGTCCTCAATATTCAATCATCAATATTCAATCTTCAATCCTCAATCCTCAATCCTCAATCCTCAACCCTCAATCCTCAATCTTCAACCCTGAATCCTCAATCCTCAATACTCAATCCTCAATCTTCAATCCTCAATACTCAATCTTCAATCCTCAATCCTCAATCCTCAATCCTCAATCCACAATCTTCAATCCTCAACACTCAATCTTCAATCCTCAATCCTCAATCCTCAATCCTCAACCCTCAATCCTCAATCTTCAACCGTGAATCCTCAACCCTCAATACTCAATCCTCAATCTTCAATCCTCAATACTCAATCTTCAATCCTCAATCCTCAATCCTCAATCCTCAATCCTCAATCCTCAATCTTCAATCCTCAACACTCAATCTTCAATCCTCAATCCTCAATCCTCAATCCTCAATCCTCAATCCTCATTCTTCAATCCTCAATACCCAATCCTCAATCCTCAACCCTCAATCCTCAATCCTCAATCCTCAATCCTCAATCCTCAATCCTCAATCCTCAATCCTCAATCCTCAATCCTCAATCCTCAATCCACAATCCTCAACCTTCAATAATCAATAATCAATCTCCAGTCCTAGATCCTCAATCCTCAATCCTCAATCCTCAATCCTCAACCCTCATTCTTCAATCCTCAATACCTAATCCTCAATCTTCAATCCTCAAACATCATTCCTCAATTCTCAATCCTCAATCCTCAGTCCTCAGTCGTCAATGCTCAATCCCCGAGCCTTAGCACTCATCCTCAATCCTCAGTCTTCAATCCTCAATCCTCAAACCTAAATCCTCTACCGTCAGCCCTCGTCCTCAATCCTCAAACCTCAATCCTCAATCCTCAATACTCAATCTTCAATCCTCAATCTTCAATCCTCAATACTCAATCTTCACTCCTCAATCCTCAATATTCAATCCTCAATACTCAATCTTCAATCATCAATCCTCAATCCTCAATTCTCAGTCGTCAATCCTCAGTCATCAATCCTCAATCTTCAACACTCAATCGTCAATCCTTAGTCCTCAATCCTCAATCCTCAATCCTCGTTCCTCAAACCTCAATCCTCAACCCTCAGTCTTCATCCTCAATTCTCAATTCTCAATCCTCAATCCTCAATCCTCAATCCTCAATCATCAATCCTCACTCCTTAATCCTCACTCCTCAGTACTCAATCCTCTATCCTCAATCTTCAATTGTCAATACTCAATCTTCAATCCTCATTCCTCAATCCTCAATCCTCAATCCTCAATCTTCAATCCTCAATACTCAATCTGCAATCCTCAATCCTCAAACCTCAATCCTCAATCCTCATTCCTCAATACCCAATCCTCAATCTTCAATCCTCAATCCTCAATCCTCAATTCTCAATCCTCAATCCTTAATCCTCAGACCTCAAACATCAATATTCAACCCTCAGTCCTCGTCCTCAATCCACAACCCTCAATCCTCAGTCCTCCATATTCAATCATCAATATTCAATCTTCAATCCTCAATCCTCAATCCTCAATCCTCAATCCTCAATCCTCAATCTTCAATCCTCAAACCTCAATCCTCAATACTCAATTCTCAATCTTCAATCCTCAATACTCAATCCTCAATCCTCAATACTCAATCTTCAATCCTCAATCCTCAATCCTCAATCCTCAATCCTCATCCTTCAATCCTCAATACCCAATCCTCAATCTTCAATCCTCAATCCTCAGTCCTCAATCCTCAATCCTCAATCCTCATTCTTCAATCCTCAATACCCAGTCCTCAATCTTCAATCCTCAATCCTCAATCCTCAATTCTCAATCGTCAATCCTCAATCCCCAGACCTCAAACATCAATACTCAACCCTCAGTCCTCGTCCTCAATCCACAACCCTCAATCCTCAATCCTCAATCTTCAATCATCAATATTCAATCTTCAGTCCTCAATCCTCAATCCTCAATCCTCAATCCTCAATCCTCAATGTACAATCCGCAATACCCAATCCTCAATCTTCAATCCTCAATCCTCAATCCTCAATCCTCAATCCTCAATTCTCAATCCTCAATCCTTAATCCTCAGACCTCAAACATCAATATTCAATCCTCAGTCCTCGTCCTCAATCCACAACCCTCAATCCTCAGTCCTCAATATTCAATCATCAATATTCAATCTTCAATCCTCAATCCTCAATCCTCAATCCTCAACCCTCAATCCTCAATCTTCAACCCTGAATCCTCAATCCTCAATACTCAATCCTCAATCTTCAATCCTCAATACTCAATCTTCAATCCTCAATCCTCAATCCTCAATCCTCAATCCACAATCTTCAATCCTCAACACTCAATCTTCAATCCTCAATCCTCAATCCTCAATCCTCAATCCTCATTCTTCAATCCTCAATACCCAATCCTCAATCTTCAATCCTCAATCCTCAATCCTCAATCCTAATTCCTCAATCCTCATTCTTCAATCCTCAATACCCAATCCTCAATTTCAATCCTCAATCCTCAATCCTCGATCCTCAATCCTCAATCGTCAATCCTCAATCCTCAATCCTCAATCCTCAATCCTCAATCCTCAATCCTCAATCCTCAATCCTCAATCCTCAATCCACAATCCTCAACCTTCAATACTCAATAATCAATCTCCAATCCTAGATCCTCAATCCTCAATCCTCAATTCTCAATCCTCAATCCTCATTCTTCAATCCTCAATACCTAATCCTCAATCTTCAATCCTCAAACATCAATCCTCAATTCTCAATCCTCAATCCTCAGTCCTCAGTCGTCAATCCTCAATCCCCGAGCCTTAGCACTCATCCTCAATCCTCAGACGTCAATCCTCAATCCTCAAACCTAAATCCTCTACCGTCAGTCCTCGTCCTCAATCCTCAAACCTCAATCCTCAATCCTCAATATTCAATCATCAATACTCAATCTTCAATCCTGAATCCTCAATCCTCAATCCTCAATCCTCAATCCTCAATCCTCAATATTCAATCATCAATACTCAATCTTCAATCCTCAATCTTCAATCCTCAATACTCAATCTTCAATCCTCAATCCTCAGTCCTCAATCCTCAATCCTCAATCCTCAGGCATCAATACTCAATCTACAGTATTCAATCCTCAATCCTTAATCCTCAAACCACAATCCACAACCTTCAATACTCAATACTCAATCTTCAATTCTCAATCCTCAATCTTCAATCCTCAAACCTCAATCCTCAATACTCAATTCTCAATCTTCAATCCTCAATACTCAATCCTCAATCCTCAATACTCAATCTTCAATCCTCAATCCTCAATCCTCAATCCTCAATCCTCATCCTTCAATCCTCAATACCCAATCCTCAATCTTCAATCCTCAATCCTCAGTCCTCAATCCTCAATCCTCAATCCTCATTCTTCAATCCTCAATACCCAGTCCTCAATCTTCAATCCTCAATCCTCAATCCTCAATTCTCAATCGTCAATCCTCAATCCCCAGACCTCAAACATCAATACTCAACCCTCAGTCCTCGTCCTCAATCCACAACCCTCAATCCTCAATCCTCAATCTTCAATCATCAATATTCAATCTTCAGTCCTCAATCCTCAATCCTCAATCCTCAATCCTCAATCCTCAATGTACAATCCGCAATACCCAATCCTCAATCTTCAATCCTCAATCCTCAATCCTCAATCCTCAACCCTCAATCCTCAATCTTCAACCCTGAATCCTCAATCCTCAATACTCAATCCTCAATCTTCAATCCTCAATACTCAATCTTCAATCCTCAATCCTCAATCCTCAATCCTCAATCCTCAATCTTCAATCCTCAACACTCAATCTTCAATCCTCAATCCTCAATCCTCAATCCTCAATCCTCATTCTTCAATCCTCAATACCCAATCTTCAATCCTCAAACCTCAATCCTCAATACTCAATTCTCAATCTTCAATCCTCAATACTCAATCCTCAATCCTCAATACTCAATCTTCAATCCTCAATCCTCAATCCTCAATCCTCAATCCTCAATCCTCATCCTTCAATCCTCAATACCCAATCCTCAATCTTCAATCCTCAATCCTCAGTCCTCAATCCTCAATCCTCAATCCTCATTCTTCAATCCTCAATACCCAGTCCTCAATCTTCAATCCTCAATCCTCAATCCTCAATTCTCAATCGTCAATCCTTAATCCCCAGACCTCAAACATCAATACTCAACCCTCAGTCCTCGTCCTCAATCCACAACCCTCAATCCTCAATCCTCAATCTTCAATCATCAATATTCAATCTTCAGTCCTCAATCCTCAATCCTCAATCCTCAATCCTCAATCCTCAATGTACAATCCGCAATACCCAATCCTCAATCTTCAATCCTCAATCCTCAATCCTCAATCCTCAATCCTCAATTCTCAATCCTCAATCCTTAATCCTCAGACCTCAAACATCAATATTCAATCCTCAGTCCTCGTCCTCAATCCACAACCCTCAATCCTCAGTCCTCAATATTCAATCATCAATATTCAATCTTCAATCCTCAATCCTCAATCCTCAATCCTCAACCCTCAATCCTCAATCTTCAACCCTGAATCCTCAATCCTCAATACTCAATCCTCAATCTTCAATCCTCAATACTCAATCTTCAATCCTCAATCCTCCATCCTCAATCCTCAATCCACAATCTTCAATCCTCAACACTCAATCTTCAATCCTCAATCCTCAATCCTCAATCCTCAATCCTCATTCTTCAATCCTCAATACCCAATCCTCAATCTTCAATCCTCAATCCTCAATCCTCAATCCTAATTCCTCAATCCTCATTCTTCAATCCTCAATACCCAATCCTCAATTTCAATCCTCAATCCTCAATCCTCGATCCTCAATCCTCAATCGTCAATCCTCAATCCTCAATCCTCAATCCTCAATCCTCAATCCTCAATCCTCAATCCTCAATCCTCAATCCTCAATCCACAATCCTCAACCTTCAATACTCAATAATCAATCTCCAATCCTAGATCCTCAATCCTCAATCCTCAATTCTCAATCCTCAATCCTCATTCTTCAATCCTCAATACCTAATCCTCAATCTTCATTCCTCAAACATCAATCCTCAATTCTCAATCCTCAATCCTCAGTCCTCAGTCGTCAATCCTCAATCCCCGAGCCTTAGCACTCATCCTCAATCCTGAGACGTCAATCCTCAATCCTCAAACCTAAATCCTCTACCGTCAGTCCTCGTCCTCAATCCTCAAACCTCAATCCTCAATCCTCAATATTCAATCATCAATACTCAATCTTCAATCCTGAATCCTCAATCCTCAATCCTCAATCCTCAATCCTCAATCCTCAATATTCAATCATCAATACTCAATCTTCAATCCTCAATCTTCAATCCTCAATACTCAATCTTCAATCCTCAATCCTCAGTCCTCAATCCTCAATCCTCAATCCTCAGGCATCAATACTCAATCTACAGTATTCAATCCTCAATCCTTAATCCTCAAACCACAATCCACAACCTTCAATACTCAATGCTCAATCTTCAATTCTCAATCCTGAATCCTCAATCCTCAATCCTCAATCCACAATCCTCAATATTCAATCCTCAATACTCAATCTTCAATCATCAATCCTCAATTCTCAATCCTCAATCCTCAGTCCTCTGTCCTCAAACCTCAATCCTATACCCTCAGCCCTCATCCTCCATCCTCAATCCTCAATCTTCAATGCTCAATCTTATATCCTCAATATTCAATCTTCAATCCTCAATCCTCAATCCTCAATCCTCAATCCTCAGTCCTCAGTGATCAATACTCAATCTTCAATACCCAATCCTCAATCTTCAATCCTCAATCCTCAATACTCAATTCTCAATCCTCAATCCTTAATCCCCAGACATCAAACATCAATATTCAACCCTCAGTCCTCGTCCTCAATCCACAACCCTCAATCCTCAGTCCTCAATATTCAATCATCAATATTCAATCTTCAATCCTCAATCCTCAATCCTCAATCCTCAATCCTCAATCCTCAATCTTCAACCCTGAATCCTCATTCCTCAATACTCAATCCGCAATCTTCAATCCTCAATACTCAGTCTTCAATCCTCAATCCTCAATGCTCAATCCTCAATCCTCAATCTTCAATCCTCAACACTCAACCTTCAATCCTCAATCCTCAATCCTCAATCCTCAATCCTCTTTCTTCAATCCTCAATACCCAATCCTCAATTTCAATCCTCAATCCTCAATCCTCATTTCTCAATCCTCAATCCTCAACCCTCGGCCCTCATCCTCCATCCTCAGTACTCAATCCTCTATCCTCAATCTTCAATCCTCAATACCCAATCTTCAATCCTCATTCCTCAATCCTCAATCTTCAATCCTCAATCTTCAATCCTCAATACTCAATCTTCAATCCTCAGTCCTCAATCCTCAATCCTCAGTCCTCAATTCCCAGGCATCAATACTCAATCTACAATATTCAATCCTCAATCCTTAATCCTCAATCCACAATACTCAACCTTCAATACTCAATACTCAATCTTCAATCCTCAATCCTCAATCCTCAATGCCCAATCCTCAATCCTCAATCCTCAATATTCAATCCTCAATACTCAATCTTCAATCATCATCCTCAATCCTCAATTGTCAGTCGTCAATCCTCAGTCATCAATCCTCAATCTTCAATACTCAATCGTCAATCCTTAGTCCTCAATCCTCAATCCTCAATCCTCGTTCCTCAAACCTCAATCCTCAACCCTCAGTCTTCATCCTCAATCCTCAAACCTCAATCCTCAATCCTCAATATTCAATCATCAATACTCAATCTTCAATCCTCAGTCCTCGTCCTCAATCCACAACCCTCAATCCTCAGTCCTCAATGTTCAATCATCAATATTCAATCTTCTATCCTCAATTCTCAATCCTCAATCCTCAACCCTCAATCCTCAATCTTCAACCCTGAATCCTCAATCCTCAATACTCAATCCTCAATCTTCAATCCTCAATACTCAATCTTCAATCCTCAATCCTCAATCCTCAATCCTCAATCCTCAATCTTCAATCCTCAACACTCAATCTTCAATCCTCAATCCTCAATCCTCAATCCTCAATCCTCATTCTTCAATCCTCAATACCCAATCCTCAATCCTCAATCCTCAATCCTCAATCCTCAATCCTCATTCTTCAATCCTCAATACCCAATCCTCAATCCTCAATCCTCAATCCTCAATCCTCAATCCTCGATCCTCAATCCTCAATCCTCAATCCTCATTCTTCAATCATCAATATTCAATCTTCAGTCCTCAATCCTCAATCCTCAATCCTCAATCCTCAATCCTCAATGTACAATCCGCAATACCCAATCCTCAATCTTCAATCCTCAATCCTCAATCCTCAATCCTCAATTCTCAATACTCAGTCCTCAATTCTCAGTCCTCAAACCTCAATCCTGAATCCACAATCCTGAATCCTCAATCTTCAGACCTCAGTCCTCAACAATCAATCGTCAATTCTCAGTCCTCAATAGAATATCATCAATTCACAAATTTCAATACTCAATACTCAATCTGCAATCTTCAAATCTCTATCCACAAACATCAATTCTCATCACTCAACCCTCAACACTCAGTCCCCAATCCTCAATCTTCAATCGTCAATCCTCAATCCTCAATTCTCAATCCTCAATCCTCAGTCCTCAGACCTGAAACCTCAATCCTCAACTCTCAGCCCTCAACCTCAATCCTCAATCCTCAATCCTCAATCCTCAATCCTCAATGTTCAAACCTCAATACCCAATCCTCAATCCTGAATCCTCAATCTTCAGCCCTCAGTCCTCTCAAATCAATTGTCAATCCTCAGTCCTCAATAGAATATCCTCAATTCACAGTTTTCAATACTCAATCCCCATTCTTCACTCTTCAAATCTCAATCCACAAATATCAATTCTCATCACTAAACCATCATCACTCAGTCCTCAATCTTCAATCCTCAATCCTCAATCCTCAACCTTCAATCCTCAATAATGAATCTTCAATCATCAATCCTCAATCCTCAATCCTCAATCCTCAATCTTGAATATTCAATCCTCAGTCCCCAATCCTCAATCTTCAATCCTCAGTCCTCAATCCTCAATCCTCAATTCTCAATACTCAGTCCTCAGTCCTCAAACCTCAGCGCTCAATCCTCAATCCTCTATCATCAATCCTCAATCTTCAATACTCAATACTCAATCCTCAATCCTCAAACCTCAATCCTCAATCCTCATTCCTCAATCCTCAATACCCAATCCTCAATCCTCAATCCTCACTCCTCAATCCTCAATTCTCAATCCTCAATCCTTAATCCTCAGACCTCAAACATCAATATTCAATCCTCAGTCCTCGTCCTCAATCCACAACCCTCAATCCTCAGTCCTCAATGTTCAATCATCAATATTCAATCTTCAATCCTCAATCCTCAATCCTCAATCCTCAACCCTCAATCCTCAATCTTCAACCGTGAATCCTCAATCCTCAATACTCAATCCTCCATCTTCAATCCTCAACACTCAATCTTCAATCCTCAATCCTCAATCCTCAATCCTCAATCCTCATTCTTCAATCCTCAATACCCAATCCGCAATCCTCAATCCTCAATCCTCAATCCTCAATCCTCAATCCTCAATCCTCAATCCTCAATCCTCAATCCTCAATCCTCAATCCTCAATCCTCAATCCACAATCCTCAACCTTCAATAATCAATAATCAATCTCCAGTCCTAGATCCTCAATCCTCAATCCTCAATCCTCAATCCTCAACCCTCATTCTTCAATCCTCAATACCTAATCCTCAATCTTCAATCCTCAAACATCATTCCTCAACTCTCAATCCTCAATCCTCAGTCCTCAGTCGTCAATCCTCAATCCCCGAGCCTTAGCACTCATCCTCAATCCTCAGTCTTCAATCCTCAATCCTCAAACCTAAATCCTCTACCGTCAGTCCTCGTCCTCAATCCTCAAACCTCAATCCTCAATCCTCAATCCTCAATGTTCAAACCTCAATACCCAATCCTCAATCGTTAATCCTCAATCCTCAAGCGTCAATCCTCAATCCTGAATCCTCAACCCTCAATCCTCAGTCCTCAAACCTCAATCCCTAATCCTCAATCCTGAATCCTCAATCTTCAGCCCCCAGTCCTCCTAAATCAATTGTCAATCCTCAGTCTTCAATAGGATATCCTCAATTCACAGTTTTCAATACTCAATCCCCATTCTTCACTCTTCAAATCTCAATCCACAAATATCAACTCTCATCACTAAACCATCATCACTCAGTCCTCAATCTTCAATCCTCAATCCTGAATCCTCAACCTTCAATCCTCAATAATGAATCTTCAATCATCAATCCTCAATCCTCAATCCTCAATCCTCAATCTTGAATATTCAATCCTCAGTCCCCAATCCTCAATCTTCAATCCTCAGTCCTCAACCCTCAATCCTCAATTCTCAATACTCAGTCCTCAGTCCTCAAACCTCAGCGCTGAATCCTCAATCCTCTATCATCAATCCTCAATCTTCAATACTCAATACTCAATCCTCAATCCTCAATCCTCAATCCTCAATCCTCAATCCTCTTTCTTCAATCCTCAATACCCAATCCTCAATTTCAATCCTCAATCCTCAATCCTCATTTCTCAATCCTCAATCCTCAACCCTCGGCCCTCATCCTCCATCCTCAGTACTCAATCCTCTATCCTCAATCTTCAATCCTCAATACCCAATCTTCAATCCTCATTCCTCAATCCTCAATCCTCAATCCTCAATCTTCAATCCTCAATACTCAATCTGCAATCCTCAATCCTCAAACCTCAATCCTCAATCCTCATTCCTCAATCCTCAATACCCAATCCTCAATCCTCAATCCTCAATCCTCAATCCTCAATCCTCAATATTCAATCCTCAATACTCAATCTTCAATCATCAATCCTCAATCCTCAATTCTCAGTCGTCAATCCACAGTCATCAATCCTCAATCTTCAATACTCAATCGTCAATCCTTAGTCCTCAATCCTCAGTCCTCAATCCTCGTTCCTCAAACCTCAATCCTCAACCCTCAGTCTTCATCCTCAATCCTCAAACCTCAATCCTCAATCCTCAATATTCAATCATCAATACTCAATCTTCAATCCTCAATCCTCAAACCTCAATCCTCTATCCTCATTCTTCAATCCTAAATACCCAATCCTCAATCTTCAATCCTCAATCCTCAATCCTCAATTCTCAATCCTCAATCCTTAATCCTCAGACCTCAAACATCAATATTCAATCCTCAGTCCTCGTCCTCAATCCACAACCCTCAATCCTCAGTCCTCAATATTCAATCATCAATATTCAATCTTCAATCCTCAATCCTCAATCCTCAATCCTCATCCCTCAATCCTCAATCTTCAACCCTGAATCCTCAATCCTCAATACTCAATCCTCAATCTTCAATCCTCAGTACTCAATCTTCAATCCTCAATCCTCAATCCTCAATCCTCAATCCTCAATCTTCAATCCTCAACACTCAATCTTCAATCCTCAATCCTCAATCCTCAATCCTCAATCCTCAATCCTCATTCTTCAATCCTCAATACCCAATCCTCAATCCTCAATCCTCAATCCTCAATACTCAATCCTCAATCCTCAATCCTCAATCCTCGATCCTCAATCCTCAATCCTCAATCCTCAATCCTCAATCCTCAATCCTCATTCTTCAATCCTCAATACCCAATCCTCAATCCTCAATCCTCAATCCTCAATACTCAATCCTCAATCCTCAATCCTCAATCCTCAATCCTCAATCCTCAATCCTCAATCCTCAATCCTCAATCCTCAATCCTCAATCCCCAACTTTCAATAATCAATAATCAATCTCCAATCCTAGATCCTCAATCCTCAATCCTCAATCCTCAATCCTCAATCCTCATTCTTCAATCCTCAATACCTAATCCTCAATCTTCAATCCTCAAACATCAATCCTCAATTCTGAATCCTCAATCCTCAGTCCTCAGTCGTCAATCCTCAATCCCCGAGCATTAGCACTCATCCTCAATCCTCAGTCTTCAATCCTCAATCCTCAAACCTAAATCCTCTACCGTCAGTCCTCGTCCTCAATCCTCAATCCTCAATATTCAATCATCAATACTCAATCTTCAATCCTGAATACTCAATCCTCAATCCTCAATCCTCAATCCTCAATCCTCAATTTTCAATCATCAATACTCAATCTTCAATCCTCAATCTTCAATCCTCAATACTCAATCTTCAATCCTCGATCCTCAATCCTCAATCCTCAATCCTCAATCCTCAGGCATCAATACTCAATCTACAGTATTCAATCCTCAATCCTTAATCCTCAATCCACAATCCACAAACTTCAATACTCAATACTCAATCTTCAATCCTCAATCCTGAATCCTCAATCCTCAATCCTCAATCCTCAATCCTCAATATTCAATCCTCAATACTCAATCTTCAATCATCAATCCTCAATCCTCAATTCTCAGTCGTCAATCCTCAGTCCTCAATGTTCAATCATCAATATTCAATCTTCAATCCTCAATCCTCAATCCTCAATCCTCAACCCTCAATCCTCAATCTTCAACCGTGAATCCTCAATCCTCAATACTCAATCCTCAATCTTCAATCCTCAACACTCAATCTTCAATCCTCAATCCTCAATCCTCAATCCTCAATCCTCATTCTTCAATCCTCAATACCCAATCCGCAATCCTCAATCCTCAATCCTCAATCCTCAATCCTCAATCCTCAATCCTCAATCCTCAACCTCAATCCTCAATCCTCAATCCTCAATCCACAATCCTCAACCTTCAATAATCAATAATCAATCTCCAGTCCTAGATCCTCAATCCTCAATCCTCAATCCTCAATCCTCAACCCTCATTCTTCAATCCTCAATACCTAATCCTCAATCTTCAATTCTCAAACATCATTCCTCAATTCTCAATCCTCAATCCTCAGTCCTCAGTCGTCAATCCTCAATCCCCGAGCCTTAGCACTCATCCTCAATCCTCAGTCTTCAATCCTCAATCCTCAAACCTAAATCCTCTACCGTCAGTCCTCGTCCTCAATCCTCAAACCTCAATCCTCAATCCTCAATCCTCAATGTTCAAACCTCAATACCCAATCCTCAATCGTTAATCCTCAATCCTCAAGCGTCAATCCTCAATCCTGAATCCTCAACCCTCAATCCTCAGTCCTCAAACCTCAATCCCTAATCCTCAATCCTGAATCCTCAATCTTCAGCCCTCAGTCCTCTTAAATCAATTGTCAATCCTCAGTCTTCAATAGGATATCCTCAATTCACAGTTTTCAATACTCAATCCCCATTCTTCACTCTTCAAATCTCAATCCACAAATATCAACTCTCATCACTAAACCATCATCACTCAGTCCTCAATCTTCAATCCTCAATCCTGAATCCTCAACCTTCAATCCTCAATAATGAATCTTCAATCATCAATCCTCAATCCTCAATCCTCAATCCTCAATCTTGAATATTCAATCCTCAGTCCCCAATCCTCAATCTTCAATCCTCAGTCCTCAACCCTCAATCCTCAATTCTCAATACTCAGTCCTCAGTCCTCAAACCTCAGCGCTGAATCCTCAATCCTCTATCATCAATCCTCAATCTTCAATACTCAATACTCAATCCTCAATCCTCAATCCTCAATCCTCAATCCTCAATCCTCTTTCTTCAATCCTCAATACCCAATCCTCAATTTCAATCCTCAATCCTCAATCCTCATTTCTCAATCCTCAATCCTCAACCCTCGGCCCTCATCCTCCATCCTCAGTACTCAATCCTCTATCCTCAATCTTCAATCCTCAATACCCAATCTTCAATCCTCATTCCTCAATCCTCAATCCTCAATCCTCAATCTTCAATCCTCAATACTCAATCTGCAATCCTCAATCCTCAAACCTCAATCCTCAATCCTCATTCCTCAATCCTCAATACCCAATCCTCAATCCTCAATCCTCAATCCTCAATCCTCAATATTCAATCATCAATACTCAATCTTCAATCCTCAATCTTCAATCCTCAATACTCAATCTTCAATCCTCAATCCTCAATCCTCAATCCTCAATCCTCAATTCCCAGGCATCGATACTCAATCTACAATATTCAATCCTCAATCCTTAACCCTCAATCCACAATCCTCAACCTTCAATACTCAATACTCAATCTTCAATCCTCAATCCTCAATCCTCAATCCTCAATCCTCAATCCTCAATCCTCAATATTCAATCCTCAATACTCAATCTTCAATCATCAATCCTCAATCCTCAATTCTCAGTCGTCAATCCACAGTCATCAATCCTCAATCTTCAATACTCAATCGTCAATCCTTAGTCCTCAATCCTCAGTCCTCAATCCTCGTTCCTCAAACCTCAATCCTCAACCCTCAGTCTTCATCCTCAATCCTCAAACCTCAATCCTCAATCCTCAATATTCAATCATCAATACTCAATCTTCAATCCTCAATCCTCAAACCTCAATCCTCTATCCTCATTCTTCAATCCTAAATACCCAATCCTCAATCTTCAATCCTCAATCCTCAATCCTCAATTCTCAATCCTCAATCCTTAATCCTCAATCCTCAATCCTCAATCCTCAATCCTCAGGCATCAATACTCAATCTACAGTATTCAATCCTCAATCCTTAATCCTCAATCCACAATCCACAAACTTCAATACTCAATACTCAATCTTCAATCCTCAATCCTGAATCCTCAATCCTCAATCCTCAATCCTCAATCCTCAATATTCAATCCTCAATACTCAATCTTCAATCATCAATCCTCAATCCTCAATTCTCAGCCGTCAATCCTCAGTCCTCAATCTTCAATCATCAATCCTCAATCCTCAATTCTCAGTCGTCAATCCTCAGTCCTCAATGTTCAATCATCAATATTCAATCTTCAATCCTCAATCCTCAATCCTCAATCCTCAACCCTCAATCCTCAATCTTCAACCGTGAATCCTCAATCCTCAATACTCAATCCTCAATCTTCAATCCTCAACACTCAATCTTCAATCCTCAATCCTCAATCCTCAATCCTAAATCCTCATTCTTCAATCCTCAATACCCAATCCGCAATCCTCAATCCTCAATCCTCAATCCTCAATCCTCAATCCTCAATCCTCAATCCTCAATCCTCAATCCTCAATCCTCAATCCTCAATCCTCAATCCTCAATCCACAATCCTCAACCTTCAATAATCAATAATCAATCTCCAGTCCTAGATCCTCAATCCTCAATCCTCAATCCTCAATCCTCAACCCTCATTCTTCAATCCTCAATACCTAATCCTCAATCTTCAATTCTCAAACATCATTCCTCAATTCTCAATCCTCAATCCTCAGTCCTCAGTCGTCAATCCTCAATCCCCGAGCCTTAGCACTCATCCTCAATCCTCAGTCTTCAATCCTCAATCCTCAAACCTAAATCCTCTACCGTCAGTCCTCGTCCTCAATCCTCAAACCTCAATCCTCAATCCTCAATCCTCAATGTTCAAACCTCAATACCCAATCCTCAATCGTTAATCCTCAATCCTCAAGCGTCAATCCTCAATCCTGAATCCTCAACCCTCAATCCTCAGTCCTCAAACCTCAATCCCTAATCCTCAATCCTGAATCCTCAATCTTCAGCCCTCAGTCCTCTTAAATCAATTGTCAATCCTCAGTCTTCAATAGGATATCCTCAATTCACAGTTTTCAATACTCAATCCCCATTCTTCACTCTTCAAATCTCAATCCACAAATATCAACTCTCATCACTAAACCATCATCACTCAGTCCTCAATCTTCAATCCTCAATCCTGAATCCTCAACCTTCAATCCTCAATAATGAATCTTCAATCATCAATCCTCAATCCTCAATCCTCAATCCTCAATCTTGAATATTCAATCCTCAGTCCCCAATCCTCAATCTTCAATCCTCAGTCCTCAACCCTCAATCCTCAATTCTCAATACTCAGTCCTCAGTCCTCAAACCTCAGCGCTGAATCCTCAATCCTCTATCATCAATCCTCAATCTTCAATACTCAATACTCAATCCTCAATCCTCAATCCTCAATCCTCAATCCTCAATCCTCTTTCTTCAATCCTCAATACCCAATCCTCAATTTCAATCCTCAATCCTCAATCCTCATTTCTCAATCCTCAATCCTCAACCCTCGGCCCTCATCCTCCATCCTCAGTACTCAATCCTCTATCCTCAATCTTCAATCCTCAATACCCAATCTTCAATCCTCATTCCTCAATCCTCAATCCTCAATCCTCAATCTTCAATCCTCAATACTCAATCTGCAATCCTCAATCCTCAAACCTCAATCCTCAATCCTCATTCCTCAATCCTCAATACCCAATCCTCAATCCTCAATCCTCAATCCTCAATCCTCAATATTCAATCATCAATACTCAATCTTCAATCCTCAATCTTCAATCCTCAATACTCAATCTTCAATCCTCAATCCTCAATCCTCAATCCTCAATCCTCAATTCCCAGGCATCAATACTCAATCTACAATATTCAATCCTCAATCCTTAACCCTCAATCCACAATCCTCAACCTTCAATACTCAATACTCAATCTTCAATCCTCAATCCTCAATCCTCAATCCTCAATCCTCAATCCTCAATCCTCAATCCTCAATATTCAATCCTCAATACTCAATCTTCAATCATCAATCCTCAATCCTCAATTCTCAGTCGTCAATCCACAGTCATCAATCCTCAATCTTCAATACTCAATCGTCAATCCTTAGTCCTCAATCCTCAGTCCTCAATCCTCGTTCCTCAAACCTCAATCCTCAACCCTCAGTCTTCATCCTCAATCCTCAAACCTCAATCCTCAATCCTCAATATTCAATCATCAATACTCAATCTTCAATCCTCAATCCTCAAACCTCAATCCTCTATCCTCATTCTTCAATCCTAAATACCCAATCCTCAATCTTCAATCCTCAATCCTCAATCCTCAATTCTCAATACTCAATCCTTAATCCTCAGACCTCAAACATCAATATTCAATCCTCAGTCCTCGTCCTCAATCCACAACCCTCAATCCTCAGTCCTCAATATTCAATCATCAATATTCAATCTTCAATCCTCAATCCTCAATCCTCAATCCTCAACCCTCAATCCTCAATCTTCAACCCTGAATCCTCAATCCTCAATACTCAATCCTCAATCTTCAATCCTCAGTACTCAATCTTCAATCCTCAATCCTCAATCCTCAATCCTCAATCCTCAATCTTCAATCCTCAACACTCAATCTTCAATCCTCAATCCTCAATCCTCAATCCTCAATCCTCATTCTTCAATCCTCAATACCCAATCCTCAATCCTCAATCCTCAATCCTCAATACTCAATCCTCAATCCTCAATCCTCAATCCTCAATCCTCAATCCTCAATCCTCAATCCTCAATCCTCAATCCTCAATCCTCAATCCTCAATCCTCAACTTTCAATAATCAATAATCAATCTCCAATCCTAGATCCTCAATCCTCAATCCTCAATCCTCAATCCTCAATCCTCATTCTTCAATCCTCAATACCTAATCCTCAATCTTCAATCCTCAAACATCAATCCTCAATTCTGAATCCTCAATCCTCAGTCCTCAGTCGTCAATCCTCAATCCCCGAGCATTAGCACTCATCCTCAATCCTCAGTCTTCAATCCTCAATCCTCAAACCTAAATCCTCTACCGTCAGTCCTCGTCCTCAATCCTCAATCCTCAATATTCAATCATCAATACTCAATCTTCAATCCTGAATACTCAATCCTCAATCCTCAATCCTCAATCCTCAATCCTCAATTTTCAATCATCAATACTCAATCTTCAATCCTCAATCTTCAATCCTCAATACTCAATCTTCAATCCTCGATCCTCAATCCTCAATCCTCAATCCTCAATCCTCAGGCATCAATACTCAATCTACAGTATTCAATCCTCAATCCTTAATCCTCAATCCACAATCCACAAACTTCAATACTCAATACTCAATCTTCAATCCTCAATCCTGAATCCTCAATCCTCAATCCTCAATCCTCAATCCTCAATATTCAATCCTCAATACTCAATCTTCAATCATCAATCCTCAATCCTCAATTCTCAGTCGTCAATCCTCAGTCATCAATCCTCAATCTTCAATACTCAATCGTCAATCCTTAGTCCTCAATCCTCAATCCTCAATCCTCGTTCCTCAAACCTCAATCCTCAACCCTCAGTCTTCATCCTCAATTCTCAATTCTCAATCCTCAATCCTCAATCCTCAATCCTCAATCATCAATCCTCAATCCTTAATCCTCACTCCTCAGTACTCAATCCTCTATCCTCAGTCTTCAATTGTCAATACTCAATCTTCAATCCTCATTCCTCAATCCTCAATCCTCAATCCTCAATCTTCAATCCTCAATACTCAATCTGCAATCCTCAATCCTCAAACCTCAATCCTCAATCCTCATTCCTCAATACCCAATCCTCAATCTTCAATTCTCAATCATCAATCCTCAATTCTCAATCCTCAATCCTTAATCCTCAATCCACAATCCTCAACCTTCAATAATCAAAAATCAATATACAATCCTAGATCCTCAATCCTCAATCCTCAATCCTCAATCCTCAATCCTCATTCTTCAATCCTCAATACCTAATCCTCAATCTTCAATCCTCAAACATCAATCCTCAATTCTCAATCCTCAATCCTCAGTCCTCAGTCGTCAATCCTCAATCCCCGAGCCTTAGCACTCATCCTCAATCCTCAGTCTTCAATCCTCAATCCTCAAACCTAAATCCTCTACCGTCAGTCCTCGTCCTCAATCCTCAAACCTCAATCCTCAATCCTCAATATTCAATCATCAATACTCAATCTTCAATCCTGAATCCTCAATCCTCAATCCTCAATCCTCAATCCTCAATCCTCAATATTCAATCATCAATCCTCAATCTTCAATACTCAATCGTCAATCCTCAGTCCTCAATCCTCAGTCCTCAATCCTCGTTCCTCAAACCTCAATCCTCAACCCTCAGTCTTCATCCTCAATCCTCAAACCTCAATCCTCAATCCTCAATATTCAATCATCAATACTCAATCTTCAATCCTCAATCCTCAAACCTCAATCCTCTATCCTCATTCTTCAACCCTAAATACCCAATCCTCAATCTTCAATCCTCAATCCTCAATCCTCAATTCTCAATCCTCAATCCTTAATCCTCAGACCTCACACATCAATATTCAATCCTCAGTCCTCGTCCTCAATCCACAACCCTCAATCCTCAGTCCTCAATGTTCAATCATCAATATTCAATCTTCAATCCTCAATCCTCAATCCTCAATCCTCAACCCTCAATCCTCAATCTTCAACCCTGAATCCTCAATCCTCAATACTCAATCCTCAATCTTCAATCCTCAGTACTCAATCTTCCATCCTCAATCCTCAATCCTCAATCCTCAATCCTCAATCTTCAATCCTCAACACTCAATCTTCAATCCTCAATCCTCAATCCTCAATCCTCAATCCTCATTCTTCAATCCTCAATACCCAATCCTCAATCCTCAATCCTCAATCCTCAATACTCAATCCTCAATCCTCAATCCTCAATCCTCAATCCTCAATCCTCAATCCTCAATCCTCAATCCTCAATCCTCAATCCTCAATCCTCAACTTTCAATAATCAATAATCAATCTCCAATCCTAGATCCTCAATCCTCAATCCTCAATCCTCAATCCTCAATCCTCATTCTTGAATCCTCAATACCTAATCCTCAATCTTCAATCCTCAAACATCAATCCTCAATTCTGAATCCTCAATCCTCAGTCCTCAGTCGTCAATCCTCAATCCCCGAGCCTTAGCACTCATCCTCAATCCTCAGTCTTCAATCCTCAATCCTCAAACCTAAATCCTCTACCGTCAGTCCTCGTCCTCAATCCTCAATCCTCAATATTCAATCATCAATACTCAATCTTCAATCCTGAATCCTCAATCCTCAATCCTCAATCCTCAATCCTCAATCCTCAATTTTCAATCATCAATACTCAATCTTCAATCCTCAATCTTCAATCCTCAATACTCAATCTTCAATCCTCGATCCTCAATCCTCAATCCTCAATCCTCAATCCTCAGGCATCAATACTCAATCTACAGTATTCAATCCTCAATCCTTAATCCTCAATCCACAATCCACAAACTTCAATACTCAATACTCAATCTTCAATCCTCACTCCTGAATCCTCAATCCTCAATCCTCAATCCTCAATCCTCAATATTCAATCCTCAATACTCAATCTTCAATCATCAATCCTCAATCCTCAATTCTCAATCCTCAATCCTTAATCCTCACTCCTCAGTACTCAATCCTCTATCCTCAGTCTTCAATTGTCAATACACAATCTTCAATCCTCATTCCTCAATCCTCAATCCTCAATCCTCAATCTTCAATCCTCAATACTCAATCTGCAATCCTCAATCCTCAAACCTCAATCCTCAATCCTCATTCCTCAATACCCAATCCTCAATCTTCAATCCTCAATCCTCAATCCTCAATTCTCAATCCTCAATCCTTAATCCTCAATCCACAATCCTCAACCTTCAATAATCAAAAATCAATATCCAATCCTAGATCCTCAATCCTGAATCCTCAATCCTCAATCCTCAATCCTCATTCTTCAATCCTCAATACCTAATCCTCAATCTTCAATCCTCAAACACCAATCCTCAATTCTCAATCCTCAATCCTCAGTCCTCAGTCGTCAATCCTCAATCCCTGAGCCTTAGCACTCATCCTCAATCCTCAGTCTTCAATCCTCAATCCTCAATCCTCGTTCCTCAAACCTCAATCCTCAACCCTCAATCCTCAATATTCAATCATCAATACTCAATCTTCAATCCTGAATCCTCAATCCTCAATCCTCAATCCTCAATCCTCAATCCTCAATATTCAATCATCAATACTCAATCTTCAATACTCAATCTTCAATCCTCAATACTCAATCTTCAATCCTCAATGCTCAATCCTCAATCCTCAATCCTCAATCCTCAGGCATCAATACTCAATCTACAGTATTCAATCCTCAATCCTTAATCCTCAATCCACAATCCACATCGTTCAATACTCAATACTCAATCTTCAATCCTCAATCCTGAATCCTCAATCCTCAATCCTCAATCCTCAATCCTCAATATTCAATCCTCAATACTCAGTCTTCAATCATCAATCCTCAATCCTCAATTCTCAGTCGTCAATCCTCAGTCATCAATCCTCAATCTTCAACACTCAATCGTCAATCCTTAGTCCTCAATCCTCAATCCTCAATCCTCGTTCCTCAAACCTCAATCCTCAACCCTCAGACTTCATCCTCAATTCTCAATTCTCAATCCTCAATCCTCATTCCTCAATCCTCAATCATCAATCCTCAATACTTAATCCTCACTCCTCAGTACTCAATCCTCTATCCTCAATCTTCAATTGTCAATACTCAATCTTCAATCCTCATTCCTCAATCCTCAATCCTCAATCCTCAATCTTCAATCCTCAATACTCAATCTGCAATCCTCAATCCTCAAACCTCAATCCTCAATCCTCATTCCTCAATACCCAATCCTCAATCTTCAATCCTCAATCCTCAATCCTCAATTCTCAATCATCAATCCTTAATCCTCAGACCTCAAACATCAATATTCAACCCTCAGTCCTCGTCCTCAATCCACAACCCTCAATCCTCAGTCCTCAATATTCAATCATCAATATTCAATCTTCAATACTCAATTCTCAATCCTCAATCCTCAATCCTCAATCCTCAATCTTCAATCCTCAAACCTCAATCCTCAATACTCAATCCTCAATCTTCAATCCTCAATACTCGATCCTCAATTCTCAATACTCAATCTTCAATCCTCAATCCTCAATCCTCAATCCTCAATCCTCATCCTTCAATCCTCAATACCCAATCCTCAATCTTCAATCCTCAATCCTCAGTCCTCAATCCTCAATCCTCAATCCTCATTCTTCAATCCTCAATACCCAGTCCTCAATCTTCAATCCTCGATCGTCAATCCTCAATTCTCAAACGTCAATCCTCAATCCCCAGACCTCAAACATCAATACTCAACCCTCAGTCCTCGTCCTCAATCCACAACCCTCAATCCTCAATCCTCAATCTTCAATCATCAATATTCAATCTTCAGTCCTCAATCCTCAATCCTCAATCCTCAATCCTCAATCCTCAATGTACAATCCGCAATACCCAATCCTCAATCTTCAATCCTCAATCCTCAATCCTCAATCCTCAATTCTCAATACTCAGTCCTCAATTCTCAGTCCTCAAACCTCAATCCTGAATCCACAATCCTGAATCCTCAATCTTCAGAGCTCAGTCCTCAACAATCAACCGTCAATTCTCAGTCCTCAATAGAATATCATCAATTCACAAATTTCAATACTCAATACTCAATCTGCAATCTTCAAATCTCTATCCACAAACATCAATTCTCATCACTCAACCCTCAACACTCAGTCCCCAATCCTCAATCTTCAATCGTCAATCCTCAATCCTCAATTCTCAATCCTCAATCCTCAGTCCTCAGACCTGAAACCTCAATCCTCAACTCTCAGCCCTCAACCTCAATCCTCAATCCTCAATCCTCAATCCTCAGTCCTCAATGTTCAAACCTCAATACCCAATCCTCAATCCTGAATCCTCAATCTTCAGCCCTCAGTCCTATTAAATCAATTGTCAATCCTCAGTCCTCAATAGAATATCCTCAATTCACAGTTTTCAATACTCAATCCCCATTCTTCGCTTTTCAAATCTCAATCCACAAATATCAATTCTCATCACTAAACCATCATCACTCAGTCCTCAATCTTCAATCCTCAATCCTCAATCCTCAACCTTCAATCCTCAATAATGAATCTTCAACCATCAATCCTCAATCCTCAATCCTCAATCCTCAATCTTGAATATTCAATCCTCAGTCCCCAATCCTCAATCTTCACTCCTCAGTCCTCAATCCTCAATCCTCAATTCTCAATACTCAGTCCTCAGTCCTCAAACCTCAGCGCTCAATCATCAATCCTCAATGCTCAATCCTCAATATTCAATCCTCAATACTCAATCTTCAATCATCATCCTCAATCCTCAATTCTCAGTCGTCAATCCTGAGTCATCAATCCTCAATCTTCAATACTCAATCGTCAATCCTTAGTCCTCAATCCTCAATCCTCAATCCTCGTTCCTCAAACCTCAATCCTCAACCCTCAGTCTTCATCCTCAATCCTCAAACCTCAATCCTCAATCCTCAATATTCAATCATCAATACTCAATCTTCAATCCTCAATCCTCAAACCTCAATCCTCAATCCTCATTCATCAATCCTAAATACCCAATCCACCATCTTCAATCCTCAATCCTCAATCCTCAATTCTCAATCCTCAATCCTTAATCCTCAGACCTCAAACATCAATATTCAATCCTCAGTCCTCGTCCTCAATCCACAACCCTCAATCCTCAGTCCTCAATGTTCAATCATCAATATTCAATCTTCAATCCTCAATCCTCAATCCTCAATCCTCAACCCTCAATCCTCAATCTTCAACCCTGAATCCTCAATCGTCAATACTCAATCCTCAATCTTCAATCCTCAATACTCAATCTTCAATCCTCAATCCTCAATCCTCAATCCTCAATCCTCAATCCTCAATCTTCAATCCTCAACACTCAATCTTCAATCCTCAATCCTCAATCCTCAATCCTCAATCCTCATTCTTCAATCCTCAATACCCAATCCTCAATCCTCAATCCTCAATCCTCAATCCTCAATCCTCAATCCTCAATCCTCAATCCTCAATCCTCAATCCTCAATCCTCAATCCTCAATCCTCAATCCTCAATCCTCAATCCTCAATCCACAATCCTCAACCTTCAATAATCAATAATCAATCTCCAATCCTAGATCCTCAATCCTCTATCCTCAATCCTCAATCCTCAATCCTCATTCTTCAATCCTCAATACCTAATCCTCAATCTTCAATCCTCAAACATCAATCCTCAATTCTCAATCCTCAATCCTCAGTCCTCAGTCGTCAATCCTCAATCCCCGAGCCTTAGCACTCATCCGCAATCCTCAGTCTTCAATCCTCAATCCTCAAACCTAAATCCCCTACCGTCAGTCCTCGTCCTCAATCCTCAAACCTCAATCCTCAATCTTCAATATTCAATCATCAATACTCAATCTTCAATCCTGAATCCTCAATCCTCAATCCTCAATCCTCAATCCTCAATCCTCAATATTCAATCATCAATACTCAATCTTCAATCATCATCCTCAATCCTCAATTCTCAGTCGTCAATCCTCAGTCATCAATCCTCAATCTTCAATACTCAATCGTCAATCCTTAGTCCTCAATCCTCAATCCTCAATCCTCGTTCCTCAAACCTCAATCCTCAACCCTCAGTCTTCATCCTCAATCCTCAAACCTCAATCCTCAATCCTCAATATTCAATCATCAATACTCAATCTTCAATCCTCAATCCTCAAACCTCAATCCTCAATCCTCATTCTTCAATCCTAAACACCCAATCCTCAATCTTCAATCCTCAATCCTCAATCCTCAATTCTCAATCCTCAATCCTTAATCCTCAGACCTCAAACATCAATATTCAATCCTCAGTCCTCGTCCTCAATCCACAACCCTCAATCCTCAGTCCTCAATGTTCAATCATCAATATTCAATCTTCAATCCTCAATCCTCAATCCTCAATCCTCAACCCTCAATCCTCAATCTTCAACCCTGAATCCTCAATCGTCAATACTCAATTCTCAATCTTCAATCCTCAATACTCAATCTTCAATCCTCAATCCTCAATCCTCAATCCTCAATCCTCAATCCTCAATCTTCAATCCTCAACACTCAATCTTCAATCCTCAATCCTCAATCCTCAATCCTCAATCCTCATTCTTCGATCCTCAATACCCAATCCTCAATCCTCAATCCTCAATCCTCAATCCTCAATCCTCAATCCTCAATCCTCAATCCTCAATCCTCAATCCTCAATCCTCAATCCTCAATCCTCAATCCTCAATCCTCAATCCACAATCCTCAACCTTCAATAATCAATCATCAATACTCAATCTTCTATCCTGAATCCTCAATCCTCAATCCTCAATCCTCAATCCTCAATCCTCAATATTCAATCATCAATACTCAATCTTCAATCCTCAATCTTCAATCCTCAATACTCAATCTTCAATCCTCAATCCTCAATCCTCAATCCTCAATCCTCAATCCTCAGGCATCAATACTCAATCTACAGTATTCAATCCTCAATCCTTAATCCTCAATCCACAATCCACAACCTTCAATACTCAATACTCAATCTTCAATCCTCAATCCTGAATACTCAATCCTCAATCCTCAATCTTCAATCCTCAGTACTCAATCTTCAATCCTCAATCCTCAATCCTCAATCCTCAATCCTCAATTCTCAATCTTCAATCCTCAACACTCAATCTTCAATCCTCAATCCTCAATCCTCAATCCTCAATCCTCATTCTTCAATCCTCAATACCCAATCCTCAATCCTCAATCCTCAATCCTCAATACTCAATCCTCCATCCTCAATCCTCAATCCTCAATCCTCAATCCTCAATCCTCAATCCTCAATCCTCAATCCTCAATCCTCAATCCTCAACCTTCAATAATCAATAATCAATCTCCAATCCTAGATCCTCAATCCTCAATCCTCAATCCTCAATCCTCAATCCTCATTCTTCAATCCTCAATACCTAATACTCAATCTTCAATCCTCAAACATCAATCCTCAATTCTCAATCCTCAATCCTCAGTCCTCAGTCGTCAATCCTCAATCCCCGAGCCTTAGCACTCATCCTCAATCCTCAGTCTTCAATCCTCAATCCTCAAACCTAAATCCTCTACCGTCAGTCCTCGTCCTCAATCCTCAATCCTCAATATTCAATCATCAATACTCAATCTTCAATCCTGAATCCTCAATCCTCAATCCTCAATCCTCAATCCTCAATCCTCAATTTTCAATCATCAATACTCAATCTTCAATCCTCAATCTTCAATCCTCAATACTCAATCTTCAATCCTCAATCCTCAATCCTCAATCCTCAATCCTCAATCCTCAGGCATCAATACTCAATCTACAGTATTCAATCCTCAATCCTTAATCCTCAATCCACAATCAACAACCTTCAATACTCAATACTCAATCTTCAATCCTCAATCCTGAATCCTCAATCCTCAATCCTCAATCCTCAATCCTCAATATTCAATCCTCAATACTCAATCTTCAATCATCAATCCTCAATCCTCAATTCTCAGTCGTCAATCCACAGTCATCAATCCTCAATCTTCAATACTCAATCGTCAATCCTTAGTCCTCAATCCTCAGTCCTCAATCCTCATTCCTCAAACCTCAATCCTCAACCCTCAGTCTTCATCCTCAATCCTCAAACCTCAATCCTCAATCCTCAATATTCAATCATCAATACTCAATCTTCAATCCTCAATCCTCAAACCTCAATCCTCTATCCTCATTCTTCAATCCTAAATACCCAATCCTCAATCTTCAATCCTCAATCCTCAATCCTCAATTCTCAATACTCAATCCTTAATCCTCAGACCTCAAACATCAATATTCAATCCTCAGTCCTCGTCCTCAATCCACAACCCTCAATCCTCAGTCCTCAATATTCAATCATCAATATTCAATCTTCAATCCTCAATCCTCAATCCTCAATCCTCAACCCTCAATCCTCAATCTTCAACCCTGAATCCTCAATCCTCAATACTCAATCCTCAATCTTCAATCCTCAGTACTCAATCTTCAATCCTCAATCCTCAATCCTCAATCCTCAATCCTCAATCTTCAATCCTCAACACTCAATCTTCAATCCTCAATCCTCAATCCTCAATCCTCAATCCTCATTCTTCAATCCTCAATACCCAATCCTCAATCCTCAATCCTCAATCCTCAATACTCAATCCTCAATCCTCAATCCTCAATCCTCAATCCTCAATCCTCAATCCTCAATCCTCAATCCTCAATCCTCAATCCTCAATCCTCAATCCTCAACTTTCAATAATCAATAATCAATCTCCAATCCTAGATCCTCAATCCTCAATCCTCAATCCTCAATCCTCAATCCTCATTCTTCAATCCTCAATACCTAATCCTCAATCTTCAATCCTCAAACATCAATCCTCAATTCTGAATCCTCAATCCTCAGTCCTCAGTCGTCAATCCTCAATCCCCGAGCATTAGCACTCATCCTCAATCCTCAGTCTTCAATCCTCAATCCTCAAACCTAAATCCTCTACCGTCAGTCCTCGTCCTCAATCCTCAATCCTCAATATTCAATCATCAATACTCAATCTTCAATCCTGAATACTCAATCCTCAATCCTCAATCCTCAATCCTCAATCCTCAATTTTCAATCATCAATACTCAATCTTCAATCCTCAATCTTCAATCCTCAATACTCAATCTTCAATCCTCGATCCTCAATCCTCAATCCTCAATCCTCAATCCTCAGGCATCAATACTCAATCTACAGTATTCAATCCTCAATCCTTAATCCTCAATCCACAATCCACAAACTTCAATACTCAATACTCAATCTTCAATCCTCAATCCTGAATCCTCAATCCTCAATCCTCAATCCTCAATCCTCAATATTCAATCCTCAATACTCAATCTTCAATCATCAATCCTCAATCCTCAATTCTCAGTCGTCAATCCTCAGTCATCAATCCTCAATCTTCAATACTCAATCGTCAATCCTTAGTCCTCAATCCTCAATCCTCAATCCTCGTTCCTCAAACCTCAATCCTCAACCCTCAGTCTTCATCCTCAATTCTCAATTCTCAATCCTCAATCCTCAATCCTCAATCCTCAATCATCAATCCTCAATCCTTAATCCTCACTCCTCAGTACTCAATCCTCTATCCTCAGTCTTCAATTGTCAATACTCAATCTTCAATCCTCATTCCTCAATCCTCAATCCTCAATCCTCAATCTTCAATCCTCAATACTCAATCTGCAATCCTCAATCCTCAAACCTCAATCCTCAATCCTCATTCCTCAATACCCAATCCTCAATCTTCAATTCTCAATCATCAATCCTCAATTCTCAATCCTCAATCCTTAATCCTCAATCCACAATCCTCAACCTTCAATAATCAAAAATCAATATACAATCCTAGATCCTCAATCCTCAATCCTCAATCCTCAATCCTCAATCCTCATTCTTCAATCCTCAATACCTAATCCTCAATCTTCAATCCTCAAACATCAATCCTCAATTCTCAATCCTCAATCCTCAGTCCTCAGTCGTCAATCCTCAATCCCCGAGCCTTAGCACTCATCCTCAATCCTCAGTCTTCAATCCTCAATCCTCAAACCTAAATCCTCTACCGTCAGTCCTCGTCCTCAATCCTCAAACCTCAATCCTCAATCCTCAATATTCAATCATCAATACTCAATCTTCAATCCTGAATCCTCAATCCTCAATCCTCAATCCTCAATCCTCAATCCTCAATATTCAATCATCAATCCTCAATCTTCAATACTCAATCGTCAATCCTCAGTCCTCAATCCTCAGTCCTCAATCCTCGTTCCTCAAACCTCAATCCTCAACCCTCAGTCTTCATCCTCAATCCTCAAACCTCAATCCTCAATCCTCAATATTCAATCATCAATACTCAATCTTCAATCCTCAATCCTCAAACCTCAATCCTCTATCCTCATTCTTCAACCCTAAATACCCAATCCTCAATCTTCAATCCTCAATCCTCAATCCTCAATTCTCAATCCTCAATCCTTAATCCTCAGACCTCACACATCAATATTCAATCCTCAGTCCTCGTCCTCAATCCACAACCCTCAATCCTCAGTCCTCAATGTTCAATCATCAATATTCAATCTTCAATCCTCAATCCTCAATCCTCAATCCTCAACCCTCAATCCTCAATCTTCAACCCTGAATCCTCAATCCTCAATACTCAATCCTCAATCTTCAATCCTCAGTACTCAATCTTCCATCCTCAATCCTCAATCCTCAATCCTCAATCCTCAATCTTCAATCCTCAACACTCAATCTTCAATCCTCAATCCTCAATCCTCAATCCTCAATCCTCATTCTTCAATCCTCAATACCCAATCCTCAATCCTCAATCCTCAATCCTCAATACTCAATCCTCAATCCTCAATCCTCAATCCTCAATCCTCAATCCTCAATCCTCAATCCTCAATCCTCAATCCTCAATCCTCAATCCTCAACTTTCAATAATCAATAATCAATCTCCAATCCTAGATCCTCAATCCTCAATCCTCAATCCTCAATCCTCAATCCTCATTCTTGAATCCTCAATACCTAATCCTCAATCTTCAATCCTCAAACATCAATCCTCAATTCTGAATCCTCAATCCTCAGTCCTCAGTCGTCAATCCTCAATCCCCGAGCCTTAGCACTCATCCTCAATCCTCAGTCTTCAATCCTCAATCCTCAAACCTAAATCCTCTACCGTCAGTCCTCGTCCTCAATCCTCAATCCTCAATATTCAATCATCAATACTCAATCTTCAATCCTGAATCCTCAATCCTCAATCCTCAATCCTCAATCCTCAATCCTCAATTTTCAATCATCAATACTCAATCTTCAATCCTCAATCTTCAATCCTCAATACTCAATCTTCAATCCTCGATCCTCAATCCTCAATCCTCAATCCTCAATCCTCAGGCATCAATACTCAATCTACAGTATTCAATCCTCAATCCTTAATCCTCAATCCACAATCCACAAACTTCAATACTCAATACTCAATCTTCAATCCTCACTCCTGAATCCTCAATCCTCAATCCTCAATCCTCAATCCTCAATATTCAATCCTCAATACTCAATCTTCAATCATCAATCCTCAATCCTCAATTCTCAATCCTCAATCCTTAATCCTCACTCCTCAGTACTCAATCCTCTATCCTCAGTCTTCAATTGTCAATACACAATCTTCAATCCTCATTCCTCAATCCTCAATCCTCAATCCTCAATCTTCAATCCTCAATACTCAATCTGCAATCCTCAATCCTCAAACCTCAATCCTCAATCCTCATTCCTCAATACCCAATCCTCAATCTTCAATCCTCAATCCTCAATCCTCAATTCTCAATCCTCAATCCTTAATCCTCAATCCACAATCCTCAACCTTCAATAATCAAAAATCAATATCCAATCCTAGATCCTCAATCCTGAATCCTCAATCCTCAATCCTCAATCCTCATTCTTCAATCCTCAATACCTAATCCTCAATCTTCAATCCTCAAACACCAATCCTCAATTCTCAATCCTCAATCCTCAGTCCTCAGTCGTCAATCCTCAATCCCTGAGCCTTAGCACTCATCCTCAATCCTCAGTCTTCAATCCTCAATCCTCAAACCTAAATCCTCTACCGTCAGTCCTCGTCCTCAATCCTCAAACCTCAATCCTCAATCCTCAATATTCAATCATCAATACTCAATCTTCAATCCTGAATCCTCAATCCTCAATCCTCAATCCTCAATCCTCAATCCTCAATATTCAATCATCAATACTCAATCTTCAATCCTCAATACTCAATCTTCAATCCTCAATGCTCAATCCTCAATCCTCAATCCTCAATCCTCAGGCATCAATACTCAATCTACAGTATTCAATCCTCAATCCTTAATCCTCAATCCACAATCCACATCGTTCAATACTCAATACTCAATCTTCAATCCTCAATCCTGAATCCTCAATCCTCAATCCTCAATCCTCAATCCTCAATATTCAATCCTCAATACTCAGTCTTCAATCATCAATCCTCAATCCTCAATTCTCAGTCGTCAATCCTCAGTCATCAATCCTCAATCTTCAACACTCAATCGTCAATCCTTAGTCCTCAATCCTCAATCCTCAATCCTCGTTCCTCAAACCTCAATCCTCAACCCTCAGACTTCATCCTCAATTCTCAATTCTCAATCCTCAATCCTCATTCCTCAATCCTCAATCATCAATCCTCAATACTTAATCCTCACTCCTCAGTACTCAATCCTCTATCCTCAATCTTCAATTGTCAATACTCAATCTTCAATCCTCATTCCTCAATCCTCAATCCTCAATCCTCAATCTTCAATCCTCAATACTCAATCTGCAATCCTCAATCCTCAAACCTCAATCCTCAATCCTCATTCCTCAATACCCAATCCTCAATCTTCAATCCTCAATCCTCAATCCTCAATTCTCAATCATCAATCCTTAATCCTCAGACCTCAAACATCAATATTCAACCCTCAGTCCTCGTCCTCAATCCACAACCCTCAATCCTCAGTCCTCAATATTCAATCATCAATATTCAATCTTCAATACTCAATTCTCAATCCTCAATCCTCAATCCTCAATCCTCAATCTTCAATCCTCAAACCTCAATCCTCAATACTCAATCCTCAATCTTCAATCCTCAATACTCGATCCTCAATTCTCAATACTCAATCTTCAATCCTCAATCCTCAATCCTCAATCCTCAATCCTCATCCTTCAATCCTCAATACCCAATCCTCAATCTTCAATCCTCAATCCTCAGTCCTCAATCCTCAATCCTCAATCCTCATTCTTCAATCCTCAATACCCAGTCCTCAATCTTCAATCCTCGATCGTCAATCCTCAATTCTCAAACGTCAATCCTCAATCCCCAGACCTCAAACATCAATACTCAACCCTCAGTCCTCGTCCTCAATCCACAACCCTCAATCCTCAATCCTCAATCTTCAATCATCAATATTCAATCTTCAGTCCTCAATCCTCAATCCTCAATCCTCAATCCTCAATCCTCAATGTACAATCCGCAATACCCAATCCTCAATCTTCAATCCTCAATCCTCAATCCTCAATCCTCAATTCTCAATACTCAGTCCTCAATTCTCAGTCCTCAAACCTCAATCCTGAATCCACAATCCTGAATCCTCAATCTTCAGAGCTCAGTCCTCAACAATCAACCGTCAATTCTCAGTCCTCAATAGAATATCATCAATTCACAAATTTCAATACTCAATACTCAATCTGCAATCTTCAAATCTCTATCCACAAACATCAATTCTCATCACTCAACCCTCAACACTCAGTCCCCAATCCTCAATCTTCAATCGTCAATCCTCAATCCTCAATTCTCAATCCTCAATCCTCAGTCCTCAGACCTGAAACCTCAATCCTCAACTCTCAGCCCTCAACCTCAATCCTCAATCCTCAATCCTCAATCCTCAGTCCTCAATGTTCAAACCTCAATACCCAATCCTCAATCCTGAATCCTCAATCTTCAGCCCTCAGTCCTATTAAATCAATTGTCAATCCTCAGTCCTCAATAGAATATCCTCAATTCACAGTTTTCAATACTCAATCCCCATTCTTCGCTTTTCAAATCTCAATCCACAAATATCAATTCTCATCACTAAACCATCATCACTCAGTCCTCAATCTTCAATCCTCAATCCTCAATCCTCAACCTTCAATCCTCAATAATGAATCTTCAACCATCAATCCTCAATCCTCAATCCTCAATCCTCAATCTTGAATATTCAATCCTCAGTCCCCAATCCTCAATCTTCACTCCTCAGTCCTCAATCCTCAATCCTCAATTCTCAATACTCAGTCCTCAGTCCTCAAACCTCAGCGCTCAATCATCAATCCTCAATGCTCAATCCTCAATATTCAATCCTCAATACTCAATCTTCAATCATCATCCTCAATCCTCAATTCTCAGTCGTCAATCCTGAGTCATCAATCCTCAATCTTCAATACTCAATCGTCAATCCTTAGTCCTCAATCCTCAATCCTCAATCCTCGTTCCTCAAACCTCAATCCTCAACCCTCAGTCTTCATCCTCAATCCTCAAACCTCAATCCTCAATCCTCAATATTCAATCATCAATACTCAATCTTCAATCCTCAATCCTCAAACCTCAATCCTCAATCCTCATTCATCAATCCTAAATACCCAATCCACCATCTTCAATCCTCAATCCTCAATCCTCAATTCTCAATCCTCAATCCTTAATCCTCAGACCTCAAACATCAATATTCAATCCTCAGTCCTCGTCCTCAATCCACAACCCTCAATCCTCAGTCCTCAATGTTCAATCATCAATATTCAATCTTCAATCCTCAATCCTCAATCCTCAATCCTCAACCCTCAATCCTCAATCTTCAACCCTGAATCCTCAATCGTCAATACTCAATCCTCAATCTTCAATCCTCAATACTCAATCTTCAATCCTCAATCCTCAATCCTCAATCCTCAATCCTCAATCCTCAATCTTCAATCCTCAACACTCAATCTTCAATCCTCAATCCTCAATCCTCAATCCTCAATCCTCATTCTTCAATCCTCAATACCCAATCCTCAATCCTCAATCCTCAATCCTCAATCCTCAATCCTCAATCCTCAATCCTCAATCCTCAATCCTCAATCCTCAATCCTCAATCCTCAATCCTCAATCCTCAATCCTCAATCCTCAATCCACAATCCTCAACCTTCAATAATCAATAATCAATCTCCAATCCTAGATCCTCAATCCTCTATCCTCAATCCTCAATCCTCAATCCTCATTCTTCAATCCTCAATACCTAATCCTCAATCTTCAATCCTCAAACATCAATCCTCAATTCTCAATCCTCAATCCTCAGTCCTCAGTCGTCAATCCTCAATCCCCGAGCCTTAGCACTCATCCGCAATCCTCAGTCTTCAATCCTCAATCCTCAAACCTAAATCCCCTACCGTCAGTCCTCGTCCTCAATCCTCAAACCTCAATCCTCAATCTTCAATATTCAATCATCAATACTCAATCTTCAATCCTGAATCCTCAATCCTCAATCCTCAATCCTCAATCCTCAATCCTCAATATTCAATCATCAATACTCAATCTTCAATCATCATCCTCAATCCTCAATTCTCAGTCGTCAATCCTCAGTCATCAATCCTCAATCTTCAATACTCAATCGTCAATCCTTAGTCCTCAATCCTCAATCCTCAATCCTCGTTCCTCAAACCTCAATCCTCAACCCTCAGTCTTCATCCTCAATCCTCAAACCTCAATCCTCAATCCTCAATATTCAATCATCAATACTCAATCTTCAATCCTCAATCCTCAAACCTCAATCCTCAATCCTCATTCTTCAATCCTAAACACCCAATCCTCAATCTTCAATCCTCAATCCTCAATCCTCAATTCTCAATCCTCAATCCTTAATCCTCAGACCTCAAACATCAATATTCAATCCTCAGTCCTCGTCCTCAATCCACAACCCTCAATCCTCAGTCCTCAATGTTCAATCATCAATATTCAATCTTCAATCCTCAATCCTCAATCCTCAATCCTCAACCCTCAATCCTCAATCTTCAACCCTGAATCCTCAATCGTCAATACTCAATTCTCAATCTTCAATCCTCAATACTCAATCTTCAATCCTCAATCCTCAATCCTCAATCCTCAATCCTCAATCCTCAATCTTCAATCCTCAACACTCAATCTTCAATCCTCAATCCTCAATCCTCAATCCTCAATCCTCATTCTTCAATCCTCAATACCCAATCCTCAATCCTCAATCCTCAATCCTCAATCCTCAATCCTCAATCCTCAATCCTCAATCCTCAATCCTCAATCCTCAATCCTCAATCCTCAATCCTCAATCCTCAATCCTCAATCCTCAATCCACAATCCTCAACCTTCAATAATCAATCATCAATACTCAATCTTCAATCCTGAATCCTCAATCCTCAATCCTCAATCCTCAATCCTCAATCCTCAATATTCAATCATCAATACTCAATCTTCAATCCTCAATCTTCAATCCTCAATACTCAATCTTCAATCCTCAATCCTCAATCCTCAATCCTCAATCCTCAATCCTCAGGCATCAATACTCAATCTACAGTATTCAATCCTCAATCCTTAATCCTCAATCCACAATCCACAACCTTCAATACTCAATACTCAATCTTCAATCCTCAATCCTGAATACTCAATCCTCAATCCTCAATCTTCAATCCTCAGTACTCAATCTTCAATCCTCAATCCTCAATCCTCAATCCTCAATCCTCAATTCTCAATCTTCAATCCTCAACACTCAATCTTCAATCCTCAATCCTCAATCCTCAATCCTCAATCCTCATTCTTCAATCCTCAATACCCAATCCTCAATCCTCAATCCTCAATCCTCAATACTCAATCCTCCATCCTCAATCCTCAATCCTCAATCCTCAATCCTCAATCCTCAATCCTCAATCCTCAATCCTCAATCCTCAATCCTCAACCTTCAATAATCAATAATCAATCTCCAATCCTAGATCCTCAATCCTCAATCCTCAATCCTCAATCCTCAATCCTCATTCTTCAATCCTCAATACCTAATACTCAATCTTCAATCCTCAAACATCAATCCTCAATTCTCAATCCTCAATCCTCAGTCCTCAGTCGTCAATCCTCAATCCCCGAGCCTTAGCACTCATCCTCAATCCTCAGTCTTCAATCCTCAATCCTCAAACCTAAATCCTCTACCGTCAGTCCTCGTCCTCAATCCTCAATCCTCAATATTCAATCATCAATACTCAATCTTCAATCCTGAATCCTCAATCCTCAATCCTCAATCCTCAATCCTCAATCCTCAATTTTCAATCATCAATACTCAATCTTCAATCCTCAATCTTCAATCCTCAATACTCAATCTTCAATCCTCAATCCTCAATCCTCAATCCTCAATCCTCAATCCTCAGGCATCAATACTCAATCTACAGTATTCAATCCTCAATCCTTAATCCTCAATCCACAATCAACAACCTTCAATACTCAATACTCAATCTTCAATCCTCAATCCTGAATCCTCAATCCTCAATCCTCAATCCTCAATCCTCAATATTCAATCCTCAATACTCAATCTTCAATCATCAATCCTCAATCCTCAATTCTCAGTCGTCAATCCTCAGTTATCAATCCTCAATCTTCAATACTCAATCGTCAATCCTTAGTCCTCAATCCTCAATCCTCAATCCTCGTTCCTCAAACCTCAATCCTCAACCCTCAGACTCCATCCTCAATTCTCAATTCTCAATCCTCAATCCTCAATCCTCAATCCTCAATCATCAATCCTAAATCCTTAATCCTCACTCCTCAGTACTCAATCCTCTATCCTCAATCTTCAATTGTCAATACTGAATCTTCAATCCTCATTCCTCAATCCTCAATCCTCAATCCTCAATCTTCAATCCTCAATACTCAATCTGCAATCCTCAATCCTCAAACCTCGATCCTCAATCCTCATTCCTCAATCCTCAATCCTCAATCCTCAATCCACAATCCTCAACCTTCAATAATCAATAATCAATCTCCAATCCTAGATCCTCAATCCTCAATCCTCAATCCTCAATCCTCAATCCTCATTCTTCAATCCTCAATACCTAATCCTCAATCTTCAATCCTCAAACATCAATCCTCAATTCTCATTCTTCAATCCTCAATTCCCAATCCTCAATCCTCAGTCCTCAATCCTCAATCCTCAATCTTCAACCCTGAATCCTCAATCGTCAATACTCAATCCTCAATCTTCAATCCTCAATACTCAATCTTCGATCCTCAATCCTCGATCCTCAATTCTCAATCCTCAATCCTCAGTCCTCAGTCGTCAATCCTCAATCCCCGAACCTTAGCACTCATCCTCAATCCTCAGACTTCAATCCTCAATCCTCAAACCTAAATCCTCTACCGTCAGTCCTCGTCCTCAATCCTCAAACCTCAATCCTCAATCTTCAATATTCAATCATCAATACTCAATCTTTAATCCTGAATCCTCAATCCTCAATCCTCAATCCTCAATCCTCAATATTCAATCATCAATACTCAATCTTCAATCCTCTATCCTCAATCTTCAATTGTCAATACTCAATCTTCAATCCTCAATCCTCAATCCTCAAGCCTCAATCCTCAATCCTCAATCCTCAGTCCTCAAACCTCAATCCTCAACACTCAATTCTCAATACCTCAATCTTCAATCCTCAATCCTCAATACTCAATCCCCAATCCTCAATCCTCAGGCATCAGTACTCAATCTTCAATACTCAATCCTCAATCCTCAATCCTCAATCCTCAATCCTCAACCCTCAATCCTCATTCCTCAAACCTCAATCCTCAACCCTCAGTCCTCATCCTCAATTCTCAATTCTCAATTCTCAATCCTCAATCCTCAATCCTCAATCTACAATCCTCAATAATCAACCTCCTATCCTAGATCCTCAATCCCCAATCTTCAATCCTTAATCCTCAATCTTCAATCCTTAATTCCCAATCGTCAATCTTCAATCCTCAATACTCAATCTTCAATCCTCAATCCTCAATCCTCAATCCTCAATCCTTAATCCTCAATCGTCAATCTTCAATCCTCAATACTCAATCTTCAATCCTCAATCCTCAATCCTCAATCCTCAATCCTCATTCTTCAATACTCAATACCCAATCCTCAATCTTCATTCCTCAATCCTCAATCCTCAATCTTCAATCCTCAATACTCAATCTGCAATCCTCAATCCTCAAACCTCAATCCTCAATCCTCATTCTTCAATCCTCAATGCCCAATCCTCAATCTTCAATCCTCAATCCTCAATCCTCAATCCTCAATCCTCATTCTTCAATACTCAATACCCAATCCTCAATCATCATTCCTCAATCCTCAATCCTCAATCTTCAATCCTCAATAATCAATGTTCAATCCTCAATCCTCAATCCTCAATCCTCAATCCTCATTCTTCAATACTCAATACCCAATCCTCAATCTTCAATCCTCGATCCTCAATCCTCAATTCTCAATCCTCAATCCTCAGTCCTCTGTCCTCAAACCTCAATCCTCTACCCTCAGCCCTCATCCTCCATCCTCAATCCTCAATCATCAATCCTCAATCTTATATCCTCAATATTCAATCTTCAATCCTCAATCCTCAATCCTCAATCCTCAATCCTCAATCCTCAGTGATCAATACTCAATCTACAATACTCAATCTTCAATCCTCAATCCTCAATCCTCAATCCTCAGTACTCAATCCTCAATCCTCAACCTTCAATCCTCAATACTCAATCTTCAATCCTCAATCCTCAATCCTCAATCCTCAATCTTCAATCCTTAATTCTCAATCGTCAATCTTCAATCCTCAATACGCAATCTTCAATCCTCAATCCTCAGTCCTCAGTCCTCAGACCTCAAACCTCAATCCTCAACTCTCAGCCCTCATCCTCAATGCTCAATCCTCAATCTTCAATCCTCAACCCTCAATCCTCAAGCCTCAATCCTCAATCCTCAATCCTCAGTCCTCAAACCTCAATCCTCAACACTCAATTCTCAATACCTCAATCTTCAATCCTCAATCCTCAATCCTCAATCCCCAATCCTCAATCCTCAGGCATCAGTACTCAATCTTCAATACTCAATCCTCAATCCTCAATCCTCAATCCTCAATCCTCAACCCTCAATCCTCATTCCTCAAACCTCAATCCTCAACCCTCAGTCCTCATCCTCAATTCTCAATTCTCAATTCTCAATCCTCAATCCTCAATCCTCAATCTACAATCCTCAATAATCAACCTCCTATCCTAGATCCTCAATCCCCAATCTTCAATCCTTAATCCTCAATCTTCAATCCTTAATTCTCAATCGTCAATCTTCAATCCTCAATACTCAATCCTCAATCCTCAATCCTCAATCCTCAATCCTCAATCCTTAATCCTCAATCGTCAATCTTCAATCCTCAATACTCAATCTTCAATCCTCAATCCTCAATCCTCAATCCTCAATCCTCATTCTTCAATACTCAATACCCAATCCTCAATCTTCATTCCTCAATCCTCAATCCTCAATCTTCAATCCTCAATACTCAATCTGCAATCCTCAATCCTCAAACCTCAATCCTCAATCCTCATTCTTCAATCCTCAATGCCCAATCCTCAATCTTCAATCCTCAATCCTCAATCCTCAATCCTCAATCCTTAATCCTCAATCGTCAATCTTCAATCCTCAATACTCAATGTTCAATCCTCAATCCTCAATCCTCAATCCTCAATCCTCATTCTTCAATACTCAATACCCAATCCTCAATCTTCAATCCTCGATCCTCAATCCTCAATTCTCAATCCTCAATCCTCAGTCCTCTGTCCTCAAACCTCAATCCTCTACCCTCAGCCCTCATCCTCCATCCTCAATCCTCAATCATCAATCCTCAATCTTATATCCTCAATATTCAATCTTCAATCCTCAATCCTCAATCCTCAATCCTCAATCCTCAATCCTCAGTGATCAATACTCAATCTTCAATACTCAATCTTCAATCCTCAATCCTCAATCCTCAATCCTCAGTACTCAATCCTCAATCCTCAACCTTCAATCCTCAATACTCAATCTTCAATCCTCAATCCTCAATCCTCAATCCTCAATCTTCAATCCTTAATTCTCAATCGTCAATCTTCAATCCTCAATACTCAATCTTCAATCCTCAATCCTCAGTCCTCAGTCCTCAGACCTCAAACCTCAATCCTCAACTCTCAGCCCTCATCCTCAATGCTCAATCCTCAATCTTCAATCCTCAATCCTCAATCCTCAAGCCTCAATCCTCAATCCTCAATCCTCAGTCCTCAAACCTCAATCCTCAACACTCAATTCTCAATACCTCAATCTTCAATCCTCAATCCTCAATCCTCAATCCCCAATCCTCAATCCTCAGGCATCAGTACTCAATCTTCAATACTCAATCCTCAATCCTCAATCCTCAATCCTCAATCCTCAACCCTCAATCCTCATTCCTCAAACCTCAATCCTCAACCCTCAGTCCTCATCCTCAATTCTCAATTCTCAATTCTCAATCCTCAATCCTCAATCCTCAATCTACAATCCTCAATAATCAACCTCCTATCCTAGATCCTCAATCCCCAATCTTCAATCCTTAATCCTCAATCTTCAATCCTTAATTCTCAATCGTCAACCTTCAATCCTCAATACTCAATCTTCAATCCTCAATCCTCAATCCTCAATCCTCAATCCTTAATCCTCAGGCATCAATACTCAATCTACAGTATTCAATCCTCAATCCTTAATCCTCAATCCACAATCAACAACCTTCAATACTCAATACTCAATCTTCAATCCTCAATCCTGAATCCTCAATCCTCAATCCTCAATCCTCAATCCTCAATATTCAATCCTCAATACTCAATCTTCAATCATCAATCCTCAATCCTCAATTCTCAGTCGTCAATCCTCAGTTATCAATCCTCAATCTTCAATACTCAATCGTCAATCCTTAGTCCTCAATCCTCAATCCTCAATCCTCGTTCCTCAAACCTCAATCCTCAACCCTCAGACTCCATCCTCAATTCTCAATTCTCAATCCTCAATCCTCAATCCTCAATCCTCAATCATCAATCCTAAATCCTTAATCCTCACTCCTCAGTACTCAATCCTCTATCCTCAATCTTCAATTGTCAATACTCAATCTTCAATCCTCATTCCTCAATCCTCAATCCTCAATCCTCAATCTTCAATCCTCAATACTCAATCTGCAATCCTCAATCCTCAAACCTCAATCCTCAATCCTCATTCCTCAATCCTCAATCCTCAATCCTCAATCCACAATCCTCAACCTTCAATAATCAATAATCAATCTCCAATCCTAGATCCTCAATCCTCAATCCTCAATCCTCAATCCTCAATCCTCATTCTTCAATCCTCAATACCTAATCCTCAATCTTCAATCCTCAAACATCAATCCTCAATTCTCATTCTTCAATCCTCAATTCCCAATCCTCAATCCTCAGTCCTCAATCCTCAATCCTCAATCTTCAACCCTGAATCCTCAATCGTCAATACTCAATCCTCAATCTTCAATCCTCAATACTCAATCTTCAATCCTCAATCCTCGATCCTCAATTCTCAATCCTCAATCCTCAGTCCTCAGTCGTCAATCCTCAATCCCCGAGCCTTAGCACTCATCCTCAATCCTCAGACTTCAATCCTCAATCCGCAAACCTAAATCCTCTACCGTCAGTCCTCGTCCTCAATCCTCAAACCTCAATCCTCAATCTTCAATATTCAATCATCAATACTCAATCTTTAATCCTGAATCCTCAATCCTCAATCCTCAATCCTCAATCCTCAATCCTCAATATTCAATCATCAATACTCAATCTTCAATCCTCTATCCTCAATCTTCAATTGTCAATACTCAATCTTCAATCCTCAATCCTCAATCCTCAAGCCTCAATCCTCAATCCTCAATCCTCAGTCCTCAAACCTCAATCCTCAACACTCAATTCTCAATACCTCAATCTTCAATCCTCAATCCTCAATCCTCAATCCCCAATCCTCAATCCTCAGGCATCAGTACTCAATCTTCAATACTCAATCCTCAATCCTCAATCCTCAATCCTCAATCCTCAACCCTCAATCCTCATTCCTCAAACCTCAATCCTCAACCCTCAGTCCTCATCCTCAATTCTCAATTCTCAATTCTCAATCCTCAATCCTCAACCCTCAACCCTCATCCTCCATCCTCAATCCTCAATCCTCAATCATCAATCTTCAATCCTCAATTCTCAATCTTCAATCCTCGATCCTCAATCATCAATCCTCAATCCTCAATCCTCAGGCATGAATACTCAATCTTCAATGCTCAATCCTCAATCCTCAATCCTCAATCCTCAATCCTCAACCCTCAGCCCTCATCCTCAATTCTCAATTCTCAATCCTCAATCATCAGTCCCCAATCTTCAATCCTCAATCCTCAATCCTCAATCCTCAGTACTCAATCCTCAATCCTCAACCATCAATCCTCAATACTCAATCTTCAATCCTCAATCCTCAATCCTTAATCCTCAATACTCAACCCTCAATCCTCAGTCCTCAAACCTCAATCCTCAACACTCAATTCTCAATCCTCAATCTTCAATCCTCAATCCTCAACCCTCAATCCTCAATTCTCAATACTCAGTTATCAATTCTCAGTCCTCAAACCTCAATTCTGAATCCACAATCCTGAATCCTCAATCTTCAGACCTCAGTCCTCAACAATCAGTCGTCAATTCTCAGTCCTCAATAGAATATCATCAATTCACACATTTCAATACACAATACTCAATCTGCAATCTTCAAATCTCTATCCACAAACATCAATTCTCATCACTCAACCTTCAACACTCAGTCCCCAATCATCAATCTTCAATCCTCAATCCTCAATGGTCAATTCTCAATCCTCAATCCTCAGTCCTCAGACCTCAAACCTCAATCCTCAACTCTCAGCCCTCATTCTCAATCCTCAATCCTCAATCTTCAATCATCAATCCTCAATCCTCAAGCCTCAATCCTCAATCCTCAATCCTCAGTCCTCAAACCTCAATCCTCAACACTCAATACTCAATCCTCAATCTTCAATCCTCAATCCTCAATCCTCAATCCCCAATCCTCAATCCTCAGGCATCAATACTCAATCTTCAATACTCAATCCTCAATCCTCAATCCTCAATCCTCAATCCTCAACCCTCAATCGTCATTCCTCAAACCTCAATCCTCAACGCTCAGTTCTCATCCTCAATTCCCAATTCTCTATTCTCAATCCTCAATCCTCAATCCTCAATCTTCAATCCTCAATAATCAACCTCCAAACCTAGATCCTCAATCCCCAATCTTCAATCCTTAATCCTGAATCTTCAATCCTTAATTCTCAATCGTCAATCTTCAATCCTCAATACTCAATCTTCAATCCTCAATCCTCAATCCTCAATCCTCAATCCTTAATCCTCAATCGTCAATCTTCAATCCTCAATACTCAATGTTCAATCCTCAATCCTCAATCCTCAATCCTCAATCCTCATTCTTCAATACTCAATACCCAATCCTCAATCTTCAATCCTCGATCCTCAATCCTCAATTCTCAATCCTCAATCCTCAGTCCTCTGTCCTCAAACCTCAATCCTCTACCCTCAGCCCTCATCCTCCATCCTCAATCCTCAATCATCAATCCTCAATCTTATATCCTCAATATTCAATCTTCAATCCTCAATCCTCAATCCTCAATCCTCAATCCTCAATCCTCAGTGATCAATACTCAATCTTCAATACTCAATCTTCAATCCTCAATCCTCAATCCTCAATCCTCAGTACTCAATCCTCAATCCTCAACCTTCAATCCTCAATACTCAATCTTCAATCCTCAATCCTCAATCCTCAATCCTCAATCTTCAATCCTTAATTCTCAATCGTCAATCTTCAATCCTCAATACTCAATCTTCAATCCTCAATCCTCAGTCCTCAGTCCTCAGACCTCAAACCTCAATCCTCAACTCTCAGCCCTCATCCTCAATGCTCAATCCTCAATCTTCAATCCTCAATCCTCAATCCTCAAGCCTCAATCCTCAATCCTCAATCCTCAATCCTCAGTCCTCAAACCTCAATCCTCAACACTCAATTCTCAATACCTCAATCTTCAATCCTCAATCCTCAATCCTCAATCCCCAATCCTCAATCCTCAGGCATCAGTACTCAATCTTCAATACTCAATCCTCAATCCTCAATCCTCAATCCTCAATCCTCAACCCTCAATCCTCATTCCTCAAACCTCAATCCTCAACCCTCAGTCCTCATCCTCAACTCTCAATTCTCAATTCTCAATCCTCAATCCTCAATCCTCAATCTACAATCCTCAATAATCAACCTCCTATCCTAGATCCTCAATCCCCAATCTTCAATCCTTAATCCTCAATCTTCAATCCTTAATTCTCAATCGTCAACCTTCAATCCTCAATACTCAATCTTCAATCCTCAATCCTCAATCCTCAATCCTCAATCCTTAATCCTCAATCCTCATTCTACAATCCTCAATAATCAACCTCCTATCCTAGATCCTCAATCCCCAATCTTCAATCCTTAATCCTCAATCTTCAATCCTTAATTCTCAATCGTCAACCTTCAATCCTCAATACTCAATCCTCAATCCTCAATCCTCAATCCTCAACCCTCAATCCTCATTCCTCAAACCTCAATCCTCAACCCTCAGTCCTCATCCTCAATTCTCAATTCTCAATTCTCAATCCTCAATCCTCAATCCTCAATCTACAATCCTCAATAATCAACCTCCTATCCTAGATCCTCAATCCCCAATCTTCAATCCTTAATCCTCAATCTTCAATCCTTAATTCTCAATCGTCAACCTTCAATCCTCAATACTCAATCTTCAATACTCAATCTTCAATCCTCAATTCTCAATCCTCAATCCTCAATCCTCATTCTTCAATACTCAATACCCAATCCTCAATCTTCATTCCTCAATCCTCAATCCTCAATCTTCAATCCTCAATACTCAATCTGCAATCCTCAGTCCTCAAACCTCAATCCTCAATCCTCATTCTTCAATCCTCAATGCCCAATCCTCAATCTTCAATCCTCAATCCTCAATCCTCAATTCTCAACCCTCAACCCTTAATCCTCAGACCTCAAACATCAATATTCAACCCTCAGTCCTCGTCCTCAATCCACAACCCTCAATCCTCAGTCCTCAATATTCAATCGTCAATATCCAATCTACAATCTTCAATCCTCAATCCTCAATCCTCAATTCTGAATCCTCAATCTTCAATCCTCAATCCTCAATCCTCAATACTCAATCCTCAATCTTCAATCCTCAACACCCACTCCTCAATCTTCAATCCTCAATCCTCAATCCTCAAACCTAATTCCTCAATCCTCATTCTTCAATCATCAATACCCAATCCTCAATTTCAATCCTCGATCCTCAATCCTCAGTCCTCAGTCCTCAAACCGCAATCCTCAACCCTCAGCCCTCATCCTCCATCCTCCATCCTCAATCCTCAATCCTCAATCCTCAATCTTCAATCCTCAATTCTCAATCCTCAATCCTCAATACTCAACCCTCAATCCTCAATACTCAATCCTCAATCCTCAATCCTGAATCCACAATCCTTAATCCTCAATCTTCAGACCTCTGTCCTCAACAATCAGTCGTCAATTCTCAGTCCTCAATAGAATATCATCAATTCACACATTTCAATACTCAATACTCAATCTGCAATCTTCAAATCTCTATCCACAAACATCAATTCTCATCACTCAACCTTCAACACTCAGTCCCCAATCCTCAACCTTCAATCCTCAATCCTCAATCCTCAACTCTCAATCCTCAATCCTCAGTCCTCAGGCCTCAAACCTCAATCCTCAAGTCTCAGCCCTCATCCTCATTCCTCAATCCTCAATCTTCAATCCTCAATCCTCAATCCCCAAGCCTCAATCCTCAATCCTCAATCCTCAGTCCTCAAACCTCAATCCTCAACACTCAATTCTCAATCCTCAATCTTCAATCCTCAATCCTCAATCCTCAATCCCCAATCCTCAATCCTCAGGCATCAATACTCAATCTTCAATACTCAATCCTCAATCCTCAACCCTCAATCCTCAATCCTCAACCCTCAATTCTCAATCCTCAATCATCAATCCTCAATCTTCAATCCTCAATCCTCAATCCTCATCCTCAATTCTCAATTCTCAATCCTCAATCCTCAATCCTCAATCTACAATCCTCAATAATCAACCTCCTATCCTAGATCCTCAATCCCCAATCTTCAATCCTTAATCCTCAATCTTCAATCCTTAATTCTCAATCGTCAATCTTCAATCCTCAATACTCAATCCTCAATCCTCAATCCTCAATCCTCAATCCTCAATCCTCAATCCTCAATCCTCATTCTTCAATACTCAATACCCAATCCTCAATCTTCAATCCTCGATCCTCAATCCTCAATTCTCAATCCTCAATCCTCAGTCCTCTGTCCTCAAACCTCAATCCTCTACCCTCAGCCCTCATCCTCCATCCTCAATCCTCAATCATCAATCCTCAATCTTATATCCTCAATATTCAATCTTCAATCCTCAATCCTCAATCCTCAATCCTCAATCCTCAATTCTCAGTGATCAATACTCAATCTTCAATACTCAATCTTCAATCCTCAATCCTCAATCCTCAATCCTCAGTACTCAATCCTCAATCCTCAACCTTCAATCCTCAATACTCAATCTTCAATCCTCAATCCTCAATCCTCAATCCTCAATCTTCAATCCTTAATTCTCAATCGTCAATCTTCAATCCTCAATACTCAATCTTCAATCCTCAATCCTCAGTCCTCAGTCCTCAGACCTCAAACCTCAATCCTCAACTCTCAGCCCTCATCCTCAATGCTCAATCCTCAACCTTCAATCCTCAATCCTCAATCCTCAAGCCTCAATCCTCAATCCTCAATCCTCAGTCCTCAAACCTCAATCCTCAACACTCAATTCTCAATACCTCAATCTTCAATCCTCAATCCTCAATCCTCAATCCCCAATCCTCAATCCTCAGGCATCAGTACTCAATCTTCAATACTCAATCCTCAATCCTCAATCCTCAATCCTCAATCCTCAACCCTCAATCCTCATTCCTCAAACCTCAATCCTCAACCCTCAGTCCTCATCCTCAATTCTCAATTCTCAATTCTCAATCCTCAATCCTCAATCCTCAATCTACAATCCTCAATAATCAACCTCCTATCCTAGATCCTCAATCCCCAATCTTCAATCCTTAATCCTCAATCTTCAATCCTTAATTCTCAATCGTCAACCTTCAATCCTCAATACTCAATCTTCAATCCTCAATCCTCAATCCTCAATCCTCAATCCTTAATCCTCAATCGTCAATCTTCAATCCTCAATACTCAATCTTCAATCCTCAATCCTCAATCCTCAATCCTCAATCCTCATTCTTCAATACTCAATACCCAATCCTCAATCTTCATTCCTCAATCCTCAATCCTCAATCTTCAATCCTCAATACTCAATCTGCAATCCTCAATCCTCAAACCTCAATCCTCAATCCTCATTCTTCAATCCTCAATGCCCAATCCTCAATCTTCAATCGTCAATCCTCAATCCTCAATTCTCAACCCTCAACCCTTAATCCTCAGACCTCAAACATCAATATTCAACCCTCAGTCCTCGTCCTCAATCCACAACCCTCAATCCTCAGTCCTCAATATTCAATCGTCAATATTCAATCTACAATCTTCAATCCTCAATCCTCAATCCTCAATTCTGAATCCTCAATCTTCAATCCTCAATCCTCAATCCTCAATACTCAATCCTCAATCTTCAATCCTGAACACCCACTCCTCAATCTTCAATCCTCAATCCTCAATCCTCAAACCTAATTCCTCAATCCTCATTCTTCAATCATCAATACCCAATCCTCAATTTCAATCCTCGATCCTCAATCCTCAGTCCTCAGTCCTCAAACCGCAATCCTCAACCCTCAGCCCTCATCCTCCATCCTCCATCCTCAATCCTCAATCCTCAATCCTCAATCTTCAATCCTCAATTCTCAATCCTCAATCCTCAATACTCAACCCTCAATCCTCAATACTCAATCCTCAATCCTCAATCCTGAATCCACAATCCTTAATCCTCAATCTTCAGACCTCTGTCCTCAACAATCAGTCGTCAATTCTCAGTCCTCAATAGAATATCATCAATTCACACATTTCAATACTCAATACTCAATCTGCAATCTTCAAATCTCTATCCACAAACATCAATTCTCATCACTCAACCTTCAACACTCAGTCCCCAATCCTCAACCTTCAATCCTCAATCCTCAATCCTCAACTCTCAATCCTCAATCCTCAGTCCTCAGGCCTCAAACCTCAATCCTCAAGTCTCAGCCCTCATCCTCATTCCTCAATCCTCAATCTTCAATCCTCAATCCTCAATCCCCAAGCCTCAATCCTCAATCCTCAATCCTCAGTCCTCAAACCTCAATCCTCAACACTCAATTCTCAATCCTCAATCTTCAATCCTCAATCCTCAATCCTCAATCCCCAATCCTCAATCCTCAGGCATCAATACTCAATCTTCAATACTCAATCCTCAATCCTCAACCCTCAATCCTCAATCCTCAACCCTCAATTCTCAATCCTCAATCATCAATCCTCAATCTTCAATCCTCAATCCTCAATCCTCATCCTCAATTCTCAATTCTCAATCCTCAATCCTCAATCCTCAATCTACAATCCTCAATAATCAACCTCCTATCCTAGATCCTCAATCCCCAATCTTCAATCCTTAATCCTCAATCTTCAATCCTTAATTCTCAATCGTCAATCTTCAATCCTCAATACTCAATCCTCAATCCTCAATCCTCAATCCTCAATCCTCAATACTTAATCCTCAATCGTCAATCTTCAATCCTCAATACTCAATCTTCAATCCTCAATCCTCAATCCTCAATCCTCAATCCTCATTCTTCAATACTCAATACCCAATCCTCAATCTTCATTCCTCAATCCTCAATCCTCAATCTTCAATCCTCAATACTCAATCTGCAATCCTCAATCCTCAAACCTCAATCCTCAATCCTCATTCTTCAATCCTCAATGCCCAATCCTCAATCTTCAATCCTCAATCCTCAATCCTCAATTCTCAACCCTCAACCCTTAATCCTCAGACCTCAAACATCAATATTCAACCCTCAGTCCTCGTCCTCAATCCACAACCCTCAATCCTCAGTCCTCAATATTCAATCGTCAATATTCAATCTACAATCTTCAATCCTCAATCCTCAATCCTCAATTCTGAATCCTCAATCTTCAATCCTCAATCCTCAATCCTCAATCCCCAATCCTCAATCCTCAGGCATCAGTACTCAATCTTCAATACTCAATCCTCAATCCTCAATCCTCAATCCTCAATCCTCAACCCTCAATCCTCATTCCTCAAACCTCAATCCTCAACCCTCAGTCCTCATCCTCAACTCTCAATTCTCAATTCTCAATCCTCAATCCTCAATCCTCAATCTACAATCCTCAATAATCAACCTCCTATCCTAGATCCTCAATCCCCAATCTTCAATCCTTAATCCTCAATCTTCAATCCTTAATTCTCAATCGTCAACCTTCAATCCTCAATACTCAATCTTCAATCCTCAATCCTCAATCCTCAATCCTCAATCCTTAATCCTCAATCCTCATTCTACAATCCTCAATAATCAACCTCCTATCCTAGATCCTCAATCCCCAATCTTCAATCCTTAATCCTCAATCTTCAATCCTTAATTCTCAATCGTCAACCTTCAATCCTCAATACTCAATCCTCAATCCTCAATCCTCAATCCTCAACCCTCAATCCTCATTCCTCAAACCTCAATCCTCAACCCTCAGTCCTCATCCTCAATTCTCAATTCTCAATTCTCAATCCTCAATCCTCAATCCTCAATCTACAATCCTCAATAATCAACCTCCTATCCTAGATCCTCAATCCCCAATCTTCAATCCTTAATCCTCAATCTTCAATCCTTAATTCTCAATCGTCAACCTTCAATCCTCAATACTCAATCTTCAATACTCAATCTTCAATCCTCAATTCTCAATCCTCAATCCTCAATCCTCATTCTTCAATACTCAATACCCAATCCTCAATCTTCATTCCTCAATCCTCAATCCTCAATCTTCAATCCTCAATACTCAATCTGCAATCCTCAGTCCTCAAACCTCAATCCTCAATCCTCATTCTTCAATCCTCAATGCCCAATCCTCAATCTTCAATCCTCAATCCTCAATCCTCAATTCTCAACCCTCAACCCTTAATCCTCAGACCTCAAACATCAATATTCAACCCTCAGTCCTCGTCCTCAATCCACAACCCTCAATCCTCAGTCCTCAATATTCAATCGTCAATATCCAATCTACAATCTTCAATCCTCAATCCTCAATCCTCAATTCTGAATCCTCAATCTTCAATCCTCAATCCTCAATCCTCAATACTCAATCCTCAATCTTCAATCCTCAACACCCACTCCTCAATCTTCAATCCTCAATCCTCAATCCTCAATACTCAATCCCCATTCTTCGCTTTTCAAATCTCAATCCACAAATATCAATTCTCATCACTAAACCATCATCACTCAGTCCTCAATCTTCAATCCTCAATCCTCAATCCTCAACCTTCAATCCTCAATAATGAATCTTCAACCATCAATCCTCAATCCTCAATCCTCAATCCTCAATCTTGAATATTCAATCCTCAGTCCCCAATCCTCAATCTTCACTCCTCAGTCCTCAATCCTCAATCCTCAATTCTCAATACTCAGTCCTCAGTCCTCAAACCTCAGCGCTCAATCATCAATCCTCAATGCTCAATCCTCAATATTCAATCCTCAATACTCAATCTTCAATCATCATCCTCAATCCTCAATTCTCAGTCGTCAATCCTGAGTCATCAATCCTCAATCTTCAATACTCAATCGTCAATCCTTAGTCCTCAATCCTCAATCCTCAATCCTCGTTCCTCAAACCTCAATCCTCAACCCTCAGTCTTCATCCTCAATCCTCAAACCTCAATCCTCAATCCTCAATATTCAATCATCAATACTCAATCTTCAATCCTCAATCCTCAAACCTCAATCCTCAATCCTCATTCATCAATCCTAAATACCCAATCCACCATCTTCAATCCTCAATCCTCAATCCTCAATTCTCAATCCTCAATCCTTAATCCTCAGACCTCAAACATCAATATTCAATCCTCAGTCCTCGTCCTCAATCCACAACCCTCAATCCTCAGTCCTCAATGTTCAATCATCAATATTCAATCTTCAATCCTCAATCCTCAATCCTCAATCCTCAACCCTCAATCCTCAATCTTCAACCCTGAATCCTCAATCGTCAATACTCAATCCTCAATCTTCAATCCTCAATACTCAATCTTCAATCCTCAATCCTCAATCCTCAATCCTCAATCCTCAATCCTCAATCTTCAATCCTCAACACTCAATCTTCAATCCTCAATCCTCAATCCTCAATCCTCAATCCTCATTCTTCAATCCTCAATACCCAATCCTCAATCCTCAATCCTCAATCCTCAATCCTCAATCCTCAATCCTCAATCCTCAATCCTCAATCCTCAATCCTCAATCCTCAATCCTCAATCCTCAATCCTCAATCCTCAATCCTCAATCCACAATCCTCAACCTTCAATAATCAATAATCAATCTCCAATCCTAGATCCTCAATCCTCTATCCTCAATCCTCAATCCTCAATCCTCATTCTTCAATCCTCAATACCTAATCCTCAATCTTCAATCCTCAAACATCAATCCTCAATTCTCAATCCTCAATCCTCAGTCCTCAGTCGTCAATCCTCAATCCCCGAGCCTTAGCACTCATCCGCAATCCTCAGTCTTCAATCCTCAATCCTCAAACCTAAATCCCCTACCGTCAGTCCTCGTCCTCAATCCTCAAACCTCAATCCTCAATCTTCAATATTCAATCATCAATACTCAATCTTCAATCCTGAATCCTCAATCCTCAATCCTCAATCCTCAATCCTCAATCCTCAATATTCAATCATCAATACTCAATCTTCAATCATCATCCTCAATCCTCAATTCTCAGTCGTCAATCCTCAGTCATCAATCCTCAATCTTCAATACTCAATCGTCAATCCTTAGTCCTCAATCCTCAATCCTCAATCCTCGTTCCTCAAACCTCAATCCTCAACCCTCAGTCTTCATCCTCAATCCTCAAACCTCAATCCTCAATCCTCAATATTCAATCATCAATACTCAATCTTCAATCCTCAATCCTCAAACCTCAATCCTCAATCCTCATTCTTCAATCCTAAACACCCAATCCTCAATCTTCAATCCTCAATCCTCAATCCTCAATTCTCAATCCTCAATCCTTAATCCTCAGACCTCAAACATCAATATTCAATCCTCAGTCCTCGTCCTCAATCCACAACCCTCAATCCTCAGTCCTCAATGTTCAATCATCAATATTCAATCTTCAATCCTCAATCCTCAATCCTCAATCCTCAACCCTCAATCCTCAATCTTCAACCCTGAATCCTCAATCGTCAATACTCAATTCTCAATCTTCAATCCTCAATACTCAATCTTCAATCCTCAATCCTCAATCCTCAATCCTCAATCCTCAATCCTCAATCTTCAATCCTCAACACTCAATCTTCAATCCTCAATCCTCAATCCTCAATCCTCAATCCTCATTCTTCAATCCTCAATACCCAATCCTCAATCCTCAATCCTCAATCCTCAATCCTCAATCCTCAATCCTCAATCCTCAATCCTCAATCCTCAATCCTCAATCCTCAATCCTCAATCCTCAATCCTCAATCCTCAATCCTCAATCCACAATCCTCAACCTTCAATAATCAATCATCAATACTCAATCTTCAATCCTGAATCCTCAATCCTCAATCCTCAATCCTCAATCCTCAATCCTCAATATTCAATCATCAATACTCAATCTTCAATCCTCAATCTTCAATCCTCAATACTCAATCTTCAATCCTCAATCCTCAATCCTCAATCCTCAATCCTCAATCCTCAGGCATCAATACTCAATCTACAGTATTCAATCCTCAATCCTTAATCCTCAATCCACAATCCACAACCTTCAATACTCAATACTCAATCTTCAATCCTCAATCCTGAATACTCAATCCTCAATCCTCAATCTTCAATCCTCAGTACTCAATCTTCAATCCTCAATCCTCAATCCTCAATCCTCAATCCTCAATTCTCAATCTTCAATCCTCAACACTCAATCTTCAATCCTCAATCCTCAATCCTCAATCCTCAATCCTCATTCTTCAATCCTCAATACCCAATCCTCAATCCTCAATCCTCAATCCTCAATACTCAATCCTCCATCCTCAATCCTCAATCCTCAATCCTCAATCCTCAATCCTCAATCCTCAATCCTCAATCCTCAATCCTCAATCCTCAACCTTCAATAATCAATAATCAATCTCCAATCCTAGATCCTCAATCCTCAATCCTCAATCCTCAATCCTCAATCCTCATTCTTCAATCCTCAATACCTAATACTCAATCTTCAATCCTCAAACATCAATCCTCAATTCTCAATCCTCAATCCTCAGTCCTCAGTCGTCAATCCTCAATCCCCGAGCCTTAGCACTCATCCTCAATCCTCAGTCTTCAATCCTCAATCCTCAAACCTAAATCCTCTACCGTCAGTCCTCGTCCTCAATCCTCAATCCTCAATATTCAATCATCAATACTCAATCTTCAATCCTGAATCCTCAATCCTCAATCCTCAATCCTCAATCCTCAATCCTCAATTTTCAATCATCAATACTCAATCTTCAATCCTCAATCTTCAATCCTCAATACTCAATCTTCAATCCTCAATCCTCAATCCTCAATCCTCAATCCTCAATCCTCAGGCATCAATACTCAATCTACAGTATTCAATCCTCAATCCTTAATCCTCAATCCACAATCAACAACCTTCAATACTCAATACTCAATCTTCAATCCTCAATCCTGAATCCTCAATCCTCAATCCTCAATCCTCAATCCTCAATATTCAATCCTCAATACTCAATCTTCAATCATCAATCCTCAATCCTCAATTCTCAGTCGTCAATCCTCAGTTATCAATCCTCAATCTTCAATACTCAATCGTCAATCCTTAGTCCTCAATCCTCAATCCTCAATCCTCGTTCCTCAAACCTCAATCCTCAACCCTCAGACTCCATCCTCAATTCTCAATTCTCAATCCTCAATCCTCAATCCTCAATCCTCAATCATCAATCCTAAATCCTTAATCCTCACTCCTCAGTACTCAATCCTCTATCCTCAATCTTCAATTGTCAATACTGAATCTTCAATCCTCATTCCTCAATCCTCAATCCTCAATCCTCAATCTTCAATCCTCAATACTCAATCTGCAATCCTCAATCCTCAAACCTCGATCCTCAATCCTCATTCCTCAATCCTCAATCCTCAATCCTCAATCCACAATCCTCAACCTTCAATAATCAATAATCAATCTCCAATCCTAGATCCTCAATCCTCAATCCTCAATCCTCAATCCTCAATCCTCATTCTTCAATCCTCAATACCTAATCCTCAATCTTCAATCCTCAAACATCAATCCTCAATTCTCATTCTTCAATCCTCAATTCCCAATCCTCAATCCTCAGTCCTCAATCCTCAATCCTCAATCTTCAACCCTGAATCCTCAATCGTCAATACTCAATCCTCAATCTTCAATCCTCAATACTCAATCTTCGATCCTCAATCCTCGATCCTCAATTCTCAATCCTCAATCCTCAGTCCTCAGTCGTCAATCCTCAATCCCCGAACCTTAGCACTCATCCTCAATCCTCAGACTTCAATCCTCAATCCTCAAACCTAAATCCTCTACCGTCAGTCCTCGTCCTCAATCCTCAAACCTCAATCCTCAATCTTCAATATTCAATCATCAATACTCAATCTTTAATCCTGAATCCTCAATCCTCAATCCTCAATCCTCAATCCTCAATATTCAATCATCAATACTCAATCTTCAATCCTCTATCCTCAATCTTCAATTGTCAATACTCAATCTTCAATCCTCAATCCTCAATCCTCAAGCCTCAATCCTCAATCCTCAATCCTCAGTCCTCAAACCTCAATCCTCAACACTCAATTCTCAATACCTCAATCTTCAATCCTCAATCCTCAATACTCAATCCCCAATCCTCAATCCTCAGGCATCAGTACTCAATCTTCAATACTCAATCCTCAATCCTCAATCCTCAATCCTCAATCCTCAACCCTCAATCCTCATTCCTCAAACCTCAATCCTCAACCCTCAGTCCTCATCCTCAATTCTCAATTCTCAATTCTCAATCCTCAATCCTCAATCCTCAATCTACAATCCTCAATAATCAACCTCCTATCCTAGATCCTCAATCCCCAATCTTCAATCCTTAATCCTCAATCTTCAATCCTTAATTCCCAATCGTCAATCTTCAATCCTCAATACTCAATCTTCAATCCTCAATCCTCAATCCTCAATCCTCAATCCTTAATCCTCAATCGTCAATCTTCAATCCTCAATACTCAATCTTCAATCCTCAATCCTCAATCCTCAATCCTCAATCCTCATTCTTCAATACTCAATACCCAATCCTCAATCTTCATTCCTCAATCCTCAATCCTCAATCTTCAATCCTCAATACTCAATCTGCAATCCTCAATCCTCAAACCTCAATCCTCAATCCTCATTCTTCAATCCTCAATGCCCAATCCTCAATCTTCAATCCTCAATCCTCAATCCTCAATCCTCAATCCTCATTCTTCAATACTCAATACCCAATCCTCAATCATCATTCCTCAATCCTCAATCCTCAATCTTCAATCCTCAATAATCAATGTTCAATCCTCAATCCTCAATCCTCAATCCTCAATCCTCATTCTTCAATACTCAATACCCAATCCTCAATCTTCAATCCTCGATCCTCAATCCTCAATTCTCAATCCTCAATCCTCAGTCCTCTGTCCTCAAACCTCAATCCTCTACCCTCAGCCCTCATCCTCCATCCTCAATCCTCAATCATCAATCCTCAATCTTATATCCTCAATATTCAATCTTCAATCCTCAATCCTCAATCCTCAATCCTCAATCCTCAATCCTCAGTGATCAATACTCAATCTACAATACTCAATCTTCAATCCTCAATCCTCAATCCTCAATCCTCAGTACTCAATCCTCAATCCTCAACCTTCAATCCTCAATACTCAATCTTCAATCCTCAATCCTCAATCCTCAATCCTCAATCTTCAATCCTTAATTCTCAATCGTCAATCTTCAATCCTCAATACGCAATCTTCAATCCTCAATCCTCAGTCCTCAGTCCTCAGACCTCAAACCTCAATCCTCAACTCTCAGCCCTCATCCTCAATGCTCAATCCTCAATCTTCAATCCTCAACCCTCAATCCTCAAGCCTCAATCCTCAATCCTCAATCCTCAGTCCTCAAACCTCAATCCTCAACACTCAATTCTCAATACCTCAATCTTCAATCCTCAATCCTCAATCCTCAATCCCCAATCCTCAATCCTCAGGCATCAGTACTCAATCTTCAATACTCAATCCTCAATCCTCAATCCTCAATCCTCAATCCTCAACCCTCAATCCTCATTCCTCAAACCTCAATCCTCAACCCTCAGTCCTCATCCTCAATTCTCAATTCTCAATTCTCAATCCTCAATCCTCAATCCTCAATCTACAATCCTCAATAATCAACCTCCTATCCTAGATCCTCAATCCCCAATCTTCAATCCTTAATCCTCAATCTTCAATCCTTAATTCTCAATCGTCAATCTTCAATCCTCAATACTCAATCCTCAATCCTCAATCCTCAATCCTCAATCCTCAATCCTTAATCCTCAATCGTCAATCTTCAATCCTCAATACTCAATCTTCAATCCTCAATCCTCAATCCTCAATCCTCAATCCTCATTCTTCAATACTCAATACCCAATCCTCAATCTTCATTCCTCAATCCTCAATCCTCAATCTTCAATCCTCAATACTCAATCTGCAATCCTCAATCCTCAAACCTCAATCCTCAATCCTCATTCTTCAATCCTCAATGCCCAATCCTCAATCTTCAATCCTCAATCCTCAATCCTCAATCCTCAATCCTTAATCCTCAATCGTCAATCTTCAATCCTCAATACTCAATGTTCAATCCTCAATCCTCAATCCTCAATCCTCAATCCTCATTCTTCAATACTCAATACCCAATCCTCAATCTTCAATCCTCGATCCTCAATCCTCAATTCTCAATCCTCAATCCTCAGTCCTCTGTCCTCAAACCTCAATCCTCTACCCTCAGCCCTCATCCTCCATCCTCAATCCTCAATCATCAATCCTCAATCTTATATCCTCAATATTCAATCTTCAATCCTCAATCCTCAATCCTCAATCCTCAATCCTCAATCCTCAGTGATCAATACTCAATCTTCAATACTCAATCTTCAATCCTCAATCCTCAATCCTCAATCCTCAGTACTCAATCCTCAATCCTCAACCTTCAATCCTCAATACTCAATCTTCAATCCTCAATCCTCAATCCTCAATCCTCAATCTTCAATCCTTAATTCTCAATCGTCAATCTTCAATCCTCAATACTCAATCTTCAATCCTCAATCCTCAGTCCTCAGTCCTCAGACCTCAAACCTCAATCCTCAACTCTCAGCCCTCATCCTCAATGCTCAATCCTCAATCTTCAATCCTCAATCCTCAATCCTCAAGCCTCAATCCTCAATCCTCAATCCTCAGTCCTCAAACCTCAATCCTCAACACTCAATTCTCAATACCTCAATCTTCAATCCTCAATCCTCAATCCTCAATCCCCAATCCTCAATCCTCAGGCATCAGTACTCAATCTTCAATACTCAATCCTCAATCCTCAATCCTCAATCCTCAATCCTCAACCCTCAATCCTCATTCCTCAAACCTCAATCCTCAACCCTCAGTCCTCATCCTCAATTCTCAATTCTCAATTCTCAATCCTCAATCCTCAATCCTCAATCTACAATCCTCAATAATCAACCTCCTATCCTAGATCCTCAATCCCCAATCTTCAATCCTTAATCCTCAATCTTCAATCCTTAATTCTCAATCGTCAACCTTCAATCCTCAATACTCAATCTTCAATCCTCAATCCTCAATCCTCAATCCTCAATCCTTAATCCTCAGGCATCAATACTCAATCTACAGTATTCAATCCTCAATCCTTAATCCTCAATCCACAATCAACAACCTTCAATACTCAATACTCAATCTTCAATCCTCAATCCTGAATCCTCAATCCTCAATCCTCAATCCTCAATCCTCAATATTCAATCCTCAATACTCAATCTTCAATCATCAATCCTCAATCCTCAATTCTCAGTCGTCAATCCTCAGTTATCAATCCTCAATCTTCAATACTCAATCGTCAATCCTTAGTCCTCAATCCTCAATCCTCAATCCTCGTTCCTCAAACCTCAATCCTCAACCCTCAGACTCCATCCTCAATTCTCAATTCTCAATCCTCAATCCTCAATCCTCAATCCTCAATCATCAATCCTAAATCCTTAATCCTCACTCCTCAGTACTCAATCCTCTATCCTCAATCTTCAATTGTCAATACTCAATCTTCAATCCTCATTCCTCAATCCTCAATCCTCAATCCTCAATCTTCAATCCTCAATACTCAATCTGCAATCCTCAATCCTCAAACCTCAATCCTCAATCCTCATTCCTCAATCCTCAATCCTCAATCCTCAATCCACAATCCTCAACCTTCAATAATCAATAATCAATCTCCAATCCTAGATCCTCAATCCTCAATCCTCAATCCTCAATCCTCAATCCTCATTCTTCAATCCTCAATACCTAATCCTCAATCTTCAATCCTCAAACATCAATCCTCAATTCTCATTCTTCAATCCTCAATTCCCAATCCTCAATCCTCAGTCCTCAATCCTCAATCCTCAATCTTCAACCCTGAATCCTCAATCGTCAATACTCAATCCTCAATCTTCAATCCTCAATACTCAATCTTCAATCCTCAATCCTCGATCCTCAATTCTCAATCCTCAATCCTCAGTCCTCAGTCGTCAATCCTCAATCCCCGAGCCTTAGCACTCATCCTCAATCCTCAGACTTCAATCCTCAATCCGCAAACCTAAATCCTCTACCGTCAGTCCTCGTCCTCAATCCTCAAACCTCAATCCTCAATCTTCAATATTCAATCATCAATACTCAATCTTTAATCCTGAATCCTCAATCCTCAATCCTCAATCCTCAATCCTCAATCCTCAATATTCAATCATCAATACTCAATCTTCAATCCTCTATCCTCAATCTTCAATTGTCAATACTCAATCTTCAATCCTCAATCCTCAATCCTCAAGCCTCAATCCTCAATCCTCAATCCTCAGTCCTCAAACCTCAATCCTCAACACTCAATTCTCAATACCTCAATCTTCAATCCTCAATCCTCAATCCTCAATCCCCAATCCTCAATCCTCAGGCATCAGTACTCAATCTTCAATACTCAATCCTCAATCCTCAATCCTCAATCCTCAATCCTCAACCCTCAATCCTCATTCCTCAAACCTCAATCCTCAACCCTCAGTCCTCATCCTCAATTCTCAATTCTCAATTCTCAATCCTCAATCCTCAACCCTCAACCCTCATCCTCCATCCTCAATCCTCAATCCTCAATCATCAATCTTCAATCCTCAATTCTCAATCTTCAATCCTCGATCCTCAATCATCAATCCTCAATCCTCAATCCTCAGGCATGAATACTCAATCTTCAATGCTCAATCCTCAATCCTCAATCCTCAATCCTCAATCCTCAACCCTCAGCCCTCATCCTCAATTCTCAATTCTCAATCCTCAATCATCAGTCCCCAATCTTCAATCCTCAATCCTCAATCCTCAATCCTCAGTACTCAATCCTCAATCCTCAACCATCAATCCTCAATACTCAATCTTCAATCCTCAATCCTCAATCCTTAATCCTCAATACTCAACCCTCAATCCTCAGTCCTCAAACCTCAATCCTCAACACTCAATTCTCAATCCTCAATCTTCAATCCTCAATCCTCAACCCTCAATCCTCAATTCTCAATACTCAGTTATCAATTCTCAGTCCTCAAACCTCAATTCTGAATCCACAATCCTGAATCCTCAATCTTCAGACCTCAGTCCTCAACAATCAGTCGTCAATTCTCAGTCCTCAATAGAATATCATCAATTCACACATTTCAATACACAATACTCAATCTGCAATCTTCAAATCTCTATCCACAAACATCAATTCTCATCACTCAACCTTCAACACTCAGTCCCCAATCATCAATCTTCAATCCTCAATCCTCAATGGTCAATTCTCAATCCTCAATCCTCAGTCCTCAGACCTCAAACCTCAATCCTCAACTCTCAGCCCTCATTCTCAATCCTCAATCCTCAATCTTCAATCATCAATCCTCAATCCTCAAGCCTCAATCCTCAATCCTCAATCCTCAGTCCTCAAACCTCAATCCTCAACACTCAATACTCAATCCTCAATCTTCAATCCTCAATCCTCAATCCTCAATCCCCAATCCTCAATCCTCAGGCATCAATACTCAATCTTCAATACTCAATCCTCAATCCTCAATCCTCAATCCTCAATCCTCAACCCTCAATCGTCATTCCTCAAACCTCAATCCTCAACGCTCAGTTCTCATCCTCAATTCCCAATTCTCTATTCTCAATCCTCAATCCTCAATCCTCAATCTTCAATCCTCAATAATCAACCTCCAAACCTAGATCCTCAATCCCCAATCTTCAATCCTTAATCCTGAATCTTCAATCCTTAATTCTCAATCGTCAATCTTCAATCCTCAATACTCAATCTTCAATCCTCAATCCTCAATCCTCAATCCTCAATCCTTAATCCTCAATCGTCAATCTTCAATCCTCAATACTCAATGTTCAATCCTCAATCCTCAATCCTCAATCCTCAATCCTCATTCTTCAATACTCAATACCCAATCCTCAATCTTCAATCCTCGATCCTCAATCCTCAATTCTCAATCCTCAATCCTCAGTCCTCTGTCCTCAAACCTCAATCCTCTACCCTCAGCCCTCATCCTCCATCCTCAATCCTCAATCATCAATCCTCAATCTTATATCCTCAATATTCAATCTTCAATCCTCAATCCTCAATCCTCAATCCTCAATCCTCAATCCTCAGTGATCAATACTCAATCTTCAATACTCAATCTTCAATCCTCAATCCTCAATCCTCAATCCTCAGTACTCAATCCTCAATCCTCAACCTTCAATCCTCAATACTCAATCTTCAATCCTCAATCCTCAATCCTCAATCCTCAATCTTCAATCCTTAATTCTCAATCGTCAATCTTCAATCCTCAATACTCAATCTTCAATCCTCAATCCTCAGTCCTCAGTCCTCAGACCTCAAACCTCAATCCTCAACTCTCAGCCCTCATCCTCAATGCTCAATCCTCAATCTTCAATCCTCAATCCTCAATCCTCAAGCCTCAATCCTCAATCCTCAATCCTCAATCCTCAGTCCTCAAACCTCAATCCTCAACACTCAATTCTCAATACCTCAATCTTCAATCCTCAATCCTCAATCCTCAATCCCCAATCCTCAATCCTCAGGCATCAGTACTCAATCTTCAATACTCAATCCTCAATCCTCAATCCTCAATCCTCAATCCTCAACCCTCAATCCTCATTCCTCAAACCTCAATCCTCAACCCTCAGTCCTCATCCTCAACTCTCAATTCTCAATTCTCAATCCTCAATCCTCAATCCTCAATCTACAATCCTCAATAATCAACCTCCTATCCTAGATCCTCAATCCCCAATCTTCAATCCTTAATCCTCAATCTTCAATCCTTAATTCTCAATCGTCAACCTTCAATCCTCAATACTCAATCTTCAATCCTCAATCCTCAATCCTCAATCCTCAATCCTTAATCCTCAATCCTCATTCTACAATCCTCAATAATCAACCTCCTATCCTAGATCCTCAATCCCCAATCTTCAATCCTTAATCCTCAATCTTCAATCCTTAATTCTCAATCGTCAACCTTCAATCCTCAATACTCAATCCTCAATCCTCAATCCTCAATCCTCAACCCTCAATCCTCATTCCTCAAACCTCAATCCTCAACCCTCAGTCCTCATCCTCAATTCTCAATTCTCAATTCTCAATCCTCAATCCTCAATCCTCAATCTACAATCCTCAATAATCAACCTCCTATCCTAGATCCTCAATCCCCAATCTTCAATCCTTAATCCTCAATCTTCAATCCTTAATTCTCAATCGTCAACCTTCAATCCTCAATACTCAATCTTCAATACTCAATCTTCAATCCTCAATTCTCAATCCTCAATCCTCAATCCTCATTCTTCAATACTCAATACCCAATCCTCAATCTTCATTCCTCAATCCTCAATCCTCAATCTTCAATCCTCAATACTCAATCTGCAATCCTCAGTCCTCAAACCTCAATCCTCAATCCTCATTCTTCAATCCTCAATGCCCAATCCTCAATCTTCAATCCTCAATCCTCAATCCTCAATTCTCAACCCTCAACCCTTAATCCTCAGACCTCAAACATCAATATTCAACCCTCAGTCCTCGTCCTCAATCCACAACCCTCAATCCTCAGTCCTCAATATTCAATCGTCAATATCCAATCTACAATCTTCAATCCTCAATCCTCAATCCTCAATTCTGAATCCTCAATCTTCAATCCTCAATCCTCAATCCTCAATACTCAATCCTCAATCTTCAATCCTCAACACCCACTCCTCAATCTTCAATCCTCAATCCTCAATCCTCAAACCTAATTCCTCAATCCTCATTCTTCAATCATCAATACCCAATCCTCAATTTCAATCCTCGATCCTCAATCCTCAGTCCTCAGTCCTCAAACCGCAATCCTCAACCCTCAGCCCTCATCCTCCATCCTCCATCCTCAATCCTCAATCCTCAATCCTCAATCTTCAATCCTCAATTCTCAATCCTCAATCCTCAATACTCAACCCTCAATCCTCAATACTCAATCCTCAATCCTCAATCCTGAATCCACAATCCTTAATCCTCAATCTTCAGACCTCTGTCCTCAACAATCAGTCGTCAATTCTCAGTCCTCAATAGAATATCATCAATTCACACATTTCAATACTCAATACTCAATCTGCAATCTTCAAATCTCTATCCACAAACATCAATTCTCATCACTCAACCTTCAACACTCAGTCCCCAATCCTCAACCTTCAATCCTCAATCCTCAATCCTCAACTCTCAATCCTCAATCCTCAGTCCTCAGGCCTCAAACCTCAATCCTCAAGTCTCAGCCCTCATCCTCATTCCTCAATCCTCAATCTTCAATCCTCAATCCTCAATCCCCAAGCCTCAATCCTCAATCCTCAATCCTCAGTCCTCAAACCTCAATCCTCAACACTCAATTCTCAATCCTCAATCTTCAATCCTCAATCCTCAATCCTCAATCCCCAATCCTCAATCCTCAGGCATCAATACTCAATCTTCAATACTCAATCCTCAATCCTCAACCCTCAATCCTCAATCCTCAACCCTCAATTCTCAATCCTCAATCATCAATCCTCAATCTTCAATCCTCAATCCTCAATCCTCATCCTCAATTCTCAATTCTCAATCCTCAATCCTCAATCCTCAATCTACAATCCTCAATAATCAACCTCCTATCCTAGATCCTCAATCCCCAATCTTCAATCCTTAATCCTCAATCTTCAATCCTTAATTCTCAATCGTCAATCTTCAATCCTCAATACTCAATCCTCAATCCTCAATCCTCAATCCTCAATCCTCAATCCTCAATCCTCAATCCTCATTCTTCAATACTCAATACCCAATCCTCAATCTTCAATCCTCGATCCTCAATCCTCAATTCTCAATCCTCAATCCTCAGTCCTCTGTCCTCAAACCTCAATCCTCTACCCTCAGCCCTCATCCTCCATCCTCAATCCTCAATCATCAATCCTCAATCTTATATCCTCAATATTCAATCTTCAATCCTCAATCCTCAATCCTCAATCCTCAATCCTCAATTCTCAGTGATCAATACTCAATCTTCAATACTCAATCTTCAATCCTCAATCCTCAATCCTCAATCCTCAGTACTCAATCCTCAATCCTCAACCTTCAATCCTCAATACTCAATCTTCAATCCTCAATCCTCAATCCTCAATCCTCAATCTTCAATCCTTAATTCTCAATCGTCAATCTTCAATCCTCAATACTCAATCTTCAATCCTCAATCCTCAGTCCTCAGTCCTCAGACCTCAAACCTCAATCCTCAACTCTCAGCCCTCATCCTCAATGCTCAATCCTCAACCTTCAATCCTCAATCCTCAATCCTCAAGCCTCAATCCTCAATCCTCAATCCTCAGTCCTCAAACCTCAATCCTCAACACTCAATTCTCAATACCTCAATCTTCAATCCTCAATCCTCAATCCTCAATCCCCAATCCTCAATCCTCAGGCATCAGTACTCAATCTTCAATACTCAATCCTCAATCCTCAATCCTCAATCCTCAATCCTCAACCCTCAATCCTCATTCCTCAAACCTCAATCCTCAACCCTCAGTCCTCATCCTCAATTCTCAATTCTCAATTCTCAATCCTCAATCCTCAATCCTCAATCTACAATCCTCAATAATCAACCTCCTATCCTAGATCCTCAATCCCCAATCTTCAATCCTTAATCCTCAATCTTCAATCCTTAATTCTCAATCGTCAACCTTCAATCCTCAATACTCAATCTTCAATCCTCAATCCTCAATCCTCAATCCTCAATCCTTAATCCTCAATCGTCAATCTTCAATCCTCAATACTCAATCTTCAATCCTCAATCCTCAATCCTCAATCCTCAATCCTCATTCTTCAATACTCAATACCCAATCCTCAATCTTCATTCCTCAATCCTCAATCCTCAATCTTCAATCCTCAATACTCAATCTGCAATCCTCAATCCTCAAACCTCAATCCTCAATCCTCATTCTTCAATCCTCAATGCCCAATCCTCAATCTTCAATCGTCAATCCTCAATCCTCAATTCTCAACCCTCAACCCTTAATCCTCAGACCTCAAACATCAATATTCAACCCTCAGTCCTCGTCCTCAATCCACAACCCTCAATCCTCAGTCCTCAATATTCAATCGTCAATATTCAATCTACAATCTTCAATCCTCAATCCTCAATCCTCAATTCTGAATCCTCAATCTTCAATCCTCAATCCTCAATCCTCAATACTCAATCCTCAATCTTCAATCCTGAACACCCACTCCTCAATCTTCAATCCTCAATCCTCAATCCTCAAACCTAATTCCTCAATCCTCATTCTTCAATCATCAATACCCAATCCTCAATTTCAATCCTCGATCCTCAATCCTCAGTCCTCAGTCCTCAAACCGCAATCCTCAACCCTCAGCCCTCATCCTCCATCCTCCATCCTCAATCCTCAATCCTCAATCCTCAATCTTCAATCCTCAATTCTCAATCCTCAATCCTCAATACTCAACCCTCAATCCTCAATACTCAATCCTCAATCCTCAATCCTGAATCCACAATCCTTAATCCTCAATCTTCAGACCTCTGTCCTCAACAATCAGTCGTCAATTCTCAGTCCTCAATAGAATATCATCAATTCACACATTTCAATACTCAATACTCAATCTGCAATCTTCAAATCTCTATCCACAAACATCAATTCTCATCACTCAACCTTCAACACTCAGTCCCCAATCCTCAACCTTCAATCCTCAATCCTCAATCCTCAACTCTCAATCCTCAATCCTCAGTCCTCAGGCCTCAAACCTCAATCCTCAAGTCTCAGCCCTCATCCTCATTCCTCAATCCTCAATCTTCAATCCTCAATCCTCAATCCCCAAGCCTCAATCCTCAATCCTCAATCCTCAGTCCTCAAACCTCAATCCTCAACACTCAATTCTCAATCCTCAATCTTCAATCCTCAATCCTCAATCCTCAATCCCCAATCCTCAATCCTCAGGCATCAATACTCAATCTTCAATACTCAATCCTCAATCCTCAACCCTCAATCCTCAATCCTCAACCCTCAATTCTCAATCCTCAATCATCAATCCTCAATCTTCAATCCTCAATCCTCAATCCTCATCCTCAATTCTCAATTCTCAATCCTCAATCCTCAATCCTCAATCTACAATCCTCAATAATCAACCTCCTATCCTAGATCCTCAATCCCCAATCTTCAATCCTTAATCCTCAATCTTCAATCCTTAATTCTCAATCGTCAATCTTCAATCCTCAATACTCAATCCTCAATCCTCAATCCTCAATCCTCAATCCTCAATACTTAATCCTCAATCGTCAATCTTCAATCCTCAATACTCAATCTTCAATCCTCAATCCTCAATCCTCAATCCTCAATCCTCATTCTTCAATACTCAATACCCAATCCTCAATCTTCATTCCTCAATCCTCAATCCTCAATCTTCAATCCTCAATACTCAATCTGCAATCCTCAATCCTCAAACCTCAATCCTCAATCCTCATTCTTCAATCCTCAATGCCCAATCCTCAATCTTCAATCCTCAATCCTCAATCCTCAATTCTCAACCCTCAACCCTTAATCCTCAGACCTCAAACATCAATATTCAACCCTCAGTCCTCGTCCTCAATCCACAACCCTCAATCCTCAGTCCTCAATATTCAATCGTCAATATTCAATCTACAATCTTCAATCCTCAATCCTCAATCCTCAATTCTGAATCCTCAATCTTCAATCCTCAATCCTCAATCCTCAATCCCCAATCCTCAATCCTCAGGCATCAGTACTCAATCTTCAATACTCAATCCTCAATCCTCAATCCTCAATCCTCAATCCTCAACCCTCAATCCTCATTCCTCAAACCTCAATCCTCAACCCTCAGTCCTCATCCTCAACTCTCAATTCTCAATTCTCAATCCTCAATCCTCAATCCTCAATCTACAATCCTCAATAATCAACCTCCTATCCTAGATCCTCAATCCCCAATCTTCAATCCTTAATCCTCAATCTTCAATCCTTAATTCTCAATCGTCAACCTTCAATCCTCAATACTCAATCTTCAATCCTCAATCCTCAATCCTCAATCCTCAATCCTTAATCCTCAATCCTCATTCTACAATCCTCAATAATCAACCTCCTATCCTAGATCCTCAATCCCCAATCTTCAATCCTTAATCCTCAATCTTCAATCCTTAATTCTCAATCGTCAACCTTCAATCCTCAATACTCAATCCTCAATCCTCAATCCTCAATCCTCAACCCTCAATCCTCATTCCTCAAACCTCAATCCTCAACCCTCAGTCCTCATCCTCAATTCTCAATTCTCAATTCTCAATCCTCAATCCTCAATCCTCAATCTACAATCCTCAATAATCAACCTCCTATCCTAGATCCTCAATCCCCAATCTTCAATCCTTAATCCTCAATCTTCAATCCTTAATTCTCAATCGTCAACCTTCAATCCTCAATACTCAATCTTCAATACTCAATCTTCAATCCTCAATTCTCAATCCTCAATCCTCAATCCTCATTCTTCAATACTCAATACCCAATCCTCAATCTTCATTCCTCAATCCTCAATCCTCAATCTTCAATCCTCAATACTCAATCTGCAATCCTCAGTCCTCAAACCTCAATCCTCAATCCTCATTCTTCAATCCTCAATGCCCAATCCTCAATCTTCAATCCTCAATCCTCAATCCTCAATTCTCAACCCTCAACCCTTAATCCTCAGACCTCAAACATCAATATTCAACCCTCAGTCCTCGTCCTCAATCCACAACCCTCAATCCTCAGTCCTCAATATTCAATCGTCAATATCCAATCTACAATCTTCAATCCTCAATCCTCAATCCTCAATTCTGAATCCTCAATCTTCAATCCTCAATCCTCAATCCTCAATACTCAATCCTCAATCTTCAATCCTCAACACCCACTCCTCAATCTTCAATCCTCAATCCTCAATCCTCAAACCTAATTCCTCAATCCTCATTCTTCAATCATCAATACCCAATCCTCAATTTCAATCCTCGATCCTCAATCCTCAGTCCTCAGTCCTCAAACCGCAATCCTCAACCCTCAGCCCTCATCCTCCATCCTCCATCCTCAATCCTCAATCCTCAATCCTCAATCTTCAATCCTCAATTCTCAATCCTCAATCCTCAATACTCAACCCTCAATCCTCAATACTCAATCCTCAATCCTCAATCCTGAATCCACAATCCTTAATCCTCAATCTTCAGACCTCTGTCCTCAACAATCAGTCGTCAATTCTCAGTCCTCAATAGAATATCATCAATTCACACATTTCAATACTCAATACTCAATCTGCAATCTTCAAATCTCTATCCACAAACATCAATTCTCATCACTCAACCTTCAACACTCAGTCCCCAATCCTCAACCTTCAATCCTCAATCCTCAATCCTCAACTCTCAATCCTCAATCCTCAGTCCTCAGGCCTCAAACCTCAATCCTCAAGTCTCAGCCCTCATCCTCATTCCTCAATCCTCAATCTTCAATCCTCAATCCTCAATCCCCAAGCCTCAATCCTCAATCCTCAATCCTCAGTCCTCAAACCTCAATCCTCAACACTCAATTCTCAATCCTCAATCTTCAATCCTCAATCCTCAATCCTCAATCCCCAATCCTCAATCCTCAGGCATCAATACTCAATCTTCAATACTCAATCCTCAATCCTCAACCCTCAATCCTCAATCCTCAACCCTCAATTCTCAATCCTCAATCATCAATCCTCAATCTTCAATCCTCAATCCTCAATCCTCATCCTCAATTCTCAATTCTCAATCCTCAATCCTCAATCCTCAATCTACAATCCTCAATAATCAACCTCCTATCCTAGATCCTCAATCCCCAATCTTCAATCCTTAATCCTCAATCTTCAATCCTTAATTCTCAATCGTCAATCTTCAATCCTCAATACTCAATCCTCAATCCTCAATCCTCAATCCTCAATCCTCAATCCTCAATCCTCAATCCTCATTCTTCAATACTCAATACCCAATCCTCAATCTTCAATCCTCGATCCTCAATCCTCAATTCTCAATCCTCAATCCTCAGTCCTCTGTCCTCAAACCTCAATCCTCTACCCTCAGCCCTCATCCTCCATCCTCAATCCTCAATCATCAATCCTCAATCTTATATCCTCAATATTCAATCTTCAATCCTCAATCCTCAATCCTCAATCCTCAATCCTCAATTCTCAGTGATCAATACTCAATCTTCAATACTCAATCTTCAATCCTCAATCCTCAATCCTCAATCCTCAGTACTCAATCCTCAATCCTCAACCTTCAATCCTCAATACTCAATCTTCAATCCTCAATCCTCAATCCTCAATCCTCAATCTTCAATCCTTAATTCTCAATCGTCAATCTTCAATCCTCAATACTCAATCTTCAATCCTCAATCCTCAGTCCTCAGTCCTCAGACCTCAAACCTCAATCCTCAACTCTCAGCCCTCATCCTCAATGCTCAATCCTCAACCTTCAATCCTCAATCCTCAATCCTCAAGCCTCAATCCTCAATCCTCAATCCTCAGTCCTCAAACCTCAATCCTCAACACTCAATTCTCAATACCTCAATCTTCAATCCTCAATCCTCAATCCTCAATCCCCAATCCTCAATCCTCAGGCATCAGTACTCAATCTTCAATACTCAATCCTCAATCCTCAATCCTCAATCCTCAATCCTCAACCCTCAATCCTCATTCCTCAAACCTCAATCCTCAACCCTCAGTCCTCATCCTCAATTCTCAATTCTCAATTCTCAATCCTCAATCCTCAATCCTCAATCTACAATCCTCAATAATCAACCTCCTATCCTAGATCCTCAATCCCCAATCTTCAATCCTTAATCCTCAATCTTCAATCCTTAATTCTCAATCGTCAACCTTCAATCCTCAATACTCAATCTTCAATCCTCAATCCTCAATCCTCAATCCTCAATCCTTAATCCTCAATCGTCAATCTTCAATCCTCAATACTCAATCTTCAATCCTCAATCCTCAATCCTCAATCCTCAATCCTCATTCTTCAATACTCAATACCCAATCCTCAATCTTCATTCCTCAATCCTCAATCCTCAATCTTCAATCCTCAATACTCAATCTGCAATCCTCAATCCTCAAACCTCAATCCTCAATCCTCATTCTTCAATCCTCAATGCCCAATCCTCAATCTTCAATCGTCAATCCTCAATCCTCAATTCTCAACCCTCAACCCTTAATCCTCAGACCTCAAACATCAATATTCAACCCTCAGTCCTCGTCCTCAATCCACAACCCTCAATCCTCAGTCCTCAATATTCAATCGTCAATATTCAATCTACAATCTTCAATCCTCAATCCTCAATCCTCAATTCTGAATCCTCAATCTTCAATCCTCAATCCTCAATCCTCAATACTCAATCCTCAATCTTCAATCCTGAACACCCACTCCTCAATCTTCAATCCTCAATCCTCAATCCTCAAACCTAATTCCTCAATCCTCATTCTTCAATCATCAATACCCAATCCTCAATTTCAATCCTCGATCCTCAATCCTCAGTCCTCAGTCCTCAAACCGCAATCCTCAACCCTCAGCCCTCATCCTCCATCCTCCATCCTCAATCCTCAATCCTCAATCCTCAATCTTCAATCCTCAATTCTCAATCCTCAATCCTCAATACTCAACCCTCAATCCTCAATACTCAATCCTCAATCCTCAATCCTGAATCCACAATCCTTAATCCTCAATCTTCAGACCTCTGTCCTCAACAATCAGTCGTCAATTCTCAGTCCTCAATAGAATATCATCAATTCACACATTTCAATACTCAATACTCAATCTGCAATCTTCAAATCTCTATCCACAAACATCAATTCTCATCACTCAACCTTCAACACTCAGTCCCCAATCCTCAACCTTCAATCCTCAATCCTCAATCCTCAACTCTCAATCCTCAATCCTCAGTCCTCAGGCCTCAAACCTCAATCCTCAAGTCTCAGCCCTCATCCTCATTCCTCAATCCTCAATCTTCAATCCTCAATCCTCAATCCCCAAGCCTCAATCCTCAATCCTCAATCCTCAGTCCTCAAACCTCAATCCTCAACACTCAATTCTCAATCCTCAATCTTCAATCCTCAATCCTCAATCCTCAATCCCCAATCCTCAATCCTCAGGCATCAATACTCAATCTTCAATACTCAATCCTCAATCCTCAACCCTCAATCCTCAATCCTCAACCCTCAATTCTCAATCCTCAATCATCAATCCTCAATCTTCAATCCTCAATCCTCAATCCTCATCCTCAATTCTCAATTCTCAATCCTCAATCCTCAATCCTCAATCTACAATCCTCAATAATCAACCTCCTATCCTAGATCCTCAATCCCCAATCTTCAATCCTTAATCCTCAATCTTCAATCCTTAATTCTCAATCGTCAATCTTCAATCCTCAATACTCAATCCTCAATCCTCAATCCTCAATCCTCAATCCTCAATACTTAATCCTCAATCGTCAATCTTCAATCCTCAATACTCAATCTTCAATCCTCAATCCTCAATCCTCAATCCTCAATCCTCATTCTTCAATACTCAATACCCAATCCTCAATCTTCATTCCTCAATCCTCAATCCTCAATCTTCAATCCTCAATACTCAATCTGCAATCCTCAATCCTCAAACCTCAATCCTCAATCCTCATTCTTCAATCCTCAATGCCCAATCCTCAATCTTCAATCCTCAATCCTCAATCCTCAATTCTCAACCCTCAACCCTTAATCCTCAGACCTCAAACATCAATATTCAACCCTCAGTCCTCGTCCTCAATCCACAACCCTCAATCCTCAGTCCTCAATATTCAATCGTCAATATTCAATCTACAATCTTCAATCCTCAATCCTCAATCCTCAATTCTGAATCCTCAATCTTCAATCCTCAATCCTCAATCCTCAATACTCAATCCTCAATCTTCAATCCTGAACACCCACTCCTCAATCTTCAATCCTCAATCCTCAATCCTCAAACCTAATTCCTCAATCCTCATTCTTCAATCATCAATACCCAATCCTCAATTTCAATCCTCGATCCTCAATCCTCAGTCCTCAGTCCTCAAACCGCAATCCTCAACCCTCAGCCCTCATCCTCCATCCTCCATCCTCAATCCTCAATCCTCAATCCTCAATCTTCAATCCTCAATTCTCAATCCTCAATCCTCAACCCTCAATCCTCATTCCTCAAACCTCAATCCTCAACCCTCAGTTCTCATACTCAATTCTCAAATCTCAATCCTCAATCCTCAATCCTCAATCTTCAATCCTCAATAATCAATCTCCAATTCTAGATCCTCAATCCCCAATCTTCAATCCTTAATCCTCAATATTCAATCCCCAATCCCCAGTACTCAATCTTCAATCCTCAATGCTCAATCCTCAATCCTCAATCCTCAGTCCTCAGTCCTGAATCTTCAATCCTCAAACCTCAATCCTCAACGGTCAGTCCTCATTCTCCATCCTCAATCCTCAATCCTCAATCCTCAATCTTCAATCCCCAATACTCAATCTTCAATCCTCAATCCTCAATCCTCAATCCTCAATCCTCAATCCTCAGGCATCAATACTCAACCTGCAATACTCAATCCTCAATCCTCAACCATCAATCGTCATTCCTCAAACCTCAATCCTCAACCCTCAGTCCTCGTCCTCAATTCTCAATTCTCAATCCTCAATACCCAATCCTCAATTTCAATCCTCAATCCTCAATCCTCATTTCTCAATCCTCAATCCTCAACCCTCAACCCTCATCCTCCATCCTCAATCCTCAATCCTCAATCATCAATCTTCAATCCTCAATTCTCAATCTTCAATCCTCGATCCTCAATCATCAATCCTCAATCCTCAATCCTCAGGCATGAATACTCAATCTTCAATGCTCAATCCTCAATCCTCAATCCTCAATCCTCAATCCTCAACCCTCAGCCCTCATCCTCAGTTCTCAATTCTCAATCCTCAATCATCAGTCCCCAATCTTCAATCCTCAATCCTCAATCCTCAATCCTCAGTACTCAATCCTCAATCCTCAACCATCAATCCTCAATACTCAATCTTCAATCCTCAATCCTCAATCCTTAATCCTCAATACTCAACCCTCAATCCTCAGTCCTCAAACCTCAATCCTCAACACTCAATTCTCAATCCTCAATCTTCAATCCTCAATCCTCAACCCTCAATCCTCAATTCTCAATACTCAGTTATCAATTCTCAGTCCTCAAACCTCAATTCTGAATCCACAATCCTGAATCCTCATTCTTCAGACCTCAGTCCTCAACAATCAGTCGTCAATTCTCAGTCCTCAATAGAATATCATCAATTCACACATTTCAATACACAATACTCAATCTGCAATCTTCAAATCTCTATCCACAAACATCAATTCTCATCACTCAACCTTCAACACTCAGTCCCCAATCATCAGTCTTCAATCCTCAATCCTCAATGGTCAATTCTCAATCCTCAATCCTCAGTCCTCAGACCTCAAACCTCAATCCTCAACTCTCAGCCCTCATTCTCAATCCTCAATCCTCAATCTTCAATCATCAATCCTCAATCCTCAAGCCTCAATCCTCAATCCTCAATCCTCAGTCCTCAAACCTCAATCCTCAACACTCAATACTCAATCCTCAATCTTCAATCCTCAATCCTCAATCCTCAATCCCCAATCCTCAATCCTCAGGCATCAATACTCAATCTTCAATACTCAATCCTCAATCCTCAATCCTCAATCCTCAATCCTCAACCCTCAATCGTCATTCCTCAAACCTCAATCCTCAACGCTCAGTTCTCATCCTCAATTCCCAATTCTCTATTCTCAATCCTCAATCCTCAATCCTCAATCTTCAATCCTCAATAATCAACCTCCAAACCTAGATCCTCAATCCCCAATCTTCAATCCTTAATCCTGAATCTTCAATCCTTAATTCTCAATCGTCAATCTTCAATCCTCAATACTCAATCTTCAATCCTCAATCCTCAATCCTCAATCCTCAATCCTTAATCCTCAATCGTCAATCTTCAATCCTCAATACTCAATGTTCAATCCTCAATCCTCAATCCTCAATCCTCAATCCTCATTCTTCAATACTCAATACCCAATCCTCAATCTTCAATCCTCGATCCTCAATCCTCAATTCTCAATCCTCAATCCTCAGTCCTCTGTCCTCAAACCTCAATCCTCTACCCTCAGCCCTCATCCTCCATCCTCAATCCTCAATCATCAATCCTCAATCTTATATCCTCAATATTCAATCTTCAATCCTCAATCCTCAATCCTCAATCCTCAATCCTCAATCCTCAGTGATCAATACTCAATCTTCAATACTCAATCTTCAATCCTCAATCCTCAATCCTCAATCCTCAGTACTCAATCCTCAATCCTCAACCTTCAATCCTCAATACTCAATCTTCAATCCTCAATCCTCAATCCTCAATCCTCAATCTTCAATCCTTAATTCTCAATCGTCAATCTTCAATCCTCAATACTCAATCTTCAATCCTCAATCCTCAGTCCTCAGTCCTCAGACCTCAAACCTCAATCCTCAACTCTCAGCCCTCATCCTCAATGCTCAATCCTCAATCTTCAATCCTCAATCCTCAATCCTCAAGCCTCAATCCTCAATCCTCAATCCTCAGTCCTCAAACCTCAATCCTCAACACTCAATTCTCAATACCTCAATCTTCAATCCTCAATCCTCAATCCTCAATCCCCAATCCTCAATCCTCAGGCATCAGTACTCCATCTTCAATACTCAATCCTCAATCCTCAATCCTCAATCCTCAATCCTCAACCCTCAATCCTCATTCCTCAAACCTCAATCCTCAACCCTCAGTCCTCATCCTCAATTCTCAATTCTCAATTCTCAATCCTCAATCCTCAATCCTCAATCTACAATCCTCAATAATCAATCTTCAATCCTCAATCCTCAATCCTCAATCCTCAATCCTCATTCTTCAATACTCAATACCCAATCCTCAATCTTCATTCCTCAATCCTCAATCCTCAATCTTCAATCCTCAATACTCAATCTGCAATCCTCAATCCTCAAACCTCAATCCTCAAGCCTCATTCTTCAATCCTCAATGCCCAATCCTCAATCTTCAATCCTCAATCCTCAATCCTCAATTCTCAACCCTCAACCCTTAATCCTCAGACCTCAAACATCAATATTCAACCCTCAGTCCTCGTCCTCAATCCACAACCCTCAATCCTCAGTCCTCAATATTCAATCGTCAATATTCAATCTACAATCTTCAATCCTCAATCCTCAATCCTCAATTCTGAATCCTCAATCTTCAATCCTCAATCCTCAATCCTCAATACTCAATCCTCAATCTTCAATCCTGAACACCCACTCCTCAATCTTCAATCCTCAATCCTCAATCCTCAAACCTAATTCCTCAATCCTCATTCTTCAATCATCAATACCCAATCCTCAATTTCAATCCTCGATCCTCAATCCTCAGTCCTCAGTCCTCAAACCGCAATCCTCAACCCTCAGCCCTCATCCTCCATCCTCCATCCTCAATCCTCAATCCTCAATCCTCAATCTTCAATCCTCAATTCTCAATCCTCAATCCTCAATACTCAACCCTCAATCCTCAATACTCAATCCTCAATCCTCAATCCTGAATCCACAATCCTTAATCCTCAATCTTCAGACCTCTGTCCTCAACAATCAGTCGTCAATTCTCAGTCCTCAATAGAATATCATCAATTCACACATTTCAATACTCAATACTCAATCTGCAATCTTCAAATCTCTATCCACAAACATCAATTCTCATCACTCAACCTTCAACACTCAGTCCCCAATCCTCAACCTTCAATCCTCAATCCTCAATCCTCAATTCTCAATCCTCAATCCTCAGTCCTCAGGCCTCAAACCTCAATCCTCAAGTCTCAGCCCTCATCCTCATTCCTCAATCCTCAATCTTCAATCCTCAATCCTCAATCCCCAAGCCTCAATCCTCAATCCTCAATCCTCATTCCTCAAACCTCAATCCTCAACACTCAATTCTCAATCCTCAATCTTCAATCCTCAATCCTCAATCCTCAATCCCCAATCCTCAATCCTCAGGCATCAATACTCAATCTTCAATACTCAATCCTCAATCCTCAACCCTCAATCCTCAATCCTCAACCCTCAATTCTCAATCCTCAATCATCAATCCTCAATCTTCAATCCTCAATCCTCAATCCTCATCCTCAATTCTCAATTCTCAATCCTCAATCCTCAATCCTCAATCTTCAATCCTCAATAATCAATATCCGATCCTAGATCCTCAATCCCCAATCTTCAATCGTTAATCCTCAATCTTCAATCCTCAAACCCCAGTCATCAATCTTCAATCCTCAATGCTCAATCCTCAATCCTCAATCCTCAGTCCTCAATCCCCAATCCTCAATCCTCAAACCTCAATCCTCAACCGTCAGTCCTCGTCCTCAATCCTCAAACCTCAATCCTCAATCCTCAATATTCAATCATCAATACTCAATCTTGAATCCTCAATCCTCAAACCTCAATCCTCAATCCTCAATCCTCAATCCTCAATCCTCAATCCCCTGTCCTCAAACCTCAATCCTCAACCCTCAGTCCTCATACTCAATTCTCAATTCTCAATCCTCAATCCTCAATCCTCAATCTTCAATCCTCAATAATCAATCTCCGATCCTAGGTCCTCAATCCCCAACCTTCAATCGTTAATCCTCAATCTTCAATCCTCAATCCCCAGTCATCAATCTTCAATCCTCACTGCTCAATCCTCAATCCTCAATCCTCAGTCCTCAATCCCCAATCCTCAATCCTCAAACCTCAATCCTCAACTGTCAGTCCTCGTCCTCAATCCTCAAACCTCATTCCTCAATCCTCAATATTCAATCATCAATACTCAATCTTCAATCCTCAATCCTCAAACCTCAATCCTCAATCCTCATTCTTCAATCCTAAATATCCAATCCTCAATTTCCAATCCTCAATCCTCAATCCTCAATTCTCAATCCTCAATCATTAATCCTCAGACCTCAAACATCAATAGTCAACACTCAGTCCTCGTCCTCAATCCACAACCCTCAATCCTCAGTCCTCCATATTCAATCATCAATATTCAATCTTCAATCCTCAATCCTCAATCCTCAACCCTCAATCCTCAATCCTCAATCTTCAACCCTGAATACTCAATCCTCAATACCCAGTCCTCAATCTTCAATCCTCAATACTCAATCTCCAATCCTCAATCCTCAACCCTCAATCCTCAATCCTCAATCTTCAATCCTCAACACTAATCTTCAATCCTCAATCCTCAATCCTCAATCCTCAATCCTCATCCTTCAATCCTCAATACCCAATCCTCAATCTTCAATCCTCAATCCTCAATCCTAATTCCTCAATCCTCATTCTTCAATCCTCAATACCCAATCATCAATTTCAATCCTCAATGCTCAATCTTCAATTATCAATACTCAACCTGCAATCCTCAATACTCAAACCTCAATCCTCAATCCTCATTCTTCAATCCTCAATACCCAATCCTCATTCTTCAATCCTCAATCCTCAATCCTCAATTCTCAACCCTCAATCCTTAATCCTCAGACCTCAAACATCAATATTCAACCCTCAGTCCTCGTCCTCAATCCACAACCCTCAATCCTCAGTCCTCAATATTCAATCATCAATATTCAATCTTCAATCCTCAATCCTCAATCCTCAATCCTCAATTCTCAATCCTCAATCTTCAATCCTCAATCCTCAATCCTCAACACTCAATCCTCAATCTTCAATCCTCAAACCTCAATCCTCAATCGTCATTCCTCAATCCTCAATACCCAATCCTCAATCTTCAATCCTCAATCCTCAATCCTCAGTCCTAATTCCTCAATCCTCATTCTTCAATCCTCAATACCCAATCCTCAATTTCAATCCTCAATCCTCAATCCTCAATTCTCAATCCTCAATCCTCAGTCCACAGTCCTCAAACCGCAATCCTCAACACTCAGCCCTCATCCTCCATCCTCAATCCTCAATCCTCAATCCTCAATCTTCAATCCTCAATTCTCAATCTTCAATCCTCGATCCTGAATCATCAATCCACAATCCTCAATCCTCAGGCATAAATACTCAATCTTCAATACTCAATCCTCAATCCTCAATCCTCAATCCTCAATCCTCAATCCTCAAACCTCAATCCTCATTCCTCAAACCTCAATCCTGAACCCTCAGTCCTCATACTCAATTCTCAATCCTCAATCCTCAATCCTCAATCCTCAATCCTCAATCTTCAATCCTCAATAATCAATCTCCAATTCTAGATCCTCAATCCCCAATCTTCAATCCTTAATACTCAATCTTCAATCCCGAATCCCCTGTACTCAATCTTCAATCCTCAATGCTCAATCCTCAATCCTCAATCCTCAGTCCTCAGTCCTCAATCTTCAATACTCAAACCTCAATCCTCGACCGTCAGTCCTCATTCTCCATCCCCAATCCTCAATCCTCAATCCTCAATCTTCAATCCCCAATACTCAATCTTCAATCCTCAATCCTCAATCCTCAATCCTCAATCCTCAATCCTCAGGCATCAATACTCAATCTTCAATACTCAATCCTCAATCCTCAATCCTCAATCGTCAATCCTCAACCATCAATCCTGATTCCTCAAACCTCAATCCTCAACCCTCAGTCCTCATACTCAATTCTCAATTCTCAATCCTCAATCCTCAATCCTCAATCTTCAATCCTCAATAATCAATCTCCGATCCTAGATCCTCAATCCCCAATCTTCAATCGTTAATCCTCAATATTCAATGCTCAATCCCCTGTCATCAATCTTCAATCCTCAATGCTCAATCCTTAATCCTCAATCCTCAGTCCTCAATCCCCAATCCTCAATCCTCAAACCTCAATCCTCAACCGTCAGTGCTCGTCCTCAATCCTCAAACCTCAATCCTTAATCCTCAATATTCGATCATCAATACTCAATCTTCAATCCTCAATCCTCAAACCTGAATCCTCAATCCTCATTCTTCAACCCTAAATACCCAATCCTCAATCTTCAATCCTCAATCCTCATTCCTCAAACCTCAATCCTCAACCCTCAGTCCTCATACTCAATTCTCAATCCTCAATCCTCAATCCTCAATCTTCAATCGTCAATAATCAATCTCCAATCCTCAATCCTCAATCCTCGATCCTCAATCCTCAGGCATCAATACTCAGTCTTCAAAACTCAATCTTCAATCCTCAATCCTCAATCCTCAATCCTCAAACCTCAATCCTCAATCCTCAATATTCAATCATCAATACTCAATCTTCAATCGTCAGTCCTCAATCCTCAATCCTCAATCCTCAATCCTCAATCCTCAATCCTCAAACCTCAATCCTCAACCGTCAGTCCTCGTCCTCAATCCTCAAACCTCAATCCTCAATCCTCAATATTCAATCATCAATACTCAATCTTCAATCCTCAATCCTCAAACCTCAATCCTCAATCCTCAATCTTCAATCCTCAACACTCAATCTTCAAGCCTCAGTCCTCAATCCTCAATCCGCAATCCTCATTCTTCAATCCTCAATACCCAATCCTCAATCTTCAATCCTCAATCCTCAATCCTCAATCCTAATTCCTCAATCCTCATTCTTCAATCCTCAATAACCAATCCTCAATTTCAATCCTCAATCTTCAATCCTCATTTCTCAAACCTCAATCCTCAACCCTCAGTCCTCATACTCAATTCGCAATTCTCAATCCTCAATCCTCAATCCTCAATCTTCAATCCTCAATAATCAATCTCCAATCCTCAATCCTCAATCCTCGATCCTCAATCCTCTGGCACCGAAACTCAATCTTCAATACTCAATCCTCAATCCTCAATCTTCAATCCCGAATACTCAATCTTCAATCGTCAATCCTCAATCCTCAATCCTCAACCCTCAATCCTCAATCCTCAATCCTCAATCCTCAATCCCCAGTCCTCAAACCTCAATCCTCAACCCTCAGTCCTCATACTCAATTCTCAATTCTCAATCCTCAATCCTCAATCCTCAATCTTCAATCCTCAAGAATCAATCTCCGATCCTAGGTCCTCAATCCCCAACCTTCAATCGTTAATCCTCAATCTTCAATCCTCAATCCCCAGTCATCAATCTTCAATCCTCACTGCTCAATCCTCAATCCTCAATACTCAGTCCTCAATCCCCAATCCTCAATCCTCAAACCTCAATCCTCAACCGTCAGTCCTCGTCCTCAATCCTCAAAGCTCATTCCTCAATCCTCAATATTCAATCATCAATACTCAATCTTCAATCCTCAATCCTCAAACCTCAATCCTCAATCCTCATTCTTCAATCCTAAATACCCAATCCTCAATTTCCAATCCTCAATCCTCAATCCTCAATTCTCAATCCTCAATCATTAATCCTCAGACCTCAAACATCAATAGTCAACACTCAGTCCTCGTCCTCAATCCACAACCCTCAATCCTCAGTCCTCCATATTCAATCATCAATATTCAATCTTCAATCCTCAATCCTCAATCCTCAACCCTCAATCCTCAATCCTCAATCTTCAACCCTGAATACTCAATCCTCAATACCCAGTCCTCAATCTTCAATCCTCAATACTCAATCTCCAATCCTCAATCCTCAACCCTCAATCCTCAATCCTCAATCTTCAATCCTCAACACTAATCTTCAATCCTCAATCCTCAATCCTCAATCCTCAATCCTCATTCTTCAATCCTCAATACCCAATCCTCAATCTTCAATCCTCAATCCTCAATCCTCAATCCTAATTCCTCAATCCTCATTCTTCAATCCTCAATACCCAATCATCAATTTCAATCCTCAATGCTCAATCTTCAATTATCAATACTCAACCTGCAATCCTCAATACTCAAACCTCAATCCTCAATCCTCATTCTTCAATCCTCAATACCCAATCCTCATTCTTCAATCCTCAATCCTCAATCCTCAATTCTCAACCCTCAATCCTTAATCCTCAGACCTCAAACATCAATATTCAACCCTCAGTCCTCGTCCTCAATCCACAACCCTCAATCCTCAGTCCTCAATATTCAATCATCAATATTCAATTTTCAATCCTCAATCCTCAATCCTCAATCCTCAATTCTCAATCCTCAATCTTCAATCCTCAATCCTCAATCCTCAACACTCAATCCTCAATCTTCAATCCTCAAACCTCAATCCTCAATCGTCATTCCTCAATCCTCAATACCCAATCCTCAATCTTCAATCCTCAATCCTCAATCCTCAGTCCTAATTCCTCAATCCTCATTCTTCAATCCTCAATACCCAATCCTCAATTTCAATCCTCAATCCTCAATCCTCAATTCTCAATCCTCAATCCTCAGTCCACAGTCCTCAAACCGCAATCCTCAACACTCAGCCCTCATCCTCCATCCTCAATCCTCAATCCTCAATCCTCAATCTTCAATCCTCAATTCTCAATCTTCAATCCTCGATCCTGAATCATCAATCCACAATCCTCAATCCTCAGGCATAAATACTCAATCTTCAATACTCAATCCTCAATCCTCAATCCTCAATCCTCAATCCTCAATCCTCAAACCTCAATCCTCATTCCTCAAACCTCAATCCTGAACCCTCAGTCCTCATACTCAATTCTCAATCCTCAATCCTCAATCCTCAATCCTCAATCCTCAATCTTCAATCCTCAATAATCAATCTCCAATTCTAGATCCTCAATCCCCAATCTTCAATCCTTAATACTCAATCTTCAATCCCGAATCCCCTGTACTCAATCTTCAATCCTCAATGCTCAATCCTCAATCCTCAATCCTCAGTCCTCAGTCCTCAATCTTCAATACTCAAACCTCAATCCTCGACCGTCAGTCCTCATTCTCCATCCCCAATCCTCAATCCTCAATCCTCAATCTTCAATCCCCAATACTCAATCTTCAATCCTCAATCCTCAATCCTCAATCCTCAATCCTCAATCCTCAGGCATCAATACTCAATCTTCAATACTCAATCCTCAATCCTCAATCCTCAATCGTCAATCCTCAACCATCAATCCTGATTCCTCAAACCTCAATCCTCAACCCTCAGTCCTCATCCTCAATTCTCAATTCTCAATCCTCAATCCTCAATCCTCAATCTTCAATCCTCAATAATCAATCTCCGATCCTAGATTCTCAATCCCCAATCTTCAATCGTTAATCCTCAATATTCAATGCTCAATCCCCTGTCATCAATCTTCAATCCTCAATGCTCAATCCTTAATCCTCAATCCTCAGTCCTCAATCCCCAATCCTCAATCCTCAAACCTCAATCCTCAACCGTCAGTGCTCGTCCTCAATCCTCAAACCTCAATCCTTAATCCTCAATATTCGATCATCAATACTCAATCTTCAATCCTCAATCCTCAAACCTGAATCCTCAATCCTCATTCTTCAACCCTAAATACCCAATCCTCAATCTTCAATCCTCAATCCTCATTCCTCAAACCTCAATCCTCAACCCTCAGTCCTCATACTCAATTCTCAATCCTCAATCCTCAATCCTCAATCTTCAATCGTCAATAATCAATCTCCAATCCTCAATCCTCAATCCTCGATCCTCAATCCTCAGGCATCAATACTCAGTCTTCAAAACTCAATCTTCAATCCTCAATCCTCAATCCTCAATCCTCAAACCTCAATCCTCAATCCTCAATATTCAATCATCAATACTCAATCTTCAATCGTCAGTCCTCAATCCTCAATCCTCAATCCTCAATCCTCAATCCTCAATCCTCAAACCTCAATCCTCAACCGTCAGTCCTCGTCCTCAATCCTCAAACCTCAATCCTCAATCCTCAATATTCAATCATCAATACTCAATCTTCAATCCTCAATCCTCAAACCTCAATCCTCAATCCTCAATCTTCAATCCTCAACACTCAATCTTCAAGCCTCAGTCCTCAATCCTCAATCCGCAATCCTCATTCTTCAATCCTCAATACCCAATCCTCAATCTTCAATCCTCAATCCTCAATCCTCAATCCTAATTCCTCAATCCTCATTCTTCAATCCTCAATAACCAATCCTCAATTTCAATCCTCAATCTTCAATCCTCATTTCTCAAACCTCAATCCTCAACCCTCAGTCCTCATACTCAATTCGCAATTCTCAATCCTCAATCCTCAATCCTCAATCTTCAATCCTCAATAATCAATCTCCAATCCTCAATCCTCAATCCTCGATCCTCAATCCTCTGGCACCGAAACTCAATCTTCAATACTCAATCCTCAATCCTCAATCTTCAATCCCGAATACTCAATCTTCAATCGTCAATCCTCAATCCTCAATCCTCAACCCTCAATCCTCAATCCTCAATCCTCAATCCTCAATCCCCAGTCCTCAAACCTCAATCCTCAACCCTCAGTCCTCATACTCAATTCTCAATTCTCAATCCTCAATCCTCAATCCTCAATCTTCAATCCTCAAGAATCAATCTCCGATCCTAGGTCCTCAATCCCCAACCTTCAATCGTTAATCCTCAATCTTCAGTCCTCAATCCCCAGTCATCAATCTTCAATCCTCACTGCTCAATCCTCAATCCTCAATCCTCAGTCCTCAATCCCCAATCCTCAATCCTCAAACCTCAATCCTCAACCGTCAGTCCTCGTCCTCAATCCTCAAAGCTCATTCCTCAATCCTCAATATTCAATCATCAATACTCAATCTTCAATCCTCAATCCTCAAACCTCAATCCTCAATCCTCATTCTTCAATCCTAAATACCCAATCCTCAATTTCCAATCCTCAATCCTCAATCCTCAATTCTCAATCCTCAACCATTAATCCTCAGACCTCAAACATCAATAGTCAACACTCAGTCCTCGTCCTCAATCCACAACCCTCAATCCTCAGTCCTCAATCTTCAACCCTGAATACTCAATCCTCAATACACAGTCCTCAATCTTCAATCCTCAATACTCAATCTCCAATCCTCAATCCTCAACCCTCAATCCTCAATCCTCAATCTTCAATCCTCAACACTAATCTTCAATCCTCAATCCTCAATCCTCAATCCTCAATCCTCATTCTTCAATCCTCAATACCCAATCCTCAATCTTCAATCCTCAATCCTCAATCCTCAATCCTAATTCCTCAATCCTCATTCTTCAATCCTCAATACCCAATCATCAATTTCAATCCTCAATGCTCAATCTTCAATTATCAATACTCAACCTGCAATCCTCAATACTCAAACCTCAATCCTCAATCCTCATTCTTCAATCCTCAATACCCAATCCTCATTCTTCAATCCTCAATCCTCAATCCTCAATTCTCAATCCTCAATCTTCAATCCTCAATCCTCAATCCTCAACACTCAATCCTCAATCTTCAATCCTCAATACCCACTCCTCAATTTTCAATCCTCAATCCTCAATCCTCAATCCTAATTCCTCAATCCTCATTCTTCAATCCTCAATACCCTATCCTCAATTTCAATCCTCAATCCTCAATCCTCAATTCTCAATACTCAATCCTCAGTCCTCAGTCCTCAAACCGCAATCCTCAGTCCTCAGTCGTCGAACCTCAATCCCCGACGCTTAGCACTCATCCTCAATCCTCAGTCCTCAATCCTCAATATTCAATCATCAATACTCAATCTTCAATCCTCAATCCTCAATCCTCAATCCCCAATCCTCAATCCTCAATATTCAATCATCAATACTCAATCTTCAACCCTCAATCTTCAATCCTCAATACTCAATCTTCAATCCTCAATCCTCAATCCTCAATCCTCAATCCTCAATCCTCAACCCTCAATCCTCAGGCATCAATACTCAATCTACAATATTCAATCCTCAATCCTTAATCCTCAATCCACAATCCTCAATCCACAATCTTCAATCCTCAATCCTCAAAACTCAATTCTCAATCCTCAATCCTTAATCCTCAGACCTCAAACATCAATATTCAACACTCAGCCCTCATCCTCCATCCTCAGTACACAATCCTCTATCCTCAATCTTCAATCCTCAATACTCAATCTTCAATCCTTATTCCTCAATCCTCAATCCTCAATCCTAATTCCTCAATCCTCATTCTTCAATCCTCAATACCCAATCCTCATTCCTCAATCCTCAATACCCAATCCTCAATCCTCAATCTTCAATCCTCAATCCTCAATCCTCAATATTCAATCATTAACACTCAATCTTCAATCCTCAATCTTCAATCCTCGATGCTCAATCTTCAATCCTCAATCCTCAATCCTCAATCCTAATTCCTCAATCCTCAATCCTCAATCCTCAATACCCAATCCTCAATCTTCAATCCTCAATCCTCAATCCTCAATCCTAATTCCTCAATCCTCATTCTTCAATCCTCAATACCCAATCATCAATTTCAATCCTCAATGCTCAATCTTCAATTATCAATACTCAACCTGCAATCCTCAATACTCAAACCTCAATCCTCAATCCTCATTCTTCAATCCTCAATACCCAATCCTCATTCTTCAATCCTCAATCCTCAATCCTCAATTCTCAACCCTCAATCCTTAATCCTCAGACCTCAAACATCAATATTCAACCCTCAGTCCTCGTCCTCAATCCACAACCCTCAATCCTCAGTCCTCAATATTCAATCATCAATATTCAATCTTCAATCCTCAATCCTCAATCCTCAATCCTCAATTCTCAATCCTCAATCTTCAATCCTCAATACTCAATCTTCAATCCTTATTCCTCAATCCTCAATCCTCAATCCTAATTCCTCAATCCTCATTCTTCAATCCTCAATACCCAATCCTCATTCCTCAATACTCTATACCCAATCCTCAATCCTCAATCCTCAATCCTCAATCCTCAATCCTCAACCCTCAATATTCAATCATTAACACTCAATCTTCAATCCTCAATCTTCAATCCTCGATGCTCAATCTTCAATCCTCAATCCTCAATCCTCAATCCTAATTCCTCAATCCTCAATCCTCAATCCTCAATCTTCAATCCTCAACACTCAATCTGCAATCCTCAATCCTCCATCCTCAATCCTCAATCCTCAATCCTCAATCTTCAATCCTCAATTCTCAATCTTCAATCCTCGATCCTGAATCATCAATCCACAATCCTCAATCCTCAGGCATCAATACTCAATCTTCAATACTCAATCCTCAATCCTCAATCCTCAATCCTCAATCCTCAATCCTCAACCCTCAATCCTCATTCCTCAAACCTCAATCCTGAACCCTCAGTCCTCATACTCAATTCTCAATCCTCAATCCTCAATCCTCAATCCTCAATCTTCAATCCTCAGTAATCAATCTCCAATTCTAGATCCTCAATCCCCAATCTTCAGTCCTTAATACTCAATCTTCAATCCCGAATCCCCTGTACTCAATCTTCAATCCTCAATGCTCAATCCTCAATCCTCAATCCTCAGTCCTCAGTCCTCAATCTTCAATACTCAAACCTCAATCCTCGACCGTCAGTCCTCATTCTCCATCCCCAATCCTCAATCCTCAATCCTCAATCTTCAATCCCCAATACTCAATCTTCAATCCTCAATCCTCAATCCTCAATCCTCAATCCTCAATCCTCAGGCATCAATACTCAATCTTCAATACTCAATCCTCAATCCTCAATCCTCAATCGTCAATCCTCAACCATCAATCCTGATTCCTCAAACCTCAAACCTCAACCCTCAATCCTCAATACTCAATCCTCAATCCTCAATCCTCAATGTTCAATCCGCAATACCCAATCCTCAATCTTCAATCCTCAATCCTCAACCCTCAATCCTCAATTCTCAATACTCAGTCCTCAATTCTCAGTCCTCAAACCTCAATCCTGAATCCACAATCCTTAATCCTCAATCTTCAGACCTCTGTCCTCAACAATCAGTCGTCAATTCTCAGTCCTCAATAGAATATCATCAATTCACACATTTCAATACTCAATACTCAATCTGCAATCTTCAAATCTCTATCCACAAACATCAATTCTCATCACTCAACCTTCAACACTCAGTCCCCAATCCTCAACCTTCAATCCTCAATCCTCAATCCTCAATTCTCAATCCTCAATCCTCAGTCCTCAGGCCTCAAACCTCAATCCTCAAGTCTCAGCCCTCATCCTCATTCCTCAATCCTCAATCTTCAATCCTCAATCCTCAATCCCCAAGCCTCAATCCTCAATCCTCAATCCTCAGTCCTCAAACCTCAATCCTCAACACTCAATTCTCAATCCTCAATCTTCAATCCTCAATCCTCAATCCTCAATCCCCAATCCTCAATCCTCAGGCATCAATACTCAATCTTCAATACTCAATCCTCAATCCTCAACCCTCAATCCTCAATCCTCAACCCTCAATTCTCAATCCTCAATCATCAATCCTCAATCTTCAATCCTCAATCCTCAATCCTCATCCTCAATTCTCAATTCTCAATCCTCAATCCTCAATCCTCAATCTTCAATCCTCAATAATCAATATCCGATCCTAGATCCTCAATCCCCAATCTTCAATCGTTAATCCTCAATCTTCAATCCTCAAACCCCAGTCATCAATCTTCAATCCTCAATGCTCAATCCTCAATCCTCAATCCTCAGTCCTCAATCCCCAATCCTCAATCCTCAAACCTCAATCCTCAACCGTCAGTCCTCGTCCTCAATCCTCAAACCTCAATCCTCAATCCTCAATATTCAATCATCAATACTCAATCTTGAATCCTCAATCCTCAAACCTCAATCCTCAATCCTCAATCCTCAATCCTCAATCCTCAATCCCCAGTCCTCAAACCTCAATCCTCAACCCTCAGTCCTACTCAATTCTCAATTCTCAATCCTCAATCCTCAATCCTCAATCTTCAATCCTCAATAATCAATCTCCGATCCTAGGTCCTCAATCCCCAACCTTCAATCGTTAATCCTCAATCTTCAATCCTCAATCCCCAGTCATCAATCTTCAATCCTCACTGCTCAATCCTCAATCCTCAATCCTCAGTCCTCAATCCCCAATCCTCAATCCTCAAACCTCAATCCTCAACTGTCAGTCCTCGTCCTCAATCCTCAAACCTCATTCCTCAATCCTCAATATTCAATCATCAATACTCAATCTTCAATCCTCAATCCTCAAACCTCAATCCTCAATCCTCATTCTTCAATCCTAAATATCCAATCCTCAATTTCCAATCCTCAATCCTCAATCCTCAATTCTCAATCCTCAATCATTAATCCTCAGACCTCAAACATCAATAGTCAACACTCAGTCCTCGTCCTCAATCCACAACCCTCAATCCTCAGTCCTCCATATTCAATCATCAATATTCAATCTTCAATCCTCAATCCTCAATCCTCAACCCTCAATCCTCAATCCTCAATCTTCAACCCTGAATACTCAATCCTCAATACCCAGTCCTCAATCTTCAATCCTCAATACTCAATCTCCAATCCTCAATCCTCAACCCTCAATCCTCAATCCTCAATCTTCAATCCTCAAACCTCAATCCTCAATCGTCATTCCTCAATCCTCAATACCCAATCCTCAATCTTCAATCCTCAATCCTCAATCCTCAGTCCTAATTCCTCAATCCTCATTCTTCAATCCTCAATACCCAATCCTCAATTTCAATCCTCAATCCTCAATCCTCAATTCTCAATCCTCAATCCTCAGTCCACAGTCCTCAAACCGCAATCCTCAACACTCAGCCCTCATCCTCCATCCTCAATCCTCAATCCTCAATCCTCAATCTTCAATCCTCAATTCTCAATCTTCAATCCTCGATCCTGAATCATCAATCCACAATCCTCAATCCTCAGGCATAAATACTCAATCTTCAATACTCAATCCTCAATCCTCAATCCTCAATCCTCAATCCTCAATCCTCAAACCTCAATCCTCATTCCTCAAACCTCAATCCTGAACCCTCAGTCCTCATACTCAATTCTCAATCCTCAATCCTCAATCCTCAATCCTCAACCCTCAATCTTCAATCCTCAATAATCAATCTCCAATTCTAGATCCTCAATCCCCAATCTTCAATCCTTAATACTCAATCTTCAATCCCGAATCCCCTGTACTCAATCTTCAATCCTCAATGCTCAATCCTCAATCCTCAATCCTCAGTCCTCAGTCCTCAACCTTCAATACTCAAACCTCAATCCTCGACCGTCAGTCCTCATTCTCCATCCCCAATCCTCAATCCTCAATCCTCAATCTTCAATCCCCAATACTCAATCTTCAATCCTCAATCCTCAATCCTCAATCCTCAATCCTCAATCCTCAGGCATCAATACTCAATCTTCAATACTCAATCCTCAATCCTCAATCCTCAATCGTCAATCCTCAACCATCAATCCTGATTCCTCAAACCTCAATCCTCAACCCTCAGTCCTCATCCTCAATTCTCAATTCTCAATCCTCAATCCTCAATCCTCAATCTTCAATCCTCAATAATCAATCTCCGATCCTAGATCCTCAATCCCCAATCTTCAATCGTTAATCCTCAATATTCAATGCTCAATCCCCTGTCATCAATCTTCAATCCTCAATGCTCAATCCTTAATCCTCAATCCTCAGTCCTCAATCCCCAATCCTCAATCCTCAAACCTCAATCCTCAACCGTCAGTGCTCGTCCTCAATCCTCAAACCTCAATCCTTAATCCTCAATATTCGATCATCAATACTCAATCTTCAATCCTCAATCCTCAAACGTGAATCCTCAATCCTCATTCTTCAACCCTAAATACCCAATCCTCAATCTTCAATCCTCAATCCTCATTCCTCAAACCTCAATCCTCAACCCTCAGTCCTCATACTCAATTCTCAATCCTCAATCCTCAATCCTCAATCTTCAATCGTCAATAATCAATCTCCAATCCTCAATCCTCAATCCTCGATCCTCAATCCTCAGGCATCAATACTCAGTCTTCAAAACTCAATCTTCAATCCTCAATCCTCAATCCTCAATCCTCAAACCTCAATCCTCAATCCTCAATATTCAATCATCAATACTCAATCTTCAATCGTCAGTCCTCAATCCTCAATCCTCAATCCTCAATCCTCAATCCTCAATCCTCAAACCTCAATCCTCAACCGTCAGTCCTCGTCCTCAATCCTCAAACCTCAATCCTCAATCCTCAATATTCAATCATCAATACTCAATCTTCAATCCTCAATCCTCAAACCTCAATCCTCAATTCTCAATCTTCAATCCTCAACACTCAATCTTCAAGCCTCAGTCCTCAATCCTCAATCCGCAATCCTCATTCTTCAATCCTCAATACCCAATCCTCAATCTTCAATCCTCAATCCTCAATCCTCAATCCTAATTCCTCAATCCTCATTCTTCAATCCTCAATAACCAATCCTCAATTTCAATCCTCAATCTTCAATCCTCATTTCTCAAACCTCAATCCTCAACCCTCAGTCCTCATACTCAATTCGCAATTCTCAATCCTCAATCCTCAATCCTCAATCTTCAATCCTCAATAATCAATCTCCAATCCTCAATCCTCAATCCTCGATCCTCAATCCTCTGGCACCGAAACTCAATCTTCAATACTCAATCCTCAATCCTCAATCTTCAATCCCGAATACTCAATCTTCAATCGTCAATCCTCAATCCTCAATCCTCAACCCTCAATCCTCAATCCTCAATCCTCAATCCTCAATCCCCAGTCCTCAAACCTCAATCCTCAACCCTCAGTCCTCATACTCAATTCTCAATTCTCAATCCTCAATCCTCAATCCTCAATCTTCAATCCTCAAGAATCAATCTCCGATCCTAGGTCCTCAATCCCCAACCTTCAATCGTTAATCCTCAATCTTCAATCCTCAATCCCCAGTCATCAATCTTCAATCCTCACTGCTCAATCCTCAATCCTCAATACTCAGTCCTCAATCCCCAATCCTCAATCCTCAAACCTCAATCCTCAACCGTCAGTCCTCGTCCTCAATCCTCAAAGCTCATTCCTCAATCCTCAATATTCAATCATCAATACTCAATCTTCAATCCTCAATCCTCAAACCTCAATCCTCAATCCTCATTCTTCAATCCTAAATACCCAATCCTCAATTTCCAATCCTCAATCCTCAATCCTCAATTCTCAATCCTCAATCATTAATCCTCAGACCTCAAACATCAATAGTCAACACTCAGTCCTCGTCCTCAATCCACAACCCTCAATCCTCAGTCCTCCATATTCAATCATCAATATTCAATCTTCAATCCTCAATCCTCAATCCTCAACCCTCAATCCTCAATCCTCAATCTTCAACCCTGAATACTCAATCCTCAATACCCAGTCCTCAATCTTCAATCCTCAATACTCAATCTCCAATCCTCAATCCTCAACCCTCAATCCTCAATCCTCAATCTTCAATCCTCAACACTAATCTTCAATCCTCAATCCTCAATCCTCAATCCTCAATCCTCATTCTTCAATCCTCAATACCCAATCCTCAATCTTCAATCCTCAATCCTCAATCCTCAATCCTAATTCCTCAATCCTCATTCTTCAATCCTCAATACCCAATCATCAATTTCAATCCTCAATGCTCAATCTTCAATTATCAATACTCAACCTGCAATCCTCAATACTCAAACCTCAATCCTCAATCCTCATTCTTCAATCCTCAATACCCAATCCTCATTCTTCAATCCTCAATCCTCAATCCTCAATTCTCAACCCTCAATCCTTAATCCTCAGACATCAAACATCAATATTCAACCCTCAGTCCTCGTCCTCAATCCACAACCCTCAATCCTCAGTCCTCAATATTCAATCATCAATATTCAATCTTCAATCCTCAATCCTCAATCCTCAATCCTCAATTCTCAATCCTCAATCTTCAATCCTCAATCCTCAATCCTCAACACTCAATCCTCAATCTTCAATCCTCAATACCCACTCCTCAATTTTCAATCCTCAATCCTCAATCCTCAATCCTAATTCCTCAATCCTCATTCTTCAATCCTCAATACCCAATCCTCAATTTCAATCCTCAATCCTCAATCCTCAATTCTCAATACTCAATCCTCAGTCCTCAGTCCTCAAACCGCAATCCTCAGTCCTCAGTCGTCGAACCTCAATCCCCGACGCTTAGCACTCATCCTCAATCCTCAGTCCTCAATCCTCAATATTCAATCATCAATACTCAATCTTCAATCCTCAATCCTCAATCCTCAATCCCCAATCCTCAATCCTCAATATTCAATCATCAATACTCAATCTTCAACCCTCAATCTTCAATCCTCAATACTCAATCTTCAATCCTCAATCCTCAATCCTCAATCCTCAATCCTCAATCCTCAATCCTCAATCCTCAGGCATCAATACTCAATCTACAATATTCAATCCTCAATCCTTAATCCTCAATCCACAATCCTCAATCCTCAATCTTCAATCCTCAATCCTCAAAACTCAATTCTCAATCCTCAATCCTTAATCCTCAGACCTCAAACATCAATATTCAACACTCAGCCCTCATCCTCCATCCTCAGTACACAATCCTCTATCCTCAATCTTCAATCCTCAATACTCAATCTTCAATCCTTATTCCTCAATCCTCAATCCTCAATCCTAATTCCTCAATCCTCATTCTTCAATCCTCAATACCCAATCCTCATTCCTCAATCCTCAATACCCAATCCTCAATCCTCAATCTTCAATCCTCAATCCTCAATCCTCAATATTCAATCATTAACACTCAATCTTCAATCCTCAATCTTCAATCCTCGATGCTCAATCTTCAATCCTCAATCCTCAATCCTCAATCCTAATTCCTCAATCCTCAATCCTCAATCCTCAATACCCAATCCTCAATCTTCAATCCTCAATCCTCAATCCTCAATCCTAATTCCTCAATCCTCATTCTTCAATCCTCAATACCCAATCATCAATTTCAATCCTCAATGCTCAATCTTCAATTATCAATACTCAACCTGCAATCCTCAATACTCAAACCTCAATCCTCAATCCTCATTCTTCAATCCTCAATACCCAATCCTCATTCTTCAATCCTCAATCCTCAATCCTCAATTCTCAACCCTCAATCCTTAATCCTCAGACCTCAAACATCAATATTCAACCCTCAGTCCTCGTCCTCAATCCACAACCCTCAATCCTCAGTCCTCAATATTCAATCATCAATATTCAATCTTCAATCCTCAATCCTCAATCCTCAATCCTCAATTCTCAATCCTCAATCTTCAATCCTCAATACTCAATCTTCAATCCTTATTCCTCAATCCTCAATCCTCAATCCTAATTCCTCAATCCTCATTCTTCAATCCTCAATACCCAATCCTCATTCCTCAATACTCAATACCCAATCCTCAATCCTCAATCCTCAATCCTCAATCCTCAATCCTCAATCCTCAATATTCAATCATTAACACTCAATCTTCAATCCTCAATCTTCAATCCTCGATACTCAATCTTCAATCCTCAATCCTCAATCCTCAATCCTAATTCCTCAATCCTCAATCCTCAATCCTCAATCTTCAATCCTCAACACTCAATCTGCAATCCTCAATCCTCCATCCTCAATCCTCAATCCTCAATCCTCAATCTTCAATCCTCAATTCTCAATCTTCAATCCTCGATCCTGAATCATCAATCCACAATCCTCAATCCTCAGGCATCAATACTCAATCTTCAATACTCAATCCTCAATCCTCAATCCTCAATCCTCAATCCTCAATCCTCAACCCTCAATCCTCATTCCTCAAACCTCAATCCTGAACCCTCAGTCCTCATACTCAATTCTCAATCCTCAATCCTCAATCCTCAATCCTCAATCTTCAATCCTCAGTAATCAATCTCCAATTCTAGATCCTCAATCCCCAATCTTCAGTCCTTAATACTCAATCTTCAATCCCGAATCCCCTGTACTCAATCTTCAATCCTCAATGCTCAATCCTCAATCCTCAATCCTCAGTCCTCAGTCCTCAATCTTCAATACTCAAACCTCAATCCTCGACCGTCAGTCCTCATTCTCCATCCCCAATCCTCAATCCTCAATCCTCAATCTTCAATCCCCAATACTCAATCTTCAATCCTCAATCCTCAATCCTCAATCCTCAATCCTCAATCCTCAATCCTCAGTCCTCAATCCCCAATCCTCAATCCTCAAACCTCAATCCTCAACCGTCAGTGCTCGTCCTCAATGCTCAAACCTCAATCCTTAATCCTCAATATTCGATCATCAATACTCAATCTTCAATCCTCAATCCTCAAACCTGAATCCTCAATCCTCATTCTTCAACCCTAAATACCCAATCCTCAATCTTCAATCCTCAATCCTCATTCCTCAAACCTCAATCCTCAACCCTCAGTCCTCATACTCAATTCTCAATCCTCAATCCTCAATCCTCAATCTTCAATCGTCAATAATCAATCTCCAATCCTCAATCCTCAATCCTCGATCCTCAATCCTCAGGCATCAATACTCAGTCTTCAAAACTCAATCTTCAATCCTCAATCCTCAATCCTCAATCCTCAAACCTCAATCCTCAATCCTCAATATTCAATCATCAATACTCAATCTTCAATCGTCAGTCCTCAATCCTCAATCCTCAATCCTCAATCCTCAATCCTCAATCCTCAAACCTCAATCCTCAACCGTCAGTCCTCGTCCTCAATCCTCAAACCTCAATCCTCAGTCCTCAATATTCAATCATCAATACTCAATCTTCAATCCTCAATCCTCAAACCTCAATCCTCAATCCTCAATCTTCAATCCTCAACACTCAATCTTCAAGCCTCAGTCCTCAATCCTCAATCCGCAATCCTCATTCTTCAATCCTCAATACCCAATCCTCAATCTTCAATCCTCAATCCTCAATCCTCAATCCTAATTCCTCAATCCTCATTCTTCAATCCTCAATAACCAATCCTCAATTTCAATCCTCAATCTTCAATCCTCATTTCTCAAACCTCAATCCTCAACCCTCAGTCCTCATACTCAATTCGCAATTCTCAATCCTCAATCCTCAATCCTCAATCTTCAATCCTCAATAATCAATCTCCAATCCTCAATCCTCAATCCTCGATCCTCAATCCTCTGGCACCGAAACTCAATCTTCAATACTCAATCCTCAATCCTCAATCTTCAATCCCGAATACTCAATCTTCAATCGTCAATCCTCAATCCTCAATCCTCAACCCTCAATCCTCAATCCTCAATCCTCAATCCTCAATCCCCAGTCCTCAAACCTCAATCCTCAACCCTCAGTCCTCATACTCAATTCTCAATTCTCAATCCTCAATCCTCAATCCTCAATCTTCAATCCTCAAGAATCAATCTCCGATCCTAGGTCCTCAATCCCCAACCTTCAATCGTTAATCCTCAATCTTCAATCCTCAATCCCCAGTCATCAATCTTCAATCCTCACTGCTCAATCCTCAATCCTCAATACTCAGTCCTCAATCCCCAATCCTCAATCCTCAAACCTCAATCCTCAACCGTCAGTCCTCGTCCTCAATCCTCAAAGCTCATTCCTCAATCCTCAATATTCAATCATCAATACTCAATCTTCAATCCTCAATCCTCAAACCTCAATCCTCAATCCTCATTCTTCAATCCTAAATACCCAATCCTCAATTTCCAATCCTCAATCCTCAATCCTCAATTCTCAATCCTCAATCATTAATCCTCAGACCTCAAACATCAATAGTCAACACTCAGTCCTCGTCCTCAATCCACAACCCTCAATCCTCAGTCCTCCATATTCAATCATCAATATTCAATCTTCAATCCTCAATCCTCAATCCTCAACCCTCAATCCTCAATCCTCAATCTTCAACCCTGAATACTCAATCCTCAATACCCAGTCCTCAATCTTCAATCCTCAATACTCAATCTCCAATCCTCAATCCTCAACCCTCAATCCTCAATCCTCAATCTTCAATCCTCAACACTAATCTTCAATCCTCAATCCTCAATCCTCAATCCTCAATCCTCAATCTTCAATCCTCAACACTAATCTTCAATCCTCAATCCTCAATCCTCAATCCTCAATCCTCATTCTTCAATCCTCAATACCCAATCCTCAATCTTCAATCCTCAATCCTCAATCCTCAATCCTAATTCCTCAATCCTCATTCTTCAATCCTCAATACCCAATCATCAATTTCAATCCTCAATGCTCAATCTTCAATTATCAATACTCAACCTGCAATCCTCAATACTCAAACCTCAATCCTCAATCCTCATTCTTCAATCCTCAATACCCAATCCTCATTCTTCAATCCTCAATCCTCAATCCTCAATTCTCAACCCTCAATCCTTAATCCTCAGACATCAAACATCAATATTCAACCCTCAGTCCTCGTCCTCAATCCACAACCCTCAATCCTCAGTCCTCAATATTCAATCATCAATATTCAATCTTCAATCCTCAATCCTCAATCCTCAATCCTCAATTCTCAATCCTCAATCTTCAATCCTCAATCCTCAATCCTCAACACTCAATCCTCAATCTTCAATCCTCAATACCCACTCCTCAATTTTCAATCCTCAATCCTCAATCCTCAATCCTAATTCCTCAATCCTCATTCTTCAATCCTCAATACCCAATCCTCAATTTCAATCCTCAATCCTCAATCCTCAATTCTCAATACTCAATCCTCAGTCCTCAGTCCTCAAACCGCAATCCTCAGTCCTCAGTCGTCGAACCTCAATCCCCGACGCTTAGCACTCATCCTCAATCCTCAGTCCTCAATCCTCAATATTCAATCATCAATACTCAATCTTCAATCCTCAATCCTCAATCCTCAATCCCCAATCCTCAATCCTCAATATTCAATCATCAATACTCAATCTTCAACCCTCAATCTTCAATCCTCAATACTCAATCTTCAATCCTCAATCCTCAATCCTCAATCCTCAATCCTCAATCCTCAATCCTCAATCCTCAGGCATCAATACTCAATCTACAATATTCAATCCTCAATCCTTAATCCTCAATCCACAATCCTCAATCCTCAATCTTCAATCCTCAATCCTCAAAACTCAATTCTCAATCCTCAATCCTTAATCCTCAGACCTCAAACATCAATATTCAACACTCAGCCCTCATCCTCCATCCTCAGTACACAATCCTCTATCCTCAATCTTCAATCCTCAATACTCAATCTTCAATCCTTATTCCTCAATCCTCAATCCTCAATCCTAATTCCTCAATCCTCATTCTTCAATCCTCAATACCCAATCCTCATTCCTCAATCCTCAATACCCAATCCTCAATCCTCAATCTTCAATCCTCAATCCTCAATCCTCAATATTCAATCATTAACACTCAATCTTCAATCCTCAATCTTCAATCCTCGATGCTCAATCTTCAATCCTCAATCCTCAATCCTCAATCCTAATTCCTCAATCCTCAATCCTCAATCCTCAATACCCAATCCTCAATCTTCAATCCTCAATCCTCAATCCTCAATCCTAATTCCTCAATCCTCATTCTTCAATCCTCAATACCCAATCATCAATTTCAATCCTCAATGCTCAATCTTCAATTATCAATACTCAACCTGCAATCCTCAATACTCAAACCTCAATCCTCAATCCTCATTCTTCAATCCTCAATACCCAATCCTCATTCTTCAATCCTCAATCCTCAATCCTCAATTCTCAACCCTCAATCCTTAATCCTCAGACCTCAAACATCAATATTCAACCCTCAGTCCTCGTCCTCAATCCACAACCCTCAATCCTCAGTCCTCAATATTCAATCATCAATATTCAATCTTCAATCCTCAATCCTCAATCCTCAATCCTCAATTCTCAATCCTCAATCTTCAATCCTCAATACTCAATCTTCAATCCTTATTCCTCAATCCTCAATCCTCAATCCTAATTCCTCAATCCTCATTCTTCAATCCTCAATACCCAATCCTCATTCCTCAATACTCAATACCCAATCCTCAATCCTCAATCCTCAATCCTCAATCCTCAATCCTCAATCCTCAATATTCAATCATTAACACTCAATCTTCAATCCTCAATCTTCAATCCTCGATACTCAATCTTCAATCCTCAATCCTCAATCCTCAATCCTAATTCCTCAATCCTCAATCCTCAATCCTCAATCTTCAATCCTCAACACTCAATCTGCAATCCTCAATCCTCCATCCTCAATCCTCAATCCTCAATCCTCAATCTTCAATCCTCAATTCTCAATCTTCAATCCTCGATCCTGAATCATCAATCCACAATCCTCAATCCTCAGGCATCAATACTCAATCTTCAATACTCAATCCTCAATCCTCAATCCTCAATCCTCAATCCTCAATCCTCAACCCTCAATCCTCATTCCTCAAACCTCAATCCTGAACCCTCAGTCCTCATACTCAATTCTCAATCCTCAATCCTCAATCCTCAATCCTCAATCTTCAATCCTCAGTAATCAATCTCCAATTCTAGATCCTCAATCCCCAATCTTCAGTCCTTAATACTCAATCTTCAATCCCGAATCCCCTGTACTCAATCTTCAATCCTCAATGCTCAATCCTCAATCCTCAATCCTCAGTCCTCAGTCCTCAATCTTCAATACTCAAACCTCAATCCTCGACCGTCAGTCCTCATTCTCCATCCCCAATCCTCAATCCTCAATCCTCAATCTTCAATCCCCAATACTCAATCTTCAATCCTCAATCCTCAATCCTCAATCCTCAATCCTCAATCCTCAGGCATCAATACTCAATCTTCAATACTCAATCCTCAATCCTCAATCCTCAATCGTCAATCCTCAACCATCAATCCTGATTCCTCAAACCTCAATCCTCAAACCTCAGTCCTCATCCTCAATTCTCAATTCTCAATCCTCAATCCTCAATCCTCAATCTTCAATCCTCAATAATCAATCTCCGATCCTAGATCCTCAATCCCCAATCTTCAACCGTTAATCCTCAATATTCAATGCTCAATCCCCAGTCATCAATCTTCAATCCTCAATGCTCAATCCTTAATCCTCAATCCTCAGTCCTCAATCCCCAATCCTCAATCCTCAAACCTCAATCCTCAACCGTCAGTCCTCGTCCTCAATCCTCAAACCTCAATCCTTAATCCTCAATATTCGATCATCAATACTCAATCTTCAATCCTCAATCCTCAAACCTCAATCCTCAATCCTCATTCTTCAACCCTAAATACCCAATCCTCAATCTTCAATCCTCAATCCTCATTCCTCAAACCTCAATACTCAACCCTCAGTCCTCATACTCAATTCTCAATCCTCAATCCTCAATCCTCAATCTTCAATCGTCAATAATCAATCTCCAATCCTCAATCCTCAATCCTCGATCCTCAATCCTCAGGCATCAATACTCAGTCTTCAAAACTCAATCTTCAATCCTCAATCCTCAATCCTCAATCCCCAAACCTCAATCCTCAATCCTCAATATTCAATCATCAATACTCAATCTCCAATCGTCAGTCCTCAATCCTCAATCCTCAATCCTCAATCCTCAATCCTCAATCCTCAAACCTCAATCCTCAAACGTCAGTCCTCGTCCTCAATCCTCAAACCTCAATCCTCAATCCTCAATATTCAATCATCAATACTCAATCTTCAATCCTCAATCCTCAAACCTCAATCCTCAATCCTCAATCTTCAATCCTCAGCACTCAATCTTCAATCCTCAGTCCTCAATCCTCAATCCTCAATCCTCATTCTTCAATCCTCAATACCCAATCCTCAGTCTTCAATCCTCAATCCTCAATCCTCAATCCTAATTCCTCAATCCTCATTCTACAATCCTCAATAACCAATCCTCAATTTCAATCCTCAATCTTCAATCCTCATTTCTCAAACCTCAATCCTCAAACCTCAGTCCTCATACTCAATTCGCAATTCTCAATCCTCAATCCTCAATCCTCAATCTTCAATCCTCAATAATCAATCTCCAATCCTCAATCCTCAATCCTCGATCCTCAATCCTCAGGCATCAATACTCAATCTTCAATACTCAATCCTCAATCCTCAATCTTCAATCCCGAATACTCAATCTTCAATCGTCAATCCTCAATCCTCAATCCTCAATCCTCAATCCTCAATCCTCAATCCTCAATCCTCAATCCCCAGTCCTCAAACCTCAATCCTCAACCCTCAGTCCTCATACTCAATTCTCAATTCTCAATCCTCAATCCTCAATCCTCAATCTTCAATCCTCAATAATCAATCTCCGATCCTAGGTCCTCAATCCCCAACCTTCAATCGTTAATCCTCAATCTTCAATCCTCAATCCCCAGTCATCAATCTTCAATCCTCACTGCTCAATCCTCAATCCTCAATCCTCAGTCCTCAATCCCCAATCCTCAATCCTCAAACCTCAATCCTCAACCGTCAGTCCTCGTCCTCAATCCTCAAACCTCATTCCTCAATCCTCAATATTCAATCATCAATACTCAATCTTCAATCCTCAATCCTCAAACCTCAATCCTCAATCCTCATTCTTCAATCCTAAATACCCAATCCTCAATTTCCAATCCTCAATCCTCAATCCTCAATTCTCAATCCTCAATCCTTAATCCTCAGACCTCAAACATCAATAGTCAACACTCAGTCCTCGTCCTCAATCCACAACCCTCAATCCTCAGTCCTCCATATTCAATCATCAATATTCAATCTTCAATCCTCAATCCTCAATCCTCAACCCTCAATCCTCAATCCTCAATCATCAACCCTGAATACTCAATCCTCAATACCCAGTCCTCAATCTTCAATCCTCAATACTCAATCTCCAATCCTCAATCCTCAACCCTCAATCCTCAATCCTCAATCTTCAATCCTCAACACTAATCTTCAATCCTCAATCCTCAATCCTCAATCCTCAATCCTCATTCTTCAATCCTCAATACCCAATCCTCAATCTTCAATCCTCAATCCTCTATCCTCAATCCTAATTCCTCAATCCTCATTCTTCAATCCTCAATACCCAATCATCAATTTCAATCCTCAATGCTCAATCTTCAATTATCAATACTCAACCTGCAATCCTCAATACTCAAACCTCAATCCTCAATCCTCATTCTTCAATCCTCAATACCCAATCCTCATTCTTCAATCCTCAATCCTCAATCCTCAATTCTCAACCCTCAATCCTTAATCCTCAGACCTCAAACATCAATATTCAACCCTCAGTCCTCGTCCTCAATCCACAACCCTCAATCCTCAGTCCTCAATATTCAATCATCAATATTCAATCTTCAATCCTCAATCCTCAATCCTCAATCCTCAATTCTCAATCCTCAATCTTCAATCCTCAATCCTCAATCCTCAACACTCAATCCTCTATCTTCAATCCTCAATACCCACTCCTCAATCTTCAATCCTCAATCCTCAATCCTCAATCCTAATTCCTCAATCCTCATTCTTCAATCCTCAATACCCAATCCTCAATTTCAATCCTCAATCCTCAATCCTCAATTCTCAATACTCAATCCTCAGTTCTCAGTCCTCAAACCGCAATCCTCAAACGTCAGTCCTCGTCCTCAATCCTCAAACCTCAATCCTCAATCCTCAATATTCAATCATCAATACTCAATCTTCAATCCTCAATCCTCAAACCTCAATCCTCAATCCTCAATCTTCAATCCTCAGCACTCAATCTTCAATCCTCAGTCCTCAATCCTCAATCCTCAATCCTCATTCTTCAATCCTCAATACCCAATCCTCAATCTTCAATCCTCAATCCTCAATCCTCAATCCTAATTCCTCAATCCTCATTCTACAATCCTCAATAACCAAACCTCAATTTCAATCCTCAATCTTCAATCCTCATTTCTCAAACCTCAATCCTCAAACCTCAGTCCTCATACTCAATTCGCAATTCTCAATCCTCAATCCTCAATCCTCAATCTTCAATCCTCAATAATCAATCTCCAATCCTCAATCCTCAATCCTCGATCCTCAATCCTCAGGCATCAATACTCAATCTTCAATACTCAATCCTCAATCCTCAATCCTCAATCCTCAGTCGTCAGTCCTCAATCTTCAATACTCAAACCTCAATCCTCGACCGTCAGTCCTCATTCTCCATCCCCAATCCCCAATCCTCAATCCTCAATCCTCAATCTTCAATCCCCAATACTCAATCTTCAATCCTCAATCCTCAATCCTCAATCCTCAATCCTCAATCCTCAGGCATCAATACTCAATATTCAATACTCAATCCTCAATCCTCAATCCTCAATCGTCAATCCTCAACCATCAATCCTGATTCCTCAAACCTCAATCCTCAACCCTCAGTCCTCATCCTCAATTCTCAATTCTCAATCCTCAATCCTCAATCCTCAATCTTCAATCCTCAATCATCAATCCTCAATCCTCAATCCTCAATTCTCAATCCTTAATCTTCAATCCTCAATCCTCAATCCCCAATACTCAATCCTCAATATTCAATCCTCAATACCCACTCCTCAATCTTCAATCCTCAATACCCAATCTTCAATTTCAATCCTCAATCCTCAATCCTCGTTCTTCAATCCTCAATACCCAATCCTCAATCTTCAATCCTCAATCCTCAATCCTCAATCCTAATTCCTCAATCCTCATTCTTCAATCCTCAATACCCAATCCTCAATTTCAATCCTCAATCCTCAATCTTCAATTATCAATACTCAATCTGCAATCCTCAATACTCAAACCTCAATCCTCAATCCTCATTCTGCAATCCTCAACACCCAATCCTCAATCTTCAATCCTCAATCATCAATCCTCAATCCTCAATCCTCAATTCTCAATCCTCAATCTTCAATCCTCAATCCTCAATCCCCAATACTCAATCCTCAATCTTCAATCCTCAATACCCACTCCTCAATCTTCAATCCTCAATCCTCAATCCTCAATCCTAATTCCTCAATCCTCATTCTTCAATCCTCAATACCCAATCTTCAATTTCAATCCTCAATCCTCAATCCTCAATCCTCAATCCTCAATCCTCAATAATCAATCCTCATTCTTCAATCCTCAATACCCAATCCTCTATCTTCAATCCTCAAACATCAATCCTCAATTCTCAATCCTCAATCCTCAGTCCTCAGTCGTCGAACCTCAATCCCCGACCCTTAGCACTCATCCTCAATCCTCAGTCCTCAATCCTCAATCCTCAAACCTAATTCCTCTACCGTCAGTCCTCGTCCTCAATCCTCAAACCTCAATCCTCAATCCTCAATATTCAATTATCAATACTCAATCTTCAATCCTGAATCCTCAATCCTCAATCCTCAATCCTCAATCCTCAGGCATCAACACTCAATCTACAATATTCAATCCTCAATCCTTAATCCTCAATCCACAATCCTCAACCTTCAATACTCAATACTCAATCTACAATCCTCAATCCTCAATACTCAATCTTCAATCATCATCCTCAATCCTCAATTCTCAGTCGTCAATCGTCAGTCATCAATCCTCAATCTTCAATAATCAATCGTCAATCCTTAGTCCTCAATCCTCAATCCTCAATCATCGTTCCTCAAACCTCAATCCTCAACCCTCAGTCTTCAGCCTCAATCCTCAAACCTCAATCCTCAATCCTCAATATTCAATCATCAATAATCAACCTCAAATCCTAGATCCTCAATCCCCAATCTTCAATCCTTAATCCTCAATCTACAATCCTTAATTCTCAATCGTCAATCTTCAATCCTCAATACTCAATCTTCAATCCTCAATCCCCAATCCTCAATCCTCAATCCTTAATCCTCAATCGTCAATCTTCAATCCTCAATACTCAATCTTCAATCCTCAATCCTCAATCCTCAATCCTCAATCCTCATTCTTCAATACTCAATACCCAATCCTCAATCTTCAATCCTCAATCCTCAATCCTCAATTCTCAATCCTCAATCCTCAGTCCTCTGTCCTCAAAACTCAATCATCAATCCTCAATCTTATATCCTCAATATTCAATCTTCAATCCTCAATCCTCAATACTCAGTCCTCAATCCTCAATCCTCAGTGATCAATACTCAATCTTCAATACTCAACCCTCAATCCCCAATCCTCAATCCTCAATCCTCAATCCTCAATCCTCAATCCTCAACCCTCAATCCTCATTCCTCAAACCTCAATCCTCAACCCTCAGTCCTCATCCTCAATTCTCGACTCTCAATTCTCAGTCCTCAATCCTCAATCCTCAATCTTCAATACTCAATAATCAACCTCCAATCCTAGATCCTCAATCCCCAATCTTCAATCCTTAATCCTCAATCCTCAATCCTTAATTCTCAATCGTCAACCTTCAATCCTCAATACTCAATCTTCAATCCTCAATCCTCAATCCTCAATCCTCAATCCTTAATCCTCAATCGTCAATCTTCAATCCTCAATACTCAATCTTCAATCCTCAATCCTCAATCCTCAATCCTCAATCCTCATTCTTCAATACCCAATACCCAATCCTCAATCTTCAATCCTCAATCCTCAATCCTCAATTCTCAATCCTCAATCCTCGGTCCTCTGTCCTCAAACCTCAATCCTATACCCTCAGCCCTCATCCTCCATCCTCAATCCTCAATCATCAATGCTCAATCTTATATCTTCAATATTCAATCCTCAATCCTCAATCCTCAATCCTCAATCCTCAATCCTCAATCCTCAGTGATCAATACTCAATCTTCAATACTCAATCCTCAATCCTCAATCATCAATACCCAATCCTCAATTTCAATCCTCAATCCTCAATCCTCAGTTCTCAATCCTCAATCCTCAGTCCTCAGTCCTCAATCCTCAATCCTCAATCCTCAGTGATCAATACTCAATCTTCAATACACAATCCTCAATCCTCACTCCTCAATCCTCAATCCTCAATCCCCAATTCTCAATCCTCAATCCCCATTTCCCAAACCTCAATCCTCAACCCTCAGCCCTCATCCTCAATTCTCAATTCTCAATCCTCAATCATCAATCCTCAATCTTCAATCCTCAATCCTCAATCCTCAATCATCAATACCCAATCCTCAATTTCAATTCTCAATCCTCAATCCTCAGTTCTCAATCCTCAATCCTCAGTCCTCAGTCCTCAAACCGCAATCCTCAACCCTCAGCCCTCATCCTCCATCCTCAATCCTCAATCCTCAATCCTCAATCCTCAATCTTCAATCCTCAATTCTCAATCCTCAATCCTCAACCCTCAATCCTCATTCCTCAAACCTCAATCCTCAACCCTCAGTTCTCATACTCAATTCTCAATTCTCAATCCTCAATCCTCAATCCTCAATCTTCAATCCTCAATAATCAATCTCCAATTCTAGATCCTCAATCCCCAATCTTCAATCCTTAATCCTCAATATTCAATACCCAATCCCCAGTACTCAATCTTCAATCCTCAATGCTCAATCCTCAATCCTCAATCCTCAGTCCTCAGTCCTCAATCTTCAATCCTCAAACCTCAATCCTCAACCGTCAGTCCTCATTCTCCATCCTCAATCCTCAATCCTCAATCCTCAATCTTCAATCCCCAATACTCAATCCTCAATCCTCAATCCTCAATCCTCAATCGTCAATCCTCAATCCTCAATCCTCACTCCTCAGTACTCAATCCTCTATCCTCAATCTTCAGTTCTCAATACTCAATCTTCAATCCTCATTCCTCAATCTTCAATCCTCAATCCTCAATCTTCAATCCTCAATACTCAATCTGCAATCCTCAATCCTCAAACCTCAATCCTCAATCCTCATTCCTCAATACGCAATCCTCAATCTTCAATCCTCAATCATCAATCCTCAATTCTCAATCCTCAATCCTTAATCCTCAGACCTCAAACATCAATATTCAACCCTCAGTCCTCGTCCTCAATCCACAACCCTCAATCCTCAGTCCTCAATATTCAATCATCAATATTCAATCTTCAATCCTCAATCCTCAATCCTCAATCCTCAATCCTCAATCCTCAATCCTCAATCTTCAATCATCAATATTCAATCTTCAGTCCTCAATTCTCAATCCTCAATCCTCAATCCTCAATCCTCAATGTTCAATCCGCAATACCCAATCCTCAATCTTCAATCATCAATCCTCAATCCTCAATCCTCAATTCTCAATACTCAGTCCTCAATTCTCAGTCCTCAAACCTCAATCCCGAATCCACAATTCTGAATCCTGAATCTTCAGACCTCAGTCCTCAACAATCAGTCGTCAATTCTCAGTCCTCAATAGAATATCATCAATTCACACATTTCAATACTCAATACTCAATCTGCACTCTTCAAATCTCTATCCACAAACATCAATTCTCATCACTCAACCCTCAACACTCAGTCCCCAATCCTCAATCTTCAATCCTCAATCCTCAATCCTCATTTCTCAATCCTCAATCCTCAGTCCTCAGACCTCAAACCTCAACCCTCAACTCTCAGCCCTCATCCTCAATCCTCAATCCTCAATCTTCAATCCTCAATCCACAATCCTCAAGCCTCAATCCTCAATCCCTAATCCTCAGTCCTCAAACCTCAATCCTCAACACTCAATTCTCAATCCTCAATCTTCAATCCTCAATCCTCAATCCTCAAACCCCAATCCTCAATCCTCAGGCATCAGTACTCAATCTTCAATACTCAATCCTCAATCCTCAATCCTCAATCCTCAATCCTCAACCCTCAATCCTCATTCCTCAAACCTCAATCCTCAACCCTCAGTCCTCATCCTCAATTCTCAATTCTCAATTCTCAATCCTCAATCCTCAATCCTCAATCCTCAATCGTCAATCCTCAACCATCAATCCTGATTCCTCAAACCTCAATCCTCAACCCTCAGTCCTCATCCTCAATTCTCAATTCTCAATCCTCAATCCTCAATCCTCAATCTTCAATCCTCAATCATCAATCCTCAATCCTCAATCCTCAATTCTCAATCCTTAATCTTCAATCCTCAATCCTCAATCCCCAATACTCAATCCTCAATATTCAATCCTCAATACCCACTCCTCAATCTTCAATCCTCAATACCCAATCTTCAATTTCAATCCTCAATCCTCAATCCTCGTTCTTCAATCCTCAATACCCAATCCTCAATCTTCAATCCTCAATCCTCAATCCTCAATCCTAATTCCTCAATCCTCATTCTTCAATCCTCAATACCCAATCCTCAATTTCAATCCTCAATCCTCAATCTTCAATTATCAATACTCAATCTGCAATCCTCAATACTCAAACCTCAATCCTCAATCCTCATTCTGCAATCCTCAACACCCAATCCTCAATCTTCAATCCTCAATCATCAATCCTCAATCCTCAATCCTCAATTCTCAATCCTCAATCTTCAATCCTCAATCCTCAATCCCCAATACTCAATCCTCAATCTTCAATCCTCAATACCCACTCCTCAATCTTCAATCCTCAATCCTCAATCCTCAATCCTAATTCCTCAATCCTCATTCTTCAATCCTCAATACCCAATCTTCAATTTCAATCCTCAATCCTCAATCCTCAATCCTCAATCCTCAATCCTCAATAATCAATCCTCATTCTTCAATCCTCAATACCCAATCCTCTATCTTCAATCCTCAAACATCAATCCTCAATTCTCAATCCTCAATCCTCAGTCCTCAGTCGTCGAACCTCAATCCCCGACCCTTAGCACTCATCCTCAATCCTCAGTCCTCAATCCTCAATCCTCAAACCTAATTCCTCTACCGTCAGTCCTCGTCCTCAATCCTCAAACCTCAATCCTCAATCCTCAATATTCAATTATCAATACTCAATCTTCAATCCTGAATCCTCAATCCTCAATCCTCAATCCTCAATCCTCAGGCATCAACACTCAATCTACAATATTCAATCCTCAATCCTTAATCCTCAATCCACAATCCTCAACCTTCAATACTCAATACTCAATCTACAATCCTCAATCCTCAATACTCAATCTTCAATCATCATCCTCAATCCTCAATTCTCAGTCGTCAATCGTCAGTCATCAATCCTCAATCTTCAATAATCAATCGTCAATCCTTAGTCCTCAATCCTCAATCCTCAATCATCGTTCCTCAAACCTCAATCCTCAACCCTCAGTCTTCAGCCTCAATCCTCAAACCTCAATCCTCAATCCTCAATATTCAATCATCAATAATCAACCTCAAATCCTAGATCCTCAATCCCCAATCTTCAATCCTTAATCCTCAATCTACAATCCTTAATTCTCAATCGTCAATCTTCAATCCTCAATACTCAATCTTCAATCCTCAATCCCCAATCCTCAATCCTCAATCCTTAATCCTCAATCGTCAATCTTCAATCCTCAATACTCAATCTTCAATCCTCAATCCTCAATCCTCAATCCTCAATCCTCATTCTTCAATACTCAATACCCAATCCTCAATCTTCAATCCTCAATCCTCAATCCTCAATTCTCAATCCTCAATCCTCAGTCCTCTGTCCTCAAAACTCAATCATCAATCCTCAATCTTATATCCTCAATATTCAATCTTCAATCCTCAATCCTCAATACTCAGTCCTCAATCCTCAATCCTCAGTGATCAATACTCAATCTTCAATACTCAACCCTCAATCCCCAATCCTCAATCCTCAATCCTCAATCCTCAATCCTCAATCCTCAACCCTCAATCCTCATTCCTCAAACCTCAATCCTCAACCCTCAGTCCTCATCCTCAATTCTCGACTCTCAATTCTCAGTCCTCAATCCTCAATCCTCAATCTTCAATACTCAATAATCAACCTCCAATCCTAGATCCTCAATCCCCAATCTTCAATCCTTAATCCTCAATCCTCAATCCTTAATTCTCAATCGTCAACCTTCAATCCTCAATACTCAATCTTCAATCCTCAATCCTCAATCCTCAATCCTCAATCCTTAATCCTCAATCGTCAATCTTCAATCCTCAATACTCAATCTTCAATCCTCAATCCTCAATCCTCAATCCTCAATCCTCATTCTTCAATACCCAATACCCAATCCTCAATCTTCAATCCTCAATCCTCAATCCTCAATTCTCAATCCTCAATCCTCGGTCCTCTGTCCTCAAACCTCAATCCTATACCCTCAGCCCTCATCCTCCATCCTCAATCCTCAATCATCAATGCTCAATCTTATATCTTCAATATTCAATCCTCAATCCTCAATCCTCAATCCTCAATCCTCAATCCTCAATCCTCAGTGATCAATACTCAATCTTCAATACTCAATCCTCAATCCTCAATCATCAATACCCAATCCTCAATTTCAATCCTCAATCCTCAATCCTCAGTTCTCAATCCTCAATCCTCAGTCCTCAGTCCTCAATCCTCAATCCTCAATCCTCAGTGATCAATACTCAATCTTCAATACACAATCCTCAATCCTCACTCCTCAATCCTCAATCCTCAATCCCCAATTCTCAATCCTCAATCCCCATTTCCCAAACCTCAATCCTCAACCCTCAGCCCTCATCCTCAATTCTCAATTCTCAATCCTCAATCATCAATCCTCAATCTTCAATCCTCAATCCTCAATCCTCAATCATCAATACCCAATCCTCAATTTCAATTCTCAATCCTCAATCCTCAGTTCTCAATCCTCAATCCTCAGTCCTCAGTCCTCAAACCGCAATCCTCAACCCTCAGCCCTCATCCTCCATCCTCAATCCTCAATCCTCAATCCTCAATCCTCAATCTTCAATCCTCAATTCTCAATCCTCAATCCTCAACCCTCAATCCTCATTCCTCAAACCTCAATCCTCAACCCTCAGTTCTCATACTCAATTCTCAATTCTCAATCCTCAATCCTCAATCCTCAATCTTCAATCCTCAATAATCAATCTCCAATTCTAGATCCTCAATCCCCAATCTTCAATCCTTAATCCTCAATATTCAATACCCAATCCCCAGTACTCAATCTTCAATCCTCAATGCTCAATCCTCAATCCTCAATCCTCAGTCCTCAGTCCTCAATCTTCAATCCTCAAACCTCAATCCTCAACCGTCAGTCCTCATTCTCCATCCTCAATCCTCAATCCTCAATCCTCAATCTTCAATCCCCAATACTCAATCCTCAATCCTCAATCCTCAATCCTCAATCGTCAATCCTCAATCCTCAATCCTCACTCCTCAGTACTCAATCCTCTATCCTCAATCTTCAGTTCTCAATACTCAATCTTCAATCCTCATTCCTCAATCTTCAATCCTCAATCCTCAATCTTCAATCCTCAATACTCAATCTGCAATCCTCAATCCTCAAACCTCAATCCTCAATCCTCATTCCTCAATACGCAATCCTCAATCTTCAATCCTCAATCATCAATCCTCAATTCTCAATCCTCAATCCTTAATCCTCAGACCTCAAACATCAATATTCAACCCTCAGTCCTCGTCCTCAATCCACAACCCTCAATCCTCAGTCCTCAATATTCAATCATCAATATTCAATCTTCAATCCTCAATCCTCAATCCTCAATCCTCAATCCTCAATCCTCAATCCTCAATCTTCAATCATCAATATTCAATCTTCAGTCCTCAATTCTCAATCCTCAATCCTCAATCCTCAATCCTCAATGTTCAATCCGCAATACCCAATCCTCAATCTTCAATCATCAATCCTCAATCCTCAATCCTCAATTCTCAATACTCAGTCCTCAATTCTCAGTCCTCAAACCTCAATCCCGAATCCACAATTCTGAATCCTGAATCTTCAGACCTCAGTCCTCAACAATCAGTCGTCAATTCTCAGTCCTCAATAGAATATCATCAATTCACACATTTCAATACTCAATACTCAATCTGCACTCTTCAAATCTCTATCCACAAACATCAATTCTCATCACTCAACCCTCAACACTCAGTCCCCAATCCTCAATCTTCAATCCTCAATCCTCAATCCTCATTTCTCAATCCTCAATCCTCAGTCCTCAGACCTCAAACCTCAACCCTCAACTCTCAGCCCTCATCCTCAATCCTCAATCCTCAATCTTCAATCCTCAATCCACAATCCTCAAGCCTCAATCCTCAATCCCTAATCCTCAGTCCTCAAACCTCAATCCTCAACACTCAATTCTCAATCCTCAATCTTCAATCCTCAATCCTCAATCCTCAAACCCCAATCCTCAATCCTCAGGCATCAGTACTCAATCTTCAATACTCAATCCTCAATCCTCAATCCTCAATCCTCAATCCTCAACCCTCAATCCTCATTCCTCAAACCTCAATCCTCAACCCTCAGTCCTCATCCTCAATTCTCAATTCTCAATTCTCAATCCTCAATCCTCAATCCTCAATCCTCAATCTTCAATCCTCGATAATCAACCTCCAATCCTAGATCCTCAATCCCCAATCTTCAATCCTTAATCCTCAATCTACAATCCTTAATTCTCAATCGTCAATCTTCAATCCTCAATACTCAATCTTCAATCCTCAATCCTCAATCCTCAATCCTCAATCCTTAATCCTCAATCGTCAATCTTCAATCCTCAATACTCAATCTTCAATCCCCAATCCTCAATCCTCAATCCTCAATCCTCATTCTTCAATACTCAATACCCAATCCTCAATCTTCAATCCTCAATCCTCAATCCTCAATTCTCAATCCTCAATCCTCAGTCCTCTGTCCTCAAAACTCAATCATCAATCCTCAATCTTCAATCCTCAATCCTCAATCCTCAATCATCAATACCCAATCCTCAATTTCAATCCTCAATCCTCAATCCTCAGTTCTCAATCCTCAATCCTCAGTCATCAGTCCTCAAACCGCAATCCTCAACCCTCAGCCCTCATCCTCCATCCTCAATCCTCAATCCTCAATCCTCAATCCTCAATCTTCAATCCTCAATTCTCAATCCTCAATCCTCAGCCCTCAATCCTCATTCCTCAAACCTCAATCCTCAACCCTCAGTTCTCATACTCAATTCTCAATTCTCAATCCTCAATCCTCAATCCTCAATCTTCAATCATCAATAATCAATCTCCAATTCTAGATCCTCAATCCCCAATCTTCAATCCTTAATCCTCAATATTCAATACCCAATCCCCAGTACTCAATCTTCGATCCTCAATGCTCAATCCTCAATCCTCAATCCTCAGTCCTCAGTCCTCAATCTTCAATCCTCAAACCTCAATCCTCAACCGTCAGTCCTCATCCTCCATCCTCAATCCTCAATCCTCAATCCTCAATCTTCAATCCCCAATACTCAATCTTCAATCCTCAATCCTCAATCCTCAATCCTCAATCCTCAATCCTCAATCCTCAGGCATCAATACTCAATCTGCAATACTCAATCCTGAATCCTCAATCCTCAATCCTCAATCCTCAACCATCAATCCTCATTCCTCAAACCTCAATCCTCAACCCTCAGTCCTCATTCTCAATACTCAATTCTCAACCCTCAATCCTCAATCCTCAGTCTTCAATCCTCAATAATCAATATCCGATCCTAGATCCTCAATCCTCAATCCTCAATCCTCAATCTTCAATCCTCAATACTCAATCTGCAATCCTCAATCCTCAAACCTCAATCCTCAATCCTCATTCCTCAATACCCAATCCTCAATCTTCAATCCTCAATCCTCAATCCTCAATTCTCAATCCTCAATCCTTAATCCTCAGACCTCAAACATCAATATTCAACCCTCAGTCCTCGTCCTCAATCCACAACCCTCAATCCTCAATCCTCAATATTCAATCCTCAATACTCAATCTTCAATCCTCAATCCTCAATCCTCAATCCTCATTCTTCAATCCTCAATACCCAATCCTCAATCTTCAATACTCAATCCTCAATCCTCAATTCTCAGTCCTCAATCCTCAATCCCCAGACCTCAAACATCAATACTCAACCCTCAGTCCTCGTCCTCAATCCTCAACACTCAATCCTCAATCCTCAATCTTCAATCATCAATATTCAATCTTCAGTCCTCAACACTCAATCCTCAATCCTCAATCCTCAATCCTCAATGTTCAATCCGCAATACCCAATCCTCAATCTTCAATTCTCAGTCCTCAATCCTCAATCCTCAATTCTCAGTCCTTAAACCTCAATCCTGAATCCACAATCCTGAATCCTCAATCTTCAGTCCTCAGTCCTCAACAATCAGCCGTCAATTCTCAGTCCTCAATAGAATATCATCAATTCACACATTTCAATAGTCAATACTCAATCTGCAATCTTCTAATCTCTATCCACAAACATCAATTCTCATCACTCAACCCTCAACACTCAGTCCCCAATCCTCAATCTTCAATCCTCAATCCTCAATCCTCAATTCTCAATCCGCAATCCTCAGTCCTCAGACCTCAAAACTCAATCCTCAACTCTCAGCCCTCATCCTCAATCATCAATCCTCAATCTTCAATCCTCAATCCTCAATCCTCAAGCCTCAATCCTCAATCCTCAATCCTCAGTCTTCAAACCACAATCCTCAACACTCAATTCTCAATCCTCAATCTTCAATCCTCAATCCTCAATCCTCAATCCTCAAACCCCAATCCTCAATCCTCAGGCATCAATACTCAATCTTCAATACTCAATCCTCAATCCTCTAGCCTCAATCCTCAATCCTCAACCCTCAATCCTCATTCCTCAAACCTCAATCCTCAACCCTCAGTCCTCATCCTCAATTCTCAATTCTCAATTCTCAATCCTCAATCCTCAATCCTCAATCCTCAATCTTCAATCCTCGATAATCAACCTCCAATCCTAGATCCTCAATCCCCAATCTTCAATCCTTAATCCTCAATCTACAATCCTTAATTCTCAATCGTCAATCTTCAATCCTCAATACTCAATCTTCAATCCTCAATCCTCAATCCTCAATCCTCAATCCTTAATCCTCAATCGTCAATCTTCAATCCTCAATACTCAATCTTCAATCCCCAATCCTCAATCCTCAATCCTCAATCCTCATTCTTCAATACTCAATACCCAATCCTCAATCTTCAATCCTCAATCCTCAATCCTCAATTCTCAATCCTCAATCCTCAGTCCTCTGTCCTCAAAACTCAATCATCAATCCTCAATCTTCATCCTCAATCCTCAATCCTCAATCATCAATACCCAATCCTCAATTTCAATCCTCAATCCTCAATCCTCAGTTCTCAATCCTCAATCCTCAGTCATCAGTCCTCAAACCGCAATCCTCAACCCTCAGCCCTCATCCTCCATCCTCAATCCTCAATCCTCAATCCTCAATCCTCAATCTTCAATCCTCAATTCTCAATCCTCAATCCTCAACCCTCAATCCTCATTCCTCAAACCTCAATCCTCAACCCTCAGTTCTCATACTCAATTCTCAATTCTCAATCCTCAATCCTCAATCCTCAATCTTCAATCATCAATAATCAATCTCCAATTCTAGATCCTCAATCCCCAATCTTCAATCCTTAATCCTCAATATTCAATACCCAATCCCCAGTACTCAATCTTCGATCCTCAATGCTCAATCCTCAATCCTCAATCCTCAGTCCTCAGTCCTCAATCTTCAATCCTCAAACCTCAATCCTCAACCGTCAGTCCTCATCCTCCATCCTCAATCCTCAATCCTCAATCCTCAATCTTCAATCCCCAATACTCAATCTTCAATCCTCAATCCTCAATCCTCAATCCTCAATCCTCAATCCTCAGGCATCAATACTCAATCTGCAATACTCAATCCTGAATCCTCAATCCTCAATCCTCAATCCTCAACCATCAATCCTCATTCCTCAAACCTCAATCCTCAACCCTCAGTCCTCATTATCAATACTCAATTCTCAACCCTCAATCCTCAATCCTCAGTCTTCAATCCTCAATAATCAATATCCGATCCTAGATCCTCAATCCTCAATCCTCAATCCTCAATCTTCAATCCTCAATACTCAATCTGCAATCCTCAATCCTCAAACCTAAATCCTCAATCCTCATTCCTCAATACCCAATCCTCAATCTTCAATCCTCAATCCTCAATCCTCAATTCTCAATCCTCAATCCTTAATCCTCAGACCTCAAACATCAATATTCAACCCTCAGTCCTCGTCCTCAATCCACAACCCTCAATCCTCAATCCTCAATATTCAATCCTCAATACTCAATCTTCAATCCTCAATCCTCAATCCTCAATCCTCATTCTTCAATCCTCAATACCCAATCCTCAATCTTCAATACTCAATCCTCAATCCTCAATTCTCAGTCCTCAATCCTCAATCCCCAGACCTCAAACATCAATACTCAACCCTCAGTCCTCGTCCTCAATCCTCAACACTCAATCCTCAATCCTCAATCTTCAATCATCAATATTCAATCTTCAGTCCTCAACACTCAATCCTCAATCCTCAATCCTCAATCCTCAATGTTCAATCCGCAATACCCAATCCTCAATCTTCAATCCTCAGTCCTCAATCCTCAGTCCTCAATTCTCAGTCCTTAAACCTCAATCCTGAATCCACAATCCTGAATCCTCAATCTTCAGTCCTCAGTCCTCAACAATCAGCCGTCAATTCTCAGTCCTCAATAGAATATCATCAATTCACACATTTCAATAGTCAATACTCAATCTGCAATCTTCAAATCTCTATCCACAAACATCAATTCTCATCACTCAACCCTCAACACTCAGTTCCCAATCCTCAATCTTCAATCCTCAATCCTCAATCCGCAATCCTCAGTCCTCAGACCTCAAAACTCAATCCTCAACTCTCAGCCCTCATCCTCAATCATCAATCCTCAATCTTCAATCCTCAATCCTCAATCCTCAAGCCTCAATCCTCAATCCTCAATCCTCAGTCTTCAAACCACAATCCTCAACACTCAATTCTCAATCCTCAATCTTCAATCCTCAATCCTCAATCCTCAATCCTCAAACCCCAATCCTCAATCCTCAGGCATCAATACTCAATCTTCAATACTCAATCCTCAATCCTCAATCCTCAATCCTCAATCCTCAACCCTCAATCCTCATTCCTCAAACCTCAATCCTCAACCCTCAGTCCTCATTCTCAATTCTCAATTCTCAATTCTCAATCCTCAATCCTCAATCCTCAATCTTCAATCCTCAATAATCAACCTCCAATCCTAGATCCTCAATCCCCAATCTTGAATCCTTAATCCCCAATCTTCGATCCTCAATACTCAATCTTCAATCCTCAATCCTCAATCCTCAATCCTCAATCCTCATTCTTCAATACTCAATACCCAATCCTCAATCTTCAATCCTCAATCCTCAGTCCTCAATTCTCAATCCTCAATCCTCAGTCCTCTGTCCTCAAACCTCAATCCTCTACCCTCAGCCCTCATCCTCCATCCTCAATCCTCAATCATCAATCCTCAATCTTATATCCTCAATATTCAATCTTCAATCCTCAATCCTCAATCCTCAATCCTCAATCCTCAATCCTCAGTGATCAATACTCAATCTTCAATACTCAACCCTCAATCCTCAATCCTCAATCCTCAATCCTCAATCCTCAATCCTCAATCCTCAATCTTCAATCCTCAATACTCAATCCTCAATACTCAATCCTCAATCTTCAATCCTGAATACCCACTCCTCAATCTTCAATCCTCAATCCTCAATCCTCAATCCTAATTCCTCAATCCTCATTCTTCAATCATCAATACCCAATCCTCAATTTCAATCCTCAATCCTCAATCCTCAATTCTCAATCCTCAATCCTCAGTCCTCAGACCTCAAACCGCAATCCTCAACACTCAGCCCTCATCCTCCATTCTCAATCCTCAATCCTCAATCCTCAATCCTCAATCTTCGATCCTCAATACTCAATCTTCAATCCTCAATCCTCAATCCTCAATCCTCAATCCTCATTCTTCAATACTCAATACCCAATCCTCAATCTTCAATCCTCAATCCTCAGTCCTCAATTCTCAATCCTCAATCCTCAGTCCTCTGTCGTCAAACGTCAATCCTCTACCCTCAGCCCTCATCCTCCATCCTCAATCCTCAATCATCAATCCTCAATCTTATATCCTCAATATTCAATCTTCAATCCTCAATCCTCAATCCTCAATCCTCAATCCTCAATCCTCAGTGATCAATACTCAATCTTCAATACTCAACCCTCAATCCTCAATCCTCAATCCTCAATCCTCAATCCTCAATCCTCAATCCTCAATCTTCAATCCTCAATACTCAATCCTCAATACTCAATCCTCAATCTTCAATCCTGAATACCCACTCCTCAATCTTCAATCCTCAATCCTCAATCCTCAATCCTAATTCCTCAATCCTCATTCTTCAATCATCAATACCCAATCCTCAATTTCAATCCTCAATCCTCAATCCTCAATTCTCAATCCTCAATCCTCAGTCCTCAGACCTCAAACCGCAATCCTCAACACTCAGCCCTCATCCTCCATTCTCAATCCTCAATCCTCAATCCTCAATCCTCAATCTTCAATCCTCAATCCTCAATCCTCAATCCTCAATCCTCAATCCCCAATCCTCAATCCTCAGGCATCAATACTCAATCTTCAATACTCAATCGTCAATCCTCAATCCTCAATCCTCAATCCTCAACCCTCAATGCTCATTCCTCAAACCTCAATCCTCAACCCTCAGTCCTCATCCTCAATTCTCAACTCTCAATTCTCAATCCTCAATCCTCAATCCTCAATCTTCAATCCTCAATAATCAACCTCCAATCCTAGATCCTCAATCCCCAATCTTCAATCCTTAATCCTCAATCTTCAATCCTTAATTCTCAATCGTCAATCTTCAATCCTCAATACTCAATCTTCAATCCTCAATCCTCAATTCTCAATCTTCAATCCTTAATCCTCAATCGTCAATCTTCAATCCTCAATACTCAATCTTCAATCCTCAATCCTCAATCCTCAATCCTCAATCCTCATTCTTCAATACTCAATACCCAATCCTCAATCTTCAATCCTCAATCCTCAATCCTCAATTCTCAATCCTCAATCCTCAGTCCTCTGTCCTCAAACCTCAATCCTATACCCTCAGCCCTCATCCTCCATCCTCAATCCTCAATCATCAATGCTCAATCTTATATCTTCAATATTCAATCTTCAATCCTCAATCCTCAATCCTCAATCCTCAATCCTCAATCCTCAGTGATCAATACTCAATCTTCAATACCTAATCCTCAATCCTCAATCCTCAATCCTCAATCGTCAATCCTCAATTCTCAATCCTCAATCCCCATTTCCCAAACCTCAATCCTCAACCCTCAGCCCTCATCCTCAATTCTCAATTCTCAATCCTCAATCATCAATCCTCAATCTTCAATCCTCAATCCTCAATCCTCAATCCTCAGTACTCAATCCTCAACCCACAGTCATCATCCTCAATTCTCAATTCTCAATCCTCAATCCTCAATCCTCAATCCTCAATCGTCAATCCTCAATCCTCAATCCTCACTCCTCAGTACTCAATCCTCTATCCTCAATCTTCAGTTCTCAATACTCAATCTTCAATCCTCATTCCTCAATCTTCAATCCTCAATCCTCAATCTTCAATCCTCAATACTCAATCTGCAATCCTCAATCCTCAAACCTCAATCCTCAATCCTCATTCCTCAATACGCAATCCTCAATCTTCAATCCTCAATCATCAATCCTCAATTCTCAATCCTCAATCCTTAATCCTCAGACCTCAAACATCAATATTCAACCCTCAGTCCTCGTCCTCAATCCACAACCCTCAATCCTCAGTCCTCAATATTCAATCATCAATATTCAATCTTCAATCCTCAATCCTCAATCCTCAATCCTCAATCCTCAATCCTCAATCCTCAATCTTCAATCATCAATATTCAATCTTCAGTCCTCAATTCTCAATCCTCAATCCTCAATCCTCAATCCTCAATGTTCAATCCGCAATACCCAATCCTCAATCTTCAATCATCAATCCTCAATCCTCAATCCTCAATTCTCAATACTCAGTCCTCAATTCTCAGTCCTCAAACCTCAATCCTGAATCCACAATTCTGAATCCTGAATCTTCAGACCTCAGTCCTCAACAATCAGTCGTCAATTCTCAGTCCTCAATAGAATATCATCAATTCACACATTTCAATACTCAATACTCAATCTGCACTCTTCAAATCTCTATCCACAAACATCTATTCTCATCACTCAACCCTCAACACTCAGTCCCCAATCCTCAATCTTCAATCCTCAATCCTCAATCCTCATTTCTCAATCCTCAATCCTCAGTCCTCAGACCTCAAACCTCAACCCTCAACTCTCAGCCCTCATCCTCAATCCTCAATCCTCAATCTTCAATCCTCAATCCTCAATCCTCAAGCCTCAATCCTCAATCCCTAATCCTCAGTCCTCAAACCTCAATCCTCAACACTCAATTCTCAATCCTCAATCTTCAATCCTCAATCCTCAATCCTCAAACCCCAATCCTCAATCCTCAGGCATCAGTACTCAATCTTCAATACTCAATCCTCAATCCTCAATCCTCAATCCTCAACCCTCAATCCTCATTCCTCAAACCTCAATCCTCAACCCTCAGTCCTCATCCTCAATTCTCAATTCTCAATTCTCAATCCTCAATCCTCAATCCTCAATCCTCAATCTTCAATCCTCGATAATCAACCTCCAATCCTAGATCCTCAATCCCCAATCTTCAATCCTTAATCCTCAATCTACAATCCTTAATTCTCAATCGTCAATCTTCAATCCTCAATACTCAATCTTCAATCCTCAATCCTCAATCCTCAATCCTCAATCCTTAATCCTCAATCGTCAATCTTCAATCCTCAATACTCAATCTTCAATCCCCAATCCTCAATCCTCAATCCTCAATCCTCATTCTTCAATACTCAATACCCAATCCTCAATCTTCAATCCTCAATCCTCAATCCTCAATTCTCAATCCTCAATCCTCAGTCCTCTGTCCTCAAAACTCAATCATCAATCCTCAATCTTCAATCCTCAATCCTCAATCCTCAATCATCAATACCCAATCCTCAATTCTCAATCCTCAATCCTCAACCCTCAATCCTCATTCCTCAAACCTCAATCCTCAACCCTCAGTTCTCATACTCAATTCTCAATTCTCAATCCTCAATCCTCAATCCTCAATCTTCAATCATCAATAATCAATCTCCAATTCTAGATCCTCAATCCCCAATCTTCAATCCTTAATCCTCAATATTCAATACCCAATCCCCAGTACTCAATCTTCGATCCTCAATGCTCAATCCTCAATCCTCAATCCTCAGTCCTCAGTCCTCAATCTTCAATCCTCAAACCTCAATCCTCAACCGTCAGTCCTCATCCTCCATCCTCAATACTCAATCCTCAATCCTCAATCTTCAATCCCCAATACTCAATCTTCAATCCTCAATCCTCAATCCTCAATCCTCAATCCTCAATCCTCAGGCATCAATACTCAATCTGCAATACTCAATCCTGAATCCTCAATCCTCAATCCTCAATCCTCAACCATCAATCCTCATTCCTCAAACCTCAATCCTCAACCCTCAGTCCTCATTCTCAATACTCAATTCTCAACCCTCAATCCTCAATCCTCAGTCTTCAATCCTCAATAATCAATATCCGATCCTAGATCCTCAATCCTCAATCCTCAATCCTCAATCTTCAATCCTCAATACTCAATCTGCAATCCTCAATCCTCAAACCTAAATCCTCAATCCTCATTCCTCAATACCCAATCCTCAATCTTCAATCCTCAATCCTCAATCCTCAATTCTCAATCCTCAATCCTTAATCCTCAGACCTCAAACATCAATATTCAACCCTCAGTCCTCGTCCTCAATCCACAACCCTCAATCCTCAATCCTCAATATTCAATCCTCAATACTCAATCTTCAATCCTCAATCCTCAATCCTCAATCCTCATTCTTCAATCCTCAATACCCAATCCTCAATCTTCAATACTCAATCCTCAATCCTCAATTCTCAGTCCTCAATCCTCAATCCCCAGACCTCAAACATCAATACTCAACCCTCAGTCCTCGTCCTCAATCCTCAACACTCAATCCTCAATCCTCAATCTTCAATCATCAATATTCAATCTTCAGTCCTCAACACTCAATCCTCAATCCTCAATCCTCAATCCTCAATGTTCAATCCGCAATACCCAATCCTCAATCTTCAATCCTCAGTCCTCAATCCTCAGTCCTCAATTCTCAGTCCTTAAACCTCAATCCTGAATCCACAATCCTGAATCCTCAATCTTCAGTCCTCAGTCCTCAACAATCAGCCGTCAATTCTCAGTCCTCAATAGAATATCATCAATTCACACATTTCAATAGTCAATACTCAATCTGCAATCTTCAAATCTCTATCTACAAACATCAATTCTCATCACTCAACCCTCAACACTCAGTCCCCAATCCTCAATCTTCAATCCTCAATCCTCAATCCTCAATTCTCAATCCGCAATCCTCAGTCCTCAGACCTCAAAACTCAATCCTCAACTCTCAGCCCTCATCCTCAATCATCAATCCTCAATCTTCAATCCTCAATCCTCAATCCTCAAGCCTCAATCCTCAATCCTCAATCCTCAGTCTTCAAACCACAATCCTCAACACTCAATTCTCAATCCTCAATCTTCAATCTTCAATCCTCAATCCTCAATCCTCAAACCCCAATCCTCAATCCTCAGGCATCAATACTCAATCTTCTATACTCAATCCTCAATCCTCAATCCTCAATCCTCAATCCTCAACCCTCAATCCTCATTCCTCAAACCTCAATCCTCAACCCTCAGTCCTCATTCTCAATTCTCAATTCTCAATTCTCAATCCTCAATCCTCAATCCTCAATCTTCAATCCTCAATAATCAACCTCCAATCCTAGATCCTCAATCCCCAATCTTGAATCCTTAATCCCCAATCTTCGATCCTCAATACTCAATCTTCAATCCTCAATCCTCAATCCTCAATCCTCAATCCTCATTCTTCAATACTCAATACCCAATCCTCAATCTTCAATCCTCAATCCTCAGTCCTCAATTCTCAATCCTCAATCCTCAGTCCTCTGTCCTCAAACCTCAATCCTCTACCCTCAGCCCTCATCCTCCATCCTCAATCCTCAATCATCAATCCTCAATCTTATATCCTCAATATTCAATCTTCAATCCTCAATCCTCAATCCTCAATCCTCAATCCTCAATCCTCAGTGATCAATACTCAATCTTCAATACTCAACCCTCAATCCTCAATCCTCAATCCTCAATCCTCAATCCTCAATCCTCAATCCTCAATCTTCAATCCTCAATACTCAATCCTCAATACTCAATCCTCAATCTTCAATCCTGAATACCCACTCCTCAATCTTCAATCCTCAATCCTCAATCCTCAATCCTAATTCCTCAATCCTCATTCTTCAATCATCAATACCCAATCCTCAATTTCAATCCTCAATCCTCAATCCTCAATTCTCAATCCTCAATCCTCAGTCCTCAGACCTCAAACCGCAATCCTCAACACTCAGCCCTCATCCTCCATTCTCAATCCTCAATCCTCAATCCTCAATCCTCAATCTTCAATCCTCAATTCTCAATCCTCAATCCTCAACCCTCAATCCTCATTCCTCAAACCTCAATCCTCAACCCTCAGTTCTCATACTCAATTCTCAATTCTCAATCCTCAATCCTCAATCCTCAATCCTCAATCTTCAATCCTCAATAATCAATCTCCAATTCTAGATCCTCAATCCCCAATCTTCAACCCTTAATCCTCAATATTCAATCCCCAATCCCCAGTACTCAATCTTCAATCCTCAATGCTCACTCCTCAATCCTCAATCCTCAGTCCTCAGTCCTCAATCTTCAATCCTCAAACCTCAATCCTCAACCGTCAGTCCTCATTCTCCATCCTCAATCCTCAATCCTGAATCCTCAATCTTCAATCCCCAATACTCAAACTTCAATCCTCAATCCTCAATCCTCAATCCTCAATCCTCAATCCTCAGGCATCAATACTCAATCTGCAATACCCAATCCTCAATCCTCAATCCTCAACCCTCAGTCCTCATCATCAATTCTCAATTCTCAATCCTCAATCCTCAATCCTCAATCCTCAATCCTCATTCTTCAATACTCAATACCCAATCCTCAATCTTCAATCCTCAATCCTCAATCCTCAATTCTCAATCCTCAATCCTCAGTGCTCTGTCCTCAAACCTCAATCCTCTACCCTCAGCCCTCATCCTCCATCCTCAATCCTCAATCATCAATCCTCAATCTTATGTCCTCAATATTCAATCTTCTATCCACAATCCTCAATCCTCAATCCTCAATCCTCAATCCTCAGTACTCAATCCTCAACCCACAGTCATCATCCTCAATTCTCAATTCTCAATCCTCAATCCTCAATCCTCAATCCTCAATCGTCAATCCTCAATCCTCAATCCTCACTCCTCAGTACTCAATCCTCTATCCTCAATCTTCAGTTCTCAATACTCAATCTTCAATCCTCATTCCTCAATCTTCAATCCTCAATCCTCAATCTTCAATCCTCAATACTCAATCTGCAATCCTCAATCCTCAAACCTCAATCCTCAATCCTCATTCCTCAATACGCAATCCTCAATCTTCAATCCTCAATCATCAATCCTCAATTCTCAATCCTCAATCCTTAATCCTCAGACCTCAAACATCAATATTCAACCCTCAGTCCTCGTCCTCAATCCACAACCCTCAATCCTCAGTCCTCAATATTCAATCATCAATATTCAACCTTCAATCCTCAATCCTCAATCCTCAATCCCCAATCCTCAATCCTCAATCCGCAATCTTCAATCATCAATATTCAATCTTCAGTCCTCAATTCTCAATCCTCAATCCTCAATCCTCAATCCTCAATGTTCAATCCGCAATACCCAATCCTCAATCCTCAATCATCAATCCTCAATCTTATGTCCTCAATATTCAATCTTCTATCCACAATCCTCAATCCTCAATCCTCAATCCTCAATCCTCAGTACTCAATCCTCAACCCACAGTCATCATCCTCAATTCTCAATTCTCAATCCTCAATCCTCAATCCTCAATCCTCAATCGTCAATCCTCAATCCTCAATCCTCACTCCTCAGTACTCAATCCTCTATCCTGAATCTTCAGTTCTCAATACTCAATCTTCAATCCTCATTCCTCAATCTTCAATCCTCATTCCTCAATCTTCAATCCTCAATACTCAATCTGCAATCCTCAATCCTCAAACCTCAATCCTCAATCCTCATTCCTCAATACGCAATCCTCAATCTTCAATCCTCAATCATCAATCCTCAATTCTCAATCCTCAATCCTTAATCCTCAGACCTCAAACATCAATATTCAACCCTCAGTCCTCGTCCTCAATCCACAACCCTCAATCCTCAGTCCTCAATATTCAATCATCAATATTCAACCTTCAATCCTCAATCCTCAATCCTCAATCCCCAATCCTCAATCCTCAATCCTCAATCTTCAATCATCAATATTCAATCTTCAGTCCTCAATTCTCAATCCTCAATCCTCAATCCTCAATCCTCAATGTTCAATCCGCAATACCCAATCCTCAATCTTCAATCATCAATCCTCAATCCTCAATCCTCAATTCTCAACACTCAGTCCTCAATTCTCAGTCCTCAAACCTCAATCCTGAATCCACAATTCTGAATCCTGAATCTTCAGACCTCAGTCCTCAACAATCAGTCGTCAATTCTCAGTCCTCAATAGAATATCATCAATTCACACATTTCAATACTCAATACTCAATCTGCACTCTTCAAATCTCTATCCACAAACATCAATTCTTATCACTCAACCCTCAACACTCAGTCCCCAGTCCTCAATCTTCAATCCTCAATCCTCAATCCTCAATTCTCAATCCTCAATCCTCAGTCCTCAGACCTCAAACCTCAATCCTCAACTCTCAGCCCTCATTCTCAATCCTCAATCCTCAATCCTCAATCCTCAATCCTCAATATTCAATCCTCAATACTCAATCCTCAATCGTCAAACCTCAATCCTCAAGCGTCAATCCTCAATCCTCAATCCTCAATCTTCAATCCTCAATCCTCAATCCTCAAGCCTCAATCCTCAATCCCTAATCCTCAGTCCTCAAACCTCAATCCTCAACACTCAATTCTCAATCCTCAATCTTCAATCCTCAATCCTCAATCCTCAAACCCCAATCCTCAATCCTCAGGCATCAGTACTCAATCTTCAATACTCAATCCTCAATCCTCAATCCTCAATCCTCAATCCTCAACCCTCAATCCTCATTCCTCAAACCTCAATCCTCAACCCTCAGTCCTCATCCTCAATTCTCAATTCTCAATTCTCAATCCTCAATCCTCAATCCTCAATCCTCAACCTTCAATCCTCGATAATCAACCTCCAATCCTAGATCCTCAATCCCCAATCTTCAATCCTTAATCCTCAATCTACAATCCTTAATTCTCAATCGTCAATCTTCAATCCTCAATACTCAATCTTCAATCCTCAATCCTCAATCCTCAATCCTCAATCCTTAATCCTCAATCGTCAATCTTCAATCCTCAATACTCAATCTTCAATCCTCAATCCTCAATCCTCAATCCTCAATCCTCATTCTTCAATACTCAATACCCAATCCTCAATCTTCAATCCTCAATCCTCAATCCTCAATCCTCAATTCTCAATCCTCAATCCTCAGTCCTCTGTCCTCAAAACTCAATCATCAATCCTCAATCTTATATCCTCAATATTCAATCTTCAATCCTCAATCCTCAATACTCAGTCCTCAATCCTCAATCCTCAGTGATCAATACTCAATCTTCAATACTCAACCCTCAATCCTCAATCCTCAATCCTCAATCCTCAATCCTCAATCCTCAACCCTCAATCCTCATTCCTCAAACCTCAATCATCAACCCTCAGTCCTCATCCTAAATTCTCAACTCTCAATTCTCAATCCTCAATCCTCAATCCTCAATCTTCAATCCTCAATAATCAACCTCCAATCCTAGATCCTCAATCCCCAATCTTCAATCCTTAATCCTCAATCTTCAATCCTTAATTCTCAATCGTCAACCTTCAATCCTCAATACCCAATCTTCAATCGTCAATCCTCAATCCTCAATCCTCAATCCTTAATCCTCAATCGTCAATCTTCAATCCTCAATACTCAATCTTCAATCCTCAATCCTCAATCCTCAATCCTCAGTCCTCATTCTTCAATACTCAATACCCAATCCTCAATCTTCAATCCTCAATCCTCAATCCTCAATTCTCAATCCTCAATCCTCGGTCCTCTGTCCTCAAACCTCAATCCTATACCCTCAGCCCTCATCCTCCATCCTCAATCCTCAATCATCAATGCTCAATCTTATATCTTCAATATTCAATCCTCAATCCTCAATCCTCAATCCTCAATCCTCAATCCTCAATCCTCAGTGATCAATACTCAATCTTCAATACTCAATCCTCAATCCTCAATCATCAATACCCAATCCTCAATTTCAATCCTCAATCCTCAATCATCAGTTCTCAATCCTCAATCCTCAGTCCTGAGTCCTCAATCCTCAATCCTCAATCCTCAGTGATCAATACTCAATCTTCAATACTCAATCCTCAATCCTCACTCCTCAATCCTCAATCCTCAATCCTCAATTCTCAATCCTCAATCCCCATTTCCCAAACCTCAATCCTCAACCCTCAGCCCTCATCCTCAATTCTCAATTCTCAATCCTCAATCATCAATCCTCAATCTTCAATCCTCAATCCTCAATCCTCAATCATCAATACCCAATCCTCAATTTCAATCCTCAATCCTCAATCCTCAGTTCTCAATCCTCAATCCTCAGTCATCAGTCCTCAAACCGCAATCCTCAACCCTCAGCCCTCATCCTCAATCTTCAATCCTCAATCCTCAATCCTCAATCCTCAATCTTCAATCCACAATTCTCAATCCTCAATCCTCAACCCTCAATCCTCATTCCTCAAACCTCAATCCTCAACCCTCAGTTCACATACTCAATTCTCAATTCTCAATCCTCAATCCTCAATCCTCAATCTTCAATCCTCAATAATCAATCTCCAATTCTAGATCCTCAATCCCCAATCTTCAATCCTTAATCCTCAATATTCAATACCCAATCCCCAGTACTCAATCTTCAATCCTCAATGCTCAATCCTCAATCATCAATCCTCAGTCCTCAGTCCTCAATCTTCAATCCTCAAACCTCAATCCTCAACCGTCAGTCCTCATCCTCCATCCTCAATCCTCAATCCTCAATCCTCAATCTTCAATCCCCAATACTCAATCTTCAATCCTCAATCCTCAATCCTCAATCCTCAATCCTCAATCCTCAGGCGTCAATACTCAATCTGCAATACTCAATCCTCAATCCTCAATCCTCAATCCTCATTCCTCAATACCCAATCCTCAATCTTCAATCCTCAATCCTCAATCCTCAATTCTCAATCCTCAATCCTTAATCCTCAGAACTCAAACATCAATATTCAACCCTCAGTCCTCGTCCTCAATCCACAACCCTCAATCCTCAATCCTCAATATTCAATCCTCAATACTCAATCTTCAATCCTCAATCCTCAATCCTCAATCCTCATTCTTCAATCCTCAATACCCAATCCTCAATCTTCAATACTCAATCCTAAATCCTCAATTCTCACTCCTCAATCCTCAATCCCCAGACCTCAAACATCAATACTCAACCCTCAGTCCTCGTCCTCAATCCTCAACCCTCAATCCTCAATCCTCAATCTTCAATCATCAATATTCAATCTTCAGTCCTCAACACTCAATCCTCAATCCTCAATCCTCAATCCTCAATGTTCAATCCGCAATACCCAATCCTCAATCTTCAATCCTCAGTCCTCAATCCTCAGTCCTCAATTCTCAGTCCTTAAACCTCAATCCTGAATCCACAATCCTGAATCCTCAACCTTCAGTCCTCAGTCCTCAACAATCAGCCGTCAATTCTCAGTCCTCAATAGAATATCATCAATTCACACATTTCAATACTCAATACTCAATCTGCAATCTTCAAATCTCTATCCACAAACATCAATTCTCATCACTCAACCCTCAACACTCAGTCCCCAATCCTCAACCTTCAATCCTCAATCCTCAATCCTCAATTCTCAATCCTCAATCCTCAGTCCTCGGACCTCAAAACTCAATCCTCAACTCTCAGCCCTCATCCTCAATCATCAATCCTCAATCTTCAATCCTCAATCCTCAATCCTCAAGCCTCAATCCTCAATCCTCAATCCTCAGTCTTCAAACCACAATCCTCAACACTCAATTCTCAATCCTCAATCTTCAATCCTCATTCCTCAATCCTCAATCCTCAAACCCCAATCCTCAATCCTCAGGCATCAATACTCAATCTTCAATACTCAATCCTCAATCCTCAATCCTCAATCCTCAATCCTCAACCCTCAATCCTCATTCCTCAAACCTCAATCCTCAACCCTCAGTCCTCATCCTCAATTCTCAATTCTCAATTCTCAATCCTCAATCTTCAATCCTCAATCCTCAATCCTCAATCCTCAATCCTCAATCCTCAGTGATCAATACTCAATCTTCAATACTCAACCCTCAATCCTCAATCCTCAATCCTCAATCCTCAATCCTCAATCCTCAATCCTCAATCTTCAATCCTCAATACTCAATCCTCAATACTCAATCCTCAATCTTCAATCCTGAATACCCACTCCTCAATCTTCAATCCTCAATCCTCAATCCTCAATCCTAATTCCTCAATCCTCATTCTTCAATCATCAATACCCAATCCTCAATTTCAATCCTCAATCCTCAATCCTCAATTCTCAATCCTCAATCCTCAGTCCTCAGACCTCAAACCGCAATCCTCAACACTCAGCCCTCATCCTCCATTCTCAATACTCAATTCTCAATCCTCAATCCTCAATCTTCAATCCTCAATAATCAATCTCCAATTCTAGATCCTCAATCCCCAACCTTCAACCCTTAATCCTCAATATTCAATCCCCAATCCTCATTCTTCAATACTCAATCTTCAATCCTCAATCCTCAATCCTCAATCCTCAATTCTGAATCCTCAATCTTCAATCCTCAATCCTCAATCCTCAATACTCAATCCTCAATCCTGAATCCACAATCCTGAATCCTCAATCTTCAGACCTCAGTCCTCAACAATCAGTCGTCAATTCTCAGTCCTCAATAGAATATCATCAATTCACACATTTCAATACTCAATACTCAATCTGCACTCTTCAAATCTCTATCCACAAACATCAATTCTTATCACTCAACCCTCAACACTCAGTCCCCAGTCCTCAATCTTCAATCCTCAATCCTCAATCCTCAATTCTCAATCCTCAATCCTCAGTCCTCAGACCTCAAACCTCAATCCTCAACTCTCAGCCCTCATCCTCAATCCTCAATCCTCAATCCTCAATCCTCAATCCTCAATATTCAATCCTCAATACTCAATCCTCAATCGTCAAACCTCAATCCTCAAGCGTCAATCCTCAATCCTGAATCCTCAACCCTCAATCCTCAGTCCTCAAACCTCAATCCCTAATCTTCAATCCTGAATCCTCAATCTTCAGCCCTCAGTCCTCTTAAATCAATTGTCAATCCTCAGTCCTCAATAGAATATCCTCAATTCACAGTTTTCAATACTCAATCCCCATTCTTCACTCTTCAAATCTCAATCCAGAAATATCAATTCTCATCACTAAACCATCAACACTCAGTCCTCAATCTTCAATCCTCAATCCTCAATCCTCAACCTTCAATCCTCAATAATGAATCTTCAATCATCAATCCTCAATCCTCAATCCTCAGTCCTCAATTCTCAATACTCAGTCCTGAATTCTCAGTCCTCAAACCACAATCCTGAATCCACAATCCTGAATCCTCAATCTTCAGACCTCAGCCCTCAACAATCAGTCGTCAATTCTCAGTCGTCAATAGAATATCATCAATTCACACATTTCAATACTCAATACTCAATCTGCAATCTTCAAATCTCTATCCACAAACATCAATTCTCATCACTCAACCCTCAACACTCAGTCCCCAATCCTCAATCTTCAATCCTCAATCCTCAATCCTCATTTCTCAATCCTCAATCCTCAGTCCTCAGACCTCAAACCTCAACCCTCAACTCTCAGCCCTCATCCTCAATCCTCAATCCTCAATCTTCAATCCTCAATCCTCAATCCTCAAGCCTCAATCCTCAATCCCTAATCCTCAGTCCTCAAACCTCAATCCTCAACACTCAATTCTCAATCCTCAATCTTCAATCCTCAATCCTCAATCCTCAAACCCCAATCCTCAATCCTCAATCCTCAATCCTCAACCCTCAATCCTCATTCCTCAAACCTCAATCCTCAACCCTCAGTCCTCATCCTCAATTCTCAATTCTCAATTCTCAATCCTCAATCCTCAATCCTCAATCCTCAACCTTCAATCCTCGATAATCAACCTCCAATCCTAGATCCTCAATCCCCAATCTTCAATCCTTAATCCTCAATCTACAATCCTTAATTCTCAATCGTCAATCTTCAATCCTCAATACTCAATCTTCAATCCTCAATCCTCAATCCTCAATCCTCAATCCTTAATCCTCAATCGTCAATCTTCAATCCTCAATACTCAATCTTCAATCCTCAATCCTCAATCCTCAATCCTCAATCCTCATTCTTCAATACTCAATACCCAATCCTCAATCTTCAATCCTCAATCCTCAATCCTCAATTCTCAATCCTCAATCCTCAGTCCTCTGTCCTCAAAACTCAATCATCAATCCTCAATCTTATATCCTCAATATTCAATCTTCAATCCTCAATCCTCAATACTCAGTCCTCAATCCTCAATCCTCAGTGATCAATACTCAATCTTCAATACTCAACCCTCAATCCTCAATCCTCAATCCTCAATCCTCAATCCTCAATCCTCAACCCTCAATCCTCATTCCTCAAACCTCAATCATCAACCCTCAGTCCTCATCCTAAATTCTCAACTCTCAATTCTCAATCCTCAATCCTCAATCCTCAATCTTCAATCCTCAATAATCAACCTCCAATCCTAGATCCTCAATCCCCAATCTTCAATCATTAATCCTCAATCTTCAATCCTTAATTCTCAATCGTCAACCTTCAATCCTCAATACCCAATCTTCAATCCTCAATCCTCAATCCTCAATCCTCAATCCTTAATCCTCAATCGTCAATCTTCAATCCTCAATACTCAATCTTCAATCCTCAATCCTCAATCCTCAATCCTCAGTCCTCATTCTTCAATACTCAATACCCAATCCTCAATCTTCAATCCTCAATCCTCAATCCTCAATTCTCAATCCTCAATCCTCGGTCCTCTGTCCTCAAACCTCAATCCTATACCCTCAGCCCTCATCCTCCATCCTCAATCCTCAATCATCAATGCTCAATCTTATATCTTCAATATTCAATCCTCAATCCTCAATCCTCAATCCTCAATCCTCAATCCTCAATCCTCAGTGATCAATACTCAATCTTCAATACTCAATCCTCAATCCTCAATCATCAATACCCAATCCTCAATTTCAATCCTCAATCCTCAATCATCAGTTCTCAATCCTCAATCCTCAGTCCTGAGTCCTCAATCCTCAATCCTCAATCCTCAGTGATCAATACTCAATCTTCAATACTCAATCCTCAATCCTCACTCCTCAATCCTCAATCCTCAATCCTCAATTCTCAATCCTCAATCCCCATTTCCCAAACCTCAATCCTCAACCCTCAGCCCTCATCCTCAATTCTCAATTCTCAATCCTCAATCATCAATCCTCAATCTTCAATCCTCAATCCTCAATCCTCAATCATCAATACCCAATCCTCAATTTCAATCCTCAATCCTCAATCCTCAGTTCTCAATCCTCAATCCTCAGTCATCAGTCCTCAAACCGCAATCCTCAACCCTCAGCCCTCATCCTCCATCTTCAATCCTCAATCCTCAATCCTCAATCCTCAATCTTCAATCCACAATTCTCAATCCTCAATCCTCAACCCTCAATCCTCATTCCTCAAACCTCAATCCTCAACCCTCAGTTCTCATACTCAATTCTCAATTCTCAATCCTCAATCCTCAATCCTCAATCTTCAATCCTCAATAATCAATCTCCAATTCTAGATCCTCAATCCCCAATCTTCAATCCTTAATCCTCAATATTCAATACCCAATCCCCAGTACTCAATCTTCAATCCTCAATGCTCAATCCTCAATCATCAATCCTCAGTCCTCAGTCCTCAATCTTCAATCCTCAAACCTCAATCCTCAACCGTCAGTCCTCATCCTCCATCCTCAATCCTCAATCCTCAATCCTCAATCTTCAATCCCCAATACTCAATCTTCAATCCTCAATCCTCAATCCTCAATCCTCAATCCTCAATCCTCAGGCGTCAATACTCAATCTGCATTACTCAATCCTCAATCCTCAATCCTCAATCCTCATTCCTCAATACCCAATCCTCAATCTTCAATCCTCAATCCTCAATCCTCAATTCTCAATCCTCAATCCTTAATCCTCAGAACTCAAACATCAATATTCAACCCTCAGTCCTCGTCCTCAATCCACAACCCTCAATCCTCAATCCTCAATATTCAATCCTCAATACTCAATCTTCAATCCTCAATCCTCAATCCTCAATCCTCATTCTTCAATCCTCAATACCCAATCCTCAATCTTCAATACTCAATCCTAAATCCTCAATTCTCACTCCTCAATCCTCAATCCCCAGACCTCAAACATCAATACTCAACCCTCAGTCCTCGTCCTCAATCCTCAACCCTCAATCCTCAATCCTCAATCTTCAATCATCAATATTCAATCTTCAGTCCTCAACACTCAATCCTCAATCCTCAATCCTCAATCCTCAATGTTCAATCCGCAATACCCAATCCTCAATCTTCAATCCTCAGTCCTCAATCCTCAGTCCTCAATTCTCAGTCCTTAAACCTCAATCCTGAATCCACAATCCTGAATCCTCAACCTTCAGTCCTCAGTCCTCAACATTCAGCCGTCAATTCTCAGTCCTCAATAGAATATCATCAATTCACACATTTCAATACTCAATACTCAATCTGCAATCTTCAAATCTCTATCCACAAACATCAATTCTCATCACTCAACCCTCAACACTCAGTCCCCAATCCTCAACCTTCAATCCTCAATCCTCAATCCTCAATTCTCAATCCTCAATCCTCAGTCCTCGGACCTCAAAACTCAATCCTCAACTCTCAGCCCTCATCCTCAATCATCAATCCTCAATCTTCAATCCTCAATCCTCAATCCTCAAGCCTCAATCCTCAATCCTCAATCCTCAGTCTTCAAACCACAATCCTCAACACTCAATTCTCAATCCTCAATCTTCAATCCTCAATCCTCAATCGTCAATCCTCAAACCCCAATCCTCAATCCTCAGGCATCAATACTCAATCTTCAATACTCAATCCTCAATCCTCAATCCTCAATCCTCAATCCTCAACCCTCAATCCTCATTCCTCAAACCTCAATCCTCAACCCTCAGTCCTCATCCTCAATTCTCAATTCTCAATTCTCAATCCTCAATCCTCAATCCTCAATCTTCAATCCTCAATAATCAACCTCCAATCCTAGATCCTCAATCCCCAATCTTGAATCCTTAATCCCCAATCTTCGATCCTCAATACTCAATCTTCAATCCTCAATCCTCAATCCTCAATCCTCAATCCTCATTCTTCAATACTCAATACCCAATCCTCAATCTTCAATCCTCAATCCTCAGTCCTCAATTCTCAATCCTCAATCCTCAGTCCTCCGTCCTCAAACCTCAATCCTCTACCCTCAGCCCTCATCCTCCATCCTCAATCCTCAATCATCAATCCTCAATCTTATATCCTCAATATTCAATCTTCAATCCTCAATCCTCAATCCTCAATCCTCAATCCTCAATCCTCAGTGATCAATACTCAATCTTCAATACTCAACCCTCAATCCTCAATCCTCAATCCTCAATCCTCAATCCTCAATCCTCAATCCTCAATCTTCAATCCTCAATACTCAATCCTCAATACTCAATCCTCAATCTTCAATCCTGAATACCCACTCCTCAATCTTCAATCCTCAATCCTCAATCCTCAATCCTAATTCCTCAATCCTCATTCTTCAATCATCAATACCCAATCCTCAATTTCAATCCTCAATCCTCAATCCTCAATTCTCAATCCTCAATCCTCAATCCTCAATATTCAATCACCAATACTCAATCTTCAATCCTCAATCCTCAAACCTCAATCCTCAATCCTCATTCTTCAATCCTAAATACCCAATCCTTAATCTTCAATCCTCAATCCTCAATCCTCATTTCTCAATCCTCAATCCTCAGTCCTCAGTCGTCGATCCTCAATCCCCGACCCTTAGCACTCATCCTCAATCCTCAGTCCTCAATCCTCAATCCTCAAACCTAAATCCTCTACCGTCAGTCCTCGTCCTCAATCCTCAAACCTCAATCCTCAATCCTCAATATTCAATCATCAATACTCAATCATCAATCCTCAATCCTCAATCCTCAATCCTCAATACTCAATCCTCAATCTTCAATCCTCAATACCCACTCCTCAATCTTCAATCCTCAATCCTCAATCCTGAATCCTAATTCCTCAATCCTCATTCTTCAATCCTCAATACCCAATCCTCAATTTCAATCCTCAATCCTCAATCCTCAATTCTCAATCCTCAATCCTCAGTCCTCAGTCCTCAAACCGCAATCCTCAACCCTCAGCCCCCATCCTCCATCCTCAATCCTCAATCCTCAATCCTCAACCTTCAATCCTCAATTCTCAGTCTTCAATCCTCGATCCTGAATCATCAATCCACAATCCTCAATCCTCAGGCATCAATACTCAATCTTCAATACTCAATCCTCAATCCTCAATCCTCAGTCCACAATCCCCAATCCTCAATCCTCAAACCTCAATGCTCAACCGTCAGTCCTCGTCCTCAATCCTCAATATTCAATCATCAAGACTCAATCATCAATCCTCAATCCTCAAACCTCAATCCTCAATCCTCATTCTTCAATCCTAAATACCCAATCCTCAATTTCCAATCCTCAATCCTCAATCCTCAATTCTCAATCCTCAATCCTTAATCCTCAATCTTCAACCCTGAATCCTCAATCCTCAATACTCAGTCCTCAATCTTCAATCCTCAACACTCTGTCTTCAATCCTTAATCCTCAATCCTCAATCCTCAATCCTCAATCTTCAATCCTCAACACACAATCTTCAATCCTCAATCCTCAATCCTCAATCCTCAATCCTCATTCTTCAATCCTCAATACCCAATCCTCAATCTTCAACCCTCAATCCTCAATCCTCAATCCTAATTCCTCAATCCTCTTTCTTCAATCCTCAATACCCAATCCTCAATTTCAATCCTCAATCCTCAATCCTCATTTCTCAATCCTCAATCCTCAACCCTCAGCCCTCATCCTCCATCCTCAGTACTCAATCCTCTATCCTCAATCTTGAATCCTCAATACCCAATCTTCAATCCTCATTTCTCAATCCTCAATCCTCAATCCTCAATATTCAATCATCAATACTCAATCTTCAATCCTCAATCTTCAATCCTCAATACTCAATCTGCAATCCTCAATCCTCAAACCTCAATCCTCAATCCTCATTCCTCAATCCTCAATACCCAATCCTCAATCCTCAATCCTCAATCCTCAATCCTCAATCCTCAATCCTCAATATTCAATCATCAATACTCAATCTTCAATCCTCAATCTTCAATCCTCAATACTCAATCTTCAATCCTCAATCCTCAATCCTCAATCCTCAATCCTCAATTCCCAGACATCAATACTCAATCTACAATATTCAATTCTCAATCCTTAATCCTCAATCCAGAATCCTCAACCTTCAATACTCAATACTCAATCTTCAATCCTCAATCCTCAATCCTCAATCCTCAATCCTCAATCCTCGATATTCAATCCTCAATACTCAATCTTCAATCATCATCCTCAATCCTCAATTCTCAGTCGCCAATCCTCAGTCATCAATCCTCAATCTTCAATACTCAATCGTCAATCCATAGTCCTCAATCCTCAATCCTCAATCCTCGTTCCTCAAACCTCAATCCTCAACCCTCAGTCTTCATCCTCAATCCTCAAACCTCAATCCTCAATCCTCAATATTCAATCATCAATACTCAATCTTCAATCCTCTATCCTCAAACCTCAATCCTCAATCCTCATTCTTCAATCCTAAATACCCAATCCTTAATCTTCAATCCTCAATCCTCAATCCTCATTTCTCAATCCTCAATTCTTAATCCTCGGACCTCAAACATCAATATTCAATCCTCAGTCCTCGTCCTCAATCCACAACCCTCAATCCTCAGTCCTCAATATTCAATCATCATAATTCAATCTTCAATACTCAATCCTCAATCCTCAATCCTCAATCCTCAATCCTCAATCTTCAACCCTGAATCCTCAATCCTCAATACTCAATCCTCAATCTTCAATCCTCAATACTCAATCTTCAATCCTCAATCCTCAATCCTCAATCCTCAATCCTCAATCTTCAATCCTCATCACTCAATCTTCAATACTCAATCCTCAATCCTCAATCCTCAGTCCACAATCCCCAATCCTCAATCCTCAAACCTCAATGCTCAACCGTCAGTCCTCGTCCTCAATCCTCAATATTCAATCATCAATACTCATCTTCAATCCTCAATCCTCAAACCCCAATCCTCAATCCTCATTCTTCAATCCTAAATACCCAATCCTCAATTTCCAATCCTCAATCCTGAATCCTCAATTCTCAATCCTCAATCCTTAATCCTCAGAACTCAAACATCAATATTCAACCCTCAGTCCTCGTCCTCAATCCACAACCCTCAATCCTCAGTCCTCAATATTCAATCATCAATATTCAATCTTCAATCCCCAATCCTCAATCCTCAATCCTCAATCCTCAATCCTCAATCTTCAACCCTGAATCCTCAATCCTCAATACTCAGTCCTCAATCTTCAATCCTCAACACTCTGTCTTCAATCCTTAATCCTCAATCCTCAATCCTCAATCCTCAATCTTCAATCCTCAACACACAATCTTCAATCCTCAATCCTCATTCCTCAATCCTCAATCCTCATTCTTCAATCCTCAATACCCAATCCTCAATCTTCAACCCTCAATCCTCAATCCTCAATCCTAATTCATCAATCCTCTTTCTTCAATCCTCAATACCCAATCCTCAATTTCAATCCTCAATCCTCAATCCTCATTTCTCAATCCTCAATCCTCAACCCTCAGCCCTCATCCTCCATCCTCAGTACTCAATCCTCTATCCTCAATCTTCAATCCTCAATACCCAATCTTCAATCCTCATTCCTCAATCCTCAATCCTCAATCCTCAATCTTCAATCCTCAATACTCAATCTGCAATCCTCAATCCTCAAACCTCAATCCTCAATCCTCATTCCTCAATCCTCAATACCCAATCCTCAATCCTCAATCCTCAATCCTCAATGCTCAATCCTCAATATTCAATCATCAATACTCAATCTTCAATCCTCAATCTTCAATCCTCAATATTCAATCTTCAATCCTCAATCCTCAATCCTCAATCCTCAATCCTCAATTCCCAGACATCAATACTCAATCTACAATATTCAATCCTCAATCCTTAATCCTCAATCCAGAATACTCAACCTTCAATACTCAATACTCAATCTTCAATCCTCAATCCTCAATCCTCAATCCTCAATCCTCAATCCTCGATATTCAATCGTCAATACTCAATCTTCAATCATCATCCTCAATCCTCAATTCTCAGTCGCCAATCCTCAGTCATCAATCCTCAATCTTCAATACTCAATCGTCAATCCTTAGTCCTCAATCCTCAATCCTCAATCCTCGTTCCTCAAACCTCAATCCTCAACCCTCAGTCTTCATCCTCAATCCTCAAACCTCAATCCTCAATCCTCAATATTCAATCATCAATACTCAATCTTCAATCCTCAATCCTCAAACCTCAATCCTCAATCCTCATTCTTCAATCCTAAATACCCAATCCTTAATCTTCAATCCTCAATCCTCAATCCTCATTTCTCAATCCTCAATTCTTAATCCTCAGACCTCAAACAGCAATATTCAATCCTCAGTCCTCGTCCTCAATCCACAACCCTCAATCCTCAGTCCTCAATATTCAATCATCATAATTCAATCTTCAATACTCAATCCTCAATCCTCAATCCTCAATCCTCAATCCTCAATCTTCAACCCTGAATCCTCAATCCTCAATACTCAATCCTCAATCTTCAACCCTCAATACTCAATCTTCAATCCTCAATCCTCAATCCTCAATCCTCAATCCTCAATCTTCAATCCTCAACACTCAATCTTCAATCCTCAATCCTCAATCCTCAATCCTCAATCCTCATTCTTCAATCCTCAATACCCAATCCTCAATCTTCAATCCTCAATCCTCAATCCTCAATCCTAATTCCTCAATCCTCATTCTTCAATCCTCAGTACCCAATCCACAATTTCAATTCTGAATCTTCAATCCTCATTTCTCAAACCTCAATCCTCAACCCTCAGTCCTCATACTCAATTCGCGATTCTCAATTCTCAATCCTCAATCCTCAATCATCAATCCTCAATAATCAATCTCCAATCCTCAATCCTCAATCCTCGATCCTCAATCCTCAGGCATCAATACTCAATCTTCAATACTCAATCCTCAATCCTCAATCCTCAATCCTCAATCCTCAAACCTCAATCCTCAATCCTCAATATTCAATCATCAATACTCAATCTTCAATCCTCAATCCTCAATCCTCAATCCTTAATCCTCAATCCTCAATCCTCAATCCTCAATCCTAAATCCTCAATCCTCAATCCTCAAACCTCAATCCTCAATCCACAATCCTCAACCTTCAATACTCAATGATCAATCTCCAATCCTAGATCCTCAATCCTCAATCCTCAATCCTCAATCCGCAATCCTCATTCTTCAATCCTCAATACCTAATCCTCAATCTTCAATCCTCAAACATCGATCCTCAATTCTCAATCCTCAATCCTCAGTCCTCAGTCGTCAAACCTCAATCCCCGACCCTTAGCACTCATCCTCAATCCTCAGTCTTCAATCCTCAATCCTCAAACCTAAATCCTCTACCGTCAGTCCTCGTTCTCAATCCTCAAACCTCAATCCTCAATCCTCAATATTCAATCATCAATACTCAATCTTCAATCCTCAATACTCAATCCTCAATCCTCAATCCTCAATCCTCAATCCTCAATCCTCAATATTCAATCATCAATACTCAATCTTCAATCCTCAATCTTCAATCCTCAATACTCAATCTTCAACCCTCAATCCTCAGTCCTCAATATTCAATCATCAATATTCAATCTTCAATCCTCAATCCTCAATCCTCAATCCTCAATCCTCAAGCCTCAATCTTCAACCCTGAATCCTCAATCCTCAATACTCAGTCCTCGATCTTCAATCCTCAACACTCTGTCTTCAATCCTTAATCCTCAATCCTCAATCCTCAATCCTCAATCTTCAATCCTCAACACACAATCTTCAATCCTCAATCCTCAATCCTCAATCCTCAATCCTCATTCTTCAATCCTCAATACCCAATCCTCAATCTTCAACCCTCAATCCTCAATCCTCAATCCTAATTCCTCAATCCTCTTTCTTCAATCCTCAATACCCAATCCTCAATTTCAATCCTCAATCCTCAATCCTCATTTCTCAATCCTCAATCCTCAACCCTCAGCCCTCATCCTCCATCCTCAGTACTCAATCCTCTATCCTCAATCTTCAATCCTCAATACCCAATCTTCAATCCTCATTCCTCAATCCTCAATCCTCAATCCTCAATCTTCAATCCTCAATACTCAATCTGCAATCCTCAATCCTCAAACCTCAATCCTCAATCCTCATTCCTCAATCCTCAATACCCAATCCTCAATCCTCAATCCTCAATCCTCAATCCTCAATCCTCAATATCCAATCATCAATACTCAATCTTCAATCCTCAATCTTCAATCCTCAATACTCAATCTTCAATCCTCAATCCTCAATACTCAATCCTCAATTCCCAGACATCAATGCTCAATCTACAATATTCAATCCTCAATCCTTAATCCTCAATCCAGAATCCTCAACCTTCAATACTCGATACACAATCTTCAATCCTCAATCCTCAATCCTCAATCCTCAATCCTCAATCCTCGATATTCAATCCTCAATACTCAATCTTCAATCATCATCCTCAATCCTCAATTCTCAGTCGCCAATCCTCAGTCATCAATCCTCAACCTTCAATACTCAATCGTCAATCCTTAGTCCTCAATCCTCAATCCTCAATCCTCGTTCCTCAAACCTCGATCCTCAACCCTCAGTCTTCATCCTCAATCCTCAAACCTCAATCCTCAATCCTCAATATTCAATCACCAATACTCAATCTTCAATCCTCAATCCTCAAACCTCAATCCTCAATCCTCATTCTTCAATCCTAAATACCCAATCCTTAATCTTCAATCCTCAATCCTCAATCCTCATTTCTCAATCCTCAATCCTCAGTCCTCAGTCGTCGATCCTCAATCCCCGACCCTTAGCACTCATCCTCAATCCTCAGTCCTCAATCCTCAATCCTCAAACCTAAATCCTCTACCGTCAGTCCTCGTCCTCAATCCTCAAACCTCAATCCTCAATCCTCCATATTCAATCATCAATACTCAATCATCAATCCTCAATCCTCAATCCTCAATCCTCAATCCTCGATCTTCAACCCTGAATCCTCACTCCTCAATACTCAGTCCTCAATCTTCAATCCTCAATACTCAATCTTCAATCCCCAATCCTCAATCCTCAATCCTCAATCCTCAATCTTCAATCCTCAACACTAATCTTCAATCCTCAATCCTCAATCCTCAATCCTCAATCCTCAATCTTCAACCCTGAATCCTCAATCCTCAATACTCAATCCTCAATCTTCAACCCTCAATACTCAATCTTCAATCCTCAATCCTCAATCCTCAATCCTCAATCCTCAATCTTCAATCCTCAACACTCAATCTTCAATCCTCAATCCTCAATCCTCAATCCTCAATCCTCATTCTTCAATCCTCAATACCCAATCCTCAATCTTCAATCCTCAATCCTCAATCCTCAATCCTAATTCCTCAATCCTCATTCTTCAATCCTCAGTACCCAATCCACAATTTCAATTCTGAATCTTCAATCCTCATTTCTCAAACCTCAATCCTCAACCCTCAGTCCTCATACTCAATTCGCAATTCTCAATTCTCAATCCTCAATCCTCAATCTTCAATCCTCAATAATCAATCTCCAATCCTCAATCCTCAATCCTCGATCCTCAATCCTCAGGCATCAATACTCAATCTTCAATACTCAATCCTCAATCCTCAATCCTCAATCCTCAATCCTCAAACCTCAATCCTCAATCCTCAATATTCAATCATCAATACTCAATCTTCAATCCTCAATCCTCAATCCTCAATCCTTAATCCTCAATCCTCAATCCTCAATCCTCAATCCTAAATCCTCAATCCTCAATCCTCAATCCTCAATCCTCAATCCACAATCCTCAACCTTCAATACTCAATGATCAATCTCCAATCCTAGATCCTCAATCCTCAATCCTCAATCCTCAATCCTCAATCCTCAATCCTCAATCCTCATTCTTCAATCCTCAATACCTAATCCTCAATCTTCAATCCTCAAACATCGATCCTCAATTCTCAATCCTCAATCCTCAGTCCTCAGTCGTCAAACCTCAATCCCCGACCCTTAGCACTCATCCTCAATCCTCAGTCTTCAATCCTCAATCCTCAAACCTAAATCCTCTACCGTCAGTCCTCGTCCTCAATCCTCAAACCTCAATCCTCAATCCTCAATATTCAATCATCAATACTCAATCTTCAATCCTCAATACTCAATCCTCAATCCTCAATCCTCAATCCTCAATCCTCAATCCTCAATATTCAATCATCAATACTCAATCTTCAATCCTCAATCTTCAATCCTCAATACTCAATCTTCAATCCTCAATCCTCAATCCTCAATCCTCAATCCTCAATCCTCAGGCATCAATACTCAATCTACAGTATTCAATCCTCAATCCTTAATCCTCAATCCACAATCCACAACCTTCAATACTCAATACTCAATCTTCAATCCTCAATCCTGAATCCTCAATCCTCAATCCTCAATCCTCAATCCTCAATCCCCAATATTCAATCCTCAATACTCAATCTTCAATCATCAATCCTCAATCCTCAATTCTCAGTCGTCAATCCTCAGTCATCAATCCTCAATCTTCAATACTCAATCGTCAATCCTTAGTCCTCAATCCTCAATCCTCAATCCTCGTTCCTCAGACCTCAATCCTCAAACCTCAGTCTTCATCCTCAATTCTCAATTCTCAATCCTCAATCCTCAATCCTCAATCCTCAATCATCAATCCTCAATCCTTAATCCTCACTCCTCAGTACTCAATCCTCTATCCTCAATCTTCAATTCTCAATACTCAATCTTCAATCCTCATTCCTCAATCCTCAATCCTCAATCCTCAATCTTCAATCCTCAATACTCAATCTGCAATCCTCAATCCTCAAACCTCAATCCTCAATCCTCATTCCTCAATACCCAATCCTCAATCTTCAATCCTCAATCCTCAATCCTCAATTCTCAATCCTCAATCCTTAATCCTCAGACCTCAAACATCAATATTCAGCCCTCAGTCCTCGTCCTCAATCCACAACCCTCAATCCACAGTCCTCAATATTCAATCATCAATATTCAATCTTCAATGCTCAATCCTCAATCCTCAATCCTGAATCCTCAATCCTCAATCTTCAATCCTCAAACCTCAATCCTCAATACTCAATCCTCAATCTTCAATCCTCAATACTCAATCGTCAATCCTGAATACTCAATATTCAATCCTCAGTCCTCAATCCTCAATCCTCAATCCTCATCCTTCAACCCTCAATACCCAATCCTCAATCTTCAATCCTCAATCCTCAGTCCTCAATACTCAGGCATCAATACTCAATCTTCAATACTCAATCCTCAATCCTCAATCCTCAATCCTCAATCCTCAACCCTCAATCCTCATTCCTCAAACCTCAATCCTCAACCCTCAGTCCTCATCCTCAATTCTCAACTCTCAATTCTCAATCCTCAATCCTCAATCCTCAATCTTCAATCCTCAATAATCAACCACCAATCCTAGATCCTCAATCCCCAATCCTCAATCCTTAATCCTCAATCTTCAATCCTTAATTCTCAATCGTCAATCTTCAATCCTCAATACTCAATATTCAATCCTCAATCCTCAATCCTCAATCCTCAATCCTTAATCCTCAATCGTCAATCTTCAATCCTCAATACTCAATCTTCAATCCTCAATCCTCAATCCTCAATCCTCAATCCTCATTCTCCAATACTCAATACCCAATCCTCAATCTTCAATCCTCAATCCTCAATCCTCAATTCTCAATTCTCAATCCTCAGTCCTCAATCTTCAATCCTCAATCCTCAAACCTCAATCCTCAACCGTCAGTCCTCGTCCTCAATCCTCAGGCATCAATACTCAATCTTCAATACCCAATCCTCAATCCTCAATCCTAAATCCTCAATCCTCAACCCTCAATCCTCATTCCTCAATCCTCAATCCTCAACCCTCAGTTCTCATACTCAATTCTCAATTCTCAATCCTCAATCCTCAATCCTCAATCTTCAATCCTCAATAATCAATATCCAATTCTAGATCCTCCATCCCCAATCTTCAATCCTTAATCCTCAATCTTCAATCCCCAATCCCCATTACTCAATCTTCAATCCTCAATGCTCAATCCTCAATCGTCAATCCTCAGTCCTCAGTCCTCAATCTTCAATCCTCAAACCTCAATCCTCAACCGTCAGTCCTCATACTCCATCCTCAATCCTCAATCCTCAGTCCTCAATCTTCAATCCCCAATACTCAATCTTCAAGCCTCAATCCTTAATCCTCAATCCTCAATCCTCAATCCTCAGGCATCAATACTCAATCTGCAATACTCAATCCTCAATCCTCAATCCTCAATCCTCAATACTCAACCATCAATCCTCAGTTCTCAAACCTCAATCCTCAACCCTCAGTCCTCATCCTCATTTCTCAATCCTCAATCCTCAATCCTCAATCCTCAATCTTCAATCCTCAATAATCAATATCCGATCCTAGATCCTCAATCCTCAATCCTCAATCCTCAATCTTCAATCCTCAATACTCAATCTGCAATCCTCAATCCTCAAACCTCAATCCTCAACCCTTATTCCTCAATACCCAATCCTCTATCTTCAATCCTCAATCCTCAATCCTCAATTCTCAATCCTGAATCCTTAATCCTCAGACCTCAAACATCAATATTCAACCCTCAGTCCTCGTCCTCAATCCACAACCCTCAATCCTCAATCCTCAATATTCAATCCTCAATACTCAATCTTCAATCCTCAATCCTCAATCCTCAATCCTCAATCCTCAATCCTCATTCTTCAATCCTCAATACCCAATCCTCAATCTTCAATACTCAATCCTCAATCCTCAATTCTCAGTCCTCAATCCTCAATCCCCAGACCTCAAACATCAATACTCAACCCTCAGTCCTCGTCCTCAATCCTCAACCCTCAATCCTCAATCCTCAATCTTCAATCATCAATATTCAATCTTCAGTCCTCAACACTCAATCCTCAATCCACAATCCTCAATCCTCAATCCTCAATGTTCAATCCGCAATACCCAATCCTCAATCTTCAATACTCAATCCTCATCCTCAGTCCTCAATTCTCAATACTCAGTCCTCAATTCTCAGTCCTCATACCTCAATCCTGAATCCACAATCCTGAATCCTCAATCTTCAGTCCTCAGTCCTCAACAATCAGTCGTCAATTCTCAGTCCTCAATAGAATATCATCAATTCACACATTTCAATACTCAATACTCAATCTGCAATCTTCAAATCTCTATCCACAAACATCAATTCTCATCACTCAACCCTCAACACTCTGGCCCCAATCCTCAATCTTCAATACTTAATCCTGAATCCTCAATTCTCAATCCTCAATAGTCAGTCCTCAGACCTCAAACCTCAATCCTCAACTCTCAGCCCTCATCCTCAATCCTCAATCCTCAATCTTCAATCCTCAATCCTCAATCCTCAAGCCTCAATCCTCAATCCTCAATCCTCAGTCCTCAAACCTTAATCCTCAACACTCAATTCTCAATCCTCAATCTTCAATCCTCAATCCTCAATCCTCAATCCTCAATCCTCAATCCTCAGTACTGAATCCTCAATCCTCAACCTTCAATACTCAATACTTAATCTTCAATCCTCAATCCTCAATCCTCAATCCTCAATCCTCAATCTTCAATCCACAATCCTCAATCCTCAATCTTCAATCCTCAATACTCAATCTGCAATCCTCAATCCTCAAACCTCAATCCTCAATCCTCATTCTTCAATCCTCAATGCCCAATCCTCAATCTTCAATCCTCAATCCTCAATCCTCAATTCACATCCCTCAATCCTTAATCCTCAGACCTCAAACATCAATATTCAACCCTCAGTCCTCGTCCTCAATCCTCAACCATCAACCCTCATTCCTCAAACCTCAATCCTCAACCCTCAGTGCTCATCCTCAATTCTCAATTCTCAATCCTCAATCCTCAATCCTCAATCTTCAATCCTCAATACTCAATCTTCAGTCCTCAATCCTCAATCCTCAATCCTCAAACCTCAATCCTGAATCCACAATCCTGAATCCTCAATCTTCAGACCTCAGTCCTCAACAATCAGTCGTCAATTCTCAGTCCTCAATAGAATATCATCAATTCACACATTTCAATACTCAATACTCAATCTGCAATCTTCAAATCTCTATCCACAAACATCAATTCTCATCACTCAACCTTCAACACTCAGTCCCCAATCCTCAAACTTCAATCCTCAATCCTCAATCCTCAATTCTCAATCCTCAATCCTCAATCCTCAATCCTTAATCCTCAATCGTCAATCTTCAATCCTCAATACTCAATCTTCAATCCTCAATCCTCAATCCTCAATCCTCAATCCTCATTCTTCAATCATCAATACCCAATCCTCAATTTCAATCCTCAATCCTCAATCCTCAATTCTCAATCCTCAATCCTCAGTCCTCAGTCCTCAAAACGCAATCCTCAACCCTCAGCCCTCATTCTCCATCCTCAATCCTCAATCCTCAATCCTCAATCCTCAATCTTCAATCCTCAATTGTCACTCCGCAATCCTCAACCCTCAATCCTCATTCCTCAAACCTCAATCCTCAACCCTCAGTTCTCATACTCAATTCTCAATTCTCAATCCTCAATCCTCAATCCTCAATCTTCAATCCTCAATAATCAATCTCCAATTCTAGATCCTCAATCCCCAATCTTCAATCCTTAATCCTCAATATTCAATCCCCAATCCCAAGTACTCAATCTTCAATCCTCAATGCTCATTCCTCAATCCTCAATCCTCAGTCCTCAGTCCTCAATCTTCAATCCTCAAACCTCAATCCTCAACCGTCAGTCCTCATTCTCCATCCTCAATCCTCAATCCTCAATCCTCAATCTTCAATCCCCAATACTCAATCTTCAATCCTCAATCCTCAATCCTCAATCCTCAATCCTCAATCCTCAATCCTCAGGCATCAATACTCAATCTGCAATACTCAATCCTCAATCCTCAATCCTCAATCCTCAATCCTCAATCATCAATCCTCATTCCTCAAACCTCAATCCTCAACCCTCAGTCCTCATCCTCAATTCTCAATTCTCAATCCTCAATCCTCAATCCTCAATCTTCAATCCTCAATAATCAATATCCGATCCTAGATCCTCAATCCCCAATCTTCAATCGTTAATCCTCAATCTTCAATCCTCAATCCCCAGTCATCAATCTTCAATCCTCAATGTTGAATCCTCAATCCTCAATCCTCAGTCCTCAATCCCGAATCCTCAATCCTCAATCCTCAATCCTCAACTGTCAGTCCTCGTCCTCAATCTTCAATCCTCAATCCCCAGTCATCAATCTTCAATCCTCAATGTTCAATCCTCAATCCTCAATCCTCAGTCCTCAATCCTCAATCCTCAATCCTCAATCTTCAATCCTCAATAATAAATCTCCGATTCTAGGTCCTCAATCCCCAACCTTCAATCGTTAATCCTCAATTTTCAATCCTCATTCCCCAGTCATGAATCTTCAATCCTCACTTCTCAATCCTCAATCCTCAATCCTCAGTCCTCAATCCCCAATCCGCAATCCTCAAACCTCAATCCTCAACCGTCAGACCTCGTCCTCAATCCTCAAACCTCAATCCTCAATCCTCAATATTCAATCATCAATACTCAATCTTCAATCCTCAATCCTCAAACCTCAATCCTCAATCCTCATTCTTCAATCCTAAATACCCAATCCTCAATTTCCAATCCTCAATCCTCAATCCTCAATTCTCAATCCTCAATCCTTAATCCTCAGACCTCAAACATCAATAGTCAACACTCAGTCCTCGTCCTCAATCCACAACCCTCAATCCTCAGTCCTCAATATTCAATCATCAATATTCAATCTTCAATCCTCAATCCTCAATCCTCAATCCTCAATCCTCAATCCTCAATCTTCAACCCTGAATACTCAATCCTCAATACCCAGTCCTCAATCTTCAATCCTCAATACTCAATCTTCAATCCTCAATCCTCAATCCTCAATCCTCAATCCTCAATCTTCAATCCTCAACACTAATCTTCAATCCTCAATCCTCAATCCTCAATCCTCAATCCTCATTCTACAATCCTCAATACCCAATCCTCAATCTTCAATCCTCAATCCTCAATCCTCAATCCTAATTCCTCAATCCTCATTCTTCAATCCTCAATACCCAATCATCAATTTCAATCCTCAATCCTCAATCTTCAATTATCAATACTCAACCTGCAATCCTCAATACTCAAACCTCAATCCTCAATCCTCATTCTTCAATCCTCAATACCCAATCCTCAATCTTCAATCCTCAATCCTCAATCCTCAATTCTCAACCCTCAATCCTTAATCCTCAGACCTCAAAAATCAATATTCAACCCTCAGTCCTCGTCCTCAATCCACAACCCTCAATCCTCAGTCCTCGTCCTCAATCCACAACCCTCAATCCTCAGTCCTCAATATTCAATCATCAATACTCAATCTTCAATCCTCAATCCTCAATCCTCAATCCTCATTCTTCAATCCTCAATACCCAATCCTCAATTTCAATCCTCAATCCTCAATCCTCAATTCTCAATCCTCAATCCTCAGTCCTCAGTCCTCAAAACGCAATCCTCAACCCTCAGCCCTCATTCTCCATCCTCAATCCTCAATCCTTAATCCTCAATCCTCAATCTTCAATCCTCAATCATCAGTCCTCAATTCTCAATCCTCAATCCTCAATCCTCAATCCTCATCCTTCAATCCTCAATACCCAATCCTCAATCTTCAATCTTCAATCCTCAATCCTCAATCCTCAATCTTCAGTCCTCAAACATCAATGCTGAATCCTCAATCCTGAATCCTCAACCTTCAGCCCTCAGTCCTCAACAATCAGTTGTCAATCCTCAATCCTCAATGGAATATCATCAATGCACAGATTTCAATGCTCAATACTCAATCTGCAGTCTTCAAGTCTCCATTCTCAAACATCAATTCTCATCACTCAACCCTCAACACACAATCCTCAATCCTCAATCCTCAATCCTCAACCCTCAATCCTCATTCCTCAAACCTCAATCCTCAACCCTCAGTCCTCATCCTCAATTCTCAATTCTCAATCCTCAATCCTCAATCCTCAATCCTCAATCCTCAATATTCAGTCATCAATACTCAATCTTCAATCCTCAATGCTCTATCCTCAATCCTCAATCCTCAATCCTCAATATTCAAGACACAACCCTCAGCCATCAATCCTCAATGCTCAACCATCAATCCTCAATTCTCAATACTCAACAGAATATTCTGAATACACATGGTTCAATACTCAATCCACAATATTCAATAATCAAGTCTCAATCCTGAATATTCAATCGTCAATATTCAATTTCAATCCTCAATCCTCAATTCTCAATCCCCAATACTCAATCCTCAATCGTCAATCCTCAATCACCAATCCTCAATCTTCAATCCTCAACCTCAATCCTCACTCCTCAATCCTCACTCCTCAATCTTCAATCCTCAATACTCAACCTTCAGTCCTCAATCCTCAATCCTCAATCCTCAATCCTCAATCCTCAATCCTCAATCCTTAATCCTCAATCCTCATTACTCAATCTGCAATCCTCAATCCTCAATCCTCCATCCTCATTCTTCAATCCTCAGTACCCAATCCTCAATATTCAATCCTCAATCCTCAATCCTCAATCCTCAGTCCTCAATACTCAATCTGCAATCCTCAATCTTCAATCCTCAATACTCAATCCTCATTCTTCAATCCTCCATACCCAATCCTCAATCTTCAATCCTCTATCCTCAATCCTCAATTCTCAATCCTCAATCCTCAATGCTCAGACCTCAAACATCAATATTCAGCCCTCAGTCATCGTCCTCTATCCACAACCTTCAATCCTCAATCCTCAATCTTCAATCATCAATATTCAATCTTCAATACTCAATCCTCAATCCTCAATCCTCAATCCTCAATACTCAATCCTCAATCCTCAATCCTCAATCTTCAATCCTCAATACTCAATCTTCAATCCCCAATCCTCAATTCTCAATCCTCAAGCCTCAATGTTCAATCCTCAATACTCAATCTTCAATCCTCAATACTCAATCCTCAATCCTCAATCCTCATTCTTCAATCCTCAATACCCAATCCTCAATCTTCAATCCTCAATCCTCAACTCTCAATCCTCAATCCTCAATCCTCAGACCTCACACATCAATACTCAACCCTCAGTCCTCGTCCTGAATCCACAACCCTCAATCCTCAATCCTCAATCATCAATCATCAATATTCAATCTTCAGTCCTCAATCCTCAATCCTCAATCCTCAATCCTCAATCCTCAATGTTCAATCCGAAATACCCAATCCTCAATCTTCAATCCTCAATCCTCAATCCTCAATCCTGAACCCTCAATACTCAATCCTCAATTCTCAGTCCTCAAACCTCAATCCTGAATCCACAATACTCAATCTTCAATCCTCAATCATCAGTCCTCAATTCTCAATCCTCAATCCTCAGTCCTCATTCCTCAATCCTCAATCCTCAACCCTCAGTCCTCATCCTCAATTCTCAATTCTCAATCCTCAATCCTCAATACTCAATCTTCAATCCTCAATAATCAATCTCCCATCCTAGATCCTCAATCCCCAATCTTCAATCCCTAATACTCAATCTTCAATCCTCAATCCCCAGTCATCAATCTTCAATCCTCAATGCTCAATCCTCAATCCTCAATCCTCAGTCCTCGATCCACAATCCACAATCCTCAAACCTCAATCCTCAACCGTCAGTCCTCGGCCTCAATCCTCAAACCTCAATCCTCAATACGTAATCTGCAATCGTCAATCCTCAATCCTCAATCCTCAATCCTCATTCTTCAATCCTCAATACCCAATCTTCAATCTTCAATCCTCAATCCTCAATCCTCAATTCTCAATCCTCAATCCTTTAATCCTCAGACCTCAAACATCAATATTCAACCCTCAGTCCTCGTCCTCTATCCACAACCATCAATCCTCAATCCTCAACCTTCAATCATCAATATTCAATCTTCAATCCTCAATCCTCAATCCTCAAGCCTCAATCTTCAATCCTCAACCTCAATCCTCAATCCTCAATCCTCAATCCTCAAACTTCAATCCTCAATCCTCAATCCTCAATCCTCAATCCTCAATCCTCAATCCTCAATCCTCAATCCTCAATCCTCAATCCTCAATCTTCAATCATCAATATTCAATCTTCAATCCCCAACCCTCAATCCTCAATCCTCAATCTTCAATCCTCAACCTTCAATCCTCAATACTCAATATTCAATCCTCAATCCTCAATCCTCAATCCTCAATCCACAATCCTCAATCCTCAATCCTCAATCCTCAATCCTCAATACTCAATCTGCAATCCTCAATACTCAATCCTCAATCCTCAATCCTCAATCTTCAATCATCAATATTCAATCTTCAATCCCCAACCCTCAATCCTCAATCCTCAATCCTCAATCCTCAATCTTCAATCCTCAATCCTCAATCCTCAACCCTCAATCCTCATTCCTCAAACCTCAGTCCTCAACCCTCAGTCCTCATCCTCAATTCTCAATTCTCAATCCTCAATCCTCAATCCTCAATCCTCAATCTTCAATCGTCAATAATCAATCTCCAATCCTAGATCCTCAATCCCCAATCTTCAATCCTTAATACTCAATCTTCAATCCTCAATCCCCAGTCATCAATCTTCAAACCTCAATGCTCAATCCTCAATCTTCAATCCTCAGTCTTCAATCCACAATCCTCAATCCTCAAACCTCAATCTTCAACCGTCAGTCCTCGTCCTCAATCCTCAAACCTCAATCCTCAATCCTCAATATTCAATCACCAATACTCAATCTTCAATCCTCAATGCTCTATCCTCATTCCTCAATCCTCAATCCTCAATATTCAAGACACAACCCTCAGCCATCAATCCTCAATACTCAACCATCAATCCTCAATTCTCGATACCGAATACAATATTCTGAATACTCATGGTTCAATACTCAATCCACAATATTCAATAATCAAGTCTCAATCCTCAATCTTCAATCCTCAATACTCAATTTCAATCCTCAATCCTCAATACTCAATCCCCAATACTCAATCCTCAATCGTCAATCCTCAATCCCCAATCGTCAATCTTCAATCCTCAACCTCAACCCTCAATCCTCAATCCTCAATCCTCAATCTTCAATCATCAATACTCAATCTTCAATCCTCAATGCTCTATCCTCAATACTCAATCCTCAATCCTCAATATTCAAGACACAACCCTCAGCCATCAATCCTCAATACTCAACCATCAATCCTCAATTCTCAATACTCAATACAATATTCTGAATACTCGTGGTTCAATACTCAATCCACAATATTCAACAATCAAGTCTCAATCCTCAATCTTCAATCCTCAATACTCAATTTCAATCCTCAATCCTCAATTCTCAATCCCCAATACTCAATCCTCAATCGTCAATCCTCAATCCCCAATCCTCAATCTTCAATCCTCAACCTCAATCCTCAATCCTCAATCCTCAATCCTCAATCTTCAATCCTCAATACTCAATCTTCAATCCTCAATCCTCAATCCTCAATCCTCGATCCCCAATCTTCAATCCTTAACTCTCAATCTTCGATCCTCAATCCCCAGTCATCAATCTTCAATCCTCAATGCTCAATCCTCAATCCTCAATCCTCAGTCCTCAATTCACAATCCTCAATCCTCAAACCTCATTCTTCAACCGTCAGTCCTCGTCCTCAATCCTCAAACCTCAATCCTCAATCCTTAATATTCAATCATCAATACTCAATATTCAATCCTCAATGCTCTATCTTCAATCCTCAATCCTCAATCCTCAATATTCAAGACACAACCCTCAGCCATCAATCCTCAATGCTCAACCATCAATCCTCAATTCTCAATACTCAATACAATATTCTGAATACTCATGGTTCAATACTCAAACCACAATATTCAATAATCAAGTCTCAATCCTCAATCATCAATCCTCAATACTCAATTTCAATCCTCAATCCTCAATTCTCAATCCCCAATCCTCGATCCTCTATCATCAAACCTCAATCCTCAATCCTCAGGCATCAATACTCAATCTTCAATGCTCAATCCTCAATCCTCAATCTTCAATCCTCATTCCCCAACCCTCAATCCTCATCCCTCAAACCTCAATCCTCAACCCTCAGTCCTCATACTCAATTCTGAATTCTCAATCCTCAATCCTCAATCCTCAATCTTCAATCCTCAATAATCAATCTCCAATCCTCAATCCTCAATCCTCGATCCTCAGTCCTCAGGCATCAATACTCAATCTTCAATACTCAATCCTCAATCCTCAATCCTCAATCCTCAATCCTCAACCCTCAATCCTCATTCCTCAAACCTCAGTCCTCAACCCTCAGTCCTCATCCTCAATTCTCAATTCTCAATCCTCAATCCTCAATCCTCAATCTTCAATCCTCAATAATCAATCTCCAATCCTAGATCCTCAATCCCCAATCTTCAATCCTTAATACTCAATCTTCAATCCTCAATCCCCAGTCATCAATCTTCAATCCTCAATGCTCAATCCTCAATCCTCAATCCTCAGTCCTCAATCCACAATCCTCAATCCTCAAACCTCAATCTTCAACCGTCAGTCCTCGTCCTCAATCCTCAAACCTCAATCCTCAATCCTCAATATTCAATCATCAATACTCAATATTCAATCCTAAATGCTCTATCCTCAATTCTCAATCCTCAATCCTCAATATTCAAGACACAACCCTCAGCCATCAATCCTCAATACTCAACCATCAATCCTCAAGTCTCAATACTCGATACAATATTCTGAATACTCATGGTTCAATACTCAAACCACAATATTCAATAATCAAGTCTCAATGCTCAATCATCAATCCTCAATACTCAATTTCAATCCTCAATCCTCAATTCTCAATCCCCAATACTCAATCCTCAATCGTCAATCCTCTATCCCCAATCCTCAATCTTCAATCCTCAACCTCAATCCTCAATCCTCAATCCCCAATCCTCAATCTTCAATCATCAATACTCAATCTTCAATCCTCAATGCTCTATCCTCAATCCTCAATCCTCAATCCTCAATATTCAAGACACAACCCTGAGCCATCAATCCTCAATATTCAACCATCAATCCTCAATTCTCAATACTCAATACAATATTCTGAATACTCATGGTTCAATACTCAATCCACAATATTCAATAATCAAGTCTCAATCCTCAATCTTCAATCCTCAATACTCAATTTCAATCCTCAATCCTCAATTCTCAATCCCCAATACTCAATCCTCAATCCTCAATCCTCAATCCTCAATCCTCAGTACTCAATCTGCAATCCTCAATCCTCAATCCTCAATCCTCAATTCTCATTCTTCAATCCTCAATACCCAATCCTCAATCTTCAATCCTCAATCCTCAATCCTCAATTCTCAATCCTCAATCCTCAATCCTCAGACCTCAAACATCAATATTCAACCCTCAGTCCTCGTCCTCTATCCACAACCTTCAATGCTCAATCCTCAATCTTCAATCATCAATATTCAATCTTCAATCCTCAATCCTCAATCCTCAATCCTCAATCCTCAATACTCAATCCTCATTCCTCAATCCTCAATCTTCAATCCTCAATACTCAATCTTCAATCCCCAATCCTCAATTCTCAATCCACAAGCCTCAATGTTCAATCCTCAATACTCAATCTTCAATCCTCAATCCTCAATCCTCAATCCTCAATCCTCATTCTTCAATCCTCAATACCCAATCCTCAATCTTCAATCCTCAATCCTCAATGTTCAATCCTCAATACTCAATCTCCAATCCTAGATCCTCAATCCCCAATCTTCAATCCTTAATAATCAATCTTCAATCCTCAATCCCCAGTCATCAATCTTCAATCCTCAATGCTCAATCCTCAATCCTCAATCCTCAATCCTCAATCCACAATCCTCAATCCTCAAACCTCAATCCTCAACCGTCAGTCCTCGTCCTCAATCCTCAAACCTCAATCCTATATCCTCAATATTCAATCATCAATACTCAATCTTCAATCCTCAATGCTCTATCCTCAATCCTCAATCCTCAATCCTCAATATTCAAGACACAACCCTCAGCCATCAATCCTCAATACTCAACCATCAATCCTCAGTTCTCAATACTCAATACAATATTCTGAATACTCATGGTTCAATACTCAATCCACAATATTCAATAATCAATTCTCAATCCTCAATCTTCAATCCTCAATACTCAATTTCAATCCTCAATCCTCAATACTCAATCCCCAATACTCAATCCTCAATCGTCAATCCTCAATCCCCAATCGTCAATCTTCAATCCTCAACCTCAATACTCAATCCTCAATCCTCAATCCTCAACCTTCAATCATCAATACTCAATCTTCAATCCTCAATGCTCTATCCTCAATCCTCAATCCTCAATCCTCAATATTCAAGACACAACCCTCAGCCATCAATCCTCAATACTCAACCATCAATCCTCAATTCTCAATACTCAACAGAATATTCTGAATACACATGGTTCAATACTCAATCCACAATATTCAATAATCAAGTCTCAATCCTGAATATTCAATCGTCAATATTCAATTTCAATCCTCAATCCTCAATTCTCAATCCCCAATACTCAATCCTCAATCGTCAATCCTCAATCACCAATCCTCAATCTTCAATCCTCAACCTCAATCCTCACTCCTCAATCCTCACTCCTCAATCTTCAATCCTCAATACTCAACCTTCAGTCCTCAATCCTCAATCCTCAATCCTCAATCCTCAATCCTCAATCCTCAATCCTTAATCCTCAATCCTCATTACTCAATCTGCAATCCTCAATCCTCAATCCTCCATCCTCATTCTTCAATCCTCAGTACCCAATCCTCAATATTCAATCCTCAATCCTCAATCCTCAATCCTCAGTCCTCAATACTCAATCTGCAATCCTCAATCTTCAATCCTCAATACTCAATCCTCATTCTTCAATCCTCCATACCCAATCCTCAATCTTCAATCCTCTATCCTCAATCCTCAATTCTCAATCCTCAATCCTCAATGCTCAGACCTCAAACATCAATATTCAGCCCTCAGTCATCGTCCTCTATCCACAACCTTCAATCCTCAATCCTCAATCTTCAATCATCAATATTCAATCTTCAATACTCAATCCTCAATCCTCAAACCTCAATCCTCAATACTCAATCCTCAATCCTCAATCCTCAATCTTCAATCCTCAATACTCAATCTTCAATCCCCAATCCTCAATTCTCAATCCTCAAGCCTCAATGTTCAATCCTCAATACTCAATCTTCAATCCTCAATACTCAATCCTCAATCCTCAATCCTCATTCTTCAATCCTCAATACCCAATCCTCAATCTTCAATCCTCAATCCTCAACTCTCAATCCTCAATCCTCAATCCTCAGACCTCACACATCAATACTCAACCCTCAGTCCTCGTCCTGAATCCACAACCCTCAATCCTCAATCCTCAATCATCAATCATCAATATTCAATCTTCAGTCCTCAATCCTCAATCCTCAATCCTCAATCCTCAATCCTCAATGTTCAATCCGAAATACCCAATCCTCAATCTTCAATCCTCAATCCTCAATCCTCAATCCTGAACCCTCAATACTCAATCCTCAATTCTCAGTCCTCAAACCTCAATCCTGAATCCACAATACTCAATCTTCAATCCTCAATCATCAGTCCTCAATTCTCAATCCTCAATCCTCAGTCCTCATTCCTCAATCCTCAATCCTCAACCCTCAGTCCTCATCCTCAATTCTCAATTCTCAATCCTCAATCCTCAATACTCAATCTTCAATCCTCAATAATCAATCTCCCATCCTAGATCCTCAATCCCCAATCTTCAATCCCTAATACTCAATCTTCAATCCTCAATCCCCAGTCATCAATCTTCAATCCTCAATGCTCAATCCTCAATCCTCAATCCTCAGTCCTCGATCCACAATCCACAATCCTCAAACCTCAATCCTCAACCGTCAGTCCTCGGCCTCAATCCTCAAACCTCAATCCTCAATACGTAATCTGCAATCGTCAATCCTCAATCCTCAATCCTCAATCCTCATTCTTCAATCCTCAATACCCAATCTTCAATCTTCAATCCTCAATCCTCAATCCTCAATTCTCAATCCTCAATCCTTTAATCCTCAGACCTCAAACATCAATATTCAACCCTCAGTCCTCGTCCTCTATCCACAACCATCAATCCTCAATCCTCAACCTTCAATCATCAATATTCAATCTTCAATCCTCAATCCTCAATCCTCAAGCCTCAATCTTCAATCCTCAACCTCAATCCTCAATCCTCAATCCTCAATCCTCAAACTTCAATCCTCAATCCTCAATCCTCAATCCTCAATCCTCAATCCTCAATCCTCAATCCTCAATCCTCAATCCTCAATCCTCAATCTTCAATCATCAATATTCAATCTTCAATCCCCAACCCTCAATCCTCAATCCTCAATCTTCAATCCTCAACCTTCAATCCTCAATACTCAATATTCAATCCTCAATCCTCAATCCTCAATCCTCAATCCACAATCCTCAATCCTCAATCCTCAATCCTCAATCCTCAATACTCAATCTGCAATCCTCAATACTCAATCCTCAATCCTCAATCCTCAATCTTCAATCATCAATATTCAATCTTCAATCCCCAACCCTCAATCCTCAATCCTCAATCCTCAATCCTCAATCTTCAATCCTCAATCCTCAATCCTCAACCCTCAATCCTCATTCCTCAAACCTCAGTCCTCAACCCTCAGTCCTCATCCTCAATTCTCAATTCTCAATCCTCAATCCTCAATCCTCAATCCTCAATCTTCAATCGTCAATAATCAATCTCCAATCCTAGATCCTCAATCCCCAATCTTCAATCCTTAATACTCAATCTTCAATCCTCAATCCCCAGTCATCAATCTTCAAACCTCAATGCTCAATCCTCAATCTTCAATCCTCAGTCTTCAATCCACAATCCTCAATCCTCAAACCTCAATCTTCAACCGTCAGTCCTCGTCCTCAATCCTCAAACCTCAATCCTCAATCCTCAATATTCAATCACCAATACTCAATCTTCAATCCTCAATGCTCTATCCTCATTCCTCAATCCTCAATCCTCAATATTCAAGACACAACCCTCAGCCATCAATCCTCAATACTCAACCATCAATCCTCAATTCTCGATACCGAATACAATATTCTGAATACTCATGGTTCAATACTCAATCCACAATATTCAATAATCAAGTCTCAATCCTCAATCTTCAATCCTCAATACTCAATTTCAATCCTCAATCCTCAATACTCAATCCCCAATACTCAATCCTCAATCGTCAATCCTCAATCCCCAATCGTCAATCTTCAATCCTCAACCTCAACCCTCAATCCTCAATCCTCAATCCTCAATCTTCAATCATCAATACTCAATCTTCAATCCTCAATGCTCTATCCTCAATACTCAATCCTCAATCCTCAATATTCAAGACACAACCCTCAGCCATCAATCCTCAATACTCAACCATCAATCCTCAATTCTCAATACTCAATACAATATTCTGAATACTCGTGGTTCAATACTCAATCCACAATATTCAACAATCAAGTCTCAATCCTCAATCTTCAATCCTCAATACTCAATTTCAATCCTCAATCCTCAATTCTCAATCCCCAATACTCAATCCTCAATCGTCAATCCTCAATCCCCAATCCTCAATCTTCAATCCTCAACCTCAATCCTCAATCCTCAATCCTCAATCCTCAATCTTCAATCCTCAATACTCAATCTTCAATCCTCAATCCTCAATCCTCAATCCTCGATCCCCAATCTTCAATCCTTAACTCTCAATCTTCGATCCTCAATCCCCAGTCATCAATCTTCAATCCTCAATGCTCAATCCTCAATCCTCAATCCTCAGTCCTCAATTCACAATCCTCAATCCTCAAACCTCATTCTTCAACCGTCAGTCCTCGTCCTCAATCCTCAAACCTCAATCCTCAATCCTTAATATTCAATCATCAATACTCAATATTCAATCCTCAATGCTCTATCTTCAATCCTCAATCCTCAATCCTCAATATTCAAGACACAACCCTCAGCCATCAATCCTCAATGCTCAACCATCAATCCTCAATTCTCAATACTCAATACAATATTCTGAATACTCATGGTTCAATACTCAAACCACAATATTCAATAATCAAGTCTCAATCCTCAATCATCAATCCTCAATACTCAATTTCAATCCTCAATCCTCAATTCTCAATCCCCAATCCTCGATCCTCTATCATCAAACCTCAATCCTCAATCCTCAGGCATCAATACTCAATCTTCAATGCTCAATCCTCAATCCTCAATCTTCAATCCTCATTCCCCAACCCTCAATCCTCATCCCTCAAACCTCAATCCTCAACCCTCAGTCCTCATACTCAATTCTGAATTCTCAATCCTCAATCCTCAATCCTCAATCTTCAATCCTCAATAATCAATCTCCAATCCTCAATCCTCAATCCTCGATCCTCAGTCCTCAGGCATCAATACTCAATCTTCAATACTCAATCCTCAATCCTCAATCCTCAATCCTCAATCCTCAACCCTCAATCCTCATTCCTCAAACCTCAGTCCTCAACCCTCAGTCCTCATCCTCAATTCTCAATTCTCAATCCTCAATCCTCAATCCTCAATCTTCAATCCTCAATAATCAATCTCCAATCCTAGATCCTCAATCCCCAATCTTCAATCCTTAATACTCAATCTTCAATCCTCAATCCCCAGTCATCAATCTTCAATCCTCAATGCTCAATCCTCAATCCTCAATCCTCAGTCCTCAATCCACAATCCTCAATCCTCAAACCTCAATCTTCAACCGTCAGTCCTCGTCCTCAATCCTCAAACCTCAATCCTCAATCCTCAATATTCAATCATCAATACTCAATATTCAATCCTAAATGCTCTATCCTCAATTCTCAATCCTCAATCCTCAATATTCAAGACACAACCCTCAGCCATCAATCCTCAATACTCAACCATCAATCCTCAAGTCTCAATACTCGATACAATATTCTGAATACTCATGGTTCAATACTCAAACCACAATATTCAATAATCAAGTCTCAATGCTCAATCATCAATCCTCAATACTCAATTTCAATCCTCAATCCTCAATTCTCAATCCCCAATACTCAATCCTCAATCGTCAATCCTCTATCCCCAATCCTCAATCTTCAATCCTCAACCTCAATCCTCAATCCTCAATCCCCAATCCTCAATCTTCAATCATCAATACTCAATCTTCAATCCTCAATGCTCTATCCTCAATCCTCAATCCTCAATCCTCAATATTCAAGACACAACCCTGAGCCATCAATCCTCAATATTCAACCATCAATCCTCAATTCTCAATACTCAATACAATATTCTGAATACTCATGGTTCAATACTCAATCCACAATATTCAATAATCAAGTCTCAATCCTCAATCTTCAATCCTCAATACTCAATTTCAATCCTCAATCCTCAATTCTCAATCCCCAATACTCAATCCTCAATCCTCAATCCTCAATCCTCAATCCTCAATACTCAATCTGCAATCCTCAATCCTCAATCCTCAATCCTCAATTCTCATTCTTCAATCCTCAATACCCAATCCTCAATCTTCAATCCTCAATCCTCAATCCTCAATTCTCAATCCTCAATCCTCAATCCTCAGACCTCAAACATCAATATTCAACCCTCAGTCCTCGTCCTCTATCCACAACCTTCAATGCTCAATCCTCAATCTTCAATCATCAATATTCAATCTTCAATCCTCAATCCTCAATCCTCAATCCTCAATCCTCAATACTCAATCCTCATTCCTCAATCCTCAATCTTCAATCCTCAATACTCAATCTTCAATCCCCAATCCTCAATTCTCAATCCACAAGCCTCAATGTTCAACCCTCAATACTCAATCTTCAATCCTCAATCCTCAATCCTCAATCCTCAATCCTCATTCTTCAATCCTCAATACCCAATCCTCAATCTTCAATCCTCAATCCTCAATGTTCAATCCTCAATACTCAATCTCCAATCCTAGATCCTCAATCCCCAATCTTCAATCCTTAATAATCAATCTTCAATCCTCAATCCCCAGTCATCAATCTTCAATCCTCAATGCTCAATCCTCAATCCTCAATCCTCAATCCTCAATCCACAATCCTCAATCCTCAAACCTCAATCCTCAACCGTCAGTCCTCGTCCTCAATCCTCAAACCTCAATCCTATATCCTCAATATTCAATCATCAATACTCAATCTTCAATCCTCAATGCTCTATCCTCAATCCTCAATCCTCAATCCTCAATATTCAAGACACAACCCTCAGCCATCAATCCTCAATACTCAACCATCAATCCTCAGTTCTCAATACTCAATACAATATTCTGAATACTCATGGTTCAATACTCAATCCACAATATTCAATAATCAATTCTCAATCCTCAATCTTCAATCCTCAATACTCAATTTCAATCCTCAATCCTCAATACTCAATCCCCAATACTCAATCCTCAATCGTCAATCCTCAATCCCCAATCGTCAATCTTCAATCCTCAACCTCAATACTCAATCCTCAATCCTCAATCCTCAATCTTCAATCATCAATACTCAATCTTCAATCCTCAATGCTCTATCCTCAATCCTCAATCCTCAATCCTCAATATTCAAGACACAACCCTCAGCCATCAATCCTCAATACTCAACCATCAATCCTCAATTCTCAATACTCAATACAATATTCTGAATACTCATGGTTCAATACTCAATCCACAATATTCAATAATCAAGTCTCAATCCTCAATCTTCAATCCTCAATACTCAATTTCAATCCTCAATCCTCAATTCTCAATCCCCAATACTCAATCTTCAATCCTCAATCCTCAATCCTCAATACTCAATCCTCAATCCTCAATCCTCATCCTTCAATCCTCAATACCCAATCCTCAATCTTCAATCTTCAATCCTCAATCCTCAATCCTCAACCCTCAGTCCTCAAACATCAATGCTGAATCCTCAATCCTGAATCCTCAATCTTCAGCCCTCAGTCCTCAACAATCTGTTGTCAATCCTCAATCCTCAATGGAATATCATCAATGCACAGATTTCAATGCTCAATACTCAATCTGCAGTCTTCAAGTCTCCATTCTCAAACATCAATTCTCATCACTCAACCCTCAACACTCAATCCTCAATCCTCAATCCTCAATCCTCAACCCTCAATCCTCATTCCTCAAACCTCAATCCTCAACCCTCAGTCCTCATCCTCAATTCTCAATTCTCAATCCTCAATCCTCAATCCTCAATCTTCAATCCTCAATCCTCAAACCTCAACCGTCAATCCTCAGACCTCAAGTATAAATACTCAAGCCTCAGTCCTCGTCCTCAATACACAACCCTCCATCATCAATCCTCAATCTTCATTCATCAATATTCAACCTTCAATCCTCAATAATGAATCTTCAATCATCAATCCTCAATCCTCAATCCTCAATCCTCAATCCTGAATATTCAATCCTCAGCCCCAAGCCTCAATCTTCAATCCTCAGTCCTCAATCCTCAATCGTCAACCCTCAATACTCAATTTCAACCCTCAATCCTCAATACTCAATCCCCAATACTCAATCCTCAATCGTCAATCCTCAATCCCCAATCGTCAATCTTCAATCCTCAACCTCAATACTCAATCCTCAATCCTCAATCCTCAATCTTCAATCATCAATACTCAATCTTCAATCCTCAATGCTCTATCCTCAATCCTCAATCCTCAATCCTCAATATTCAAGACACAACCCTCAGCCATCAATCCTCAATACTCAACCATCAATCCTCAATTCTCAATACTCAATACAATATTCTGAATACTCATGGTTCAATACTCAATCCACAATATTCAATAATCAAGTCTCAATCCTCAATCTTCAATCCTCAATACTCAATTTCAATCCTCAATCCTCAATTCTCAATCCCCAATACTCAATCTTCAATCCTCAATCCTCAATCCTCAATACTCAATCCTCAATCCTCAATCCTCATCCTTCAATCCTCAATACCCAATCCTCAACCTTCAATCTTCAATCCTCAATCCTCAATCCTCAACCCTCAGTCCTCAAACATCAATGCTGAATCCTCAATCCTGAATCCTCAATCTTCAGCCCTCAGTCCTCAACAATCTGTTGTCAATCCTCAATCCTCAATGGAATATCATCAATGCACAGATTTCAATGCTCAATACTCAATCTGCAGTCTTCAAGTCTCCATTCTCAAACATCAATTCTCATCACTCAACCCTCAACACTCAATCCTCAATCCTCAATCCTCAATCCTCAACCCTCAATCCTCATTCCTCAAACCTCAATCCTCAACCCTCAGTCCTCATCCTCAATTCTCAATTCTCAATCCTCAATCCTCAATCCTCAATCTTCAATCCTCAATCCTCAAACCTCAACCGTCAATCCTCAGACCTCAAGTATAAATACTCAACCCTCAGTCCTCGTCCTCAATACACAACCCTCCATCATCAATCCTCAATCTTCATTCATCAATATTCAACCTTCAATCCTCAATAATGAATCTTCAATCATCAATCCTCAATCCTCAATCCTCAATCCTCAATCCTGAATATTCAATCCTCAGCCCCAAGCCTCAATCTTCAATCCTCAGTCCTCAATCCTCAATCGTCAACCCTCAATACTCAGTCCTCAGTCCTCAAACCTCGATGCTCAATCCTCAATCCTCTATCATCAGTCCTCAATCTTCAATACTCAATACTCAATCCTCAATCCTCAATCCTCAATCCTCAATCATCAATCCTCAATCTTCAATACTCGATCCTCAACCCCAATGCTCAATACTCAACCATCAACCCTCAATTCTCAATACTCAATAGAATATCCTGAATTCTCAGGATTCAATACTCAAGCCTCAAACCTCAACCCTCAGCCCTCATCCTCCATCTTCAATCCTCTATCCTCAATCCTCAATCTTCAATCCTCAATACTCAATCTTCAATCCTCAATCCTCAATCCTCAATCCTCATTCTTCAATCCTCAATACCCAATCCTCAATCTTCAATCCCCAATCCTCAATCCTCAATTCTCAATCCTCAATCCTCAATCCCCAGACCTCAAACATCAATACTCAACCCTCAGTCCTCGTCCTCAATCCATAACCCTCAATCCTCAATCCTCAAACTTCAATCATCAATACTCAATCTTCAGTCCTCAATCCTCAATCCTCAATGCTCAATCCTCAATCCTCAATGTTCAATCCGCAATACCCAATCCTCAATCTTCAATCCTCAATCCTCAATCCTCAATCCTCAATTCTCATAACTCAGTCCTCAATTCTCAGTCCTCAAACCTCAATCCTGAATCCACAATCCTGAATCCTCAATCTTCAGACCTCAGTCCTCAACAATCAGTCGTCAGTTCTCAGTCCTCAATAGAATATCATCAATTCGCACATTTCAATCCTCAATCCTCAATCCTCAATCCTCAATCCTCAATCTTCAATCCTCAATCCTCAATCCTCAATCTTAAATCCTCAATACTCAATCTGCAATCCTCAATCCTCAAACCTCAATCCTCAATCCTCATTCTTCAATCCTCAATGCCCAATCATCAATCTTCAATCCTCAATCCTCAATCCTCAATTCTCAACCCTCAATCCTTAATCCTCAGACCTTAAACTTCAATATTCAACCCTCAGTCCTCGTCCTCAATCCACAACCCTCAATCCTCAATCCACAACCCTCAATCCTCAATCCTCAATTCTGAATGCTCAATCTTCAATCCTCAATCCTCAATCCTCAATACTCAATCCTCAGTCTTCAATACTCAATACCCACTCCTCAATCTTCAATCCTCAATCCTCAATCCTCAATCCTAATTCCTCAATCCTCATTCTTCAATCATCAATACCCAATCCTCAATTTCAATCCTCAATCCTCAATCCTCAATTCTCAATCCTCAATACTCAGTCCTCAGTCCTCAAACCGCAATCCTCAGCCCTCAGCCCTCATCCTCCATTCTCAATCCTCAATCCTCAATCCTCAATCTTCAATCCTCAATTCTCAATCTTCAATCCTCGATCCTGAATCATCAATACTCAATCCTCAACCCTCAGGCATCAATACTCAATCTTCTATACACAATCCTCAATCCTCAATCCTCAATCCTCAATCCTCAACCCTCAATCCTCATTCCTCAAACCTCAATCCTCAACCCTCAGTTCTCATACTCAATTATCAATTCTCAATCCTCAATCCTCAATCCTCAATCTTCAATCCTCAATAATCAATCTCCAATTCTAGATCCTCAATCCCCAATCTTCAATCCTTAATCCTCAATCTTCAATCCCCAATCCCCAGTACTCAATCTTCAATCCTCAATGCTCAATCCTCAATCCTCAATCCTCAGTCCTCAGTCCTCAATCTTCAATCCTCAAACCTCAATCCTCAACCGTCAGTCCTCATTCTCCATCCTCAATCCTCAATCCTCAATCCTCAATCTTCAATCCCCAATACTCAATCTTCAATCCTCAATCCTCAATCCTCAATCCTCAATCCTCAATCCTCAGGCATCAATATTCAATCTTCAATACTCAATCCTCAAACCTCAATCCTCAATCCTCAATACTTAACCATCAATCCTCATTCCTCAAACCTCAATCCTCAACCCTCAGTCCTCATACTCAATTCTCAATTCTCAATCCTCAATCCTCAATCCTCAATCTTCAATCCTCAGTAATCAATATCCGATCCTAGATCCTCAATCCCCAATCTTCAATCGTTAATCCTCATTCTTCAATCCTCAATCCCCAGTCATCAATCTTCAATCCTCGATGCTCAATCCTCAATACTCAATCCTCAGTCCTCAATCCCCAATCCTCAATCCTCAAACCTCAATACTCAACCGTCAGTACTCGTCCGCAATCCTCAAACCTCAATCCTCAATCCTCAATATTCAATCATCAATACTCAATCCTCAATCCTCAATCCTCAATCCTCAATCCTCAATCCTCATTCCTCAATCCTCAATACTCAATCTGCTATCCTCAATCCTCAATCCTCAATCCTCAATACTCAATCTGCTATCCTCAATCCTCAATCCTCAATCCTCAATCCTCATTCTTCAATCCTCAATACCCAATTCTCAATCTTCAATCCTCAATCATCAGGCCTCAATTCTCAATCCTCAATCCTCAGTCCTCATTCCTCAAACCTCAATCCTCAAACCTCAGTCCTCATCCTCAATTATCAACTCTCAATCCTCAATCCTCAATCCTCAATCTTCAATCCTCAATAATCAATCTCCAATCCTAGATCGTCAATCCCCAATCTTCAATCCTTAATACTCAATCTTCAATCCTCAATCCCCAGTCATCAATCTTCAATCCTCAATGCTCAATCCTCAATCCTCAATCCTCAGTCCTCAATCCACAATCCTCAATCCTCAAACCTCAATCCTCAACCGTCAGTCCTCGTCCTCAATCCTCAAACCTCAATCCTCAATCCTCAATATTCAATCATCAATACTCAATCTTCAATCCTCAATCCTCAATCCTCAATATTCAAGACACAACCCTCAGCCATCAATCCTCAATACTCAACCATCAATCCTCAATTCTCAATACTCAATAGAATATTCTGAATACTCATGGTTCAATACTCAATCCACAATATTCAATAATCAAGTCTCAATCCTGAATCTTCAATCGTCAATACTCAATTTCAATCCTCAATCCTCAATTCTCAATCCCTAATACTCAATCCTCAATCGTCAATCCTCAATCCCCAATCCTCAATGTTCAATCCTCAACCTCAAACCTCAATCCTCAATCCTCAATCCTCAATCCTCAATCTTCAATCCTCAATACCCAATCCTCATTGCTCAATCCTCAATCCTCAATCCTCAGTCCTCAATCCCCAATCCTCAATCCTCAAACCTCAATCCTCAACCGTCAGTCCTCGTCCTCAATCCCCAAACCTCAATCCTCAATCCTCAATATTCAATCATCAATACTCAATCTTCAATCCTCAATCCTCAAACCTCAATCCTCAATCCTCATTCTTCAATCCTAAATACCCAATCCTCAATCTTCAATCCTCAATCCTCAATCCTCAATTCTCATTCCTCAATCCTTAATCCTCAGGCCTCAAACATCAATGTTCAACCCTCAGTCCTCGTCCTCAATCCACAACCCTCAATCCTCAGTCCTCAATATTCAATCATCAATATTCAATCTTCAATCCTCAATTCTCAATCCTCAATCCTCAATCCACAATCCTCAATCTTCAACCCTGAATCCTCAATCCTCAATACTCAATCCTCAATCTTCAATCCTCAATACTCAATCTTCCATCCTCAATCCTCAATCCTCAATCCTCAATCCTCAATCCTTAATCCTCAGACCTCAAACATCAATATTCAACCCTCAGTCCTCGTCCTCAGTCCACAACCCTCAATCCTCAGTCCTCAATATTCAATCATCAATATTCAATCTTCAATCCTCAATCCTCAAACCTCAATCCTCAACCGTCAGTCCTCGTCCTCAATCCTCAAACCTCAATCCTCAATCCTCAATATTCAATCATCATTACTCAGTCTTCTATCCTCAACGCTCTACCCTCAATCCTCAATCCTCAATCCTCAATCCTCAATCATCAATCATCAATATTCAATCTTCAGTCCTCAATTCTCAGTCCTCAATCCCCAATCCTCAATCCTCAATGTTCAATCCGCAATACCCAATCCTCAATCTTCAATCCTCAATCCTCAATCCTCAATCCTCAATCCTCAATACTCAATCCTCAATTCTCAGTCCTCAAACCTCAATCCTGAATCCACAATCCTGAATCCTCAATCTTCAGACCTCAGTCCTCAACAATCACTCGTCAGTTCTCAATCCTCAATAGAATATCGTCAATTCACACTTTTCCATACTCAATACTCAGTCTGCAGTCTTAAAATCTCTATCCACAAACTCCAATTCCCATCACTCAACCCTCAACACTCAGTCCCCCATCCTCAATCTTCAATCCTCAATCCTCAATCCTCAATTCTCAATCCTCAATCCTCAGTCCTCAGACCTCAAACCACAATCCTCAATAATCGATTACCAATCCTAGATCCTCAATACTCAATCCTCAATCCCCAATCATCAATCCTCAATAAGCAATCTCCAACCCTAGGTCCTCAATCCGCAATCCTCAATCCTCAACCCTCAATCCTCATTCTTCAATCCTCAATACCCAATCCTCAATCTTCAATCCTCAATCATCAGACCTCAATTCTCAATCCTCAATCCTCAGTCCTCAGTCGTCAAACCTCAGTCCCCGACCCTCAGCCCTCATCCTCAATCCTCAGTCCTCAATCCTCAATCCTCAAACCTCAATCCTCTACCGTCAGTCCTCGTCCTCAATCCTCAAACCTCAATCCTCAATCCTCAATATTCAATCATCAATACTCAATCTTCAATCCTCAATCCTCAATCCTCAATCCTCAATCCTCAATCCTCAATCCTCAGCCTTCAATCCTCAATACCCAATCCTCACTCTTCAATCTTCAATCCTCAATCCTCAATCCTCAATCCTCAGTCCTCAAACATCAATGCTGAATCCTCAATCCTGAATCCTCAATCTTCAGCCCTCAGTCCTCAACAATCAGTTGTCAATCCTCAATCCTCAATCTTCAATCCTCAATTCTCAATCTTCAATCCTCGATCCTCAATCATCAATCCTCAATCCTCAATCCTCAGGCATCAATACTCAATCTTCAATGCTCAATCCTCAATCCTCAATCCTCAATCCTCATTCCCCAACCCTCAATCCTCATTCCTCAAACCTCAATCCTCAACCCTCAGTCCTCATCCTCAATTCTCAATTCTCAATTCTCAATCCTCAATCCTCAATCCTCAATCTTCAATCCTCAATCCTCAAACCTCAATCCTCAACCGTCAGTCCTCGTCCTCAATCCTCAAACCTCAATCCTCAATCCTCAATGTTCAATCATCAATACTCAATCTTCTATCCTCAATGCTCTATCCTCAATCCTCAATCCTCAATCCTCAATCCTCAATATTCAAGACACAACCCTCAGCCATCAATTCTCAATACCCAACCATCAATCGTCAATTCTCAATACTCAATATTCAATAATCAAATCTCAATCCTCAACCTTCAATCCTCAATACTCAATTTCAATCCTCAATCCTCAGTTCTCAATCCCCAATACTCAATCCTCAATCGTCAATCCTCAATCCCCAATCCTCAATCTTCAATCCTCAACCTCAATACTCAATCCTCAATCCTCAATCCTCAATCTTCAATCATCAATACTCAATCTTCAATCCTCAATGCTCTATCCTCAATCCTCAATCCTCAATCCTCAATATTCAAGACACAACCCTCAGCCATCAATCCTCAATACTCAACCATCAATCCTCAATTCTCAATACTCAATACAATATTCTGAATACTCATGGTTCAATACTCAATCCACAATATTCAATAATCAAGTCTCAATCCTCAATCTTCAATCCTCAATACTCAATTTCAATCCTCAATCCTCAATTCTCAATCCCCAATACTCAATCTTCAATCCTCAATCCTCAATCCTCAATACTCAATCCTCAATCCTCAATCCTCATCCTTCAATCCTCAATACCCAATCCTCAATCTTCAATCTTCAATCCTCAATCCTCAATCCTCAACCCTCAGTCCTCAAACATCAATGCTGAATCCTCAATCCTGAATCCTCAATCTTCAGCCCTCAGTCCTCAACAATCTGCTGTCAATCCTCAATCCTCAATGGAATATCATCAATGCACAGATTTCAATGCTCAATAGTCAATCTGCAGTCTTCAAGTCTCCATTCTCAAACATCAATTCTCATCACTCAACCCTCAACACTCAATCCTCAATCCTCAATCCTCAATCCTCAACCCTCAATCCTCATTCCTCAAACCTCAATCCTCAACCCTCAGTCCTCATCCTCAATTCTCAATTCTCAATCCTCAATCCTCAATCCTCAATCTTCAATCCTCAATCCTCAAACCTCAACCGTCAATCCTCAGACCTCAAGTATAAATACTCAAGCCTCAGTCCTCGTCCTCAATACACAACCCTCCATCATCAATCCTCAATCTTCATTCATCAATATTCAACCTTCAATCCTCAATAATGAATCTTCAATCATCAATCCTCAATCCTCAATCCTCAATCCTCAATCCTGAATATTCAATCCTCAGCCCCAAGCCTCAATCTTCAATCCTCAGTCCTCAATCCTCAATCGTCAACCCTCAATACTCAATTTCAATCCTCAATCCTCAATACTCAATCCCCAATACTCAATCCTCAATCGTCAATCCTCAATCCCCAATCGTCAATCTTCAATCCTCAACCTCAATACTCAATCCTCAATCCTCAATCCTCAATCTTCAATCATCAATACTCAATCTTCAATCCTCAATGCTCTATCCTCAATCCTCAATCCTCAATCCTCAATATTCAAGACACAACCCTCAGCCATCAATCCTCAATACTCAACCATCAATCCTCAATTCTCAATACTCAATACAATATTCTGAATACTCATGGTTCAATACTCAATCCACAATATTCAATAATCAAGTCTCAATCCTCAATCTTCAATCCTCAATACTCAATTTCAATCCTCAATCCTCAATTCTCAATCCCCAATACTCAATCTTCAATCCTCAATCCTCAATCCTCAATACTCAATCCTCAATCCTCAATCCTCATCCTTCAATCCTCAATACCCAATCCTCAACCTTCAATCTTCAATCCTCAATCCTCAATCCTCAACCCTCAGTCCTCAAACATCAATGCTGAATCCTCAATCCTGAATCCTCAATCTTCAGCCCTCAGTCCTCAACAATCTGTTGTCAATCCTCAATCCTCAATGGAATATCATCAATGCACAGATTTCAATGCTCAATACTCAATCTGCAGTCTTCAAGTCTCCATTCTCAAACATCAATTCTCATCACTCAACCCTCAACACTCAATCCTCAATCCTCAATCCTCAATCCTCAACCCTCAATCCTCATTCCTCAAACCTCAATCCTCAACCCTCAGTCCTCATCCTCAATTCTCAATTCTCAATCCTCAATCCTCAATCCTCAATCTTCAATCCTCAATCCTCAAACCTCAACCGTCAATCCTCAGACCTCAAGTATAAATACTCAACCCTCAGTCCTCGTCCTCAATACACAACCCTCCATCATCAATCCTCAATCTTCATTCATCAATATTCAACCTTCAATCCTCAATAATGAATCTTCAATCATCAATCCTCAATCCTCAATCCTCAATCCTCAATCCTGAATATTCAATCCTCAGCCCCAAGCCTCAATCTTCAATCCTCAGTCCTCAATCCTCAATCGTCAACCCTCAATACTCAGTCCTCAGTCCTCAAACCTCGATGCTCAATCCTCAATCCTCTATCATCAATCCTCAATCTTCAATACTCAATACTCAATCCTCAATCCTCAATCCTCAATCCTCAATCATCAATCCTCAATCTTCAATACTCGATCCTCAACCCCAATGCTCAATACTCAACCATCAACCCTCAATTCTCAATACTCAATAGAATATCCTGAATTCTCAGGATTCAATACTCAAACCTCAAACCTCAACCCTCAGCCCTCATCCTCCATCTTCAATCCTCTATCCTCAATCCTCAATCTTCAATCCTCAATACTCAATCTTCAATCCTCAATCCTCAATCCTCAATCCTCATTCTTCAATCCTCAATACCCAATCCTCAATCTTCAATCCCCAATCCTCAATCCTCAATTCTCAATCCTCAATCCTCAATCCCCAGACCTCAAACATCAATACTCAACCCTCAGTCCTCGTCCTCAATCCATAACCCTCAATCCTCAATCCTCAAACTTCAATCATCAATACTCAATCTTCAGTCCTCAATCCTCAATCCTCAATGCTCAATCCTCAATCCTCAATGTTCAATCCGCAATACCCAATCCTCAATCTTCAATCCTCAATCCTCAATCCTCAATCCTCAATTCTCATAACTCAGTCCTCAATTCTCAGTCCTCAAACCTCAATCCTGAATCCACAATCCTGAATCCTCAATCTTCAGACCTCAGTCCTCAACAATCAGTCGTCAGTTCTCAGTCCTCAATAGAATATCATCAATTCGCACATTTCAATCCTCAATCCTCAATCCTCAATCCTCAATCCTCAATCTTCAATCCTCAATCCTCAATCCTCAATCTTAAATCCTCAATACTCAATCTGCAATCCTCAATCCTCAAACCTCAATCCTCAATCCTCATTCTTCAATCCTCAATGCCCAATCATCAATCTTCAATCCTCAATCCTCAATCCTCAATTCTCAACCCTCAATCCTTAATCCTCAGACCTTAAACTTCAATATTCAACCCTCAGTCCTCGTCCTCAATCCACAACCCTCAATCCTCAATCCACAACCCTCAATCCTCAATCCTCAATTCTGAATGCTCAATCTTCAATCCTCAATCCTCAATCCTCAATACTCAATCCTCAGTCTTCAATACTCAATACCCACTCCTCAATCTTCAATCCTCAATCCTCAATCCTCAATCCTAATTCCTCAATCCTCATTCTTCAATCATCAATACCCAATCCTCAATTTCAATCCTCAATCCTCAATCCTCAATTCTCAATCCTCAATACTCAGTCCTCAGTCCTCAAACCGCAATCCTCAACCCTCAGCCCTCATCCTCCATTCTCAATCCTCAATCCTCAATCCTCAATCTTCAATCCTCAATTCTCAATCTTCAATCCTCGATCCTGAATCATCAATACTCAATCCTCAACCCTCAGGCATCAATACTCAATCTTCAATACACAATCCTCAATCCTCAATCCTCAATCCTCAATCCTCAACCCTCAATCCTCATTCCTCAAACCTCAATCCTCAACCCTCAGTTCTCATACTCAATTATCAATTCTCAATCCTCAATCCTCAATCCTCAATCTTCAATCCTCAATAATCAATCTCCAATTCTAGATCCTCAATCCCCAATCTTCAATCCTTAATCCTCAATCTTCAATCCCCAATCCCCAGTACTCAATCTTCAATCCTCAATGCTCAATCCTCAATCCTCAATCCTCAGTCCTCAGTCCTCAATCTTCAATCCTCAAACCTCAATCCTCAACCGTCAGTCCTCATTCTCCATCCTCAATCCTCAATCCTCAATCCTCAATCTTCAATCCCCAATACTCAATCTTCAATCCTCAATCCTCAATCCTCAATCCTCAATCCTCAATCCTCAGGCATCAAGATTCAATCTTCAATACTCAATCCTCAAACCTCAATCCTCAATCCTCAATACTTAACCATCAATCCTCATTCCTCAAACCTCAATCCTCAACCCTCAGTCCTCATACTCAATTCTCAATTCTCAATCCTCAATCCTCAATCCTCAATCTTCAATCCTCAGTAATCAATATCCGATCCTAGATCCTCAATCCCCAATCTTCAATCGTTAATCCTCATTCTTCAATCCTCAATCCCCAGTCATCAATCTTCAATCCTCGATGCTCAATCCTCAATACTCAATCCTCAGTCCTCAATCCCCAATCCTCAATCCTCAAACCTCAATACTCAACCGTCAGTCCTCGTCCGCAATCCTCAAACCTCAATCCTCAATCCTCAATATTCAATCATCAATACTCAATCCTCAATCCTCAATCCTCAATCCTCAATCCTCAATCCTCATTCCTCAATCCTCAATACTCAATCTGCTATCCTCAATCCTCAATCCTCAATCCTCAATACTCAATCTGCTATCCTCAATCCTCAATCCTCAATCCTCAATCCTCATTCTTCAATCCTCAATACCCAATTCTCAATCTTCAATCCTCAATCATCAGGCCTCAATTCTCAATCCTCAATCCTCAGTCCTCATTCCTCAAACCTCAATCCTCAAACCTCAGTCCTCATCCTCAATTATCAACTCTCAATCCTCAATCCTCAATCCTCAATCTTCAATCCTCAATAATCAATCTCCAATCCTAGATCGTCAATCCCCAATCTTCAATCCTTAATACTCAATCTTCAATCCTCAATCCCCAGTCATCAATCTTCAATCCTCAATGCTCAATCCTCAATCCTCAATCCTCAGTCCTCAATCCACAATCCTCAATCCTCAAACCTCAATCCTCAACCGTCAGTCCTCGTCCTCAATCCTCAAACCTCAATCCTCAATCCTCAATATTCAATCATCAATACTCAATCTTCAATCCTCAATCCTCAATCCTCAATATTCAAGACACAACCCTCAGCCATCAATCCTCAATACTCAACCATCAATCCTCAATTCTCAATACTCAATAGAATATTCTGAATACTCATGGTTCAATACTCAATCCACAATATTCAATAATCAAGTCTCAATCCTGAATCTTCAATCGTCAATACTCAATTTCAATCCTCAATCCTCAATTCTCAATCCCTAATACTCAATCCTCAATCGTCAATCCTCAATCCCCAATCCTCAATGTTCAATCCTCAACCTCAAACCTCAATCCTCAATCCTCAATCCTCAATCCTCAATCTTCAATCCTCAATACCCAATCCTCATTGCTCAATCCTCAATCCTCAATCCTCAGTCCTCAATCCCCAATCCTCAATCCTCAAACCTCAATCCTCAACCGTCAGTCCTCGTCCTCAATCCCCAAACCTCAATCCTCAATCCTCAATATTCAATCATCAATACTCAATCTTCAATCCTCAATCCTCAAACCTCAATCCTCAATCCTCATTCTTCAATCCTAAATACCCAATCCTCAATCTTCAATCCTCAATCCTCAATCCTCAATTCTCATTCCTCAATCCTTAATCCTCAGGCCTCAAACATCAATGTTCAACCCTCAGTCCTCGTCCTCAATCCACAACCCTCAATCCTCAGTCCTCAATATTCAATCATCAATATTCAATCTTCAATCCTCAATTCTCAATCCTCAATCCTCAATCCACAATCCTCAATCTTCAACCCTGAATCCTCAATCCTCAATACTCAATCCTCAATCTTCAATCCTCAATACTCAATCTTCCATCCTCAATCCTCAATCCTCAATCCTCAATCCTCAATCCTTAATCCTCAGACCTCAAACATCAATATTCAACCCTCAGTCCTCGTCCTCAGTCCACAACCCTCAATCCTCAGTCCTCAATATTCAATCATCAATATTCAATCTTCAATCCTCAATCCTCAAACCTCAATCCTCAACCGTCAGTCCTCGTCCTCAATCCTCAAACCTCAATCCTCAATCCTCAATATTCAATCATCATTACTCAGTCTTCTATCCTCAACGCTCTACCCTCAATCCTCAATCCTCAATCCTCAATCCTCAATCATCAATCATCAATATTCAATCTTCAGTCCTCAATTCTCAGTCCTCAATCCCCAATCCTCAATCCTCAATGTTCAATCCGCAATACCCAATCCTCAATCTTCAATCCTCAATCCTCAATCCTCAATCCTCAATCCTCAATACTCAATCCTCAATTCTCAGTCCTCAAACCTCAATCCTGAATCCACAATCCTGAATCCTCAATCTTCAGACCTCAGTCCTCAACAATCACTCGTCAGTTCTCAATCCTCAATAGAATATCGTCAATTCACACTTTTCCATACTCAATACTCAGTCTGCAGTCTTAAAATCTCTATCCACAAACTCCAATTCCCATCACTCAACCCTCAACACTCAGTCCCCCATCCTCAATCTTCAATCCTCAATCCTCAATCCTCAATTCTCAATCCTCAATCCTCAGTCCTCAGACCTCAAACCACAATCCTCAATAATCGATTACCAATCCTAGATCCTCAATACTCAATCCTCAATCCCGAATCATCAATCCTCAATAAGCAATCTCCAACCCTAGGTCCTCAATCCGCAATCCTCAATCCTCAACCCTCAATCCTCATTCTTCAATCCTCAATACCCAATCCTCAATCTTCAATCCTCAATCATCAGACCTCAATTCTCAATCCCCAATACTCAATCCTCAATCGTCAATCCTCAATCCCCAATCGTCAATCTTCAATCCTCAACCTCAATACTCAATCCTCAATCCTCAATCCTCAATCTTCAATCATCAATACTCAATCTTCAATCCTCAATGCTCTATCCTCAATCCTCAATCCTCAATCCTCAATATTCAAGACACAACCCTCAGCCATCAATCCTCAATACTCAACCATCAATCCTCAATTCTCAATACTCAACAGAATATTCTGAATACACATGGTTCAATACTCAATCCACAATATTCAATAATCAAGTCTCAATCCTGAATATTCAATCGTCAATATTCAATTTCAATCCTCAATCCTCAATTCTCAATCCCCAATACTCAATCCTCAATCGTCAATCCTCAATCACCAATCCTCAATCTTCAATCCTCAACCTCAATCCTCACTCCTCAATCCTCACTCCTCAATCTTCAATCCTCAATACTCAACCTTCAGTCCTCAATCCTCAATCCTCAATCCTCAATCCTCAATCCTCAATCCTCAATCCTTAATCCTCAATCCTCATTACTCAATCTGCAATCCTCAATCCTCAATCCTCCATCCTCATTCTTCAATCCTCAGTACCCAATCCTCAATATTCAATCCTCAATCCTCAATCCTCAATCCTCAGTCCTCAATACTCAATCTGCAATCCTCAATCTTCAATCCTCAATACTCAATCCTCATTCTTCAATCCTCCATACCCAATCCTCAATCTTCAATCCTCTATCCTCAATCCTCAATTCTCAATCCTCAATCCTCAATGCTCAGACCTCAAACATCAATATTCAGCCCTCAGTCATCGTCCTCTATCCACAACCTTCAATCCTCAATCCTCAATCTTCAATCATCAATATTCAATCTTCAATACTCAATCCTCAATCCTCAATCCTCAATCCTCAATACTCAATCCTCAATCCTCAATCCTCAATCTTCAATCCTCAATACTCAATCTTCAATCCCCAATCCTCAATTCTCAATCCTCAAGCCTCAATGTTCAATCCTCAATACTCAATCTTCAATCCTCAATACTCAATCCTCAATCCTCAATCCTCATTCTTCAATCCTCAATACCCAATCCTCAATCTTCAATCCTCAATCCTCAACTCTCAATCCTCAATCCTCAATCCTCAGACCTCACACATCAATACTCAACCCTCAGTCCTCGTCCTGAATCCACAACCCTCAATCCTCAATCCTCAATCATCAATCATCAATATTCAATCTTCAGTCCTCAATCCTCAATCCTCAATCCTCAATCCTCAATCCTCAATGTTCAATCCGAAATACCCAATCCTCAATCTTCAATCCTCAATCCTCAATCCTCAATCCTGAACCCTCAATACTCAATCCTCAATTCTCAGTCCTCAAACCTCAATCCTGAATCCACAATACTCAATCTTCAATCCTCAATCATCAGTCCTCAATTCTCAATCCTCAATCCTCAGTCCTCATTCCTCAATCCTCAATCCTCAACCCTCAGTCCTCATCCTCAATTCTCAATTCTCAATCCTCAATCCTCAATACTCAATCTTCAATCCTCAATAATCAATCTCCCATCCTAGATCCTCAATCCCCAATCTTCAATCCCTAATACTCAATCTTCAATCCTCAATCCCCAGTCATCAATCTTCAATCCTCAATGCTCAATCCTCAATCCTCAATCCTCAGTCCTCGATCCACAATCCACAATCCTCAAACCTCAATCCTCAACCGTCAGTCCTCGGCCTCAATCCTCAAACCTCAATCCTCAATACGTAATCTGCAATCGTCAATCCTCAATCCTCAATCCTCAATCCTCATTCTTCAATCCTCAATACCCAATCTTCAATCTTCAATCCTCAATCCTCAATCCTCAATTCTCAATCCTCAATCCTTTAATCCTCAGACCTCAAACATCAATATTCAACCCTCAGTCCTCGTCCTCTATCCACAACCATCAATCCTCAATCCTCAACCTTCAATCATCAATATTCAATCTTCAATCCTCAATCCTCAATCCTCAAGCCTCAATCTTCAATCCTCAACCTCAATCCTCAATCCTCAATCCTCAATCCTCAAACTTCAATCCTCAATCCTCAATCCTCAATCCTCAATCCTCAATCCTCAATCCTCAATCCTCAATCCTCAATCCTCAATCCTCAATCTTCAATCATCAATATTCAATCTTCAATCCCCAACCCTCAATCCTCAATCCTCAATCTTCAATCCTCAACCTTCAATCCTCAATACTCAATATTCAATCCTCAATCCTCAATCCTCAATCCTCAATCCACAATCCTCAATCCTCAATCCTCAATCCTCAATCCTCAATACTCAATCTGCAATCCTCAATACTCAATCCTCAATCCTCAATCCTCAATCTTCAATCATCAATATTCAATCTTCAATCCCCAACCCTCAATCCTCAATCCTCAATCCTCAATCCTCAATCTTCAATCCTCAATCCTCAATCCTCAACCCTCAATCCTCATTCCTCAAACCTCAGTCCTCAACCCTCAGTCCTCATCCTCAATTCTCAATTCTCAATCCTCAATCCTCAATCCTCAATCCTCAATCTTCAATCGTCAATAATCAATCTCCAATCCTAGATCCTCAATCCCCAATCTTCAATCCTTAATACTCAATCTTCAATCCTCAATCCCCAGTCATCAATCTTCAAACCTCAATGCTCAATCCTCAATCTTCAATCCTCAGTCTTCAATCCACAATCCTCAATCCTCAAACCTCAATCTTCAACCGTCAGTCCTCGTCCTCAATCCTCAAACCTCAATCCTCAATCCTCAATATTCAATCACCAATACTCAATCTTCAATCCTCAATGCTCTATCCTCATTCCTCAATCCTCAATCCTCAATATTCAAGACACAACCCTCAGCCATCAATCCTCAATACTCAACCATCAATCCTCAATTCTCGATACCGAATACAATATTCTGAATACTCATGGTTCAATACTCAATCCACAATATTCAATAATCAAGTCTCAATCCTCAATCTTCAATCCTCAATACTCAATTTCAATCCTCAATCCTCAATACTCAATCCCCAATACTCAATCCTCAATCGTCAATCCTCAATCCCCAATCGTCAATCTTCAATCCTCAACCTCAACCCTCAATCCTCAATCCTCAATCCTCAATCTTCAATCATCAATACTCAATCTTCAATCCTCAATGCTCTATCCTCAATACTCAATCCTCAATCCTCAATATTCAAGACACAACCCTCAGCCATCAATCCTCAATACTCAACCATCAATCCTCAATTCTCAATACTCAATACAATATTCTGAATACTCGTGGTTCAATACTCAATCCACAATATTCAACAATCAAGTCTCAATCCTCAATCTTCAATCCTCAATACTCAATTTCAATCCTCAATCCTCAATTCTCAATCCCCAATACTCAATCCTCAATCGTCAATCCTCAATCCCCAATCCTCAATCTTCAATCCTCAACCTCAATCCTCAATCCTCAATCCTCAATCCTCAATCTTCAATCCTCAATACTCAATCTTCAATCCTCAATCCTCAATCCTCAATCCTCGATCCCCAATCTTCAATCCTTAACTCTCAATCTTCGATCCTCAATCCCCAGTCATCAATCTTCAATCCTCAATGCTCAATCCTCAATCCTCAATCCTCAGTCCTCAATTCACAATCCTCAATCCTCAAACCTCATTCTTCAACCGTCAGTCCTCGTCCTCAATCCTCAAACCTCAATCCTCAATCCTTAATATTCAATCATCAATACTCAATATTCAATCCTCAATGCTCTATCTTCAATCCTCAATCCTCAATCCTCAATATTCAAGACACAACCCTCAGCCATCAATCCTCAATGCTCAACCATCAATCCTCAATTCTCAATACTCAATACAATATTCTGAATACTCATGGTTCAATACTCAAACCACAATATTCAATAATCAAGTCTCAATCCTCAATCATCAATCCTCAATACTCAATTTCAATCCTCAATCCTCAATTCTCAATCCCCAATCCTCGATCCTCTATCATCAAACCTCAATCCTCAATCCTCAGGCATCAATACTCAATCTTCAATGCTCAATCCTCAATCCTCAATCTTCAATCCTCATTCCCCAACCCTCAATCCTCATCCCTCAAACCTCAATCCTCAACCCTCAGTCCTCATACTCAATTCTGAATTCTCAATCCTCAATCCTCAATCCTCAATCTTCAATCCTCAATAATCAATCTCCAATCCTCAATCCTCAATCCTCGATCCTCAGTCCTCAGGCATCAATACTCAATCTTCAATACTCAATCCTCAATCCTCAATCCTCAATCCTCAATCCTCAACCCTCAATCCTCATTCCTCAAACCTCAGTCCTCAACCCTCAGTCCTCATCCTCAATTCTCAATTCTCAATCCTCAATCCTCAATCCTCAATCTTCAATCCTCAATAATCAATCTCCAATCCTAGATCCTCAATCCCCAATCTTCAATCCTTAATACTCAATCTTCAATCCTCAATCCCCAGTCATCAATCTTCAATCCTCAATGCTCAATCCTCAATCCTCAATCCTCAGTCCTCAATCCACAATCCTCAATCCTCAAACCTCAATCTTCAACCGTCAGTCCTCGTCCTCAATCCTCAAACCTCAATCCTCAATCCTCAATATTCAATCATCAATACTCAATATTCAATCCTAAATGCTCTATCCTCAATTCTCAATCCTCAATCCTCAATATTCAAGACACAACCCTCAGCCATCAATCCTCAATACTCAACCATCAATCCTCAAGTCTCAATACTCGATACAATATTCTGAATACTCATGGTTCAATACTCAAACCACAATATTCAATAATCAAGTCTCAATGCTCAATCATCAATCCTCAATACTCAATTTCAATCCTCAATCCTCAATTCTCAATCCCCAATACTCAATCCTCAATCGTCAATCCTCTATCCCCAATCCTCAATCTTCAATCCTCAACCTCAATCCTCAATCCTCAATCCCCAATCCTCAATCTTCAATCATCAATACTCAATCTTCAATCCTCAATGCTCTATCCTCAATCCTCAATCCTCAATCCTCAATATTCAAGACACAACCCTGAGCCATCAATCCTCAATATTCAACCATCAATCCTCAATTCTCAATACTCAATACAATATTCTGAATACTCATGGTTCAATACTCAATCCACAATATTCAATAATCAAGTCTCAATCCTCAATCTTCAATCCTCAATACTCAATTTCAATCCTCAATCCTCAATTCTCAATCCCCAATACTCAATCCTCAATCCTCAATCCTCAATCCTCAATCCTCAATACTCAATCTGCAATCCTCAATCCTCAATCCTCAATCCTCAATTCTCATTCTTCAATCCTCAATACCCAATCCTCAATCTTCAATCCTCAATCCTCAATCCTCAATTCTCAATCCTCAATCCTCAATCCTCAGACCTCAAACATCAATATTCAACCCTCAGTCCTCGTCCTCTATCCACAACCTTCAATGCTCAATCCTCAATCTTCAATCATCAATATTCAATCTTCAATCCTCAATCCTCAATCCTCAATCCTCAATCCTCAATACTCAATCCTCATTCCTCAATCCTCAATCTTCAATCCTCAATACTCAATCTTCAATCCCCAATCCTCAATTCTCAATCCACAAGCCTCAATGTTCAATCCTCAATACTCAATCTTCAATCCTCAATCCTCAATCCTCAATCCTCAATCCTCATTCTTCAATCCTCAATACCCAATCCTCAATCTTCAATCCTCAATCCTCAATGTTCAATCCTCAATACTCAATCTCCAATCCTAGATCCTCAATCCCCAATCTTCAATCCTTAATAATCAATCTTCAATCCTCAATCCCCAGTCATCAATCTTCAATCCTCAATGCTCAATCCTCAATCCTCAATCCTCAATCCTCAATCCACAATCCTCAATCCTCAAACCTCAATCCTCAACCGTCAGTCCTCGTCCTCAATCCTCAAACCTCAATCCTATATCCTCAATATTCAATCATCAATACTCAATCTTCAATCCTCAATGCTCTATCCTCAATCCTCAATCCTCAATCCTCAATATTCAAGACACAACCCTCAGCCATCAATCCTCAATACTCAACCATCAATCCTCAGTTCTCAATACTCAATACAATATTCTGAATACTCATGGTTCAATACTCAATCCACAATATTCAATAATCAATTCTCAATCCTCAATCTTCAATCCTCAATACTCAATTTCAATCCTCAATCCTCAATACTCAATCCCCAATACTCAATCCTCAATCGTCAATCCTCAATCCCCAATCGTCAATCTTCAATCCTCAACCTCAATACTCAATCCTCAATCCTCAATCCTCAATCTTCAATCATCAATACTCAATCTTCAATCCTCAATGCTCTATCCTCAATCCTCAATCCTCAATCCTCAATATTCAAGACACAACCCTCAGCCATCAATCCTCAATACTCAACCATCAATCCTCAATTCTCAATACTCAATACAATATTCTGAATACTCATGGTTCAATACTCAATCCACAATATTCAATAATCAAGTCTCAATCCTCAATCTTCAATCCTCAATACTCAATTTCAATCCTCAATCCTCAATTCTCAATCCCCAATACTCAATCTTCAATCCTCAATCCTCAATCCTCAATACTCAATCCTCAATCCTCAATCCTCATCCTTCAATCCTCAATACCCAATCCTCAATCTTCAATCTTCAATCCTCAATCCTCAATCCTCAACCCTCAGTCCTCAAACATCAATGCTGAATCCTCAATCCTGAATCCTCAATCTTCAGCCCTCAGTCCTCAACAATCTGTTGTCAATCCTCAATCCTCAATGGAATATCATCAATGCACAGATTTCAATGCTCAATACTCAATCTGCAGTCTTCAAGTCTCCATTCTCAAACATCAATTCTCATCACTCAACCCTCAACACTCAATCCTCAATCCTCAATCCTCAATCCTCAACCCTCAATCCTCATTCCTCAAACCTCAATCCTCAACCCTCAGTCCTCATCCTCAATTCTCAATTCTCAATCCTCAATCCTCAATCCTCAATCTTCAATCCTCAATCCTCAAACCTCAACCGTCAATCCTCAGACCTCAAGTATAAATACTCAAGCCTCAGTCCTCGTCCTCAATACACAACCCTCCATCATCAATCCTCAATCTTCATTCATCAATATTCAACCTTCAATCCTCAATAATGAATCTTCAATCATCAATCCTCAATCCTCAATCCTCAATCCTCAATCCTGAATATTCAATCCTCAGCCCCAAGCCTCAATCTTCAATCCTCAGTCCTCAATCCTCAATCGTCAACCCTCAATACTCAATTTCAACCCTCAATCCTCAATACTCAATCCCCAATACTCAATCCTCAATCGTCAATCCTCAATCCCCAATCGTCAATCTTCAATCCTCAACCTCAATACTCAATCCTCAATCCTCAATCCTCAATCTTCAATCATCAATACTCAATCTTCAATCCTCAATGCTCTATCCTCAATCCTCAATCCTCAATCCTCAATATTCAAGACACAACCCTCAGCCATCAATCCTCAATACTCAACCATCAATCCTCAATTCTCAATACTCAATACAATATTCTGAATACTCATGGTTCAATACTCAATCCACAATATTCAATAATCAAGTCTCAATCCTCAATCTTCAATCCTCAATACTCAATTTCAATCCTCAATCCTCAATTCTCAATCGCCAATACTCAATCTTCAATCCTCAATCCTCAATCCTCAATACTCAATCCTCAATCCTCAATCCTCATCCTTCAATCCTCAATACCCAATCCTCAACCTTCAATCTTCAATCCTCAATCCTCAATCCTCAACCCTCAGTCCTCAAACATCAATGCTGAATCCTCAATCCTGAATCCTCAATCTTCAGCCCTCAGTCCTCAACAATCTGTTGTCAATCCTCAATCCTCAATGGAATATCATCAATGCACAGATTTCAATGCTCAATACTCAATCTGCAGTCTTCAAGTCTCCATTCTCAAACATCAATTCTCATCACTCAACCCTCAACACTCAATCCTCAATCCTCAATCCTCAATCCTCAACCCTCAATCCTCATTCCTCAAACCTCAATCCTCAACCCTCAGTCCTCATCCTCAATTCTCAATTCTCAATCCTCAATCCTCAATCCTCAATCTTCAATCCTCAATCCTCAAACCTCAACCGTCAATCCTCAGACCTCAAGTATAAATACTCAACCCTCAGTCCTCGTCCTCAATACACAACCCTCCATCATCAATCCTCAATCTTCATTCATCAATATTCAACCTTCAATCCTCAATAATGAATCTTCAATCATCAATCCTCAATCCTCAATCCTCAATCCTCAATCCTGAATATTCAATCCTCAGCCCCAAGCCTCAATCTTCAATCCTCAGTCCTCAATCCTCAATCGTCAACCCTCAATACTCAGTCCTCAGTCCTCAAACCTCGATGCTCAATCCTCAATCCTCTATCATCAGTCCTCAATCTTCAATACTCAATACTCAATCCTCAATCCTCAATCCTCAATCCTCAATCATCAATCCTCAATCTTCAATACTCGATCCTCAACCCCAATGCTCAATACTCAACCATCAACCCTCAATTCTCAATACTCAATAGAATATCCTGAATTCTCAGGATTCAATACTCAAGCCTCAAACCTCAACCCTCAGCCCTCATCCTCCATCTTCAATCCTCTATCCTCAATCCTCAATCTTCAATCCTCAATACTCAATCTTCAATCCTCAATCCTCAATCCTCAATCCTCATTCTTCAATCCTCAATACCCAATCCTCAATCTTCAATCCCCAATCCTCAATCCTCAATTCTCAATCCTCAATCCTCAATCCCCAGACCTCAAACATCAATACTCAACCCTCAGTCCTCGTCCTCAATCCATAACCCTCAATCCTCAATCCTCAAACTTCAATCATCAATACTCAATCTTCAGTCCTCAATCCTCAATCCTCAATGCTCAATCCTCAATCCTCAATGTTCAATCCGCAATACCCAATCCTCAATCTTCAATCCTCAATCCTCAATCCTCAATCCTCAATTCTCATAACTCAGTCCTCAATTCTCAGTCCTCAAACCTCAATCCTGAATCCACAATCCTGAATCCTCAATCTTCAGACCTCAGTCCTCAACAATCAGTCGTCAGTTCTCAGTCCTCAATAGAATATCATCAATTCGCACATTTCAATCCTCAATCCTCAATCCTCAATCCTCAATCCTCAATCTTCAATCCTCAATCCTCAATCCTCAATCTTAAATCCTCAATACTCAATCTGCAATCCTCAATCCTCAAACCTCAATCCTCAATCCTCATTCTTCAATCCTCAATGCCCAATCATCAATCTTCAATCCTCAATCCTCAATCCTCAATTCTCAACCCTCAATCCTTAATCCTCAGACCTTAAACTTCAATATTCAACCCTCAGTCCTCGTCCTCAATCCACAACCCTCAATCCTCAATCCACAACCCTCAATCCTCAATCCTCAATTCTGAATGCTCAATCTTCAATCCTCAATCCTCAATCCTCAATACTCAATCCTCAGTCTTCAATACTCAATACCCACTCCTCAATCTTCAATCCTCAATCCTCAATCCTCAATCCTAATTCCTCAATCCTCATTCTTCAATCATCAATACCCAATCCTCAATTTCAATCCTCAATCCTCAATCCTCAATTCTCAATCCTCAATACTCAGTCCTCAGTCCTCAAACCGCAATCCTCAGCCCTCAGCCCTCATCCTCCATTCTCAATCCTCAATCCTCAATCCTCAATCTTCAATCCTCAATTCTCAATCTTCAATCCTCGATCCTGAATCATCAATACTCAATCCTCAACCCTCAGGCATCAATACTCAATCTTCAATACACAATCCTCAATCCTCAATCCTCAATCCTCAATCCTCAACCCTCAATCCTCATTCCTCAAACCTCAATCCTCAACCCTCAGTTCTCATACTCAATTATCAATTCTCAATCCTCAATCCTCAATCCTCAATCTTCAATCCTCAATAATCAATCTCCAATTCTAGATCCTCAATCCCCAATCTTCAATCCTTAATCCTCAATCTTCAATCCCCAATCCCCAGTACTCAATCTTCAATCCTCAATGCTCAATCCTCAATCCTCAATCCTCAGTCCTCAGTCCTCAATCTTCAATCCTCAAACCTCAATCCTCAACCGTCAGTCCTCATTCTCCATCCTCAATCCTCAATCCTCAATCCTCAATCTTCAATCCCCAATACTCAATCTTCAATCCTCAATCCTCAATCCTCAATCCTCAATCCTCAATCCTCAGGCATCAATATTCAATCTTCAATACTCAATCCTCAAACCTCAATCCTCAATCCTCAATACTTAACCATCAATCCTCATTCCTCAAACCTCAATCCTCAACCCTCAGTCCTCATACTCAATTCTCAATTCTCAATCCTCAATCCTCAATCCTCAATCTTCAATCCTCAGTAATCAATATCCGATCCTAGATCCTCAATCCCCAATCTTCAATCGTTAATCCTCATTCTTCAATCCTCAATCCCCAGTCATCAATCTTCAATCCTCGATGCTCAATCCTCAATACTCAATCCTCAGTCCTCAATCCCCAATCCTCAATCCTCAAACCTCAATACTCAACCGTCAGTACTCGTCCGCAATCCTCAAACCTCAATCCTCAATCCTCAATATTCAATCATCAATACTCAATCCTCAATCCTCAATCCTCAATCCTCAATCCTCAATCCTCATTCCTCAATCCTCAATACTCAATCTGCTATCCTCAATCCTCAATCCTCAATCCTCAATACTCAATCTGCTATCCTCAATCCTCAATCCTCAATCCTCAATCCTCATTCTTCAATCCTCAATACCCAATTCTCAATCTTCAATCCTCAATCATCAGGCCTCAATTCTCAATCCTCAATCCTCAGTCCTCATTCCTCAAACCTCAATCCTCAAACCTCAGTCCTCATCCTCAATTATCAACTCTCAATCCTCAATCCTCAATCCTCAATCTTCAATCCTCAATAATCAATCTCCAATCCTAGATCGTCAATCCCCAATCTTCAATCCTTAATACTCAATCTTCAATCCTCAATCCCCAGTCATCAATCTTCAATCCTCAATGCTCAATCCTCAATCCTCAATCCTCAGTCCTCAATCCACAATCCTCAATCCTCAAACCTCAATCCTCAACCGTCAGTCCTCGTCCTCAATCCTCAAACCTCAATCCTCAATCCTCAATATTCAATCATCAATACTCAATCTTCAATCCTCAATCCTCAATCCTCAATATTCAAGACACAACCCTCAGCCATCAATCCTCAATACTCAACCATCAATCCTCAATTCTCAATACTCAATAGAATATTCTGAATACTCATGGTTCAATACTCAATCCACAATATTCAATAATCAAGTCTCAATCCTGAATCTTCAATCGTCAATACTCAATTTCAATCCTCAATCCTCAATTCTCAATCCCTAATACTCAATCCTCAATCGTCAATCCTCAATCCCCAATCCTCAATGTTCAATCCTCAACCTCAAACCTCAATCCTCAATCCTCAATCCTCAATCCTCAATCTTCAATCCTCAATACCCAATCCTCATTGCTCAATCCTCAATCCTCAATCCTCAGTCCTCAATCCCCAATCCTCAATCCTCAAACCTCAATCCTCAACCGTCAGTCCTCGTCCTCAATCCCCAAACCTCAATCCTCAATCCTCAATATTCAATCATCAATACTCAATCTTCAATCCTCAATCCTCAAACCTCAATCCTCAATCCTCATTCTTCAATCCTAAATACCCAATCCTCAATCTTCAATCCTCAATCCTCAATCCTCAATTCTCATTCCTCAATCCTTAATCCTCAGGCCTCAAACATCAATGTTCAACCCTCAGTCCTCGTCCTCAATCCACAACCCTCAATCCTCAGTCCTCAATATTCAATCATCAATATTCAATCTTCAATCCTCAATTCTCAATCCTCAATCCTCAATCCACAATCCTCAATCTTCAACCCTGAATCCTCAATCCTCAATACTCAATCCTCAATCTTCAATCCTCAATACTCAATCTTCCATCCTCAATCCTCAATCCTCAATCCTCAATCCTCAATCCTTAATCCTCAGACCTCAAACATCAATATTCAACCCTCAGTCCTCGTCCTCAGTCCACAACCCTCAATCCTCAGTCCTCAATATTCAATCATCAATATTCAATCTTCAATCCTCAATCCTCAAACCTCAATCCTCAACCGTCAGTCCTCGTCCTCAATCCTCAAACCTCAATCCTCAATCCTCAATATTCAATCATCATTACTCAGTCTTCTATCCTCAACGCTCTACCCTCAATCCTCAATCCTCAATCCTCAATCCTCAATCATCAATCATCAATATTCAATCTTCAGTCCTCAATTCTCAGTCCTCAATCCCCAATCCTCAATCCTCAATGTTCAATCCGCAATACCCAATCCTCAATCTTCAATCCTCAATCCTCAATCCTCAATCCTCAATCCTCAATACTCAATCCTCAATTCTCAGTCCTCAAACCTCAATCCTGAATCCACAATCCTGAATCCTCAATCTTCAGACCTCAGTCCTCAACAATCACTCGTCAGTTCTCAATCCTCAATAGAATATCGTCAATTCACACTTTTCCATACTCAATACTCAGTCTGCAGTCTTAAAATCTCTATCCACAAACTCCAATTCCCATCACTCAACCCTCAACACTCAGTCCCCCATCCTCAATCTTCAATCCTCAATCCTCAATCCTCAATTCTCAATCCTCAATCCTCAGTCCTCAGACCTCAAACCACAATCCTCAATAATCGATTACCAATCCTAGATCCTCAATACTCAATCCTCAATCCCCAATCATCAATCCTCAATAAGCAATCTCCAACCCTAGGTCCTCAATCCGCAATCCTCAATCCTCAACCCTCAATCCTCATTCTTCAATCCTCAATACCCAATCCTCAATCTTCAATCCTCAATCATCAGACCTCAATTCTCAATCCTCAATCCTCAGTCCTCAGTCGTCAAACCTCAGTCCCCGACCCTCAGCCCTCATCCTCAATCCTCAGTCCTCAATCCTCAATCCTCAAACCTCAATCCTCTACCGTCAGTCCTCGTCCTCAATCCTCAAACCTCAATCCTCAATCCTCAATATTCAATCATCAATACTCAATCTTCAATCCTCAATCCTCAATCCTCAATCCTCAATCCTCAATCCTCAATCCTCAGCCTTCAATCCTCAATACCCAATCCTCACTCTTCAATCTTCAATCCTCAATCCTCAATCCTCAATCCTCAGTCCTCAAACATCAATGCTGAATCCTCAATCCTGAATCCTCAATCTTCAGCCCTCAGTCCTCAACAATCAGTTGTCAATCCTCAATCCTCAATCTTCAATCCTCAATTCTCAATCTTCAATCCTCGATCCTCAATCATCAATCCTCAATCCTCAATCCTCAGGCATCAATACTCAATCTTCAATGCTCAATCCTCAATCCTCAATCCTCAATCCTCATTCCCCAACCCTCAATCCTCATTCCTCAAACCTCAATCCTCAACCCTCAGTCCTCATCCTCAATTCTCAATTCTCAATTCTCAATCCTCAATCCTCAATCCTCAATCTTCAATCCTCAATCCTCAAACCTCAATCCTCAACCGTCAGTCCTCGTCCTCAATCCTCAAACCTCAATCCTCAATCCTCAATGTTCAATCATCAATACTCAATCTTCTATCCTCAATGCTCTATCCTCAATCCTCAATCCTCAATCCTCAATCCTCAATATTCAAGACACAACCCTCAGCCATCAATTCTCAGTACCCAACCATCAATCGTCAATTCTCAATACTCAATAGAATATTCTGAATACTCATGGTTCAATACTCAATCCACAATATTCAATAATCAAATCTCAATCCTCAACCTTCAATCCTCAATACTCAATTTCAATCCTCAATCCTCAGTTCTCAATCCCCAATACTCAATCCTCAATCGTCAATCCTCAATCCCCAATCCTCAATCTTCAATCCTCAACCTCAATACTCAATCCTCAATCCTCAATCCTCAATCTTCAATCATCAATACTCAATCTTCAATCCTCAATGCTCTATCCTCAATCCTCAATCCTCAATCCTCAATATTCAAGACACAACCCTCAGCCATCAATCCTCAATACTCAACCATCAATCCTCAATTCTCAATACTCAATACAATATTCTGAATACTCATGGTTCAATACTCAATCCACAATATTCAATAATCAAGTCTCAATCCTCAATCTTCAATCCTCAATACTCAATTTCAATCCTCAATCCTCAATTCTCAATCCCCAATACTCAATCTTCAATCCTCAATCCTCAATCCTCAATACTCAATCCTCAATCCTCAATCCTCATCCTTCAATCCTCAATACCCAATCCTCAATCTTCAATCTTCAATCCTCAATCCTCAATCCTCAACCCTCAGTCCTCAAACATCAATGCTGAATCCTCAATCCTGAATCCTCAATCTTCAGCCCTCAGTCCTCAACAATCTGCTGTCAATCCTCAATCCTCAATGGAATATCATCAATGCACAGATTTCAATGCTCAATAGTCAATCTGCAGTCTTCAAGTCTCCATTCTCAAACATCAATTCTCATCACTCAACCCTCAACACTCAATCCTCAATCCTCAATCCTCAATCCTCAACCCTCAATCCTCATTCCTCAAACCTCAATCCTCAACCCTCAGTCCTCATCCTCAATTCTCAATTCTCAATCCTCAATCCTCAATCCTCAATCTTCAATCCTCAATCCTCAAACCTCAACCGTCAATCCTCAGACCTCAAGTATAAATACTCAAGCCTCAGTCCTCGTCCTCAATACACAACCCTCCATCATCAATCCTCAATCTTCATTCATCAATATTCAACCTTCAATCCTCAATAATGAATCTTCAATCATCAATCCTCAATCCTCAATCCTCAATCCTCAATCCTGAATATTCAATCCTCAGCCCCAAGCCTCAATCTTCAATCCTCAGTCCTCAATCCTCAATCGTCAACCCTCAATACTCAATTTCAATCCTCAATCCTCAATACTCAATCCCCAATACTCAATCCTCAATCGTCAATCCTCAATCCCCAATCGTCAATCTTCAATCCTCAACCTCAATACTCAATCCTCAATCCTCAATCCTCAATCTTCAATCATCAATACTCAATCTTCAATCCTCAATGCTCTATCCTCAATCCTCAATCCTCAATCCTCAATATTCAAGACACAACCCTCAGCCATCAATCCTCAATACTCAACCATCAATCCTCAATTCTCAATACTCAATACAATATTCTGAATACTCATGGTTCAATACTCAATCCACAATATTCAATAATCAAGTCTCAATCCTCAATCTTCAATCCTCAATACTCAATTTCAATCCTCAATCCTCAATTCTCAATCCCCAATACTCAATCTTCAATCCTCAATCCTCAATCCTCAATACTCAATCCTCAATCCTCAATCCTCATCCTTCAATCCTCAATACCCAATCCTCAACCTTCAATCTTCAATCCTCAATCCTCAATCCTCAACCCTCAGTCCTCAAACATCAATGCTGAATCCTCAATCCTGAATCCTCAATCTTCAGCCCTCAGTCCTCAACAATCTGTTGTCAATCCTCAATCCTCAATGGAATATCATCAATGCACAGATTTCAATGCTCAATACTCAATCTGCAGTCTTCAAGTCTCCATTCTCAAACATCAATTCTCATCACTCAACCCTCAACACTCAATCCTCAATCCTCAATCCTCAATCCTCAACCCTCAATCCTCATTCCTCAAACCTCAATCCTCAACCCTCAGTCCTCATCCTCAATTCTCAATTCTCAATCCTCAATCCTCAATCCTCAATCTTCAATCCTCAATCCTCAAACCTCAACCGTCAATCCTCAGACCTCAAGTATAAATACTCAACCCTCAGTCCTCGTCCTCAATACACAACCCTCCATCATCAATCCTCAATCTTCATTCATCAATATTCAACCTTCAATCCTCAATAATGAATCTTCAATCATCAATCCTCAATCCTCAATCCTCAATCCTCAATCCTGAATATTCAATCCTCAGCCCCAAGCCTCAATCTTCAATCCTCAGTCCTCAATCCTCAATCGTCAACCCTCAATACTCAGTCCTCAGTCCTCAAACCTCGATGCTCAATCCTCAATCCTCTATCATCAATCCTCAATCTTCAATACTCAATACTCAATCCTCAATCCTCAATCCTCAATCCTCAATCATCAATCCTCAATCTTCAATACTCGATCCTCAACCCCAATGCTCAATACTCAACCATCAACCCTCAATTCTCAATACTCAATAGAATATCCTGAATTCTCAGGATTCAATACTCAAACCTCAAACCTCAACCCTCAGCCCTCATCCTCCATCTTCAATCCTCTATCCTCAATCCTCAATCTTCAATCCTCAATACTCAATCTTCAATCCTCAATCCTCAATCCTCAATCCTCATTCTTCAATCCTCAATACCCAATCCTCAATCTTCAATCCCCAATCCTCAATCCTCAATTCTCAATCCTCAATCCTCAATCCCCAGACCTCAAACATCAATACTCAACCCTCAGTCCTCGTCCTCAATCCATAACCCTCAATCCTCAATCCTCAAACTTCAATCATCAATACTCAATCTTCAGTCCTCAATCCTCAATCCTCAATGCTCAATCCTCAATCCTCAATGTTCAATCCGCAATACCCAATCCTCAATCTTCAATCCTCAATCCTCAATCCTCAATCCTCAATTCTCATAACTCAGTCCTCAATTCTCAGTCCTCAAACCTCAATCCTGAATCCACAATCCTGAATCCTCAATCCTCAGACCTCAGTCCTCAACAATCAGTCGTCAGTTCTCAGTCCTCAATAGAATATCATCAATTCGCACATTTCAATCCTCAATCCTCAATCCTCAATCCTCAATCCTCAATCTTCAATCCTCAATCCTCAATCCTCAATCTTAAATCCTCAATACTCAATCTGCAATCCTCAATCCTCAAACCTCAATCCTCAATCCTCATTCTTCAATCCTCAATGCCCAATCATCAATCTTCAATCCTCAATCCTCAATCCTCAATTCTCAACCCTCAATCCTTAATCCTCAGACCTTAAACTTCAATATTCAACCCTCAGTCCTCGTCCTCAATCCACAACCCTCAATCCTCAATCCACAACCCTCAATCCTCAATCCTCAATTCTGAATGCTCAATCTTCAATCCTCAATCCTCAATCCTCAATACTCAATCCTCAGTCTTCAATACTCAATACCCACTCCTCAATCTTCAATCCTCAATCCTCAATCCTCAATCCTAATTCCTCAATCCTCATTCTTCAATCATCAATACCCAATCCTCAATTTCAATCCTCAATCCTCAATCCTCAATTCTCAATCCTCAATACTCAGTCCTCAGTCCTCAAACCGCAATCCTCAACCCTCAGCCCTCATCCTCCATTCTCAATCCTCAATCCTCAATCCTCAATCTTCAATCCTCAATTCTCAATCTTCAATCCTCGATCCTGAATCATCAATACTCAATCCTCAACCCTCAGGCATCAATACTCAATCTTCAATACACAATCCTCAATCCTCAATCCTCAATCCTCAATCCTCAACCCTCAATCCTCATTCCTCAAACCTCAATCCTCAACCCTCAGTTCTCATACTCAATTATCAATTCTCAATCCTCAATCCTCAATCCTCAATCTTCAATCCTCAATAATCAATCTCCAATTCTAGATCCTCAATCCCCAATCTTCAATCCTTAATCCTCAATCTTCAATCCCCAATCCCCAGTACTCAATCTTCAATCCTCAATGCTCAATCCTCAATCCTCAATCCTCAGTCCTCAGTCCTCAATCTTCAATCCTCAAACCTCAATCCTCAACCGTCAGTCCTCATTCTCCATCCTCAATCCTCAATCCTCAATCCTCAATCTTCAATCCCCAATACTCAATCTTCAATCCTCAATCCTCAATCCTCAATCCTCAATCCTCAATCCTCAGGCATCAAGATTCAATCTTCAATACTCAATCCTCAAACCTCAATCCTCAATCCTCAATACTTAACCATCAATCCTCATTCCTCAAACCTCAATCCTCAACCCTCAGTCCTCATACTCAATTCTCAATTCTCAATCCTCAATCCTCAATCCTCAATCTTCAATCCTCAGTAATCAATATCCGATCCTAGATCCTCAATCCCCAATCTTCAATCGTTAATCCTCATTCTTCAATCCTCAATCCCCAGTCATCAATCTTCAATCCTCGATGCTCAATCCTCAATACTCAATCCTCAGTCCTCAATCCCCAATCCTCAATCCTCAAACCTCAATACTCAACCGTCAGTCCTCGTCCGCAATCCTCAAACCTCAATCCTCAATCCTCAATATTCAATCATCAATACTCAATCCTCAATCCTCAATCCTCAATCCTCAATCCTCAATCCTCATTCCTCAATCCTCAATACTCAATCTGCTATCCTCAATCCTCAATCCTCAATCCTCAATACTCAATCTGCTATCCTCAATCCTCAATCCTCAATCCTCAATCCTCATTCTTCAATCCTCAATACCCAATTCTCAATCTTCAATCCTCAATCATCAGGCCTCAATTCTCAATCCTCAATCCTCAGTCCTCATTCCTCAAACCTCAATCCTCAAACCTCAGTCCTCATCCTCAATTATCAACTCTCAATCCTCAATCCTCAATCCTCAATCTTCAATCCTCAATAATCAATCTCCAATCCTAGATCGTCAATCCCCAATCTTCAATCCTTAATACTCAATCTTCAATCCTCAATCCCCAGTCATCAATCTTCAATCCTCAATGCTCAATCCTCAATCCTCAATCCTCAGTCCTCAATCCACAATCCTCAATCCTCAAACCTCAATCCTCAACCGTCAGTCCTCGTCCTCAATCCTCAAACCTCAATCCTCAATCCTCAATATTCAATCATCAATACTCAATCTTCAATCCTCAATCCTCAATCCTCAATATTCAAGACACAACCCTCAGCCATCAATCCTCAATACTCAACCATCAATCCTCAATTCTCAATACTCAATAGAATATTCTGAATACTCATGGTTCAATACTCAATCCACAATATTCAATAATCAAGTCTCAATCCTGAATCTTCAATCGTCAATACTCAATTTCAATCCTCAATCCTCAATTCTCAATCCCTAATACTCAATCCTCAATCGTCAATCCTCAATCCCCAATCCTCAATGTTCAATCCTCAACCTCAAACCTCAATCCTCAATCCTCAATCCTCAATCCTCAATCTTCAATCCTCAATACCCAATCCTCATTGCTCAATCCTCAATCCTCAATCCTCAGTCCTCAATCCCCAATCCTCAATCCTCAAACCTCAATCCTCAACCGTCAGTCCTCGTCCTCAATCCCCAAACCTCAATCCTCAATCCTCAATATTCAATCATCAATACTCAATCTTCAATCCTCAATCCTCAAACCTCAATCCTCAATCCTCATTCTTCAATCCTAAATACCCAATCCTCAATCTTCAATCCTCAATCCTCAATCCTCAATTCTCATTCCTCAATCCTTAATCCTCAGGCCTCAAACATCAATGTTCAACCCTCAGTCCTCGTCCTCAATCCACAACCCTCAATCCTCAGTCCTCAATATTCAATCATCAATATTCAATCTTCAATCCTCAATTCTCAATCCTCAATCCTCAATCCACAATCCTCAATCTTCAACCCTGAATCCTCAATCCTCAATACTCAATCCTCAATCTTCAATCCTCAATACTCAATCTTCCATCCTCAATCCTCAATCCTCAATCCTCAATCCTCAATCCTTAATCCTCAGACCTCAAACATCAATATTCAACCCTCAGTCCTCGTCCTCAGTCCACAACCCTCAATCCTCAGTCCTCAATATTCAATCATCAATATTCAATCTTCAATCCTCAATCCTCAAACCTCAATCCTCAACCGTCAGTCCTCGTCCTCAATCCTCAAACCTCAATCCTCAATCCTCAATATTCAATCATCATTACTCAGTCTTCTATCCTCAACGCTCTACCCTCAATCCTCAATCCTCAATCCTCAATCCTCAATCATCAATCATCAATATTCAATCTTCAGTCCTCAATTCTCAGTCCTCAATCCCCAATCCTCAATCCTCAATGTTCAATCCGCAATACCCAATCCTCAATCTTCAATCCTCAATCCTCAATCCTCAATCCTCAATCCTCAATACTCAATCCTCAATTCTCAGTCCTCAAACCTCAATCCTGAATCCACAATCCTGAATCCTCAATCTTCAGACCTCAGTCCTCAACAATCACTCGTCAGTTCTCAATCCTCAATAGAATATCGTCAATTCACACTTTTCCATACTCAATACTCAGTCTGCAGTCTTAAAATCTCTATCCACAAACTCCAATTCCCATCACTCAACCCTCAACACTCAGTCCCCCATCCTCAATCTTCAATCCTCAATCCTCAATCCTCAATTCTCAATCCTCAATCCTCAGTCCTCAGACCTCAAACCACAATCCTCAATAATCGATTACCAATCCTAGATCCTCAATACTCAATCCTCAATCCCGAATCATCAATCCTCAATAAGCAATCTCCAACCCTAGGTCCTCAATCCGCAATCCTCAATCCTCAACCCTCAATCCTCATTCTTCAATCCTCAATACCCAATCCTCAATCTTCAATCCTCAATCATCAGACCTCAATTCTCAATCCTCAATCCTCAGTCCTCAGTCGTCAAACCTCAGTCCCCGACCCTCAGCCCTCATCCTCAATCCTCAGTCCTCAATCCTCAATCCTCAAACCTCAATCCTCTACCGTCAGTCCTCGTCCTCAATCCTCAAACCTCAATCCTCAATCCTCAATATTCAATCATCAATCCTCAATGTTCAATCCGCAATACCCAATCCTCAATCTTCAATCCTCAATCCTCAATCCTCAATCCTCAATCCTCAATACTCAATCCTCAATTCTCAGTCCTCAAACCTCAATCCTGAATCCACAATCCTGAATCCTCAATCTTCAGACCTCAGTCCTCAACAATCACTCGTCAGTTCTCAATCCTCAATAGAATATCGTCAATTCACACTTTTCCATACTCAATACTCAGTCTGCAGTCTTAAAATCTCTATCCACAAACTCCAATTCCCATCACTCAACCCTCAACACTCAGTCCCCCATCCTCAATCTTCAATCCTCAATCCTCAATCCTCAATTCTCAATCCTCAATCCTCAGTCCTCAGACCTCAAACCACAATCCTCAATAATCGATTACCAATCCTAGATCCTCAATACTCAATCCTCAATCCCCAATCATCAATCCTCAATAAGCAATCTCCAACCCTAGGTCCTCAATCCGCAATCCTCAATCCTCAACCCTCAATCCTCATTCTTCAAACCTCAATACCCAATCCTCAATCTTCAATCCTCAATCATCAGACCTCAATTCTCAATCCTCAATCCTCAGTCCTCAGTCGTCAAACCTCAGTCCCCGACCCTCAGCCCTCATCCTCAATCCTCAGTCCTCAATCCTCAATCCTCAAACCTCAATCCTCTACCGTCAGTCCTCGTCCTCAATCCTCAAACCTCAATCCTCAATCCTCAATATTCAATCATCAATACTCAATCTTCAATCCTCAATCCTCAATCCTCAATCCTCAATCCTCAATCCTCAATCCTCAGCCTTCAATCCTCAATACCCAATCCTCACTCTTCAATCTTCAATCCTCAATCCTCAATCCTCAATCCTCAGTCCTCAAACATCAATGCTGAATCCTCAATCCTGAATCCTCAATCTTCAGCCCTCAGTCCTCAACAATCAGTTGTCAATCCTCAATCCTCAATCTTCAATCCTCAATTCTCAATCTTCAATCCTCGATCCTCAATCATCAATCCTCAATCCTCAATCCTCAGGCATCAATACTCAATCTTCAATGCTCAATCCTCAATCCTCAATCCTCAATCCTCATTCCCCAACCCTCAATCCTCATTCCTCAAACCTCAATCCTCAACCCTCAGTCCTCATCCTCAATTCTCAATTCTCAATTCTCAATCCTCAATCCTCAATCCTCAATCTTCAATCCTCAATCCTCAAACCTCAATCCTCAACCGTCAGTCCTCGTCCTCAATCCTCAAACCTCAATCCTCAATCCTCAATGTTCAATCATCAATACTCAATCTTCTATCCTCAATGCTCTATCCTCAATCCTCAATCCTCAATCCTCAATCCTCAATTTTCAAGACACAACCCTCAGCCATCAATTCTCAATACCCAACCATCAATCGTCAATTCTCAATACTCAATAGAATATTCTGAATACTCATGGTTCAATACTCAATCCACAATATTCAATAATCAAATCTCAATCCTCAACCTTCAATCCTCAATACTCAATTTCAATCCTCAATCCTCAGTTCTCAATCCCCAATACTCAATCCTCAATCGTCAATCCTCAATCCCCAATCCTCAATCTTCAATCCTCAACCTCAATACTCAATCCTCAATCCTCAATCCTCAATCTTCAATCATCAATACTCAATCTTCAATCCTCAATGCTCTATCCTCAATCCTCAATCCTCAATCCTCAATATTCAAGACACAACCCTCAGCCATCAATCCTCAATACTCAACCATCAATCCTCAATTCTCAATACTCAATACAATATTCTGAATACTCATGGTTCAATACTCAATCCACAATATTCAATAATCAAGTCTCAATCCTCAATCTTCAATCCTCAATACTCAATTTCAATCCTCAATCCTCAATTCTCAATCCCCAATACTCAATCTTCAATCCTCAATCCTCAATCCTCAATACTCAATCCTCAATCCTCAATCCTCATCCTTCAATCCTCAATACCCAATCCTCAATCTTCAATCTTCAATCCTCAATCCTCAATCCTCAACCCTCAGTCCTCAAACATCAATGCTGAATCCTCAATCCTGAATCCTCAATCTTCAGCCCTCAGTCCTCAACAATCTGCTGTCAATCCTCAATCCTCAATGGAATATCATCAATGCACAGATTTCAATGCTCAATACTCAATCTGCAGTCTTCAAGTCTCCATTCTCAAACATCAATTCTCATCACTCAACCCTCAACACTCAATCCTCAATCCTCAATCCTCAATCCTCAACCCTCAATCCTCATTCCTCAAACCTCAATCCTCAACCCTCAGTCCTCATCCTCAATTCTCAATTCTCAATCCTCAATCCTCAATCCTCAATCTTCAATCCTCAATCCTCAAACCTCAACCGTCAATCCTCAGACCTCAAGTATAAATACTCAAGCCTCAGTCCTCGTCCTCAATACACAACCCTCCATCATCAATCCTCAATCTTCATTCATCAATATTCAACCTTCAATCCTCAATAATGAATCTTCAATCATCAATCCTCAATCCTCAATCCTCAATCCTCAATCCTGAATATTCAATCCTCAGCCCCAAGCCTCAATCTTCAATCCTCAGTCCTCAATCCTCAATCGTCAACCCTCAATACTCAATTTCAATCCTCAATCCTCAATACTCAATCCCCAATACTCAATCCTCAATCGTCAATCCTCAATCCCCAATCGTCAATCTTCAATCCTCAACCTCAATACTCAATCCTCAATCCTCAATCCTCAATCTTCAATCATCAATACTCAATCTTCAATCCTCAATGCTCTATCCTCAATCCTCAATCCTCAATCCTCAATATTCAAGACACAACCCTCAGCCATCAATCCTCAATACTCAACCATCAATCCTCAATTCTCAATACTCAATACAATATTCTGAATACTCATGGTTCAATACTCAATCCACAATATTCAATAATCAAGTCTCAATCCTCAATCTTCAATCCTCAATACTCAATTTCAATCCTCAATCCTCAATTCTCAATCCCCAATACTCAATCTTCAATCCTCAATCCTCAATCCTCAATACTCAATCCTCAATCCTCAATCCTCATCCTTCAATCCTCAATACCCAATCCTCAACCTTCAATCTTCAATCCTCAATCCTCAATCCTCAACCCTCAGTCCTCAAACATCAATGCTGAATCCTCAATCCTGAATCCTCAATCTTCAGCCCTCAGTCCTCAACAATCTGTTGTCAATCCTCAATCCTCAATGGAATATCATCAATGCACAGATTTCAATGCTCAATACTCAATCTGCAGTCTTCAAGTCTCCATTCTCAAACATCAATTCTCATCACTCAACCCTCAACACTCAATCCTCAATCCTCAATCCTCAATCCTCAACCCTCAATCCTCATTCCTCAAACCTCAATCCTCAACCCTCAGTCCTCATCCTCAATTCTCAATTCTCAATCCTCAATCCTCAATCCTCAATCTTCAATCCTCAATCCTCAAACCTCAACCGTCAATCCTCAGACCTCAAGTATAAATACTCAACCCTCAGTCCTCGTCCTCAATACACAACCCTCCATCATCAATCCTCAATCTTCATTCATCAATATTCAACCTTCAATCCTCAATAATGAATCTTCAATCATCAATCCTCAATCCTCAATCCTCAATCCTCAATCCTGAATATTCAATCCTCAGCCCCAAGCCTCAATCTTCAATCCTCAGTCCTCAATCCTCAATCGTCAACCCTCAATACTCAGTCCTCAGTCCTCAAACCTCGATGCTCAATCCTCAATCCTCTATCATCAATCCTCAATCTTCAATACTCAATACTCAATCCTCAATCCTCAATCCTCAATCCTCAATCATCAATCCTCAATCTTCAATACTCGATCCTCAACCCCAATGCTCAATACTCAACCATCAACCCTCAATTCTCAATACTCAATAGAATATCCTGAATTCTCAGGATTCAATACTCAAACCTCAAACCTCAACCCTCAGCCCTCATCCTCCATCTTCAATCCTCTATCCTCAATCCTCAATCTTCAATCCTCAATACTCAATCTTCAATCCTCAATCCTCAATCCTCAATCCTCATTCTTCAATCCTCAATACCCAATCCTCAATCTTCAATCCCCAATCCTCAATCCTCAATTCTCAATCCTCAATCCTCAATCCCCAGACCTCAAACATCAATACTCAACCCTCAGTCCTCGTCCTCAATCCATAACCCTCAATCCTCAATCCTCAAACTTCAATCATCAATACTCAATCTTCAGTCCTCAATCCTCAATCCTCAATGCTCAATCCTCAATCCTCAATGTTCAATCCGCAATACCCAATCCTCAATCTTCAATCCTCAATCCTCAATCCTCAATCCTCAATTCTCATAACTCAGTCCTCAATTCTCAGTCCTCAAACCTCAATCCTGAATCCACAATCCTGAATCCTCAATCTTCAGACCTCAGTCCTCAACAATCAGTCGTCAGTTCTCAGTCCTCAATAGAATATCATCAATTCGCACATTTCAATCCTCAATCCTCAATCCTCAATCCTCAATCCTCAATCTTCAATCCTCAATCCTCAATCCTCAATCTTAAATCCTCAATACTCAATCTGCAATCCTCAATCCTCAAACCTCAATCCTCAATCCTCATTCTTCAATCCTCAATGCCCAATCATCAATCTTCAATCCTCAATCCTCAATCCTCAATTCTCAACCCTCAATCCTTAATCCTCAGACCTTAAACTTCAATATTCAACCCTCAGTCCTCGTCCTCAATCCACAACCCTCAATCCTCAATCCACAACCCTCAATCCTCAATCCTCAATTCTGAATGCTCAATCTTCAATCCTCAATCCTCAATCCTCAATACTCAATCCTCAGTCTTCAATACTCAATACCCACTCCTCAATCTTCAATCCTCAATCCTCAATCCTCAATCCTAATTCCTCAATCCTCATTCTTCAATCATCAATACCCAATCCTCAATTTCAATCCTCAATCCTCAATCCTCAATTCTCAATCCTCAATACTCAGTCCTCAGTCCTCAAACCGCAATCCTCAACCCTCAGCCCTCATCCTCCATTCTCAATCCTCAATCCTCAATCCTCAATCTTCAATCCTCAATTCTCAATCTTCAATCCTCGATCCTGAATCATCAATACTCAATCCTCAACCCTCAGGCATCAATACTCAATCTTCAATACACAATCCTCAATCCTCAATCCTCAATCCGCAATCCTCAACCCTCAATCCTCATTCCTCAAACCTCAATCCTCAACCCTCAGTTCTCATACTCAATTATCAATTCTCAATCCTCAATCCTCAATCCTCAATCTTCAATCCTCAATAATCAATCTCCAATTCTAGATCCTCAATCCCCAATCTTCAATCCTTAATCCTCAATCTTCAATCCCCAATCCCCAGTACTCAATCTTCAATCCTCAATGCTCAATCCTCAATCCTCAATCCTCAGTCCTCAGTCCTCAATCTTCAATCCTCAAACCTCAATCCTCAACCGTCAGTCCTCATTCTCCATCCTCAATCCTCAATCCTCAATCCTCAATCTTCAATCCCCAATACTCAATCTTCAATCCTCAATCCTCAATCCTCAATCCTCAATCCTCAATCCTCAGGCATCAAGATTCAATCTTCAATACTCAATCCTCAAACCTCAATCCTCAATCCTCAATACTTAACCATCAATCCTCATTCCTCAAACCTCAATCCTCAACCCTCAGTCCTCATACTCAATTCTCAATTCTCAATCCTCAATCCTCAATCCTCAATCTTCAATCCTCAGTAATCAATATCCGATCCTAGATCCTCAATCCCCAATCTTCAATCGTTAATCCTCATTCTTCAATCCTCAATCCCCAGTCATCAATCTTCAATCCTCGATGCTCAATCCTCAATACTCAATCCTCAGTCCTCAATCCCCAATCCTCAATCCTCAAACCTCAATACTCAACCGTCAGTCCTCGTCCGCAATCCTCAAACCTCAATCCTCAATCCTCAATATTCAATCATCAATACTCAATCCTCAATCCTCAATCCTCAATCCTCAATCCTCAATCCTCATTCCTCAATCCTCAATACTCAATCTGCTATCCTCAATCCTCAATCCTCAATCCTCAATACTCAATCTGCTATCCTCAATCCTCAATCCTCAATCCTCAATCCTCATTCTTCAATCCTCAATACCCAATTCTCAATCTTCAATCCTCAATCATCAGGCCTCAATTCTCAATCCTCAATCCTCAGTCCTCATTCCTCAAACCTCAATCCTCAAACCTCAGTCCTCATCCTCAATTATCAACTCTCAATCCTCAATCCTCAATCCTCAATCTTCAATCCTCAATAATCAATCTCCAATCCTAGATCGTCAATCCCCAATCTTCAATCCTTAATACTCAATCTTCAATCCTCAATCCCCAGTCATCAATCTTCAATCCTCAATGCTCAATCCTCAATCCTCAATCCTCAGTCCTCAATCCACAATCCTCAATCCTCAAACCTCAATCCTCAACCGTCAGTCCTCGTCCTCAATCCTCAAACCTCAATCCTCAATCCTCAATATTCAATCATCAATACTCAATCTTCAATCCTCAATCCTCAATCCTCAATATTCAAGACACAACCCTCAGCCATCAATCCTCAATACTCAACCATCAATCCTCAATTCTCAATACTCAATAGAATATTCTGAATACTCATGGTTCAATACTCAATCCACAATATTCAATAATCAAGTCTCAATCCTGAATCTTCAATCGTCAATACTCAATTTCAATCCTCAATCCTCAATTCTCAATCCCTAATACTCAATCCTCAATCGTCAATCCTCAATCCCCAATCCTCAATGTTCAATCCTCAACCTCAAACCTCAATCCTCAATCCTCAATCCTCAATCCTCAATCTTCAATCCTCAATACCCAATCCTCATTGCTCAATCCTCAATCCTCAATCCTCAGTCCTCAATCCCCAATCCTCAATCCTCAAACCTCAATCCTCAACCGTCAGTCCTCGTCCTCAATCCCCAAACCTCAATCCTCAATCCTCAATATTCAATCATCAATACTCAATCTTCAATCCTCAATCCTCAAACCTCAATCCTCAATCCTCATTCTTCAATCCTAAATACCCAATCCTCAATCTTCAATCCTCAATCCTCAATCCTCAATTCTCATTCCTCAATCCTTAATCCTCAGGCCTCAAACATCAATGTTCAACCCTCAGTCCTCGTCCTCAATCCACAACCCTCAATCCTCAGTCCTCAATATTCAATCATCAATATTCAATCTTCAATCCTCAATTCTCAATCCTCAATCCTCAATCCACAATCCTCAATCTTCAACCCTGAATCCTCAATCCTCAATACTCAATCCTCAATCTTCAATCCTCAATACTCAATCTTCCATCCTCAATCCTCAATCCTCAATCCTCAATCCTCAATCCTTAATCCTCAGACCTCAAACATCAATATTCAACCCTCAGTCCTCGTCCTCAGTCCACAACCCTCAATCCTCAGTCCTCAATATTCAATCATCAATATTCAATCTTCAATCCTCAATCCTCAAACCTCAATCCTCAACCGTCAGTCCTCGTCCTCAATCCTCAAACCTCAATCCTCAATCCTCAATATTCAATCATCATTACTCAGTCTTCTATCCTCAACGCTCTACCCTCAATCCTCAATCCTCAATCCTCAATCCTCAATCATCAATCATCAATATTCAATCTTCAGTCCTCAATTCTCAGTCCTCAATCCCCAATCCTCAATCCTCAATGTTCAATCCGCAATACCCAATCCTCAATCTTCAATCCTCAATCCTCAATCCTCAATCCTCAATCCTCAATACTCAATCCTCAATTCTCAGTCCTCAAACCTCAATCCTGAATCCACAATCCTGAATCCTCAATCTTCAGACCTCAGTCCTCAACAATCACTCGTCAGTTCTCAATCCTCAATAGAATATCGTCAATTCACACTTTTCCATACTCAATACTCAGTCTGCAGTCTTAAAATCTCTATCCACAAACTCCAATTCCCATCACTCAACCCTCAACACTCAGTCCCCCATCCTCAATCTTCAATCCTCAATCCTCAATCCTCAATTCTCAATCCTCAATCCTCAGTCCTCAGACCTCAAACCACAATCCTCAATAATCGATTACCAATTCTAGATCCTCAATACTCAATCCTCAATCCCCAATCATCAATCCTCAATAAGCAATCTCCAACCCTAGGTCCTCAATCCGCAATCCTCAATCCTCAACCCTCAATCCTCATTCTTCAATCCTCAATACCCAATCCTCAATCTTCAATCCTCAATCATCAGACCTCAATTCTCAATCCTCAATCCTCAGTCCTCAGTCGTCAAACCTCAGTCCCCGACCCTCAGCCCTCATCCTCAATCCTCAGTCCTCAATCCTCAATCCTCAAACCTCAATCCTCTACCGTCAGTCCTCGTCCTCAATCCTCAAACCTCAATCCTCAATCCTCAATATTCAATCATCAATACTCAATCTTCAATCCTCAATCCTCAATCCTCAATCCTCAATCCTCAATCCTCAATCCTCATCCTTCAATCCTCAATACCCAATCCTCACTCTTCAATCTTCAATCCTCAATCCTCAATCCTCAATCCTCAGTCCTCAAACATCAATGCTGAATCCTCAATCCTGAATCCTCAATCTTCAGCCCTCAGTCCTCAACAATCAGTTGTCAATCCTCAATCCTCAATCTTCAATCCTCAATTCTCAATCTTCAATCCTCGATCCTCAATCATCAATCCTCAATCCTCAATCCTCAGGCATCAATACTCAATCTTCAATGCTCAATCCTCAATCCTCAATCCTCAATCCTCATTCCCCAACCCTCAATCCTCATTCCTCAAACCTCAATCCTCAACCCTCAGTCCTCATCCTCAATTCTCAATTCTCAATTCTCAATCCTCAATCCTCAATCCTCAATCTTCAATCCTCAATCCTCAAACCTCAATCCTCAACCGTCAGTCCTCGTCCTCAATCCTCAAACCTCAATCCTCAATCCTCAATGTTCAATCATCAATACTCAATCTTCTATCCTCAATGCTCTATCCTCAATCCTCAATCCTCAATCCTCAATCCTCAATATTCAAGACACAACCCTCAGCCATCAATTCTCAATACCCAACCATCAATCGTCAATTCTCAATACTCAATAGAATATTCTGAATACTCATGGTTCAATACTCAATCCACAATATTCAATAATCAAATCTCAATCCTCAACCTTCAATCCTCAATACTCAATTTCAATCCTCAATCCTCAGTTCTCAATCCCCAATACTCAATCCTCAATCGTCAATCCTCAATCCCCAATCCTCAATCTTCAATCCTCAACCTCAATCCTCAATCCTCAATCCTCAATCCTCAATCTTCAATCATCAATATTCAATCTTCAATCCTCAATCCTCATTCTTCAATCCTCAATACCCAATCCTCAATCTTCAGTCCTCAATCCTCAACTCTCAATCCTCAATCCTCAATCCTCAGTCCTCACACATCAATACTCAACCCTCAGTCCTCGTCCTCAATCCACAACCGTCAATCCTCAATCCTCAATCATCAATCATCAGTATTCAACCTTCAGTCCTCAATACTCAATCCTCAATCCTCAATCCTCAATCCTCAATGTTCAATCCGCAATACCCAATCCTCAATCTTCAATCCTCAATCCTCAATCCTCAATCCTCAATCCTCAATACTCAATCCTCAATTCTCAGTCCTCAAACCTCAATCCTGAATCCACAATCCTGAATCCTCAATCTTCAGACCTCAGTCCTCAGCAATCATTCGTCAGTTCTCAATCCTCAATAGAATATCGTCAATTCACACTTTTCCATACTCAATACTCAGTCTGCAATCTTAAAATCTCTATCCACAAACTTCAATTCCCGTCACTCAACCCTCAATACTCAGTCCCCCATCCTCAACCTTCAATCCTCAATCCTCAATTCTCAATCCTCAATCCTCAGTCCTCAGACCTCAAACCACAATCCTCAATAATCGATTACCAATCCTAGATCCTCAATCCTCAATCCCCAATCATCAATCCTCAATAATCAATCTCCAATCCTAGGTCCTCAATCCGCAATCCTCAATCCTCAACCCTCAATCCTCATTCTTCAATCCTCAATACCCAATCCTCAATCTTCAATCCTCAATCATCAGTCCTCAATTCTCAATCCTCAATTATCAATCCACAGTCCTCAGTCGTCAAACCTCAGTCCCCGACCCTCAGCCCTCATGATCAATCATCAGTCCTCAATCCTCAATCCTCAAACCTCAATCCTCTACCGTCAGTCCTCGTCCTCAATCCTCAAACCTCAATCCTCAATCCTCAATATTCAATCATCAATACTCAATCTTCAATCCTCAATCCTCAAATCTCAATCCTCAATCCTCAATCCTCAATCCTCAATCCTCATTCTTCAATCCTCAATACCCAATCCTCAATCTTCAATCTTCAATACTCAATCCTCAATCCTCAGTCCTCAAACATCAATGCTGAATCCTCAATCCTGAATCCTCAATCTTCAGCCCTCAGTCCTCAACAATCAGTTGTCAATCCTCAATCCTCAATGGAATATCATCAATTCACAGATTTCAATTCTCAATACTCAATCTGCAGTCTTCAAGTCTCTATTCTCAAACATCAATTCTCATCACTCAACACTCAACACTCAATCCTCAATCCTCAATCCTCAATCCTCAATCCTCAACCCTCAATCCTCATCCCTCAAACCTCAATCCTCAACCCTCAGTCCTCATCCTCAATTCTCAATTCTCAATCCTCAATCCTCAATCCTCAATCTTCAATCCTCAATAATCAATATCCGATCCTAGATCCTCAATCCCCAACCTTCAATCGTTAATCCTCAATCTTCAATCCTCAATCCCCAGTCATCAATCTTCAATCCTCATTGCTCAATCCTCAATCCTCAATCCTCAGTCCTCAATCCCCAATCCTCAATCCTCAAACCTCAATCCTCAACCGTCAGTCCTCGTCCTCAATCCTCAAACCTCAATCCTCAATCCTCAATATTCAATCATCAATACTCAATCTTCAATCCTCAATCCTCAATCCTCAATCCTCAATCCTCAATCCTCAATCCTCATCCTTCAATCCTCAATACCCAATCCTCAATCTTCAATCTTCAATCCTCAATCCTCAATCCTCAATCTTCAGTCCTCAAACATCAATGCTGAATCCTCAATCCTGAATCCTCAATCTTCAGCCCTCAGTCCTCAACAATCAGTTGTCAATCCTCAATCCTCAATGGAATATCATCAATGCACAGATTTCAATGCTCAATACTCAATCTGCAGTCTTCAAGTCTCCATTCTCAAACATCAATTCTCATCACTCAACCCTCAACACTCAATCCTCAATCCTCAATCCTCAATCCTCAATCCTCAACCCTCAATCCTCATTCCTCAAACCTCAATCCTCAACCCTCAGTCCTCATCCTCAATTCTCAATTCTCAATCCTCAATCCTCAATCCTCAATCTTCAATCCTCAATCCTCAAACCTCAACCGTCAATCCTCAGACCTCAAGTATAAATACTCAACCCTCAGTCCTCGTCCTCAATCCATAACCCTCAATCCTCAATCCTCAAACTTCAATCATCAATACTCAATCTTCAGTCCTCAATCCTCAGTCCTCAATGCTCAATCCTCAATCCTCAATGTTCAATCCGCAATCCTCAATGTTCAATCCGCAATACCCAATCCTCAATCTTCAATCCTCAATCCTCAATCCTCAATCCTCATTCTTCAATCCTCAATACCCAATCCTCAATCTTCAATCCCCAATCCTCAATCCTCAATTCTCAATCCTCAATCCTCAATCCCCAGACCTCAAACATCAATACTCAACCCTCAGTCCTCGTCCTCAATCCAAAACCCTCAATCCTCAATCCTCAAACTTCAATCATCAATACTCAATCTTACGTCCTCAATCCTCAATCCTCAATTCTCAATCCTCGATCCTGAATCATCAATACTCAATCCTCAATCCTCAGGCATCAATACTCAATCTTCAATACACAATCCTCAATCCTCAATCCTCAATCCTCAATCCTCAACCCTCAATCCTCATTCCTCAAACCTCAATCCTCAACCCTCAGTTCTCATACTCAATTATCAATTCTCAATCCTCAATCCTCAATCCTCAATCTTCAATCCTCAATAATCAATCTCCAATTCTAGATCCTCAATCCCCAATCTTCAATCCTTGATCCTCAATCTTCAATCCCCAATCCCCAGTACTCAATCTTCAATCCTCAATGCTCAACCTTCAATCCTCAATCCTCAGTCCTCAGTCCTCATCCTCAATTCTCAATTCTCAATTCTCAATCCTCAATCCTCAGTCCTCAATACTCAATCTTCAATCCTCAATCCTCAATCCTCAATCCTCAATCCTCAATCCTCAATCTTCAATCCTCAATGCTCAATCCTCAATACTCAATCTGCAATCCTCAATCCTCAATCCTCAATCCTCAATCCTCATTCTTCAATTCTCAATACCCAATCCTCAATCTTCAATCCCCAATCCTCAATCCTCAATTCTCAATTCCCAATCCTCAATCCTCATACCTCAAACATCAACATTCAACCCTCAGTCCTCGTCCTCTATCCACAACCTTCAATCCTCAATCCTCAATCTTCAATCATCAATATTCAATCCTCAATCCTCAATCCTCAATCCTCAATCCTCAATCCTCAATCCTCAATCCTCAATCCTCAATCTTCATTCCTCAATCCTCAATCTTCAATCCTCAATACTCAATCTTCAATCCCCAATCCTCAATTCTCAATCCTCAAGCCTCAATGTTCAATCCTCAATACTCAATCTCCAATCCTAGATCCTCAATCCCCAATCCTCAATCCTTAATACTCAATCTTCAATCCTCAATCCCCAGTCATCAATCTTCAATCCTCAATGCTCAATCCTCAATCCTCAATCCTCAGTCCTCAATTCACAATCCTTAATCCTCAAACCTCATTCTTCAACCGTCAGTCCTCGTCCTCAATCCTCAAACCTCAATCCTCAATCCTCAATATTCAATCATCAATACTCAATATTCAATCCTCAATGCTCTATCTTCAATCCTCAATCCTCAATCCTCAATATTCAAGACACAACCCTCAGCCATCAATCCTCAATACTCAACCATCAATCCTCAATTCTCAATACTCAATACAATATTCTGAATACTCATGGTTCAATACTCAAACCACAATATTCAATAATCAAGTCTCAATCCTCAATCATCAATCCTCAATACTCAATTTCAATCCTCAATCCTCAATTCTCAATCCCCAATACTCAATCCTCAATCGTCAATCCTCAATCCCCAATCCTCAATCTTCAATCCTCAACCTCAATCCTCAATCCTCAATCCCCAATACTCAATCTTCAATCATCAATACTCAATCTTCAATCCTCAATGCTCTATCCTCAATCCTCAATCCTCAATCCTCAATATTCAAGACACAACCCTCAGCCATCAATCCTCAATACTCAACCATCAATCCTCAATTCTCAATACTCAATACAATATTCTGAATACTCATGGTTCAATACTCAATCCACAATATTCAATAATCAAGTCTCAATCCTCAATCTTCAATCCTCAATACTCAATTTCAATCCTCAATCCTCAATTCTCAATCCCCAATACTCAATCCTCAACCTCAATCCTCAATCCTCAATCCTCAATCCTCAATCCTCAATCCTCAATACTCAATCTTCAATCCTCAATCCTCAATCCTCAATCCTCAATCCTCAATCCTCAATCTTCAATCCTCAATGCTCAATCCTCAATACTCAATCTGCAATCCTCAATCCTCAATCCTCAATCCTCAATCCTCATTCTTCAATTCTCAATACCCAATCCTCAATCTTCAATCCCCAATCCTCAATCCTCAATTCTCAATTCCCAATCCTCAATCCTCATACCTCAAACATCAACATTCAACCCTCAGTCCTCGTCCTCTATCCACAACCTTCAATCCTCAATCCTCAATCTTCAATCATCAATATTCAATCCTCAATCCTCAATCCTCAATCCTCAATCCTCAATCCTCAATCCTCAATCCTCAATCTTCATTCCTCAATCCTCGATCTTCAATCCTCAATACTCAATCTTCAATCCCCAATCCTCAATTCTCAATCCTCAAGCCTCAATGTTCAATCCTCAATACTCAATCTCCAATCCTAGATCCTCAATCCCCAATCCTCAATCCTTAATACTCAATCTTCAATCCTCAATCCCCAGTCATCAATCTTCAATCCTCAATGCTCAATCCTCAATCCTCAATCCTCAGTCCTCAATTCACAATCCTTAATCCTCAAACCTCATTCTTCAACCGTCAGTCCTCGTCCTCAATCCTCAAACCTCAATCCTCAATCCTCAATATTCAATCATCAATACTCAATATTCAATCCTCAATGCTCTATCTTCAATCCTCAATCCTCAATCCTCAATATTCAAGACACAACCCTCAGCCATCAATCCTCAATACTCAACCATCAATCCTCAATTCTCAATACTCAATACAATATTCTGAATACTCATGGTTCAATACTCAAACCACAATATTCAATAATCAAGTCTCAATCCTCAATCATCAATCCTCAATACTCAATTTCAATCCTCAATCCTCAATTCTCAATCCCCAATACTCAATCCTCAATCGTCAATCCTCAATCCCCAATCCTCAATCTTCAATCCTCAACCTCAATCCTCAATCCTCAATCCCCAATCCTCAATCTTCAATCATCAATACTCAATCTTCAATCCTCAATGCTCTATCCTCAATCCTCAATCCTCAATCCTCAATATTCAAGACACAACCCTCAGCCATCAATCCTCAATACTCAACCATCAATCCTCAATTCTCAATACTCAATACAATATTCTGAATACTCATGGTTCAATACTCAATCCACAATATTCAATAATCAAGTCTCAATCCTCAATCTTCAATCCTCAATACTCAATTTCAATCCTCAATCCTCAATTCTCAATCCCCAATACTCAATCCTCAATCCTCAATCCTCAATCCTCAATCCTCAATACTCAATCTGCAATCCTCAATCCTCAATACTCAATCCTCAATTCTCATTCTTCAATCCTCAATACCCAATCCTCAATCTTCAATCATCAATCCTCAATCCTCAATTCTCAATCCTCCATCCTCAATCCTCAGACCTCAAACATCAATATTCAACCCTCAGTCCCCGTCCTCTATCCACAACCTTCAATGCTCAATCCTCAATCTTCAATCATCAATATTCAATCTTCAATCCTCAATCCTCAATCCTCAATCCTCAATCCTCAATACTCAATCCTCATTCCTCAATCCTCAATCTTCAATCCTCAATACTCAATCTTCAATCCCCAATCCTCAATTCTCAATCCTCAAGCCTCAATGTTCAATCCTCAATACTCAATCTTCAATCCTCAATCCTCAATCCTCAATCCTCAATCCTCATTCTTCAATCCTCAATACCCAATCCTCAATCTTCAATCCTCAATCCTCAATGTTCAATCCTCAATACTCAATCTCCAATCCTAGATCCTCAATCCCCAATCTTCAATCCTTAGTAATCAATCTTCAATCCTCAATCCCCAGTCATCAATCTTCAATCCTCAATGCTCAATCCTCAATCCTCAATCCGCAATCCTCAATCCACAATCCTCAATCCTCAAACCTCAATCCTCAACCGTCAGTCCTCGTCCTCAATCCTCAAACCTCAATCCTCAATCCTCAATATTCAATCATCAATACCCAATCTTCAATCCTCAATGCTCTATCCTCAATCCTCAATCCTCAATCCTCAATATTCAAGACACAACCCTCAGCCATCAATCCTCAATACTCAACCATCAATCCTCAATTCTCAATACTCAATACAATATTCTGAATACTCATGGTTCAATACTCAATCCACAATATTCAATAATCAATTCTCAATCCTCAATCTTCAATCCTCAATACTCAATTTCAATCCTCAATCCTCAATACTCAATCCCCAATACTCAATCCTCAATCGTCAATCCTCAATCCCCAATCGTCAATCTTCAATCCTCAACCTCAATCCTCAATCCTCAATACTCAATCCTCAATCTTCAATCATCAATACTCAATCTTCAATCCTCAATGCTCTATCCTCAATCCTCAATCCTCAATCCTCAATATTCAAGACACAACCCTCAGCCATCAATCCTCAATACTCAACCATCAATCCTCAATTCTCAATACTCAATACAATATTCGGAATACTCATGGTTCAATACTCAATCCACAATATTCAATAATCAAGTCTCAATCCTCAATCTTCAATCCTCAATACTCAATTTCAATCCTCAATCCTCAATTCTCAATCCCCAATACTCAATCCTCAATCGTCAATCCTCAATCCCCAATCCTCAATCTTCAATCCTCAACCTCAATCCTCAATCCTCAATCCTCAATCCTCAATCTTCAATCCTCAATACTCAATCTTCAATCCTCAATCCTCAATCCTCAATCCTCAATCCTCAATCCTCAATCTTCAATCCTCAATGCTCAATCCTCAATACTCAATCTGCAATCCTCAATCCTCAATCCTCAATCCTCAATCCTCATTCTTCAATTCTCAATACCCAATCCTCAATCTTCAATCCCCAATCCTCAATCCTCAATTCTCAATTCCCAATCCTCAATCCTCATACCTCAAACATCAACATTCAACCCTCAGTCCTCGTCCTCTATCCACAACCTTCAATCCTCAATCCTCAATCTTCAATCATCAATATTCAATCCTCAATCCTCAATCCTCAATCCTCAATCCTCAATCCTCAATCCTCAATCCTCAATCTTCATTCCTCAATCCTCAATCTTCAATCCTCAATACTCAATCTTCAATCCCCAATCCTCAATTCTCAATCCTCAAGCCTCAATGTTCAATCCTCAATACTCAATCTCCAATCCTAGATCCTCAATCCCCAATCCTCAATCCTTAATACTCAATCTTCAATCCTCAATCCCCAGTCATCAATCTTCAATCCTCAATGCTCAATCCTCAATCCTCAATCCTCAGTCCTCAATTCACAATCCTTAATCCTCAAGCGTCATTCTTCAACCGTCAGTCCTCGTCCTCAATCCTCAAACCTCAATCCTCAATCCTCAATATTCAATCATCAATACTCAATATTCAATCCTCAATGCTCTATCTTCAATCCTAAATCCTCAATCCTCAATATTCAAGACACAACCCTCAGCCATCAATCCTCAATACTCAACCATCAATCCTCAATTCTCAATACTCAATACAATATTCTGAATACTCATGGTTCAATACTCAAACCACAATATTCAATAATCAAGTCTCAATCCTCAATCCCCAATCCTCAATATTCAACACACAACCCTCAGCCAACATTCCTCAATACTCAACCATCAATCCTCAATTCTCAATACTCAATAGAATATCCTGAATCCGCATGGTTCGGTACTCAAACCACAATATTCAATAATCAAATCTCAATCCTCAATCTTCAATCCTCAATACTCAATTTCAATCCTCAATCCTCAATCTTCAATCCTCAATCCTCAATTCTCAATCCTCAATCCTCAATCCTCAACCTTCAATCCTCAATACTCAATATTCAATCCTCAATCCTCAATCCTCAATCCTCAATCCACAATCCTCAATCCTCAATCCTCAATCCTCAATCCTCAATCCACAATACTCAACCTGCAATCCTCAATACTCAATCCTCAATCCTCAATCTTCAATCATCAATATTCAATCTTCAATCCCCAACCCTCAATCCTCAATCCTCAATCCTCAATCCTCAACCTTCAATCCTCAATACTCAATATTCAATCCTCAATCCTCAATCCTCAATCCTCAATCCACAATCCTCAATCCTCAATCCTCAATCCTCAATCCTCAATACTCAATCTGCAATCCTCAATACTCAATCCTCAATCCTCAATCCTCAATCTTCAATCATAAATATTCAATCTTCAATCCCCAACCCTCAATCCTCAATCCTCAATCCTCAATCCTCAATCTTCAATCCTCAATCCTCAATCCTCAACCCTCAATCCTCATTCCTCAAACCTCAGTCCTCAACCCTCAGTCCTCATCCTCAATCCTCAATTCTCAATCCTCAATCCTCAATCCTCAATCTTCAATCGTCAATAATCAATCTCCAATCCTAGATCCTCAATCCCCAATCTTCAATCCTTAATACTCAATCTTCAATCCTCAATCCCCAGTCATCAACCTTCAAACCTCAATGCTCAATCCTCAATCTTCAACCCTCAGTCTTCAATCCACAATCCTCAATCCTCAAACCTCAATCTTCAACCGTCAGTCCTCGTCCTCAATCCTCAAACCTCAATCCTCAATCCTCAATATTCAATTATCAATACTCAATCTTCAATCCTCAGTGCTCTATCCTCAATCCTCAATCCTCAATCCTCAATATTCAAGACACAACCCTCAGCCACCAATCCTCAAGACTCAACCATCAATCCTCAATTCCCAATACTCAATAGAATATTCTGAATACTCATGGTTCAATACTCAATTCACAATATTCAATAATCAAAACTCAATCCTCAATCTTCAGTCCTCAATACTCAACTTCAATCCTCAATCCTCAATTCTCAATCCCCAATACTCAATCCTCAATCGTCAATCCTCAATCCCCAATCCTCAATCTTCAATCCTCAACCTCAATCCTCAATCCTCAATCCTCAATCCTCAATATTCAGTCCTCAATACTCAATCTTCTATCCCCAATCCTCAATTCTCAATCCTGAAGCCTCAATGTTCAATCCTCAATACTCAATCTTCAATCCTCAATCCTCAAACCTCAATCCTCAATCCTCATTCTTCAATCCTCAATACCCAATCCTCAATCTTCAATCCTCAATCCTCAATCCTCAATCCTCAATCCTCAATCTTCAATCCTCAATAATCAATCTCCAATCCTAGATCCTCAATCCCCAATCTTCAATCCTTAATAATCAATCTTCAATCCTCAATCCCCAGTCATCAATCTTCAATCCCCAATGCTCAATCCTCAATCCTCAATCCTCAATCCTCAATCCTCAATCCACAATCCTCAATCCTCAAACCTCAATCCTCAACCGTCAGTCCTCGTCCTCAATCCTCAAACCTCAATCCTCAATACGTAATCTGCAATCGTCAATCCTCAAACTTCAATCCTCAATCCTCAATCCTCAATCCTCAGTCCTCAATCCTCAATCCTCAATTCTCAATCCTCAATACTCAATCTGCAATCCTCAATCCTCAATCCTCAATCCTCAATCCTCATTCTTCAATCCTCAATACCCAATCCTCAATCTTCAATCCTCAATCATCAGGCCTCAATTCTCAATCCTCAATCCTCAATACTCAATATTCAATCCTCAATCCTCAATCCTCAATCCTCAATCCACAATCCTCAATCCTCAATCCTCAATCCTCAATCCTCAATCCACAATACTCAACCTGCAATCCTCAATACTCAATCCTCAATCCTCAATCTTCAATCATCAATATTCAATCTTCAATCCCCAACCCTCAATCCTCAATCCTCAATCCTCAATCCTCAACCTTCAATCCTCAATACTCAATATTCAATCCTCAATCCTCAATCCTCAATCCTCAATCCACAATCCTCAATCCTCAATCCTCAATCCTCAATCCTCAATACTCAATCTGCAATCCTCAATACTCAATCCTCAATCCTCAATCCTCAATCTTCAATCATAAATATTCAATCTTCAATCCCCAACCCTCAATCCTCAATCCTCAATCCTCAATCCTCAATCTTCAATCCTCAATCCTCAATCCTCAACCCTCAATCCTCATTCCTCAAACCTCAGTCCTCAACCCTCAGTCCTCATCCTCAATCCTCAATTCTCAATCCTCAATCCTCAATCCTCAATCTTCAATCGTCAATAATCAATCTCCAATCCTAGATCCTCAATCCCCAATCTTCAATCCTTAATACTCAATCTTCAATCCTCAATCCCCAGTCATCAACCTTCAAACCTCAATGCTCAATCCTCAATCTTCAACCCTCAGTCTTCAATCCACAATCCTCAATCCTCAAACCTCAATCTTCAACCGTCAGTCCTCGTCCTCAATCCTCAAACCTCAATCCTCAATCCTCAATATTCAATTATCAATACTCAATCTTCAATCCTCAGTGCTCTATCCTCAATCCTCAATCCTCAATCCTCAATATTCAAGACACAACCCTCAGCCACCAATCCTCAAGACTCAACCATCAATCCTCAATTCCCAATACTCAATAGAATATTCTGAATACTCATGGTTCAATACTCAATTCACAATATTCAATAATCAAAACTCAATCCTCAATCTTCAGTCCTCAATACTCAACTTCAATCCTCAATCCTCAATTCTCAATCCCCAATACTCAATCCTCAATCGTCAATCCTCAATCCCCAATCCTCAATCTTCAATCCTCAACCTCAATCCTCAATCCTCAATCCTCAATCCTCAATATTCAGTCCTCAATACTCAATCTTCTATCCCCAATCCTCAATTCTCAATCCTGAAGCCTCAATGTTCAATCCTCAATACTCAATCTTCAATCCTCAATCCTCAAACCTCAATCCTCAATCCTCATTCTTCAATCCTCAATACCCAATCCTCAATCTTCAATCCTCAATCCTCAATCCTCAATCCTCAATCCTCAATCTTCAATCCTCAATAATCAATCTCCAATCCTAGATCCTCAATCCCCAATCTTCAATCCTTAATAATCAATCTTCAATCCTCAATCCCCAGTCATCAATCTTCAATCCCCAATGCTCAATCCTCAATCCTCAATCCTCAATCCTCAATCCTCAATCCACAATCCTCAATCCTCAAACCTCAATCCTCAACCGTCAGTCCTCGTCCTCAATCCTCAAACCTCAATCCTCAATACGTAATCTGCAATCGTCAATCCTCAAACTTCAATCCTCAATCCTCAATCCTCAATCCTCAGTCCTCAATCCTCAATCCTCAATCCTCAATCCTCAATACTCAATCTGCAATCCTCAATCCTCAATCCTCAATCCTCAATCCTCATTCTTCAATCCTCAATACCCAATCCTCAATCTTCAATCCTCAATCATCAGGCCTCAATTCTCAATCCTCAATCCTCAGTCCTCATTCCTCAAACCTCAATCCTCAACCCTCAGTCCTCATCCTCAATTATCAACTCTCAATCCTCAATCCTCAATCCTCAATCCTCAATCTTCAATCGTCAATAATCAATCTCCAATCCTAGATCCTCAATCCCCAATCTTCAATCCTTAATACTCAATCTTCAATCCTCAATCCCCAGTCATCAATCTTCAAACCTCAATGCTCAATCCTCAATCTTCAATCCTCAGTCTTCAATCCACAATCCTCAATCCTCAAACCTCAATCTTCAACCGTCAGTCCTCGTCCTCAATCCTCAAACCTCAATCCTCAATCCTCAATATTCAATCATCAATACTCAATCTTCAATCCTCAATGCTCTATCCTCAATCCTGAATCCTCAATCCTCAATATTCAAGACACAACCCTCAGCCATCAATCCGCAATACTCAACCATCAATCCTCAATTCTCGATACTCAATACAATATTCTGAATACTCATGGTTCAATACTCAATCCACAATATTCAATAATCAAGTCTCAATCCTCAATCTTCAATCCTCAATACTCAATTTCAATCCTCAATCCTCAATACTCAATCCCCAATACTCAATCCTCAATCGTCAATCCTCAATCCCCAATCGTCAATCTTCAACCCTCAACCTCAATCCTCAATCCTCAATCCTCAATCCTCAATCTTCAATCATCAATACTCAATCTTCAATCCTCAATGCTCTATCCTCAATACTCAATCCTCAATCCTCAATATTCAAGACACAACCCTCAGCCATCAATCCTCAATACTCAACCATCAATCCTCAATTCTCAATACTCAATACAATATTCTGAATACTCATGGTTCAATACTCAATCCACAATATTCAATAATCAAGTCTCAATCCTCAATCTTCAATCCTCAATACTCAATTTCAATCCTCAATCCTCAATTCTCAATCCCCAATACTCAATCCTCAATCGTCAATCCTCAATCCCCAATCCTCAATCTTCAATCCTCAACCTCAATCCTCAATCCTCAATCCTCAATCCTCAATCTTCAATCCTCAATACTCAATCTTCAATCCTCAATCCACAAGCCTCAATCCTCAATCCTCAATCCTCAATCTACAATCCTCAATCCTCAATCCTCAATACTCGATCTGCAATCCTCAATCCTCAATCCTCAGTCCTCAATCCTCATTCTTCAATCCTCAATACCCAATCCTCAATCTTCAATCCCCAATCCTCAATCCTCAATTCTAAATCCTCAATCCTCAATCCTCAGACCTCAAACATCAATATTCAACCCTCAGTCCTCGTCCTCTATCCACAACCTTCAATCCTCAACCCTCAACCTTCAATCATCAATATTCAATCTTCAATCCTCAATCCTCAATCCTCAATCCTCAATCCTCAATCCTCAATCCTCATTCCTCAATCCTCAATCTTCAATCCTCAATACCCAATCTTCAATGCCCAATCCTCAATTCTCAATCCTCAAGCCTCAATGTTCAATCCTCAATACTCAATCTCCAATCCTAGATCCTCAATCCCCAATCTTCAATCCTTAATACTCAATCTTCAATCCTCAATCCCCAGTCATCAATCTTCAATCCTCAATGCTCAATCCTCAATCCTCAATCCTCAGTCCTCAATTCACAATCCTCAACCCTCAAACCTCATTCTTCAACCGCCAGTCCTCGTCCTCAATCCTCAATATTCAATCATCAATACTCAATATTCAATCCTCAATGCTCTATCTTCAATCCTCAATCCTCAATCCTCAATATTCAAGACACAACCCTCAGCCATCAATCCTCAATACTCAACCATCAATCCTCAATTCTCAATACTCAATACAATATTCTGAATACTCATGGTTCAATACTCAAACCACAATATTCAATAATCAAGTCTCAATCCTCAATCATCAATCCTCAATACTCAATTTCAATCCTCAATCCTCAATTCTCAATCCCCAATCCTCGATCCTCAATCATCAATCCTCATTCCTCAAGCCTCAGTCCTCAACCCTCAGTCCTCATCCTCAATTCTCAATCCTCAATCCTCAATCCTCAATCCTCAATCTTCAATCCTCAATAATCAATCTCCAATCCTAGATCCTCAATCCCCAACCTTCAATCCTTAATACTCAATCTTCAATCCTCAATCCCCTGTCATCAATCTTCAATCCTCAATGCTCAATCCTCAATCCTCAATCCTCAGTCCTCAATCCACAATCCTCAATCCTCAAACCTCAATCTTCAACCGTCAGTCCTCGTCCTCACTCCTCAAACCTCAATCCTCAATCCTCAATATTCAATCATCAATACTCAATATTCAATCCTCAATGCTCTATCCTCAATCCTCAATCCTCAATCCTCAATATTCAAGACACAACCCTCAGCCATCAATCCTCAATACTCAACCATCAATCCTCAAGTCTCAATACTCGATACAATATTCTGAATACTCATGGTTCAATACTCAAACCACAATATTCAATAATCAAGTCTCAATCCTCAATCATCAATCCTCAATACTCAATTTCAATCCTCAATCCTCAACTCTCAATCCCCAATACTCAATCCTCAATCGTCAATCCTCAATCCCTAATCCTCAATCTTCAATCCTCAACCTCAATCCTCAATCCTCAATCCCCAATCCTCAATCTTCAATCATCAATACTCAATCTTCAATCCTCAATGCTCTATCCTCAATCCTCAATCCTCAATCCTCAATATTCAAGACACAACCCTCAGCCATCAATCCTCAATACTCAACCATCAATCCTCAATTCTCAATACTCAATACAATATTCTGAATACTCATGGTTCAATACTCAATCCACAATATCCAATAATCAAGTCTCAATCCTCAATCTTCAATCCTCAATACTCAATTTCAATCCTCAATCCTCAATTCTCAATCCCCAATACTCAATCCTCAATCCTCAATCCTCAATCCTCAATCCTCAATACTCAATCTGCAATCCTCAATCCTTAATCCTCAATCCTCAACTCTCATTCTTCAATCCTCAATACCCAATCCTCAATCTTCAATCCTCAATCCTCAATCCTCAATTCTCAATCCTCAATCCTCAATCCTCAGACCTCAAACATCAATATTCAACCCTCAGTCCTCGTCCTCTATCCACAACCGTCAATGCTCAATCCTCAATCTTCAATCATCAATATTCAATCTTCAATCCTCAATCCTCAATCCTCAATCCTCAATCCTCAATCCTCAATCCTCATTCCTCAATCCTCAATCTTCAATCCTCAATACTCAATCTTCAATCCCCAATCCTCAATTCTCAATCCTCAAGCCTCAATGTTCAATCCTCAATACTCAATCTTCAATCCTCAATCCTCAATCCTCAATCCTCAATCCTCAATCCTCAATGTTCAATCCTCAATACTCAATCTCCAATCCTAGATCCTCAACCCCAATCTTCAATCCTTAATACTCAATCTTCAATCCTCAATCCCCAGTCATCAATCTTCAATCCTCAATGCTCAATCCTCAATCCTCAATCCTCAGTCCTCAATCCACAATCCTCAATCCTCAAACCTCAATCTTCAACCGTCAGTCCTCGTCCTCAATCCTCAAACCTCAATCCTCAATCCTCAATATTCAATCATCAATACTCAATATTCAATCCTCAATGCTCTATCCTCAATCCTCAATCCTCAATCCTCAATATTCAAGACACAACCCTCAGCCATCAATCCTCAATACTCAACCATCAATCCTCAAGTCTCAATACTCGATACAATATTCTGAATACTCATGGTTCAATACCCAAACCACAATATTCAATAATCAAGTCTCAAGCCTCAATCATCAATACCCAATACTCAATTTCAATCCCCAATCCTCAATTCTCAATCCCCAATACTCAATCCTCAATCGTCAATCCTCAATCCCCAATCCTCAATCTCTAATCTTCAACCTCAATCCTCAATCCTCAATCCTCAATCCTCAACCTTCAATCATCAATACTCAATCTTCAATCCTCAATGCTCTATCCTCAATCCTCAATCCTCAATCCTCAATATTCAAGACACAACCCTCAGCCATCAATCCTCAACACTCAACCATCAATCCTCAATTCTCAATACTCAATACAATATTCTGAATACTCATGGTTCAATACTGAATCCACAATATTCAATAATCAAGTCTCAATCCTCAATCTTCAATCCTCAATACTCAATTTCAATCCTCAATCCTCAATTCTCAATCCCCAATACTCAATCCTCAATCCTCAATCCTCAATCCTCAATACTCAATCTGCAATCCTCAATCCTCAATCCTCAACCCTCAGTTCTCATTCTTCAATCCTCAATACCCAATCCTCAATCTTCAATCCTCAATCCTCAATCCTCAACTCTCAATCCTCAATCCTCAATCCTCAGACCTCAAACATCAATATTCAACCCTCAGTCCTCGTCCTCTATCCACTACCTTCAATGCTCAATCCTCAATCTTCAATCATCAATATTCAATCTTCAATCCTCAATCCTCAATCCTCAATCCTCAATCCTCAATCCTCATTCCTCAATCCTCAATCTTCAATCCTCAATACTCAATCTTCAATCCCCAATCCTCAATTCTCAATCCTCAAGCCTCAATGATCAACCCTCAATAGTCAATCTTCAATCCTCAATCCTCAATCCTCAATCCTCAATCCTCATTCTTCAATCCTCAATACCCAATCCTCAATCTTCAATCCTTAATCCTCAACTCTCAGTCCTCAATCCTCAATCCTCAGACCTCACACATCAATACTTAACCCTCAGTCCTCGTCCTCAATCCACAACCCTCAATCCTCAAACCTCAATCCTCAACCGTCAGTCCTCGTCCTCAATCCTCAAACCTCAATCCTCAATCCTCAATATTCAATCATCAATACTCAATCTTCAATCCTCAGTGCTCTATCCTCAATCCTCAATCCTCAATCCTCAATATTCAAGACACAACCCTCAGCCATCAATCCTCAATACTCAACCATCAATCCTCAATTCTCAATACTCAATAGAATATTCTGAATACACATGGTTCAATACTCAATCCACAATATTCAATAATCAAGTCTCAATCCTGAATATTCAATCGTCAATACTCAATTTCAATCCTCAATCCTCAATTCTCTATCCCCAATACTCAATCCTCAACCGTCAATCCTCAATCCCCAATCCTCAATCTTCAATCCTCAACCTCAATCCTCAATCCTCAATCCTCAATCCTCAATCTTCAATCCTCAATACTCAATCTTCAATCCTCAATCCTCAATCCTCAATCCTCAATCCTCAATCCTCAATCCTCAATCCTCAATCCTCAATCCTCATTACTCAATCTGCAATCCTCAATCCCCAATCCTCAATCCTCATTCTTCAATCCTTAGTACCCAATCCTCAATCTTCAATCCTCAATCCTCAATCCTCAATCCTCAATCCTCAATACTCAATCTGCAATCCTCAATCCTCAATCCTCAATCCTCAATCCTCATTCTTCAATGCTCCGTACCCAATCCTCAATCTTCAATCCTCTATCCTCAATCCTCCATTCTCAATCCTCAATCCTCAATCCTCAGACCTCAAACATCAATATTCAGCCCTCAGTCCTCGTCCTCTATCCACAACCTTCAATCCTCAATCCTCAATATTCAATCATCAATATTCAATCTTCAATACTCAATCCTCAATCCTCAATCCTCAATCCTCAATACTCAATCCTCAATCCTCAATCCTCAATCTTCAATCCTCAATACTCAATCTTCAATCCCCAATCCTCAATTCTCAATCCTCAAGCCTCAATGTTCAATCCTCAATACTCAATCTTCAATCCTCAATACTCAATCCTCAATCCTCAATCCTCATTCTTCAATCCTCAATACCCAATCCTCAATCTTCAATCCTCAATCCTCAACTCTCAATCCTCAATCCTCAATCCTCAGACCTCACACATCAATACTCAACCCTCAGTCCTCGTCCTCAATCCACAACCCTCAATCCTCAATCCTCAATCATCAATCATCAATATTCAATCTTCAGTCCTCAATCCTCAATCCTCAATCCTCAATCCTCAATCCTCAATGTTCAATCCGAAATACCCAATCCTCAATCTTCAATCCTCAATCCTCAATCCTCAATCCTCAACCCTCAATACTCAATCCTCAATTCTCAGTCCTCAAACCTCAATCCTGAATCCACAATCCTCAATCTTCAACCCTCAATCATCAGTCCTCAATTCTCAATCCTCAATCCTCTGTCCTCATTCCTCAAACCTCAATCCTCAACCCTCAGTCCTCATCCTCAATTATCAACTCTCAATCCTCAATCCTCAATCCTCAATCCTCAATCTTCAATCCTCAATAATCAATCTCCAATTCTAGATCCTCAATCCCCAATCTTCAATCCTTAATAATCAATCTTCAATCCTCAATCCTCAGTCATCAATCTTCAATCCTCAATGCTCAATCCTCAATCCTCAATCCTCAATCCTCAATCCACAATCCTCAATCCTCAAACCTCAATCCTCAACCGTCAGTCCTCGTCCTCAATCCTCAAACCTCAATCCTCAATCCTCAATATTCAATCATCAATACTCAATCTTCAATCCTCAATGCTCTATCCTCAATCCTCAATCCTCAATCCTCAATATTCAAGACACAACCCTCAGCCATCAATCCTCAATACTCAACCATCAATCCTCAATTCTCAATACTCAATACAATATTCTGAATACTCATGGTTCAATACTCAATCCACAATATTCAATAATCAAGTCTCAATCCTCAATCTTCAATCCTCAATACTCAATTTCAATCCTCAATCCTCAATACTCAATCCCCAATACTCAATCCTCAATCGTCAATCCTCAATCCCCAATCGTCAATCTTCAATCCTCAACCTCAATCCTCAATCCTCAACCTCAATCCTCAATCCTCAATCCGCAATCCTCAATCTTCAATCATCAATACTCAATCTTCAATCCTCAATGCTCTATCCCCAATCCTCAATCCTCAATCCTCAATATTCAAGACACAACCCTCAGCCATCAATCCTCAATACTCAACCATCAATCCTCAATTCTCAATACTCAATACAATATTCTGAATACTCATGGTTCAATACTCAATCCACAATATTCAATAATCAAGTCTCAATCCTCAATCTTCAATCCTCAATACTCAATTTCAATCCTCAATCCTCAATTCTCAATCCGCAATACTCAATCCTCAATCGTCAATCCTCAATCCCCAATCCTCAATCTTCAATCCTCAACCTCAATCCTCAATCCTCAATCCTCAATCCTCAATCTTCAATCCTCAATACTCAATCTTCAATCCTCAATCCTCAATCCTCAATCCTCCATCCTCAACCTTCAATCCTCAATACTCAATATTCAATCCTCAATCCACAATCCTCAATCCTCAATCCACAATCCTCAATCATCAATACTCAATCCTCAATCGTCAATACTCAATCTGCAATCCTCAATACTCAATCCTCAATCCTCAATCATAACCTTCAATCATCAATATTCAATCTTCAATCCTCAATGGTCAATCCTCAATACTCAATCCTCAACTCTCAATACTCAATCCTCAATCCTCAGACCTCTCACATCAATACTCAACCCTCAGTCCTCGTCCTCAATCCACAACCCTCAATCCTCAATCCTCAATCATCAATCATCAATATTCAATCTTCAGTCCTCAATTCTCAATCCTCAATCCTCAATCCTCAATCCTCAATCCTCAATGTTCAATCCGAAATACCCAATCCTCAATCTTCAATCCTCAATCCTCAATCCTCAACCCTCAATCCTCAATACTCAATCCTCAATTCTCAGTCCTCAAACCTCAATCCTGAATCCACAATCCTCAATCTTCAATCCTCAATCATCAGTCCTCAATTCTCAATCCTCAATCCTCAATACTCAATCTTGAATCCTCAATAATCAATCTCCCATCCTAGATCCTCAATCCCCAATCTTCAATCCTTAATACTCAATCTTCAATCCTCAATCCCCAGTCATCAATCTTCAATCCTCAATGCTCAATCCTCAATCCTCAATCCTCAGTCCTCAATCCACAATCCTCAATCCTCAAACCTCAATCCTCAACCGTCAGTCCTCGTCCTCAATCCTCAAACCTCAATCCTCAATACGTAATCTGCAATCGTCAATCCTCAATCCTCAATCCTCAATCCTCATTCTTCAATCCTCAATACCCAATCTTCAATCTTCAATCCTCAATCCTCAATCCTCAATTCTCAATACTCAATCCTCAATCCTCAGACCTCAAACATCAATATTCAACCCTCAGTCCTCGTCCTCAATCCACAACCCTCAATCCTCAATCCTCAATGTTCAATCCGAAATACCCAATCCTCAATCTTCAATCCTCAATCCTCAATCCTCAACCCTCAATCCTCAATACTCAATCCTCAATTCTCAGTCCTCAAACCTCAATCCTGAATCCACAATCCTCAATCTTCAATCCTCAATCATCAGTCCTCAATTCTCAATCCTCAATCCTCAATACTCAATCTTCAATCCTCAATAATCAATCTCCCATCCTAGATCCTCAATCCCCAATCTTCAATCCTTAATACTCAATCTTCAATCCTCAATCCCCAGTCATCAATCTTCAATCCTCAATGCTCAATTCTCAATCCTCAATCCTCAGTCCTCAATCCACAATCCTCAATCCTCAAACCTCAATCCTCAACCGTCAGTCCTCGTCCTCAATCCTCAAACCTCAATCCTCAATACGTAATCTGCAATCGTCAATCCTCAATCCTCAATCCTCAATCCTCATTCTTCAATCCTCAATACCGAATCTTCAATCTTCAATCCTCAATCCTCAATCCTCAATTCTCAATACTCAATCCTCAATCCTCAGACCTCAAACATCAATATTCAACCCTCAGTCCTCGTCCTCTATCCACAACCATCAATCCTCAATCCTCAACCTTCAATCATCAATATTCAATCTTCAATCCTAAATCCTCAATCCTCAATCCTCAACCCTCAATCCTCAATCCTCAATACTCAATCTGCAATCCTCAATCCTCAATCCTCAATCCTCAATCCTCATTCTTCAATCCTCAATACCCAATCCTGAATCTTCAATCCTCAATCATCAGGCCTCAATTCTCAATCCTCAATCCTCAGTCCTCATTCCTCAAACCTCAATCCTCAACCCTCAGTCCTCATCCTCAATTATCAACTCTCAATCCTCAATCCTCAATCCTCAATCCTCAATCTTCAATCCTCAATAATCAATCTCCAATCCTAGATCCTCAATCCCCAATCTTCAATCCTTAATAATCAATCTTCAATCCTCAATCCTCAGTCATCAATCTTCAATCCTCAATGCTCAATCCTCAATCCTCAATCCTCAATCCTCAATCCACAATCCTCAATCCTCAAACCTCAATCCTCAACCGTCAGTCCTCGTCCTCAATCCTCAAACCTCAATCCTCAATTCTCAATATTCAATCATCAATACTCAATCTTCAATCCTCAGTGCTCTATCCTCAATCCTCAATCCTCAATCCTCAATATTCAAGACACAACCCTCAGCCACCAATCCTCAAGACTCAACCATCAATCCTCAATTCCCAATACTCAATAGAATATTCTGAATACTCATGGTTCAATACTCAATTCACAATATTCAATAATCAAACCTCAATCCTCAATCTTCAGTCCTCAATACTCAACTTCAATCCTCAATCCTCAATTCTCAATCCCCAATACTCAATCCTCAATCCTCAATCCTCAATCCTCAATCCTCAATCCACAATCCTCAATCTTCAATCCTCAATCCTCAATCCTCAATCCTCAATCCTCAATCTTCAATCCTCAATACTCAATCTTCAATTCCCAATCCTCAATTCTCAATCCTCAATCCTCAATCTTCAATCCTCAATACTCAATCTTCTATCCCCAATCCTCAATTCTCAATCCTCAAGCCTCAATGTTCAATCCTCAATACTCAATCTTCAATCCTCAATCCTCAAACCTCAATCCTCAATCCTCATTCTTCAATCCTCAATACCCAATCCTCAATCTTCAATCCTCAATCCTCAACTCTCAATACTCAATCCTCAATCCTCAGACCTCTCACATCAATACTCAACCCTCAGTCCTCGTCCTCAATCCACAACCCTCAATCCTCAATCCTCAATCATCAATCATCAATATTCAATCTTCAGTCCTCAATTCTCAATCCTCAATCCTCAATCCTCAATCCTCAATCCTCAATGTTCAATCCGAAATACCCAATCCTCAATCTTCAATCCTCAATCCTCAATCCTCTATCCTCAATCCTCAATACTCAATCCTCAATTCTCAGTCCTCAAACCTCAATCCTGAATCCACAATCCTCAATCTTCAATCCTCAATCATCAGTCCTCAATTCTCAATCCTCAATCCTCAATACTCAATCTTCAATCCTCAATAATCAATCTCCCATCCTAGATCCTCAATCCCCAATCTTCAATCCTTAATACTCAATCTTCAATCCTCAATCCCCAGTCATCAATCTTCAATCCTCAATGCTCAATCCTCAATCCTCAATCCTCAGTCCTCAATCCACAATCCTCAATCCTCAAACCTCAATCCTCAACCGTCAGTCCTCGTCCTCAATCCTCAAACCTCAATCCTCAATACGTAATCTGCAATCGTCAATCCTCAATCCTCAATCCTCAATCCTCATTCTTCAATCCTCAATACCCAATCTTCAATCTTCAATCCTCAATCCTCAATCCTCAATTCTCAATCCTCAATCCTCAATCCTCAGACCTCAAACATCAATATTCAACCCTCAGTCCTCGTCCTCTATCCACAACCATCAATCCTCAATCCTCAACCTTCAATCATCAATATTCAATCTTCAATCCTAAATCCTCAATCCTCAATCCTCAATCCTCAATCCTCAACCCTCAATCCTCAATCCTCAATACTCAATCTGCAATCCTCAATCCTCAATCCTCAATCCTCAATCCTCATTCTTCAATCCTCAATACCCAATCCTGAATCTTCAATCCTCAATCATCAGGCCTCAATTCTCAATCCTCAATCCTCAGTCCTCATTCCTCAAACCTCAATCCTCAACCCTCAGTCCTCATCCTCAATTATCAACTCTCAATCCTCAATCCTCAATCCTCAATCCTCAATCTTCAATCCTCAATAATCAATCTCCAATTCTAGATCCTCAATCCCCAATCTTCAATCCTTAATAATCAATCTTCAATCCTCAATCCTCAGTCATCAATCTTCAATCCTCAATGCTCAATCCTCAATCCTCAATCCTCAATCCTCAATCCACAATCCTCAATCCTCAAACCTCAATCCTCAACCGTCAGTCCTCGTCCTCAATCCTCAAACCTCAATCCTCAATCCTCAATATTCAATCATCAATACTCAATCTTCAATCCTCAATGCTCTATCCTCAATCCTCAATCCTCAATCCTCAATATTCAAGACACAACCCTCAGCCATCAATCCTCAATACTCAACCATCAATCCTCAATTCTCAATACTCAATACAATATTCTGAATACTCATGGTTCAATACTCAATCCACAATATTCAATAATCAAGTCTCAATCCTCAATCTTCAATCCTCAATACTCAATTTCAATCCTCAATCCTCAATACTCAATCCCCAATACTCAATCCTCAATCGTCAATCCTCAATCCCCAATCGTCAATCTTCAATCCTCAACCTCAATCCTCAATCCTCAACCTCAATCCTCAATCCTCAATCCGCAATCCTCAATCTTCAATCATCAATACTCAATCTTCAATCCTCAATGCTCTATCCCCAATCCTCAATCCTCAATCCTCAATATTCAAGACACAACCCTCAGCCATCAATCCTCAATACTCAACCATCAATCCTCAATTCTCAATACTCAATACAATATTCTGAATACTCATGGTTCAATACTCAATCCACAATATTCAATAATCAAGTCTCAATCCTCAATCTTCAATCCTCAATACTCAATTTCAATCCTCAATCCTCAATTCTCAATCCGCAATACTCAATCCTCAATCGTCAATCCTCAATCCCCAATCCTCAATCTTCAATCCTCAACCTCAATCCTCAATCCTCAATCCTCAATCCTCAATCTTCAATCCTCAATACTCAATCTTCAATCCTCAATCCTCAATCCTCAATCCTCCATCCTCAACCTTCAATCCTCAATACTCAATATTCAATCCTCAATCCACAATCCTCAATCCTCAATCCACAATCCTCAATCATCAATACTCAATCCTCAATCGTCAATACTCAATCTGCAATCCTCAATACTCAATCCTCAATCCTCAATCATAACCTTCAATCATCAATATTCAATCTTCAATCCTCAATGGTCAATCCTCAATACTCAATCTGCAATCCTCAATCCTCAATCCTCAATCCTCAATCCTCATTCTTCAATCCTCAATAACCAATCCTCAATCTTCAATAACCAATCCTCAACCCTCAATTCTCAATCCTCAATCCTCAATCCTCAGACCTCAAACATCAATATTCAACCCTCAGCCCTCGTCCTCTATCCACAACCTTCAATCCTGAATCTTCAATCATCAATATTCAATCTTCAATCCCCAACCCTCAATCCTCAATCCTCAATCCTCAACCTTCAATCCTCAATACTCAATATTCAATCCTCAATCCTCAATCCTCAATCCTCAATCCACAATCCTCAATCATCAATCCTCAATCCTCAATCCTCAATACTCAATCTGCAATCCTCAATACTCAATCCTCAATCCTCAATCCTCAATCTTCAATCATCAATATTCAATCTTCAATCCCCAACCCTCAATCCTCAATCCTCAATCCTCAATCCTCAATCTTCAATCCTCAATCCTCAATCCTCAACCCTCAACCCTCATTCCTCAAACCTCAGTCCTCAACCCTCAGTCCTCATCCTCAATTCTCAATTCTCAATCCTCAATCCTCAATCCTCAATCTTCAATCGTCAATAATCAATCTCCAATCCTAGATCCTCGATCCCCAATTTTCAATCCTTAATACTCAATCTTCAATCCTCAATCCCCAGTCATCAATCTTCAAACCTCAATGCTCAATCCTCAATCTTCAATCCTCAGTCTTCAATCCACAATCCTCAATCCTCAAACCTCAACCTTCAACCGTCAGTCCTCGTCCTCAATCCCCAAACCTCAATCCTCAATCCTCAATATTCAATCATCAATACTCAATCTTCAATCCTCGATGCTCTATCCTCAATCCTCAATCCTCATTCTTCAATCCTCAATACCCAATCCTCAATCTTCAATCCCCAATCCTCAATCCTCAATTCTCAATCCTCAATCCTCAATCCTCAGACCTCAAACATCAATATTCAACCCTCAGTCCTCGTCCTCTATCCACAACCTTCAATCCTCAACCCTCAATCTTCAATCATCAATATTCAATCTTCAATCCTCAATCCTCAATCCTCAATCCTCAATCCTCAATCCTCAATCCTCATTCCTCAATCCTCAATCTTCAATCCTCAATACTCAATCTTCATTCCCCAATCCTCAATTCTCAATCCTCAAGCCTCAATGTTCAATCCTCAATACTCAATCTCCAATCCTAGATCCTCAATCCCCAATCTACAATCCTTAATACTCAATCTTCAATCCTCAATCCCCAGTCATCAATCTTCAATCCTCAATTCTCAATCCTCAATCCTCAATCCTCAGTCCTCAATTCACAATCCTCAATCCTCAAACCTCATTCTTCAACCGTCAGTCCTCGTCCTCAATCCTCAAACCTCAATCCTCAATCCTCAATATTCAATCATCAATACTCAATATTCAATCCTCAATGCTCTATCTTCAATCCTCAAGCCTCAATCCTCAATATTCAAGACACAACCCTCAGCTATCAATCCTCAATACTCAACCATCAATCCTCAATTCTCAATACTCAATACAATATTCTGAATACTCATGGTTCAATACTCAAACCACAATATTCAATAATCAAGTCTCAATCCTCAATCATCAATCCTCAATACTCAATTTCAATCCTCAATCCTCAATTGTCAATCCCCAATCCTCGATCCTCAATCATCAATCCTCAATCCTCAATCCTCAGGCATCAATACTCAATCTTCAATGCTCAATCCTCAATCCTCAATCTTCAATCCTCATTCCCCAACCCTCAATCCTCATCCCTCAAACCTCAATCCTCAACCCTCAGTCCTCATACTCAATTCTCAATTCTCAATCCTCAATCCTCAATCCTCAATCTTCAATCCTCAATAATCAATCTCCAGTCCTCAATCCTCAATCCTCGATCCTCAGTCCTCAGGCATCAATACTCAATCTTCAATACTCAATCCTCAATCCTCAATCCTCAATCCTCAATCCTCAACCCTCAATCCTCATTCCTGAAACCTCTGTCCTTAACCCTCAGTCCTCATCCTCAATTCTCAATTCTCAATCCTCAATCCTCAATCCTCAATCTTCAATCCTCAATAATCAATCTCCAACCCTAGATCCTCAATCCCCAATCTTCAATCCTTAATACTCAATCTTCAATCCTCAATCCCCAGTCATCAATCTTCAATCCTCAATGCTCAATCCTCAATCCTCAATCCTCAGTCCTCAATCCACAATCCTCAATCCTCAAACCTCAATCTTCAACCGTCAGTCCTCGTCCTCAATCCTCAAACCTCAATCCTCAATCCTCAATATTCAATCCTGAATGCTCTATCCTCAATCCTCAATCCTCAATCCTCAATATTCAAGACACAACCCTCAGCCATCAATCCTCAATACTCAACCATCAATCCTCAAGTCTCAATACTCGATACAATATTCTGAATACTCATGGTTCAATACTCAAACCACAATATTCAATAATCAAGTCTCAATCCTCAATCATCAATCCTCAATACTCAATTTCAATCCTCAATCCTCAATTCTCAATCCCCAATACTCAATCCTCAATCGTCAATCCTCAATCCCCAATCCTCAATCTTCAATCCTCAACCTCAATCCTCAATCCTCAATCCCCAATCCTCAATCTTCAATCATCAATACTCAATCGTCAATCCTCAATGCTCTATCCTCAATCCTCAATCCTCAATCCTCAATATTCAAGACACAACCCTCAGCCATCAATCCTCAATACTCAACCATCAATCCTCAATTCTCAATACTCAATACAATATTCTGAATACTCATGGTTCAATACTCAATCCACAATATTCAATAATCAAGTCTCAATCCTCAATCTTCAATCCTCAATACTCAATTTCAATCCTCAATCCTCAATTCTCAATCCCCAATACTCAATCCTCAATCCTCAATCCTCAATCCTCAAACCTCAATACTCAATCTGCAATCCTCAATCCTCAATCCTCAATCCTCAATTCTCATTCTTCAATCCTCAATACCCAATCCTCAATCTTCAATCCTCAATCCTCAATCCTCAATTCTCAATCCTCAATCCTCAATCCTCAGACCTCAAACATCAATATTCAACCCTCAGTCGTCGTCCTCTATCCACAACCTTCAATGCTCAATCCTCAATCTTCAATCATCAATATTCAATCTTCAATCCTCAATCCTCAACCCTCAATCCTCAATCCTCAATCCTCAATCCTCATTCCTCAATCCTCAATCTTCAATCCTCAATGCTCAATCTTCAATCCCCAATCCTCAATGTTCAATCCTCAATACTCAATCTTCAATCCTCAATCCTCAATCCTCAATCATCAATCCTCATTCTTCAATCCTCAATACCCAATCCTCAATCTTCAATCCTCAATCCTCAATGTTCAATCCTCAATACTCAATCTCCAATCCTAGATCCTCAATCCCCAAACTTCAATCCTTAATACTCAATCTTCAATCCTCAATCCCCAGTCATCAATCTTCAATCCTCAATGCTCAATCCTCAATCCTCAATCCTCAGTCCTCAATCCACAATCCTCAATCCTCAAACCTCAATCTTCAACCGTCAGTCCTCGTCCTCAATCCTCAAACCTCAATCCTCAATCCTCAATATTCAATCATCAATACTCAATATTCAATCCTCAATGCTCTATCCTCAATCCTCAATCCTCAGTCCTCAATATTCAAGACACAACCCTGAGCCATCAATCCTCAATACTCAACCATCAATCCTCAAGTCTCAATACTCGATACAATATTCTGAATACTCATGTTTCAATACTCAAACCACAATATTCAATAATCAAGTCTCAATCCTCAATCATCAATCCTCAATACTCAATTTCAATCCCCAATCCTCAATTCTCAATCCCCAATACTCAATCCTCAATCGTCAATCCTCAATCCCCAATCCTCAATCTTCAATCCTCAACCTCAATCCTCAATCCTCAATCCTCAATCCTCAATCTTCAATCATCAATACTCAATCTTCAATCCTCAATGCTCTATCCTCAATCCTCAATCCTCAATCCTCAATATTCAAGACACAACCCTCAGCCATCAATCCTCAATACTCAACCATCAATCCTCAATTCTCAATACTCAATACAATATTCTGAATACTCGTGGTTCAATACTCAATCCACAATATTCAATAATCAAGTCTCAATCCTCAATCTTCAATCCTCAATACTCAATTTCAATCCTCAATCCTCAATTCTCAATCCCCAATACTCAATCCTCAATCCTCAATCCTCAATCCTCAATACTCAATCTGCAGTCCTCAATCCTCAATCCTCAACCCTCAATTCTCATTCTTCAATCCTCAATACCCAATCCTCAATCTTCAGTCCTCAATCCTCAATCCTCAATTCTCAATCCTCAATCCTCAATCCTCAGACCTCAAACATCAATATTCAACCCTCAGTCCTCGTCCTCTATCCACAACCTTCAATGCTCAATCCTCAATCTTCAATCATCAATATTCGATCTTCAATCCTCAATCCTCAATCCTCAATCCTCAATCCTCAATCCTCAATCCTCAATCCTCATTGCTCAATCCTCAATCTTCAATCCTCAATCCTCAATCCTCAATCCTCAATCCTCAATCCTCAATCCTCAATCCTCAATCCTCAATCCTCAATCCTCAATCCTCAATATTCAATCCGCAATACCCAATCCTCAATCTTCAATCCTCAATCCTCAATCCTCAATCCTCAATCCTCAATACTCAATCCACGATTCTCAATCCTCAAACTTCAACCCTGAATCCACAATCCTGAATCCTCAATCTTCAGACCTCAGTCCTCAACAATCATTCGTCAGTTATCAATCCTCAATAGAATGTCGTCAATTCACACCTTTCAATACTCAATACTCAGTCTGCAATCTTAAAATCTCTATCCACAAACTTCAATTCTCATCACTCAACCCTCAACATTCAGTCCCCCATCCTCAATCTTCAATCCTCAATCCTCAATCCTCAATTCTCAATCCTCAATCCTCAGTCCTCAGACCTCAAACCTCAATCCTCAATAATCGATTACCAATCCAAGATCCTCAATCCTCAATCCTGAATCCTCAATCCCCAATCATCGATCCTCAATAATCAATCTCCAATCCTAGGTTCTCAATCCACAATCCTCAATCCTCAATCCTCAATCCTCATTCTTCAATCCTCAATACCCAATCCTCAATCTTCAATCCTCAATCATCAGTCCTCAATTCTCAATCCTCAATCCTCAGTGCTCAGTCGTCAAACCTCAGTCCCCGACCCTCAGCCCTCATCCTCAATCCTCAGTCCTGAATCCTCAATCCTCAAACCTCAATCCTCTACCGTCAGTCCTCGTCCTCAATCCTCAAACCTCAATCCTCAATCCTCAATATTCAATCATCAATACTTTATCTTCAATCCTCAATGCTCTATCCTCAATCCTCAATTCTCAATCCTCAATATTCAAGACACAAACCGCAGCCATCAATCCTCAATACTCATCCATCAATCCTCAATTCTCAATACTCAATAGAATGTTCTGAATACTCATGGTTCAATACTCAATCCACAATTTTGAATAATCAAATCTCAATCCTCAATCTTCAATCCTCAATACTAAATTTCAATCCTCAATCCTCAATTCTCAATCCCCAATACTCAATCCTCAATCGTCAATTCTCAATCCCCAATCCTCAATCATCAATAATCAACCTCAATCCTCAATCCTCAATCCTCAATCCTCAATCTTCAATCCTCAATATTCAATCATCAATACTCAATCTTCAATCCTCAATCCTCAATCCTCAATATTCAATCATCAATACTCAATCTTCAATCCTCAATCCTCGATCCTCAATCCTCAAACCTCAATCCTCAATCCTCAATATTCAATCATCAATACTCAATCTTCAATCCTCAATCCTCAATCCTCAATCCTCAATCCCCAATCCTCAATATTCAGCACACAACCCTCAGCCAACAATCCTCAATACTCAACCATCAATCCTCAATTCTCAATACTCAATAGAATATCCTGAATTCGCATGGTTCGATACTCAATCCACAATATTCAATAATCAAATCTCAATCCTCAATCTTCAATCCTCAATACTCAATTTCAATCCTCAATCCTCAATCTTCAATCCTCAATCCTCAATTGTCAATCCTCAATCCTCAATCCTCAACCTTCAATCCTCAATACTCAACCTTCAATCCTCAATCCTCAATCCTCAATCCTCAATCCTCAATCCTCAATCCTCAATCCTCAATCCTCAATCATCAATACTCAATCTGCAATCCTCAATCCTCAATCCTCAACCCTCAATGCTCATTCTTCAATCCTCAATACCCAATCCACAATCTTCAAACCTCAATCCTCAATCCTCAATTCTCAATCCTCAATCCTCAATCCTCAGACCTCAAACGTCAATATTCAACCCTCAGTTCTCGTCCTCAATCCACAACACTCAATCCTCAATCCTCAATCTTCAATCATCAATATTCAATCCTCAATCTTCAATCCTCAATACTCAATCTTCAATCCCCAATCCTCAATTCTCAATCCTCAAGCCTCAATGTTCAATCCTCAATTCTCAATCTCCAATCCTAGATCCTCAATCCCCAATCTTCAATCCTTAATACTCAATCTTCAATCCTCAATCCCCTGTCATCAATCTTCAATCCTCAATGCTCAATCCTCAATCTTCAATCCTCAACCTCAATCCTCAATCCTCAATCCTCAATCCTCAATCTTCAATCCTCAATACTCAATCTTCAATCCTCAATCCTCAATCCTCAATCCTCAATCCTCAACCTTCAATCCTCAATACTCAATATTCAATCCTCAATCCTCAATCCTCAATCCTCAATCCACAATCCTCAATCATCAATACTCAATCCTCAATCGTCAATACTCAATCTGCAATCCTCAATACTCAATCCTCAATCCTCAATCATAACCTTCAATCATCAATATTCAATCTTCAATCCTCAATGGTCAATCCTCAATACTCAATCTGCAATCCTCAATCCTCAATCCACAATCCTCAATCCTCATTCTTCAATCCTCAATAACCAATCCTCAATCTTCAATCCCCAATCCTCAATCCTCAATTCTCAATCCTCAATCCTCAATCCTCAGACCTCAAACATCAATATTCAACCCTCAGCCCTCGTCCTCTATCCACAACCTTCAATCCTGAATCTTCAATCATCAATATTCAATCTTCAATCCCCAACCCTCAATCCTCAATCCTCAATCCTCAACCTTCAATCCTCAATACTCAATATTCAATCCTCAATCCTCAATCCTCAATCCTCAATCCACAATCCTCAATCATCAATCCTCAATCCTCAATCCTCAATACTCAATCTGCAATCCTCAATACTCAATCCTCAATCCTCAATCCTCAATCTTCAATCATCAATATTCAATCTTCAATCCCCAACCCTCAATCCTCAATCCTCAATCCTCAATCCTCAATCTTCAATCCTCAATCCTCAATCCTCAACCCTCAATCCTCATTCCTCAAACCTCAGTCCTCAACCCTCAGTCCTCATCCTCAATTCTCAATTCTCAATTCTCAATCCTCAATCCTCAATCCTCAATCTTCAATCGTCAATAATCAATCTCCAATCCTAGATCCTCGATCCCCAATTTTCAATCCTTAATACTCAATCTTCAATCCTCAATCCCCAGTCATCAATCTTCAAACCTCAATGCTCAATCCTCAATCTTCAATCCTCAGTCTTCAATCCACAATCCTCAATCCTCAAACCTCAACCTTCAACCGTCAGTCCTCGTCCTCAATCCTCAAACCTCAATCCTCAATCCTCAATATTCAATCATCAATACTCAATCTTCAATCCTCAATGCTCTATCCTCAATCCTCAATCCTCATTCTTCAATCCTCAATACCCAATCCTCAATCTTCAATCCCCAATCCTCAATCCTCAATTCTCAATCCTCAATCCTCAATCCTCAGACCTCAAACATCAATATTCAACCCTCAGTCCTCGTCCTCTATCCACAACCTTCAATCCTCAACCCTCAATCTTCAATCATCAATATTCAATCTTCAATCCTCAATCCTCAATCCTCAATCCTCAATCCTCAATCCTCAATCCTCATTCCTCAATCCTCAATCTTCAATCCCCAATCCTCAATTCTCAATCCTCAAGCCTCAATGTTCAATCCTCAATTCTCAATCTCCAATCCTAGATCCTCAATCCCCAATCTTCAATCCTTAATACTCAATCTTCAATCCTCAATCCCCTGTCATCAATCTTCAATCCTCAATGCTCAATCCTCAATCTTCAATCCTCAACCTCAATCCTCAATCCTCAATCCTCAATCCTCAATCTTCAATCCTCAATACTCAATCTTCAATCCTCAATCCTCAATCCTCAATCCTCAATCCTCAACCTTCAATCCTCAATACTCAATATTCAATCCTCAATCCTCAATCCTCAATCCTCAATCCACAATCCTCAATCATCAATACTCAATCCTCAATCGTCAATACTCAATCTGCAATCCTCAATACTCAATCCTCAATCCTCAATCATAACCTTCAATCATCAATATTCAATCTTCAATCCTCAATGGTCAATCCTCAATACTCAATCTGCAATCCTCAATCCTCAATCCACAATCCTCAATCCTCATTCTTCAATCCTCAATAACCAATCCTCAATCTTCAATCCCCAATCCTCAATCCTCAATTCTCAATCCTCAATCCTCAATCCTCAGACCTCAAACATCAATATTCAACCCTCAGCCCTCGTCCTCTATCCACAACCTTCAATCCTGAATCTTCAATCATCAATATTCAATCTTCAATCCCCAACCCTCAATCCTCAATCCTCAATCCTCAACCTTCAATCCTCAATACTCAATATTCAATCCTCAATCCTCAATCCTCAATCCTCAATCCACAATCCTCAATCATCAATCCTCAATCCTCAATCCTCAATACTCAATCTGCAATCCTCAATACTCAATCCTCAATCCTCAATCCTCAATCTTCAATCATCAATATTCAATCTTCAATCCCCAACCCTCAATCCTCAATCCTCAATCCTCAATCCTCAATCTTCAATCCTCAATCCTCAATCCTCAACCCTCAATCCTCATTCCTCAAACCTCAGTCCTCAACCCTCAGTCCTCATCCTCAATTCTCAATTCTCAATTCTCAATCCTCAATCCTCAATCCTCAATCTTCAATCGTCAATAATCAATCTCCAATCCTAGATCCTCGATCCCCAATTTTCAATCCTTAATACTCAATCTTCAATCCTCAATCCCCAGTCATCAATCTTCAAACCTCAATGCTCAATCCTCAATCTTCAATCCTCAGTCTTCAATCCACAATCCTCAATCCTCAAACCTCAACCTTCAACCGTCAGTCCTCGTCCTCAATCCTCAAACCTCAATCCTCAATCCTCAATATTCAATCATCAATACTCAATCTTCAATCCTCAATGCTCTATCCTCAATCCTCAATCCTCATTCTTCAATCCTCAATACCCAATCCTCAATCTTCAATCCCCAATCCTCAATCCTCAATTCTCAATCCTCAATCCTCAATCCTCAGACCTCAAACATCAATATTCAACCCTCAGTCCTCGTCCTCTATCCACAACCTTCAATCCTCAACCCTCAATCTTCAATCATCAATATTCAATCTTCAATCCTCAATCCTCAATCCTCAATCCTCAATCCTCAATCCTCAATCCTCATTCCTCAATCCTCAATCTTCAATCCTCAATACTCAATCTTCATTCCCCAATCCTCAATTCTCAATCCTCAAGCCTCAATGTTCAATCCTCAATACTCAATCTCCAATCCTAGATCCTCAATCCCCAATCTACAATCCTTAATACTCAATCTTCAATCCTCAATCCCCAGTCATCAATCTTCAATCCTCAATTCTCAATCCTCAATCCTCAATCCTCAGTCCTCAATTCACAATCCTCAATCCTCAAACCTCATTCTTCAACCGTCAGTCCTCGTCCTCAATCCTCAAACCTCAATCCTCAATCCTCAATATTCAATCATCAATACTCAATATTCAATCCTCAATGCTGTATCTTCAATCCTCAAGCCTCAATCCTCAATATTCAAGACACAACCCTCAGCTATCAATCCTCAATACTCAACCATCAATCCTCAATTCTCAATACTCAATACAATATTCTGAATACTCATGGTTCAATACTCAAACCACAATATACAATAATCAAGTCTCAATCCTCAATCATCAATCCTCAATACTCAATTTCAATCCTCAATCCTCAATTGTCAATCCCCAATCCTCGATCCTCAATCATCAATCCTCAATCCTCAATCCTCAGGCATCAATACTCAATCTTCAATGCTCAATCCTCAATCCTCAATCTTCAATCCTCATTCCCCAACCCTCAATCCTCATCCCTCAAACCTCAATCCTCAACCCTCAGTCCTCATACTCAATTCTCAATTCTCAATCCTCAATCCTCAATCCTCAATCCTCAATCCTCAACCCTCAATCCTCATTCCTCAAACCTCAGTCCTTAACCCTCAGTCCTCATCCTCAATTCTCAATTCTCAATCCTCAATCCTCAATCCTCAATCTTCAATCCTCAATAATCAATCTCCAACCCTAGATCCTCAATCCCCAATCTTCAATCCTTAATACTCAATCTTCAATCCTCAATCCCCAGTCATCAATCTTCAATCCTCAATGCTCAATCCTCAATCCTCAATCCTCAGTCCTCAATCCACAATCCTCAATCCTCAAACCTCAATCTTCAACCGTCAGTCCTCGTCCTCAATCCTCAAACCTCAATCCTCAATCCTCAATATTCAATCATCACTACTCAATATTCAATCCTGAATGCTCTATCCTCAATCCTCAATCCTCAATCCTCAATATTCAAGACACAACCCTCAGCCATCAATCCTCAAGTCTCAATACTCGATACAATATTCTGAATACTCATGGTTCAATACTCAAACCACAATATTCAATAATCAAGTCTCAATCCTCAATCATCAATCCTCAATACTCAATTTCAATCCTCAATCCTCAATTCTCAATCCCCAATACTCAATCCTCAATCGTCAATCCTCAATCCCCAATCCTCAATCTTCAATCCTCAACCTCAATCCTCAATCCTCAATCCCCAATCCTCAATCTTCAATCATCAATACTCAATCGTCAATCCTCAATGCTCTATCCTCAATCCTCAATCCTCAATCCTCAATATTCAAGACACAACCCTCAGCCATCAATCCTCAATACTCAACCATCAATCCTCAATTCTCAATACTCAATACAATATTCTGAATACTCATGGTTCAATACTCAATCCACAATATTCAATAATCAAGTCTCAATCCTCAATCTTCAATCCTCAATACTCAATTTCAATCCTCAATCCTCAATTCTCAATCCCCAATACTCAATCCTCAATCCTCAATCCTCAATCCTCAAACCTCAATACTCAATCTGCAATCCTCAATCCTCAATCCTCAATCCTCAATTCTCATTCTTCAATCCTCAATACCCAATCCTCAATCTTTAATCCTCAATCCTCAATCCTCAATTCTCAATCCTCAATCCTCAATCCTCAGACCTCAAACATCAATATTCAACCCTCAGTCGTCGTCCTCTATCCACAACCTTCAATGCTCAATCCTCAATCTTCAATCATCAATATTCAATCTTCAATCCTCAATCCTGAATCCTCAATCCTCAATCCTCAATCCTCAATCCTCATTCCTCAATCCTCAATCTTCAATCCTCAATGCTCAATCTTCAATCCCCAATCCTCAATTCTCAATACTCAAGCCTCAATGTTCAATCCTCAATACTCAATCTTCAATCCTCAATCCTCAATCCTCAATCCTCAATCCTCATTCTTCAATCCTCAATACCCAATCCTCAATCTTCAATCCTCAATCCTCAATGTTCAATCCTCAATACTCAATCTCCAATCCTAGATCCTCAATCCCCAAACTTCAATCCTTAATACTCAATCTTCAATCCTCAATCCCCAGTCATCAATCTTCAATCCTCAATCCTCAATCCTCAGTCCTCAATCCACAATCCTCAATCCTCAAACCTCAATCTTCAACCGTCAGTCCTCGTCCTCAATCCTCAAACCTCAATCCTCAATCCTCAATATTCAATCATCAATACTCAATATTCAATCCTCAATGCTCTATCCTCAATCCTCAATCCTCAGTCCTCAATATTCAAGACACAACCCTCAGCCATCAATCCTCAATACTCAACCATCAATCCTCAAGTCTCAATACTCGATACAATATTCTGAATACTCATGGTTCAATACTCAAACCACAATATTCAATAATCAAGTCTCAATCCTCAATCATCAATCCTCAATACTCAATTTCAATCCCCAATCCTCAATTCTCAATCCCCAATACTCAATCCTCAATCGTCAATCCTCAATCCCCAATCCTCAATCTTCAATCCTCAACCTCAATCCTCAATCCTCAATCCTCAATCCTCAATCTTCAATCATCAATACTCAATCTTCAATCCTCAATGCTCTATCCTCAATCCTCAATCCTCAATCCTCAATATTCAAGACACAACCCTCAGCCATCAATCCTCAATACTCAACCATCAATCCTCAATTCTCAATACTCAATACAATATTCTGAATACTCGTGGTTCAATACTCAATCCACAATATTCAATAATCAAGTCTCAATCCTCAATCTTCAATCCTCAATACTCAATTTCAATCCTCAATCCTCAATTCTCAATCCCCAATACTCAATCCTCAATCCTCAATCCTCAATCCTCAATACTCAATCTGCAATCCTCAATCCTCAATCCTCAACCCTCAATTCTCATTCTTCAATCCTCAATACCCAATCCTCAATCTTCAGTCCTCAATCCTCAATCCTCAATTCTCAATCCTCAATCCTCAATCCTCAGACCTCAAACATCAATATTCAACCCTCAGTCCTCGTCCTCTATCCACAACCTTCAATGCTCAATCCTCAATCTTCAATCATCAATATTCGATCTTCAATCCTCAATCCTCAATCCTCAATCCTCAATCCTCAATCCTCAATCCTCAATCCTCATTGCTCAATCCTCAATCTTCAATCCTCAATACTCAATCTTCAATCCTCAATCCTCAATTCTCAATCCTCAAGCCTCAATGATCAATCCTCAATACTCAATCTTCAATCCTCAATCCTCAATCCTCAATCCTCAATCCTCATTCTTCAATCCTCAGTACCCAATCCTCAATCTTCAATCCTCAATCCTCAACTCTCTGTCCTCAATCCTCAATCCTCAGACCTCACACATCAATACTTAACCCTCAGTCCTCGTCCTCAATCCACAACCCTCAATCCTCAATCCTCAATCCTCAACCGTCAGTCCTCGTCCTCAATCCTCAAACCTCAATCCTCAATATTCAATCATCAATACTCAATCTTCAATCCTCAGTGCCCTATCCTCAATCCTCAATCCTCAATCCTCAATATTCAAGACACAACCCTCAGCCACCAATCCTCAATACTCAACCATCAATCCTCAATTCTCAATACTCAATAGAATATTCTGAATACTCATGGTTCAATACTCAATCCACAATATTCAATAATCAAATCTCAATCCTCAATCTTCAGTCCTTAATACTCAATTTCAATCCTCAATCCTCAATTCTCAATCCCCAATACTCAACCTCAATCTTCAATCCCCAATCCTCGATTCTCAATCCTCAATCCTCAATGTTCAATCCTCAATACTCAATCCTCAATCCGCAATCCTCAATCCTCAGTCCTCAATCCTCATTCTTCAATCCTCAATACCCAATCCTCAATCTTCAATCCTCGATCCTCAACTCTCAATCCTCAATCCTGAATCCTCAGACGTCAAACATCAATACTCAACCCTCAGTCCTCGTCCTCAATCCACAACCCTCAATCATCCATCCTCAATCATCAATCATCAATATTCAATCTTCAGTCCTCAATCCTCAATCCTCAATCCTCAATCCTCAATCCTCAATATTCAATCCGCAATACCCAATCCTCAATCTTCAATCCTCAATCCTCAATCCTCAATCCTCAATCCTCAATACTCAATCCACAATTCTCAATCCTCAAACTTCAACCCTGAATCCACAATCCTGAATCCTCAATCTTCAGACCTCAGTCCTCAACAATCATTCGTCAGTTATCAATCCTCAATAGAATGTCGTCAATTCACACCTTTCAATACTCAATACTCAGTCTGCAATCTTAAAATCTCTATCCACAAACTTCAATTCTCATCACTCAACCCTCAACATTCAGTCCCCCATCCTCAATCTTCAATCCTCAATCCTCAATCCTCAATTCTCAATCCTCAATCCTCAGTCCTCAGACCTCAAACCTCAATCCTCAATAATCGATTACCAATCCAAGATCCTCAATCCTCAATCCTGAATCCTCAATCCCCAATCATCAATCCTCAATAATCAATCTCCAATCCTAGGTTCTCAATCCACAATCCTCAATCCTCAATCCTCAATCCTCATTCTTCAATCCTCAATACCCAATCCTCAATCTTCAATCCTCAATCATCAGTCCTCAATTCTCAATCCTCAATCCTCAGTGCTCAGTCGTCAAACCTCAGTCCCCGACCCTCAGCCCTCATCCTCAATCCTCAGTCCTGAATCCTCAATCCTCAAACCTCAATCCTCTACCGTCAGTCCTCGTCCTCAATCCTCAAACCTCAATCCTCAATCCTCAATATTCAATCATCAATACTTTATCTTCAATCCTCAATGCTCTATCCTCAATCCTCAATTCTCAATCCTCAATATTCAAGACACAAACCGCAGCCATCAATCCTCAATACTCATCCATCAATCCTCAATTCTCAATACTCAATAGAATGTTCTGAATACTCATGGTTCAATACTCAATCCACAATTTTGAATAATCAAATCTCAATCCTCAATCTTCAATCCTCAATACTAAATTTCAATCCTCAATCCTCAATTCTCAATCCCCAATACTCAATCCTCAATCGTCAATTCTCAATCCCCAATCCTCAATCATCAATAATCAACCTCAATCCTCAATCCTCAATCCTCAATCCTCAATCTTCAATCCTCAATACTCAATCTTCAATCCTCAATCCTCAATCCTCAATCCTCGATCCTCAATCCTCAAACCTCAATCCTCAATCCTCAATATACAATCATCAATTCTCAATCTTCAATCCTCAATCCTCAATCCTCAATCCTCAATCCCCAATCCTCAATATTCAGCACACAACCCTCAGCCAACAATCCTCAATACTCAACCATCAATCCTCAATTCTCAATACTCAATAGAATATCCTGAATTCGCATGGTTCGATACTCAATCCACAATCTTCAATAATCAAATCTCAATCCTCAATCTTCAATCCTCAATACTCAATTTCAATCCTCAATCCTCAATCTTCAATCCTCAATCCTCAATTGTCAATCCTCAATCCTCAATCCTCAACCTTCAATCCTCAATACTCAACCTTCAATCCTCAATCCTCAATCCTCAATCCTCAATCCTCAATCCTCAATCCTCAATCCTCAATCCTCAATCCTCAATACTCAATCTGCAATCCTCAATCCTCAATCCTCAACCCTCAATGCTCATTCTTCAATCCTCAATACCCAATCCACAATCTGCAAACCTCAATCCTCAATCCTCAATTCTCAATCCTCAATCCTCAATCCTCAGACCTCAAACGTCAATATTCAACCCTCAGTTCTCGTCCTCAATCCACAACACTCAATCCTCAATCCTCAATCTTCAATCATCAATATTCAATCCTCAATCATCAATACTCAATCTTCAATCCTCAATGCTCTATCCCCAATCCTCAATCCTCAATCCTCATTATTCAAGACACAACCCTCAGCCATCAATCCTCAATACTCAACCATCAATCCTCAATTCTCAATACTCAATACAATATTCTGAATACTCATGGTTCAATACTCAATCCACAATATTCAATAATCAAGTCTCAATCCTCAATCTTCAATCCTCAATACTCAATTTCAATCCTCAATCCTCAATTCTCAATCCGCAATACTCAATCCTCAATCGTCAATCCTCAATCCCCAATCCTCAATCTTCAATCCTCAACCTCAATCCTCAATCCTCAATCCTCAATCCTCAATCTTCAATCCTCAATACTCAATCTTCAATCCTCAATCCTCAATCCTCAATCCTCCATCCTCAACCTTCAATCCTCAATACTCAATATTCAATCCTCAATCCACAATCCTCAATCCTCAATCCACAATCCTCAATCATCAATACTCAATCCTCAATCGTCAATACTCAATCTGCAATCCTCAATACTCAATCCTCAATCCTCAATCATAACCTTCAATCATCAATATTCAATCTTCAATCCTCAATGGTCAATCCTCAATACTCAATCTGCAATCCTCAATCCTCAATCCTCAATCCTCAATCCTCATTCTTCAATCCTCAATAACCAATCCTCAATCTTCAATACCCAATCCTCAACCCTCAATTCTCAATCCTCAATCCTCAATCCTCAGACCTCAAACATCAATATTCAACCCTCAGCCCTCGTCCTCTATCCACAACCTTCAATCCTGAATCTTCAATCATCAATATTCAATCTTCAATCCCCAACCCTCAATCCTCAATCCTCAATCCTCAACCTTCAATCCTCAATACTCAATATTCAATCCTCAATCCTCAATCCTCAATCCTCAATCCACAATCCTCAATCATCAATCCTCAATCCTCAATCCTCAATACTCAATCTGCAATCCTCAATACTCAATCCTCAATCCTCAATCCTCAATCTTCAATCATCAATATTCAATCTTCAATCCCCAACCCTCAATCCTCAATCCTCAATCCTCAATCCTCAATCTTCAATCCTCAATCCTCAATCCTCAACCCTCAGTCCTCATTCCTCAAACCTCAGTCCTCAACCCTCAGTCCTCATCCTCAATTCTCAATTCTCAATCCTCTATCCTCAATACTCAATCTTCAATCCTCAAAAATCAATCTCCAATCCTAGATCCTCAATCCCCAATCTTCAATCCTTAATACTCAATCTTCAATCCTCAATCCCCAGTCATCAATCTTCAATCCTCAATGCTCAATCCTCAATCCTCAATCCTCAGTCCTCAATCCACAATCCTCAATCCTCAAAGCTCAATCCTCAACCGTCAGTCCTCGTCCTCAATCCTCAAACCTCAATCCTCAATTCTCAATATACAATCATCAATACTCAATCTTCAATCCTCAGTGCTCTATCCTCAATCCTCAATCCTCAATCCTCAATATTCAAGACACAACCCTCAGCCACCAATCCTCAAGACTCAACCATCAATCCTCAATTCCCAATACTCAATAGAATATTCTGAATACTCATGGTTCAATACTCAATTCACAATATTCAATAATCAAACCTCAATCCTCAATCTTCAGTCCTCAATACTCAACTTCAATCCTCAATCCTCAATTCTCAATCCCCAATACTCAATCCTCAATCCTCAATCCTCAATCCTCAATCCTCAATCCACAATCCTCAATCTTCAATCCTCAATCCTCAATCCTCAATCCTCAATCCTCAATCTTCAATCCTCAATACTCAATCTTCAATTCCCAATCCTCAATTCTCAATCCTCAATCCTCAATCTTCAATCCTCAATACTCAATCTTCTATCCCCAATCCTCAATTCTCAATCCTCAAGCCTCAATGTTCAATCCTCAATACTCAATCTTCAATCCTCAATCCTCAAACCTCAATCCTCAATCCTCATTCTTCAATCCTCAATACCCAATCCTCAATCTTCAATCCTCAATCCTCAACTCTCAATACTCAATCCTCAATCCTCAGACCTCTCACATCAATACTCAACCCTCAGTCCTCGTCCTCAATCCACAACCCTCAATCCTCAATCCTCAATCATCAATCATCAATATTCAATCTTCAGTCCTCAATTCTCAATCCTCAATCCTCAATCCTCAATCCTCAATCCTCAATGTTCAATCCGAAATACCCAATCCTCAATCTTCAATCCTCAATCCTCAATCCTCAACCCTCAATCCTCAATACTCAATCCTCAATTCTCAGTCCTCAAACCTCAATCCTGAATCCACAATCCTCAATCTTCAATCCTCAATCATCAGTCCTCAATTCTCAATCCTCAATCCTCAATACTCAATCTTCAATCCTCAATAATCAATCTCCCATCCTAGATCCTCAATCCCCAATCTTCAATCCTTAATACTCAATCTTCAATCCTCAATCCCCAGTCATCAATCTTCAATCCTCAATGCTCAATCCTCAATCCTCAATCCTCAGTCCTCAATCCACAATCCTCAATCCTCAAACCTCAATCCTCAACCGTCAGTCCTCGTCCTCAATCCTCAAACCTCAATCCTCAATACGTAATCTGCAATCGTCAATCCTCAATCCTCAATCCTCAATCCTCATTCTTCAATCCTCAATACCCAATCTTCAATCTTCAATCCTCAATCCTCAATCCTCAATTCTCAATACTCAATCCTCAATCCTCAGACCTCAAACATCAATATTCAACCCTCAGTCCTCGTCCTCAATCCACAACCCTCAATCCTCAATCCTCAATGTTCAATCCGAAATACCCAATCCTCAATCTTCAATCCTCAATCCTCAATCCTCAACCCTCAATCCTCAATACTCAATCCTCAATTCTCAGTCCTCAAACCTCAATGCTCTATCCTCAATCCTCAATCCTCAATCCTCAATATTCAAGACACAACCCTCAGCCATCAATCCTCAATCCTCAATATTCAATCATCAATACTCAATCTTCAATCCTCAATCCTCAATCCTCAATCCTCAATCCCCAATCCTCAATATTCAGCACACAACCCTCAGCCAACAATCCTCAATACTCAACCATCAATCCTCAATTCTCAATACTCAATAGAATATCCTGAATTCGCATGGTTCGATACTCAATCCACAATATTCAATAATCAAATCTCAATCCTCAATCTTCAATCCTCAATACTCAATTTCAATCCTCAATCCTCAATCTTCAATCCTCAATCCTCAATTGTCAATCCTCAATCCTCAATCCTCAACCTTCAATCCTCAATACTCAACCTTCAATCCTCAATCCTCAATCCTCAATCCTCAATCCTCAATCCTCAATCCTCAATCCTCAATCCTCAATCATCAATACTCAATCTGCAATCCTCAATCCTCAATCCTCAACCCTCAATGCTCATTCTTCAATCCTCAATACCCAATCCACAATCTTCAAACCTCAATCCTCAATCCTCAATTCTCAATCCTCAATCCTCAATCCTCAGACCTCAAACGTCAATATTCAACCCTCAGTTCTCGTCCTCAATCCACAACACTCAATCCTCAATCCTCAATCTTCAATCATCAATATTCAATCCTCAATCTTCAATCCTCAATACTCAATCTTCAATCCCCAATCCTCAATTCTCAATCCTCAAGCCTCAATGTTCAATCCTCAATTCTCAATCTCCAATCCTAGATCCTCAATCCCCAATCTTCAATCCTTAATACTCAATCTTCAATCCTCAATCCCCTGTCATCAATCTTCAATCCTCAATGCTCAATCCTCAATCTTCAATCCTCAACCTCAATCCTCAATCCTCAATCCTCAATCCTCAATCTTCAATCCTCAATACTCAATCTTCAATCCTCAATCCTCAATCCTCAATCCTCAATCCTCAACCTTCAATCCTCAATACTCAATATTCAATCCTCAATCCTCAATCCTCAATCCTCAATCCACAATCCTCAATCATGAATACTCAATCCTCAATCGTCAATACTCAATCTGCAATCCTCAATACTCAATCCTCAATCCTCAATCATAACCTTCAATCATCAATATTCAATCTTCAATCCTCAATGGTCAATCCTCAATACTCAATCTGCAATCCTCAATCCTCAATCCACAATCCTCAATCCTCATTCTTCAATCCTCAATAACCAATCCTCAATCTTCAATCCCCAATCCTCAATCCTCAATTCTCAATCCTCAATCCTCAATCCTCAGACCTCAAACATCAATATTCAACCCTCAGCCCTCGTCCTCTATCCACAACCTTCAATCCTGAATCTTCAATCATCAATATTCAATCTTCAATCCCCAACCCTCAATCCTCAATCCTCAATCCTCAACCTTCAATCCTCAATACTCAATATTCAATCCTCAATCCTCAATCCTCAATCCTCAATCCACAATCCTCAATCATCAATCCTCAATCCTCAATCCTCAATACTCAATCTGCAATCCTCAATACTCAATCCTCAATCCTCAATCCTCAATCTTCAATCATCAATATTCAATCTTCAATCCCCAACCCTCAATCCTCAATCCTCAATCCTCAATCCTCAATCTTCAATCCTCAATCCTCAATCCTCAACCCTCAATCCTCATTCCTCAAACCTCAGTCCTCAACCCTCAGTCCTCATCCTCAATTCTCAATTCTCAATTCTCAATCCTCAATCCTCAATCCTCAATCTTCAATCGTCAATAATCAATCTCCAATCCTAGATCCTCGATCCCCAATTTTCAATCCTTAATACTCAATCTTCAATCCTCAATCCCCAGTCATCAATCTTCAAACCTCAATGCTCAATCCTCAATCTTCAATCCTCAGTCTTCAATCCACAATCCTCAATCCTCAAACCTCAACCTTCAACCGTCAGTCCTCGTCCTCAATCCTCAAACCTCAATCCTCAATCCTCAATATTCAATCATCAATACTCAATCTTCAATCCTCAATGCTCTATCCTCAATCCTCAATCCTCATTCTTCAATCCTCAATACCCAATCCTCAATCTTCAATCCCCAATCCTCAATCCTCAATTCTCAATCCTCAATCCTCAATCCTCAGACCTCAAACATCAATATTCAACCCTCAGTCCTCGTCCTCTATCCACAACCTTCAATCCTCAACCCTCAATCTTCAATCATCAATATTCAATCTTCAATCCTCAATCCTCAATCCTCAATCCTCAATCCTCAATCCTCAATCCTCATTCCTCAATCCTCAATCTTCAATCCTCAATACTCAATCTTCATTCCCCAATCCTCAATTCTCAATCCTCAAGCCTCAATGTTCAATCCTCAATACTCAATCTCCAATCCTAGATCCTCAATCCCCAATCTACAATCCTTAATACTCAATCTTCAATCCTCAATCCCCAGTCATCAATCTTCAATCCTCAATTCTCAATCCTCAATCCTCAATCCTCAGTCCTCAATTCACAATCCTCAATCCTCAAACCTCATTCTTCAACCGTCAGTCCTCGTCCTCAATCCTCAAACCTCAATCCTCAATCCTCAATATTCAATCATCAATACTCAATATTCAATCCTCAATGCTGTATCTTCAATCCTCAAGCCTCAATCCTCAATATTCAAGACACAACCCTCAGCTATCAATCCTCAATACTCAACCATCAATCCTCAATTCTCAATACTCAATACAATATTCTGAATACTCATGGTTCAATACTCAAACCACAATATACAATAATCAAGTCTCAATCCTCAATCATCAATCCTCAATACTCAATTTCAATCCTCAATCCTCAATTGTCAATCCCCAATCCTCGATCCTCAATCATCAATCCTCAATCCTCAATCCTCAGGCATCAATACTCAATCTTCAATGCTCAATCCTCAATCCTCAATCTTCAATCCTCATTCCCCAACCCTCAATCCTCATCCCTCAAACCTCAATCCTCAACCCTCAGTCCTCATACTCAATTCTCAATTCTCAATCCTCAATCCTCAATCCTCAATCCTCAATCCTCAACCCTCAATCCTCATTCCTCAAACCTCAGTCCTTAACCCTCAGTCCTCATCCTCAATTCTCAATTCTCAATCCTCAATCCTCAATCCTCAATCTTCAATCCTCAATAATCAATCTCCAACCCTAGATCCTCAATCCCCAATCTTCAATCCTTAATACTCAATCTTCAATCCTCAATCCCCAGTCATCAATCTTCAATCCTCAATGCTCAATCCTCAATCCTCAATCCTCAGTCCTCAATCCACAATCCTCAATCCTCAAACCTCAATCTTCAGCCGTCAGTCCTCGTCCTCAATCCTCAAACCTCAATCCTCAATCCTCAATATTCAATCATCACTACTCAATATTCAATCCTGAATGCTCTATCCTCAATCCTCAATCCTCAATCCTCAATATTCAAGACACAACCCTCAGCCATCAATCCTCAAGTCTCAATACTCGATACAATATTCTGAATACTCATGGTTCAATACTCAAACCACAATATTCAATAATCAAGTCTCAATCCTCAATCATCAATCCTCAATACTCAATTTCAATCCTCAATCCTCAATTCTCAATCCCCAATACTCAATCCTCAATCGTCAATCCTCAATCCCCAATCCTCAATCTTCAATCCTCAACCTCAATCCTCAATCCTCAATCCCCAATCCTCAATCTTCAATCATCAATACTCAATCGTCAATCCTCAATGCTCTATCCTCAATCCTCAATCCTCAATCCTCAATATTCAAGACACAACCCTCAGCCATCAATCCTCAATACTCAACCATCAATCCTCAATTCTCAATACTCAATACAATATTCTGAATACTCATGGTTCAACACTCAATCCACAATATTCAATAATCAAGTCTCAATCCTCAATCTTCAATCCTCAATACTCAATTTCAATCCTCAATCCTCAATTCTCAATCCCCAATACTCAATCCTCAATCCTCAATCCTCAATCCTCAAACCTCAATACTCAATCTGCAATCCTCAATCCTCAATCCTCAATCCTCAATTCTCATTCTTCAATCCTCAATACCCAATCCTCAATCTTCAATCCTCAATCCTCAATCCTCAATTCTCAATCCTCAATCCTCAATCCTCAGACCTCAAACATCAATATTCAACCCTCAGTCGTCGTCCTCTATCCACAACCTTCAATGCTCAATCCTCAATCTTCAATCATCAATATTCAATCTTCAATCCTCAATCCTGAATCCTCAATCCTCAATCCTCAATCCTCAATCCTCATTCCTCAATCCTCAATCTTCAATCCTCAATGCTCAATCTTCAATCCCCAATCCTCAATTCTCAATACTCAAGCCTCAATGTTCAATCCTCAATACTCAATCTTCAATCCTCAATCCTCAATCCTCAATCCTCAATCCTCATTCTTCAATCCTCAATACCCAATCCTCAATCTTCAATCCTCAATCCTCAATGTTCAATCCTCAATACTCAATCTCCAATCCTAGATCCTCAATCCCCAAACTTCAATCCTTAATACTCAATCTTCAATCCTCAATCCCCAGTCATCAATCTTCAATCCTCAATGCTCAATCCTCAATCCTCAATCCTCAGTCCTCAATCCACAATCCTCAATCCTCAAACCTCAATCTTCAACCGTCAGTCCTCGTCCTCAATCCTCAAACCTCAATCCTCAATCCTCAATATTCAATCATCAATACTCAATATTCAATCCTCAATGCTCTATCCTCAATCCTCAATCCTCAGTCCTCAATATTCAAGACACAACCCTCAGCCATCAATCCTCAATACTCAACCATCAATCCTCAAGTCTCAATACTCGATACAATATTCTGAATACTCATGGTTCAATACTCAAACCACAATATTCAATAATCAAGTCTCAATCCTCAATCATCAATCCTCAATACTCAATTTCAATCCCCAATCCTCAATTCTCAATCCCCAATACTCAATCCTCAATCGTCAATCCTCAATCCCCAATCCTCAATCTTCAATCCTCAACCTCAATCCTCAATCCTCAATCCTCAATCCTCAATCTTCAATCATCAATACTCAATCTTCAATCCTCAATGCTCTATCCTCAATCCTCAATCCTCAATCCTCAATATTCAAGACACAACCCTCAGCCATCAATCCTCAATACTCAACCATCAATCCTCAATTCTCAATACTCAATACAATATTCTGAATACTCGTGGTTCAATACTCAATCCACAATATTCAATAATCAAGTCTCAATCCTCAATCTTCAATCCTCAATACTCAATTTCAATCCTCAATCCTCAATTCTCAATCCCCAATACTCAATCCTCAATCCTCAATCCTCAATCCTCAATACTCAATCTGCAATCCTCAATCCTCAATCCTCAACCCTCAATTCTCATTCTTCAATCCTCAATACCCAATCCTCAATCTTCAGTCCTCAATCCTCAATCCTCAATTCTCAATCCTCAATCCTCAATCCTCAGACCTCAAACATCAATATTCAACCCTCAGTCCTCGTCCTCTATCCACAACCTTCAATGCTCAATCCTCAATCTTCAATCATCAATATTCGATCTTCAATCCTCAATCCTCAATCCTCAATCCTCAATCCTCAATCCTCAATCCTCAATCCTCATTGCTCAATCCTCAATCTTCAATCCTCAATACTCAATCTTCAATCCTCAATCCTCAATTCTCAATCCTCAAGCCTCAATGATCAATCCTCAATACTCAATCTTCAATCCTCAATCCTCAATCCTCAATCCTCAATCCTCATTCTTCAATCCTCAGTACCCAATCCTCAATCTTCAATCCTCAATCCTCAACTCTCTGTCCTCAATCCTCAATCCTCAGACCTCACACATCAATACTTAACCCTCAGTCCTCGTCCTCAATCCACAACCCTCAATCCTCAATCCTCAATCCTCAACCGTCAGTCCTCGTCCTCAATCCTCAAACCTCAATCCTCAATATTCAATCATCAATACTCAATCTTCAATCCTCAGTGCCCTATCCTCAATCCTCAATCCTCAATCCTCAATATTCAAGACACAACCCTCAGCCACCAATCCTCAATACTCAACCATCAATCCTCAATTCTCAATACTCAATAGAATATTCTGAATACTCATGGTTCAATACTCAATCCACAATATTCAATAATCAAATCTCAATCCTCAATCTTCAGTCCTTAATACTCAATTTCAATCCTCAATCCTCAATTCTCAATCCCCAATACTCAACCTCAATCTTCAATCCCCAATCCTCGATTCTCAATCCTCAATCCTCAATGTTCAATCCTCAATACTCAATCCTCAATCCGCAATCCTCAATCCTCAGTCCTCAATCCTCATTCTTCAATCCTCAATACCCAATCCTCAATCTTCAATCCTCGATCCTCAACTCTCAATCCTCAATCCTGAATCCTCAGACGTCAAACATCAATACTCAACCCTCAGTCCTCGTCCTCAATCCACAACCCTCAATCATCCATCCTCAATCATCAATCATCAATATTCAATCTTCAGTCCTCAATCCTCAATCCTCAATCCTCAATCCTCAATCCTCAAGATTCAATCCGCAATACCCAATCCTCAATCTTCAATCCTCAATCCTCAATCCTCAATCCTCAATCCTCAATACTCAATCCACAATTCTCAATCCTCAAACTTCAACCCTGAATCCACAATCCTGAATCCTCAATCTTCAGACCTCAGTCCTCAACAATCATTCGTCAGTTATCAATCCTCAATAGAATGTCGTCAATTCACACCTTTCAATACTCAATACTCAGTCTGCAATCTTAAAATCTCTATCCACAAACTTCAATTCTCATCACTCAACCCTCAACATTCAGTCCCCCATCCTCAATCTTCAATCCTCAATCCTCAATCCTCAATTCTCAATCCTCAATCCTCAGTCCTCAGACCTCAAACCTCAATCCTCAATAATCGATTACCAATCCAAGATCCTCAATCCTCAATCCTGAATCCTCAATCCCCAATCATCAATCCTCAATAATCAATCTCCAATCCTAGGTTCTCAATCCACAATCCTCAATCCTCAATCCTCAATCCTCATTCTTCAATCCTCAATACCCAATCCTCAATCTTCAATCCTCAATCATCAGTCCTCAATTCTCAATCCTCAATCCTCAGTGCTCAGTCGTCAAACCTCAGTCCCCGACCCTCAGCCCTCATCCTCAATCCTCAGTCCTGAATCCTCAATCCTCAAACCTCAATCCTCTACCGTCAGTCCTCGTCCTCAATCCTCAAACCTCAATCCTCAATCCTCAATATTCAATCATCAATACTTTATCTTCAATCCTCAATGCTCTATCCTCAATCCTCAATTCTCAATCCTCAATATTCAAGACACAAACCGCAGCCATCAATCCTCAATACTCATCCATCAATCCTCAATTCTCAATACTCAATAGAATGTTCTGAATACTCATGGTTCAATACTCAATCCACAATTTTGAATAATCAAATCTCAATCCTCAATCTTCAATCCTCAATACTAAATTTCAATCCTCAATCCTCAATTCTCAATCCCCAATACTCAATCCTCAATCGTCAATTCTCAATCCCCAATCCTCAATCATCAATAATCAACCTCAATCCTCAATCCTCAATCCTCAATCCTCAATCTTCAATCCTCAATACTCAATCTTCAATCCTCAATCCTCAATCCTCAATCCTCGATCCTCAATCCTCAAACCTCAATCCTCAATCCTCAATATTCAATCATCAATACTCAATCTTCAATCCTCAATCCTCAATCCTCAATCCTCAATCCCCAATCCTCAATATTCAGCACACAACCCTCAGCCAACAATCCTCAATACTCAACCATCAATCCTCAATTCTCAATACTCAATAGAATATCCTGAATTCGCATGGTTCGATACTCAATCCACAATCTTCAATAATCAAATCTCAATCCTCAATCTTCAATCCTCAATACTCAATTTCAATCCTCAATCCTCAATCTTCAATCCTCAATCCTCAATTGTCAATCCTCAATCCTCAATCCTCAACCTTCAATCCTCAATACTCAACCTTCAATCCTCAATCCTCAATCCTCAATCCTCAATCCTCAATCCTCAATCCTCAATCCTCAATCCTCAATCCTCAATACTCAATCTGCAATCCTCAATCCTCAATCCTCAACCCTCAATGCTCATTCTTCAATCCTCAATACCCAATCCACAATCTTCAAACCTCAATCCTCAATCCTCAATTCTCAATCCTCAATCCTCAATCCTCAGACCTCAAACGTCAATATTCAACCCTCAGTTCTCGTCCTCAATCCACAACACTCAATCCTCAATCCTCAATCTTCAATCATCAATATTCAATCCTCAATCTTCAATCCTCAATACTCAATCTTCAATCCCCAATCCTCAATTCTCAATCCTCAAGCCTCAATGTTCAATCCTCAATTCTCAATCTCCAATCCTAGATCCTCAATCCCCAATCTTCAATCCTTAATACTCAATCTTCAATCCTCAATCCCCTGTCATCAATCTTCAATCCTCAATGCTCAGTCCTCAATCCTCAATCCTCAGTCCTCAATTCACAATCCTCAATCCTCAAACCTCATTCTTCAACCGTCAGTCCTCGTCCTCAATACTCAAACCTCAATCCTCAATCCTCAATATTCAATCATCAATACTCAATATTCAATCCTCAATGCTCTATCCTCAATCCTCAATCCTCAATCCTCAATATTCAAGACACAACCCTCAGCCATCAATCCTCAATACTCAACCATCAATCCGCAATTCTCAATACTCAATACAATGTTCTGAATACTCATGGTTCAATACTCAAACCACAATATTCAATAATCAAGTCTCAATCCTCAATCATCAATCCTCAATACTCAATTTCAATCCTCAATCCTCAATTCTCAATCCCCAATCCTCGATCCTCAATCATCAATCCTCAAACCTCAATCCACAGGCATCAATACTCAATCTTCAATGCTCAATCCTCAATCCTCAATCTTCAATCTTCATTCCCCAACCCTCAATCCTCATCCCTCAAACCTCAGTCCTCAACCCTCAGTCCTCATACTCAATTCTCAATTCTCAATCCTCAATCCTCAATCCTCAATCCTCAATCCTCAACCCTCAATCCTCATTCCTCAAATCTCAGTCCTTAACCCTCAGTCCTCATCCTCAATTCTCAATTCTCAATCCTCAATCCTCAATCCTCAATCTTCAATCCTCAATAATCAATCTCCAACCCTAGATCCTCAATCCCCAATCTTCAATCCTTAATACTCAATCTTCAATCCTCAATCCCCAGTCATCAATCTTCAATCCTCAATGCTCAATCCTCAATCCTCAATCCTCAGTCCTCAATCCACAATCCTCAATCCTCAAACCTCAATCTTCAACCGTCAGTCCTCGTCCTCAATCCTCAAACCTCAATCCTCAATCCTCAATATTCAATCATCACTACTCAATATTCAATCCTGAATGCTCTATCCTCAATCCTCAATCCTCAATCCTCAATATTCAAGACACAACCCTCAGCCATCAATCCTCAAGTCTCAATACTCGATACAATATTCTGAATACTCATGGTTCAATACTCAAACCACAATATTCAATAATCAAGTCTCAATCCTCAATCATCAATCCTCAATACTCAATTTCAATCCTCAATCCTCAATTCTCAATCCCCAATACTCAATCCTCAATCGTCAATCCTCAATCCCCAATCCTCAATCTTCAATCCTCAACCTCAATCCTCAATCCTCAATCCCCAATCCTCAATCTTCAATCATCAATACTCAATCGTCAATCCTCAATGCTCTATCCTCAATCCTCAATCCTCAATCCTCAATAATCAAGACACAACCCTCAGCCATCAATCCTCAATACTCAACCATCAATCCTCAATTCTCAATACTCAATACAATATTCTGAATACTCATGGTTCAATACTCAATCCACAATATTCAATAATCAAGTCTCAATCCTCAATCTTCAATCCTCAATACTCAATTTCAATCCTCAATCCTCAATTCTCAATCCCCAATACTCAATCCTCAATCCTCAATCCTCAATCCTCAAACCTCAATACTCAATCTGCAATCCTCAATCCTCAATCCTCAATCCTCAATTCTCATTCTTCAATCCTCAATACCCAATCCTCAATCTTCAATCCTCAATCCTCAATCCTCAATCCTCAATTCTCAATCCTCAATCCTCAATCCTCAGACCTCAAACATCAATATTCAACCCTCAGTCGTCGTCCTCTATCCACAACCTTCAATGCTCAATCCTCAATCTTCAATCATCAATATTCAATCTTCAATCCTCAATCCTCAATCCTCAATCCTCAATCCTCAATCCTCAATCCTCATTCCTCAATCCTCAATCTTCAATCCTCAATGCTCAATCTTCAATCCCCAATCCTCAATTCTCAATACTCAAGCCTCAATGTTCAATCCTCAATACTCAATCTTCAATCCTCAATCCTCAATCCTCAATCCTCAATCCTCATTCTTCAATCCTCAATACCCAATCCTCAATCTTCAATCCTCAATCCTCAATGTTCAATCCTCAATACTCAATCTCCAATCCTAGATCCTCAATCCCCAAACTTCAATCCTTAATACTCAATCTTCAATCCTCAATCCCCAGTCATCAATCTTCAATCCTCAATGCTCAATCCTCAATCCTCAATCCTCAGTCCTCAATCCACAATCCTCAATCCTCAAACCTCAATCTTCAACCGTCAGTCCTCGTCCTCAATCCTCAAACCTCAATCCTCAATCCTCAATATTCAATCATCAATACTCAATATTCAATCCTCAATGCTCTATTCTCAATCCTCAATCCTCAGTCCTCAATATTCAAGACACAACCCTCAGCCATCAATCCTCAATACTCAACCATCAATCCTCAAGTCTCAATACTCGATACAATATTCTGAATACTCATGGTTCAATACTCAAACCACAATATTCAATAATCAAGTCTCAATCCTCAATCATCAATCCTCAATACTCAATTTCAATCCCCAATCCTCAATTCTCAATCCCCAATACTCAATCCTCAATCGTCAATCCTCAATCCCCAATCCTCAATCTTCAATCCTCAACCTCAATCCTCAATCCTCAATCCTCAATCCTCAATCTTCAATCATCAATACTCAATCTTCAATCCTCAATGCTCTATCCTCAATCCTCAATCCTCAATCCTCAATATTCAAGACACAACCCTCAGCCATCAATCCTCAATACTCAACCATCAATCCTCAATTCTCAATACTCAATACAATATTCTGAATACTCGTGGTTCAATACTCAATCCACAATATTCAATAATCAAGTCTCAATCCTCAATCTTCAATCCTCAATACTCAATTTCAATCCTCAATCCTCAATTCTCAATCCCCAATACTCAATCCTCAATCCTCAATCCTCAATCCTCAATCCTCAATACTCAATCTGCAATCCTCAATCCTCAATCCTCAACCCTCAATTCTCATTCTTCAATCCTCAATACCCAATCCTCAATCTTCAGTCCTCAATCCTCAATCCTCAATTCTCAATCCTCAATCCTCAATCCTCAGACCTCAAACATCAATATTCAACCCTCAGTCCTCGTCCTCTATCCACAACCTTCAATGCTCAATCCTCAATCTTCAATCATCAATATTCGATCTTCAATCCTCAATCCTCAATCCTCAATCCTCAATCCTCAATCCTCAATCCTCAATCCTCATTGCTCAATCCTCAATCTTCAATCCTCAATACTCAATCTTCAATCCTCAATCCTCAATTCTCAATCCTCAAGCCTCAATGATCAATCCTCAATACTCAATCTTCAATCCTCAATCCTCAATCCTCAATCCTCAATCCTCATTCTTCAATCCTCAGTACCCAATCCTCAATCTTCAATCGTCAATCCTCAACTCTCTGTCCTCAATCCTCAATCCACAGACCTCACACATCAATACTTAACCCTCAGTCCTCGTCCTCAATCCACAACCCTCAATCCTCAATCCTCAATCCTCAACCGTCAGTCCTCGTCCTCAATCCTCAAACCTCAATCCTCAATCCTCAATATTCAATCATCAATACTCAATCTTCAATCCTCAGTGCCCTATCCTCAATCCTCAATCCTCAATCCTCAATATTCAAGACACAACCCTCAGCCACCAATCCTCAATACTCAACCATCAATCCTCAATTCTCAATACTCAATAGAATATTCTGAATACTCATGGTTCAATACTCAATCCACAATATTCAATAATCAAATCTCAATCCTCAATCTTCAGTCCTTAATACTCAATTTCAATCCTCAATCCTCAATTCTCAATCCCCAATACTCAACCTCAATCTTCAATCCCCAATCCTCGATTCTCAATCCTCAATCCTCAATGTTCAATCCTCAATACTCAATCCTCAATCCGCAATCCTCAATCCTCAGTCCTCAATCCTCATTCTTCAATCCTCAATACCCAATCCTCAATCTTCAATCCTCGATCCTCAACTCTCAATCCTCAATCCTGAATCCTCAGACGTCAAACATCAATAGTCAACCCTCAGTCCTCGTCCTCAATCCACAACCCTCAATCATCCATCCTCAATCATCAATCATCAATATTCAATCTTCAGTCCTCAATCCTCAATCCTCAATCCTCAATCCTCAATCCTCAATATTCAATCCGCAATACCCAATCCTCAATCTTCAATCCTCAATCCTCAATCCTCAATCCTCAATCCTCAATACTCAATCCACAATTCTCAATCCTCAAACTTCAACCCTGAATCCACAATCCTGAATCCTCAATCTTCAGACCTCAGTCCTCAACAATCATTCGTCAGTTATCAATCCTCAATAGAATGTCGTCAATTCACACCTTTCAATACTCAATACTCAGTCTGCAATCTTAAAATCTCTATCCAAAAACTTCAATTCCCATCACTCAACCCTCAACATTCAGTCCCCCATCCTCAATCTTCAATCCTCAATCCTCAATCCTCAATTCTCAATCCTCAATCCTCAGTCCTCAGACCTCAAACCTCAATCCTCAATAATCGATTACCAATCCAAGATCCTCAATCCTCAATCCTGAATCCTCAATCCCCAATCATCAATCCTCAATAATCAATCTCCAATCCTAGGTTCTCAATCCACAATCCTCAATCCTCAATCCCCAATCATCAATCCTCAATAATCAATCTCCAATCCTAGGTTCTCAATCCACAATCCTCAATCCTCAATCCTCAATCCTCATTCTTCAATCCTCAATACCCAATCCTCAATCTTCAATCCTCAATCATCAGTCCTCAATTCTCAATCCTCAATCCTCAGTGCTCAGTCGTCAAACCTCAGTCCCCGACCCTCAGCCCTCATCCTCAATCCTCAGTCCTCAATCCTCAATCCTCAAACCTCAATCCTCTACCATCAGTCCTCGTCCTCAATCCTCAAACCTCAATCCTCAATCCTCAATATTCAATCATCAATACTTTATCTTCAATCCTCAATGCTCCATCCTCAATCCTCAATTCTCAATCCTCAATATTCAAGACACAAACCGCAGCCATCAATCCTCAATACTCAACCATCAATCCTCAATTCTCAATACTCAATAGAATGTTCTGAATACTCATGGTTCAATACTCAATCCACAATTTTGAATAATCAAATCTCAATCCTCAATCTTCAATCCTCAATACTAAATTTCAATCCTCAATCCTCAATTCTCAATCCCCAGTACTCAATCCTCAATCGTCAATTCTCAATCCCCAATCCTCAATCATCAATAATCAACCTCAATCCTCAATCCTCAATCCTCAATCCTCAATCTTCAATCCTCAATGCTCAATCTTCAATCCTCAATCCTCAATCCTCAATCCTCGATCCTCAATCCTCAAACCTCAATCCTCAATCCTCAATATTCAATCATCAATACACAATCTTCAATCCTCAATCCTCAATCCTCAATCCTCAATCCCCAATCCTCAATATTCAGCACACAACCCTCAGCCAACAATCCTCAATACTCAACCATCAATCCTCAATTCTCAATACTCAATAGAATATCCTGAATTCGCATGGTTCGATACTCAATCCACAATATTCAATAATCAAATCTCAATCCTCAATCTTCAATCCTCAATACTCAATTTCAATCCTCAATCCTCAATCTTCAATCCTCAATCCTCAATTGTCAATCCTCAATCCTCAATCCTCAATCCTCAACCTTCAATCCTCAATACTCAACCTTCAATCCTCAATCCTCAATCCTCAATCCTCAATCCTCAATCCTCAATCCTCAATCCTCAATCCTCAATACTCAATCTGCAATCCTCAATCCTCAATCCTCAATCCTCAATGCTCATTCTTCAATCCTCAATACCCAATCCTCAATCTTCAAACCTCAATCCTCAATCCTCAATTCTCAATCCTCAATCCTCAATCCTCAGACCTCAAACGTCAATATTCAACCCTCAGTTCTCGTCCTCAATCCACAACACTCAATCCTCAATCCTCAATCTTCAATCATCAATATTCAATCCTCAATCTTCAATCCTCAATACTCAATCTTCAATCCCCAATCCTCAATTCTCAATCCTCAAGCCTCAATGTTCAATCCTCAATACTCAATCTCCAACCCTAGATCCTCAATCCCCAATCTTCAATCCTTAATACTCAATCTTCAATCCTCAATCCCCAGTCATCAATCTTCAATCCTCAATGCTCAATCCTCAATCCTCAATCCTCAGTCCTCAATTCACAATCCTCAATCCTCAAACCTCATTCTTCAACCGTCAGTCCTCGTCCTCAATCCTCAAACCTCAATCCACAATCCTCAATATTCAATCATCAATACTCAATATTCAATCCTCAATGCTCTATCCTCAATCCTCAATCCTCAATCCTCAATATTCAAGACACAACCCTCAGCCATCAATCATCAATACTCAACCATCAATCCTCAATTCTCAATACTCAATACAATATTCTGAATACTCATGGTTCAATACTCAAACCACAATATTCAATAATCAAGTCTCAATCCTCAATCATCAATCCTCAATACTCAATTTCAATCCTCAATCCTCAATTCTCAATCCCCAATCCTCGATCCTCAATCATCAATCCTCAATCCTCAATCCTCAAGCCTCAATCCTCAATCCTCAACCCTCAATCCTCATTCTTCAAACCTCAATACCCAATCATCAATCTTCAATCCTCAATGCTCAATCCTCAATCCTCAAGCCTCAGTCCTCAATCCTCAATCCTCAATCCTATAACCTCAATCCTCAACCCTCAGCCCTCATTCTCAATCCTCAATCCTCAGTCCTCAATATTCAATCCCCAATACTCAATCTTCAATCCTCAATTCTCAATCCTCAATCCTCAATCCTCAATCCTCAATCCTCAGTCATAAATCCTCAATCTTCAATACTCAATCGTCAATCCTCAGTCCTCAATCCTCAATCCTCAATCCTCGGTCCTCAAACCTGAATCCTCAACCCTCAGTCCACATCCTCAATTCTCAATTCTCAATCCTCAATCTTCAATCCTCAACCTTCAATCTCCAAAAATCAATCTCCAATCTTAGATCCTCAATCCCCAATCCTCAGTCCTTAATCCTCAATCTTCAATCCTCAATCGCCAGTCCTCAATCTTCAATCCTCTATGCTCAATCGTCAATCCTCAAGCCTCAGTCCTCAATCCTCAACCCTCAATCCTCAAACCTCAATCCTCAACCGTCAGTCCTCGTCCTCAATCCTCAACCCTCAATCCTCAATCCTCAATCTTCAATCATCAATACTCAATCTTCAATCCTCAATAATCAATCCCCAATCGTCAATCCTCAATCCCCAATCCTCAATTTTCAATGCTCAATCCTCAATCATCAATCATCAATCTTCAACACTCAATCCTCAATCCTCAATCCTCAATCCTCAATACTCAATCCTCAATCTTCAATCCTCAATACTCAATCTTCAATCCTCAATCCTCAATCCTCAATCCACAATCCTCAATCTTCAATCCTCTATACTCAATCTTCAATCCTCAATCCTCAATACTCAATCTTCAATCCCCAATCCTCAATTCTCAATCCTCAATCCTCAATGTTCAATCCTCAATACTCAATCTTCAATCCTCAATTCTCAATCCTCAATCCTCAATCCTCATTCTTCAATCCTCAACACCCAATCCTCAATCTTCAATCCTCAATCCTCAATCCTCAATTCTCAATCCTCAATCCTCAATCCTCAGACCTCAAGCATCAATATTCAACCCTCAGTCCTCGTCCTCTATCCACAACCATCAATCCTCAATCCTCAACCTTCAATCATCAATATTCAATCTTCAATCCTCAATCCTCAATCCTCTATCCTCAATCCTCAATCCACAATCCTCAATCCTCAATCCTCAATCCTCAATCCTCAATCCTCAATCCTCAATCTTCAATCCTCAATACTCAATCTTCAATCCCCAATCCTCAATTCTCAATCCTTAATCCTCAATGTTCAATCCTCAATACTCAATCTTCAATCCTCAATCCTCAATCCTCAATCCTCAATCCTCATTCTTCAATCCTCAACACCCAATACTCAATCTTCAATCCTCAATCCTCAACTCTCAATCCTCAATCCGCAATCCTCAGACCTCACACATCAATACTCAACCCTCAGTCCTCGTCCTCAATTCACAACCCTCAATCCTCAATCCTCAATCATCAATCATCAATATTCAATATTCAGTCCTCAATCCTCAATCCTCAATCCTCAATCCTCAATCCTCAATCCGCAATGTTCAATCCACAATACCCAATCCTCAATCTTCAATCCTCAATCCTCAATCCTCAATCCTCAATCCTCAATACTCAATCCTCAATTCTCAGTCCTCAAACCTCAATCCTGTATCCACAATCCTGAATCCTCAACCTTCAGTCCTCAGTCCTCAACAATCATTCGTCAGTTCTCAATCCTCAATCCTTAATCCTCAGACCTCAAACATCAATATTCAACCCTCAGTCCTCGTCCTCAATCCACAACCCTCAATCCTCAGTCCTCAATATTCAATCATCAATATTCAATCTTCAATCCTCAATCCTCAATCCTCAATCCTCAATCCTCAATCCACAATCCTCAATCTTCAACCCTGAATCCTCAATCCTCAATCTTCAATCCTCAATCATCAGTCCTCAATTCTCAATCCTCAATCATCAGTCCTCATCCTCAATTCTCAATTCTCAATCCTCAATCCCCAATCCTAAATCTTCAATCCTCAATAATCAATCTCCAATCCTAGATCCTCAATCCTCAATCTTCAAACCTTAATACTCAATCTTCAATCCTCAATCCCCAGTCATCAATCTTCAATCCTCAATGCTCAATCCTCAATCCTCAATCCTCAGTCCTCAATCCACAATCCTCAATCCTCAAACCTCAATCCTCAACCGTCAGTCCTCGTCCTCAATCCTCAAATCTCAATCCTCGATCCTCAATATTCAATCATCAATACTCAATCTTCAATCCTCAATGCTCTATCCTCAATCCTCAATCCTCAATCCTCAATATTGAAGACACAACCCTCAGCCATCAATCCTCAATACTCAACCATCAATCCTCAATTCTCAATACTCAATAGAATATTCTGAATACTCATGGTTCAATACTCAATCCACAGTATTCAATAATCAAATCTCAATCCTCAATCTTCAGTCCTCAATACTCAATTTCAATCCTCAATCCTCAACTCTCAATCCCGAATACTCAATCCTCAATCGTCAATCCTCAATCCCCAATCCTCAATCTTCAATCCTCAACCTCAATCCTCAATCCTCAATCCTCAATCCTCAACCGTCAGTCCTCGTCCTCAATCCTCAATCCTCAATCCTCAATACTCAGTCCTCAGTCCTCAAACCTCAATGCGCAATCCTCAATCCTCTATCATCAATCCTCAATCTTCAATACTCAATACTCAATCCTCAATCCTCAATCCTCAATCCTCAATCATCAATCCTCAATCTTCAATACTCGATCCTCAACCCCAATGCTCAATACTCAACCATCAACTCTCAATTCTCAATACTCAATAGAATATCCTGAATTCTCAGGATTCAATACTCAAACCTCAAACCTCAACCCTCAGCCCTCATCCTCCATCTTCAATCCTCTATCCTCAATCCTCAATCTTCAATCCTCAATACTCAATCTTCAATCCTCAGTCCTCAATCCTCAATCCTCATTCTTCAATCCTCAATACCCAATCCTCAATCCACAATCCTCAATCTTCAATCCTCTATACTCAATCTTCAATCCTCAATCCTCAATACTCAATCTTCAATCCCCAATCCTCAATCCTCAATCCTCAATCCTCAATGTTCAATCCTCAATACTCAATCTTCAATCCTCAATTCTCAATCCTCAATCCTCAATCCTCATTCTTCAATCCTCAACACCCAATCCTCAATCTTCAATCCTCAATCCTCAATCCTGAACTCTCAATCCTCAATCCTCAATCCTCAGACCTCAAGCATCAATATTCAACCCTCAGTCCTCGTCCTCTATCCACAACCATCAATCCTCAATCCTCAACCTTCAATCATCAATATTCAATCTTCAATCCTCAATCCTCAATCCTCAATCCTCAATCCTCAATCCACAATCCTCAATCTTCAATCCTCAATCCTCAATCCTCAATCCTCAATCCTCAATTCTCAATCTTCAATCCTCAATACTCAATCTTCAATCCCCAATCCTCAATTCTCAATCCTTAATCCTCAATGTTCAATCCTCAATACTCAATCTTCAATCCTCAATCCTCAATCCTCAATCCTCAATCCTCATTCTTCAATCCTCAACACCCAATACTCAATCTTCAATCCTCAATCCTCAACTCTCAATCCTCAATCCTCAATCCTCAGACCTCACACATCAATACTCAACCCTCAGTCCTCGTCCTCAATTCACAACCCTCAATCCTCAATCCTCAATCATCAATCATCAATATTCAATATTCAGTCCTCAATCTTCAATCCTCAATCCTCAATCCTCAATCCTCAATCCGCAATGTTCAATCCACAATACCCAATCCTCAATCTTCAATCCTCAATCCTCAATCCTCAATCCTCAATCCTCAATACTCAATCCTCAATTCTCAGTCCTCAAACCTCAATCCTGTATCCACAATCCTGAATCCTCAACCATCAGTCCTCAGTCCTCAACAATCATTCGTCAGTTCTCAATCCTCAATCCTTAATCCTCAGACCTCAAACATCAATATTCAACCCTCAGTCCTCGTCCTCAATCCACAACCCTCAATCCTCAGTCCTCAATATTCAATCATCAATATTCAATCTTCAATCCTCAATCCTGAATCCTCAATCCTCAATCCTCAATCCTCAATCTTCAAACCTGAATCCTCAATCCTCAATCTTCAATCCTCAATCATCAGTCCTCAATTCTCAATCCTCAATCATCAGTCCTCATCCTCAATTCTCAATTCTCAATCCTCAATCCCCAATCCTCAATCTTCAATCCTCAATAATCAATCTCCAATCCTAGATCCTCAATCCCCAATCTTCAAACCTTAATACTCAATCTTCAATCCTCAATCCGCAGTCATCAATCTTCAATCCTAAATGCTCAATCCTCAATCCTCAATCCTCAGTCCTCAATCCACAATCCTCAATCCTCAAACCTCAATCCTTAACCGTCAGTCCTCGTCCTCAATCCTCAAACCTCAATCCTCGATCCTCAATATTCAATCATCAATACTCAATCTTCAATCCTCAATGCTCTATCCTCAATCCTCAATCCTCAATCCTCAATATTGAAGACACAACCCTCAGTCATCAATCCTCAATACTCAACCATCAATCCTCAATTCTCAATACTCAATAGAATATTCTGAATACTCATGGTTCAATACTGAATCCACAGTATTCAATAATCAAATCTCAATCCTCAATCTTCAGTCCTCAATACTCAATTTCAATCCTCAATCCTCAATTCTCAATCCCGAATACTCAATCCTCAATCGTCAATCCTCAATCCCCAATCCTCAATCTTCAATCCTCAACCTCAATCCTCAATCCTCAATCCTCAATCCTCAACCGTCAGTCCTCGTCCTCAATCCTCAATCCTCAATCCTCAATCCTCAATACTCAGTCCTCAGTCCTCAAACCTCAATGCGCAATCCTCAATCCTCTATCATCAATCCTCAATCTTCAATACTCAATACTCAATCCTCAATCCTCAATCCTCAATCCTCAATCATCAATCCTCAATCTTCAATACTCGATCCTCAACCCCAATGCTCAATACTCAACCATCAACTCTCAATTCTCAATACTCAATAGAATATCCTGAATTCTCAGGATTCAATACTCAAACCTCAAACCTCAACCCTCAGCCCTCATCCTCCATCTTCAATCCTCTATCCTCAATCCTCAATCTTCAATCCTCAATACTCAATCTTCAATCCTCAATCCTCAATCCTCAATCCACATTCTTCAATCCTCAATACCCAATCCTCAATCTTCAATCCCCAATCCTCAATTCTCAATTCTCAATCCTCAATCCTCAATCCCCAGACCTCAAACATCAATACTCAACCCTCAGTCCTCGTCCTCAATCCATAACCCTCAATCCTCAATCCTCAATTTCCAATCATCAATACTCAATCCTCAGTCCTCAATCCTCAATCCTCAATCCTCAATCCTCAATCCTCAATGTTCAATCCGCAATCCTCAATCCTCAATCTTCACTCCTCAATACTCAATCTGCAATCCTCAATCCTCAAACCTCAATCCTCAATCCTCTATCATCAATCCTCACTACTCAATCCTCAAACCTCAACCTTCAATCCTCAATACTCAATCTTCAATCCTCAATCCTCAATCCTCAATCCTCAATCCTCAATCTTCAATCCTCAATCCTCAATCATCAATCTTCAATCCTCAATACTCAATCTGCAATCCTCAATCCTCAAACCTCAATCCTCAATACTCATTCTTCAATCCTTAATACCCAATCCTCAATCTTCAATCCTCAATCCTCAATCCTCAATTCTCAACCCTCAATCCTTAATCCTCAGACCTCAAACATCAATATTCAACCCTCAGTCCTCGTCCTCAATCCACAACCCTCAATCCTCAGTCCTCAATATTGAAACATCAATATTCAATCTTCAATCGTCAATCCTCAATCCTCAATCCTCAATTCTCAATCCTCAATCTTCAATCCTCAATCCTCAATCCTCAATACTCAATCCTCAATCTTCAATCCTAAATTCTCAACACTCAATAGAATATTCTGAATACTCCCGTTTCAATACTCAGTCCAAAATATTCAATAATCAAATCTCAATCCTCAATCTTCAATCCTCAATACTCAATTTCAATCCTCAATCCTCAATCCTCAATCCCCAATACTCAATCCTCAATCGTCAATCCTCAATCCCCAATCCTCAATCTTCAATCCTCAACCTCAATCCTCAATCCTCAATCCTCAATCCTCAATCTTCAATCCTCAATCCTCAATCCTCAATCCTCAATCCTCAATCCTCAATCCTCAATCCTCAATCCTCAATACTCAATCTGCAATCCTCAATCCTCAATCCTCAATCCTCAATCCTCATTCTTCAATCCTCAATACCCAATTCTCAATCTTCAATCCTCAATCATCAGGCCTCAATTCTCAATCCTCAATCCTCAGTCCTCATTCCTCAAACCTCAATCCTCAAACCTCAGTCCTCATCCTCAATTATCAACTCTCAATCCTCAATCCTCAATCCTCAATCTTCAATCCTCAATAATCAATCTCCAATCCTAGATCGTCAATCCCCAATCTTCAATCCTTAATACTCAATCTTCAATCCTCAATCCCCAGTCATCAATCTTCAATCCTCAATGCTCAATCCTCAATCCTCAATGCTCAGTCCTCAATCCACAATCCTCAATCCTCAAACCTCAATCCTCAACCGTCAGTCCTCGTCCTCAATCCTCAAATCTCAATCCTCAATCCTCAATATTCAATCATCAATACTCAATCTTCAATCCTCAATCCTCAATCCTCAATATTCAAGACACAACCCTCAGCCATCAATCCTCAATACTCAACCATCAATCCTCAATTCTCAATACTCAATAGAATATTCTGAATACTCATGGTTCAATACTCAATCCACAATATTCAATAATCAAGTCTCAATCCTGAATCTTCAATCGTCAATACTCAATTTCAATCCTCAATCCTCAATCCTCAATCCCCAATACTCAATCCTCAATCGTCAATCCTCAATCCCCAATCGTCAATCCTCAATCCCCAATCCTCAATCTTCAATCCTCAACCTCAAACCTCAATCCTCAATCCTCAATCCTCAATCCTCAATCTTCAATCCTCAATACCCAATCCTCAACCTTCAATCCTCAAACCTCAACTCTCAATCCTCAATCCTCTATCCTCAGACCTCAAACATCAATACTCAACCCTCAGCCCTCGTCCTCAATCCACAACCCTCAATCCTCAATCCTCAATAATCAATCATAAATATTCAATCTTCAGTCCTCAATCCTCAATCCTCAATCCTCAATCCTCAATCCTCAATGTTCAATCCGAAATACCCAATCCTCAATCTTCAATCCTCAATCCTCAATCCTCAATCCTCAACCCTCAATACTCAATCCTCAATTCTCAGTCCTGAAACCTCAATCTTCAGCACTCAGTCCTCAACAATCAGTTGTCAATCCTCAATCCTCAATGGAATATCATCAATTTACAGATTTCAATGCTCAATACTCAATCTGCAGTCTTCAAGTCTCTATTCTCAATCATCAATTCTTATCACTCAACCCTCAACACTCAATCCTCAATCCTCAATCCTCAATCCTCAACCCTCAACCCTCAATCCTCATTCCTCAAACCTCAATCTTCAACCCTCAGTCCTCATCCTCAATTCTCAATTCTCAATCCTCCATCCTCAATCCTCAATCCTCAATTCTCAATCCTCAATCCTCAATCCTCAGACCTCAAACATCAATATTCAACCCTCAGTCCTCGACCTCTATCCACAACAATCAATCCTCAATCCTCAATCTTCAATCATCAACATTCAATCTTCAATCCTCAATCCTAAATCCTCAATCCTCAATCCTCAATCCTCAATCCTCAATCCTCAATCCTCAATCTTCAATCCTCAATACTCAATCTTCAATCCCCAATCCTCAATTCTCAATCCTCAATCCTCAATGTTCAATCCTCAATACTCAATCTTCAATCCTCAATCCTCAATCCTCAATCCTCAATCCTCATTCTTCAATCCTCAATACATAATCCTCAATCTTCAATCCTCAATCCTCAACTCTCAATCCTCAATCCTCTATCCTCAGACCTCACACATCAATACTCAACCCTCAGCCCTCGTCCTCAATCCCCAACCCCCAATCCTCAATCCTCAATAATCAATCATCAATATTCAATCTTCAGTCCTCAATCCTCAATCCTCAATCCTCAATCCTCAATCCTCAATGTTCAATCCGAAATACCCAATCCTCAATCTTCAATCCTCAATCCTCAATCCTCAATCCTCAACCCTCAATACTCAATCCTCAATTCTCAGTCCTGAAACCTCAATCCTGAATCCACAATCCTCAATCTTCAATCCTCAACCATCAGTCCTCAATTCTCAATCCTCAATCATCAGTCCTCATCCTCAATTCTCAATTCTCAATCCTCTATCCTCAATCCTCAATCTTCAATCCTCAATAATCAATCTCCAATCCTAGATCCTCAATCCCCAATCTTCAAACCTTAATACTCAATCTTCAATCCTCAATCCCCAGTCATCAATCTTCAATCCTCAATGCTCAATCCTCAATCCTCAATCCTCAGTCCTCAATCCACAATCCTCAATCCTCAAACCTCAATCCTCAACCGTCAGTCCTCGTCCTCAATCCTCAAACCTCAATCCTCGATCCTCAATATTCAATCATCAATACTCAATCTTCAATCCTCAATGCTCTATCCTCAATCCTCAATCCTCAATCCTCAATCCTCAATACCCAATCCTCAATCTTCAATCTTCAATCCTCAATCCTCAATCCTCAGTCCTCAAACATCAATCCTGAATCCTCAATCCTGAATCCTCAATCCTCAGCACTCAGTCCTCAACAATCAGTTGTCAATCCTCAATCCTCAATGGAATATCATCAATTTACAGATTTCAATGCTCAATACTCAATCTGCAGTCTTCAAGTCTCTATTCTCAAACATCAATTCTCATCACTCAACCCTCAACACTCAATCCTCAATCTTCAATCCTCAATCCTCAATCCTCAACCCTCAATCCTCATTCCTCAAACCTCAATCCTCGACCCTCAGTCCTCATCCTCAATTCTCAATCTTCAATCCTCAGTACTCAATCCTCAATCTTCAATCCTCAATCCTCAAACCTCAATCCTCAATCCTCATTTCTCAATCCTCAATACCCAATCCTCAATCTTCAATCGTCAATCCTCAATCCTCAATTCTCAATCCTCAATCCTTAATCCTCAGACCACAAACATCAATTTTCAACCCTCAGTCCTCGTCCTCAATCCACAACCCTCAATCCTCAGTCCTCAATATTCAATCATCAATATTCAATCTTCAATCCTCAATCCTCAATCCTCAATCCTCAATCCTCAATCCTCAATCTTCAATCCTCGAACCTCATTCCTCAATACTCAATCTTCAATCCTCAATCCTCAATACTCAATCCTCGATCCTCAATACTCAATCCTCAATCCTCAATCCTCAATCCTCAATCCTCAATCCTCATTCTTCAATCCTCAATACCAAATCCTCAATCTTCAATCCTCAATCCTCAGTCCTCAATCCTCAATCCTCAATCCTCATTCTTCAATCCTCAATACCCAGTCCTCAATCTTCAATCCTCAATCCTCAATCCTCATTTCTCAATCGTCAATCCTCAGTCCTCTGCCCTCAAACATCAATACTCAACCCTCAGCCCTCATCCTCAATCCTCAATCGTCAATCCTCAATCCTCAGCCCTCAGTCCTCAAACCTCAATGCTCAATCCTCAACCCCATTCCTCAATCCTGAATCCTCAATCATCAATCCTCAAACTTCAATACTCATTCCTGAATCCTCAATACCCTATCCTCAATCCTCAATCATCAATCCTCAACCTTCAATACTCAATCCTCAATCCTCAATCCCCAATCCTCAATCCTCAGACCTCAAGTATCAATACTCAACCCTCAGTCCTCGTCCTCAATACACAACCCTCAATCATCAATCCTGAATCTTCATTCATCAATATTCAACCTTCAATCCTCAATCCTCAATCCTCAACGTTCAATCCTCAATACCCAATCATCAACCTTCAATCCTCAATCCTCAAGCGTCAATCCTCAATCCTGAATCCTCAACCCTCAATTCTCAGTCCTCAAACCTCAATCCCTAATCCTCAATCCTGAATCCTCAATCTTCAGCCCTTAGTCCTCTTAAATCAATAGTCAATCCTCAGCCCTCAATAGAATATCCTCAATTCACAGTTTTCAATACTCAATCCCCATCCTTCACTCTTCAAATCTCAATCCACAAATATCAATTCTCATCACTAAACCATCGACACTCAGTCCTCAATCTTCAATCCTCAATCCTCAATCCTCAACCTTCAATCGTCAATAATGAATCTTCAATCATCTGTCCCCAATCCTCAATCCTCAATCCTCAATCCTGAATATTCAATCCTCAGTCCCCAATCCTCAATCTTCAATCCTCAGTCCTCAATCCTCAACCCTCAATCCTCAATAGTCAGTCCTCAGTCCTCAAACCTCAATGCTCAATCCTCAATCCTCTAGCATCAATCCTCAATCTTCAATACTCAATACTCAATCCTCAATCCTCAATCCTCAGTCCTCAATCATCAATCCTCAATCTTCAATACTCGATCCTCAACCCCAATGCTCAATACTCAACCATCAACACTCAATTCTCAATACTCAATAGAATATCCTGAATTCTCAGGATTCAATACTCAAACCTCAAACCTCAACCCTCAGCCCTCATCCTCCATCTTCAATCCTCTATCCTCAATCCTCAATCTTCAATCCTCAATACTCAATATTCAATCCTCAATCCTCAATCCTCAATCCTCATTCTTCAATCCTCAATACCCAATCCTCAATCTTCAATCCCCAATCCTCAATCCTCAATTCTCAATCCTCAATCCTCAATCCCCAGACCTCAATCATCAATACTCAACCCTGAGTCCTCGTCCAAAATCCATAACCCTCAATCCTCAATCCTCAATCTTCAATCATCAATACTCAATCTTCAGTCCTCAATCCTCAATCCTCAATCCTCAATCCTCAATCCTCATTGTTCGATCCGCAATACCCAATCCTCAATCTTCAATCCTCAATCCTCAATCCTCAATCCTCAATTCTCAATACTCAGTCCTCAATTCTCCGTCCTCAAACCTCAATCCTGAATCCACAATCCTGAATCCTCACTCTTCAGACGTCAGACCTCAACAATCAGTCGTCAATTCTCAGTCCTCAATAGAATATCATCAATTCACACATTTCAATACTCAATAATCAATCTGCAACCTTCAAATCTCCATCCACAAACATCAATTCTCATCACTCAACCCTCAACGCTCAGTCCCCAATCCTCAATCTTCAATCCTCATTCCTCAATCCTCAATTCTCAATCCTCAATCCTCAGTCCTCAGAACTCAAACCTCAATTCGTCAACTCTTAGCCCTCATCCTCTATCCTCAATCCTCAATCTTCATTCCTCAATCCTCAATCCTCAAGCCTCAATCCTCAATCCTCAATCCTCAGTCCTCAAACCTCAATCCTCAACCCTCAATTCTCAATCCTCAATCTTCAATCCTCAATCCTCAATCCTCAATCCTCAATCCCCAATCCTCTATCCTCAGGCAGCAATACTCAATCTTCAATACTCAATCCTCAATCCTCAATCCTCAATCCTCAATCCTCAACCCTCAATCCTCATTCCTCAAACCTCAATCCTCAACCCTCAGTCCTCATACTCAATTCTCAATTCTCAATCCTCAATTCTCAATACTCAATATTCAATCCTCAATAATCAACCTCCAATCCTAGATCCTCAATCCCCAATCTTCAATCCTTAATCCTCAATCTTCAATCCTTAATTCTCAATCGTCAATCTTCAATCCTCAATACTCAATCTTCAATCCTCAATCCTCAGTCCTCAATCCTCAGTCCTCAATCCTCAATCGTCAATCTTCAATCCTCAATACTCAATCTTCAATCCTCAATCCTCAATCCTCAATCCTCAATCCTCATTCTTCAATACTCAATACCCAACACTCAATCTTCAATCCTCAATCCTCAATCCTCAATTCTCAATCCTCAATCCTCAGTCCTCTGTCCTCAAACCTCAATCCTCAACCCTCAGCCCTCATCCTCCATCCTCAATCCTCAATCATCAATCCTCAATCTTATATCCTCAATATTCAATCTTCAATCTTCAATCCTCAATCCTCAATACTCAATCCTCAATCCTCAGTGATCAATACTCAATCTTCAATACTCAATCCTCAATCCTCAATCCTCAATCCTCAATCCTCAATCCTCAATCCTCAATCCTCAATCCCCATTTCCCAAACCTCAATCCTCAACCCTCAGATCTCATCCTCAATCATCAATTCTCAATCCTCAATCATCAATCCTCAATCTTCAATCCTCAATCCTCAATCCTCAATCCTCAATCCTCAGTACTTAATACTCAATCCTCAACCTTCAATCCTCAATACTCAATCTTCAATCCTCAATCCTCAATCCTCAAACCTCAATCCTCAATCCTCATTCTTCTATCCTCAATACCCAATCCTCAATCTTGAATCCTCAATCCTCAATCCTCAATCCTCAATTCTCAATCCTCAATCTTCAATCCTCAATCCTCAATCCTCAATACTCAATCCTCAAACTTCAATCCTCAATTCTCAACACTCAATAGAATATTCTGAATACTCCCGTTTCAATGCTCAGACCACAATATTCAATAATCAAATCCCAATCCTCAATCTTCAATCCTCAATACTCAATTTCTATCCTCAATCCTCAATCCTCAATCCCCAATACTCAATCCTCAATCGCCAGTCCTCAATCCCCAATCCTCAATCTTCATTCGTCAACCTCAATCCTCAATCCTCAATCCTCAATCCTCAATCCACAATCCTCAATCCTCAAACCTCAATCCTCAACCGTCAGTCCTCGTCCTCAATCCTCAAACCTCAATCCTCAATCCTCAATATTCAGTCATCAATACTCAATTCTCAATCCTCAATGCTCTATCCTCAATCCTCAATCCTCAATCCTCAATATTCAAGACACAACCCTCAGCCATCAATCCTCAATACTCAACCATCAATCCTCAATTCTCAATACTCAATAGAATGTTCTGAATACACATGGTTCAATACTCAATCCACAATGTTCAATAATCAAGTCTCAATCCTGAATATTCAATCGTCAATACTCAATTTCAATCCTCAATCCTCAATTCTCAATCTCCAACACTCAATCCTCAATCGTCAATCCTCAATCCCCAATCCTCAATCTTCAATCCTCAACCTCAATCCTCAATCCTCAATCCTCAATCCTCAACCTTCAATCCTCAATACTCAATCTTCAATCCTCAATCCTCAATCCTCATTACTCAATCTGCAATCCTCAATCCTCAATCCTCAATCCTCATTCTTCAATCCTCAATACCCAATCCTCAATCTTCAATCCTCAATCCTCAATCCTCAATCCTCAATCCTCAATACTCAATCTGCAATCCTCAATCCTCAATCCTCAATCCTCAATCCTCAATCCTCATTCTTCAATCCTCAATACCCAATCCTCAACCTTCAATCCTCAATACTCAATCTGCAATCCTCAATACTCAATCCTCAATGCTCAATCTTCAATCATCAATATTCAATCTTCAATCCCCAACACTCAATCCTCAATCCTCAATTCTCAATCCTCAACCTTCAATCCTCAATACTCAATATTCAATCCTCAATCCTCAATCCTCAATCCTCAATCCACAATCCTCAATCCTCAATCCTCAATACTCAATCCTCAATACTCAATCTGCAATCCTCAATACTCAATCCTCAATCCTCAATCTTCAATTATCAATATTCAATCTTCAATCCCCAACCCTCAATCCTCAATCCTCAATCGTCAATCCTCAATCTTCAATCCTCAATCCTCAATCCTCAACCCTGAATCCTCATTCCTCAAACCTCAGTCCTCAACCCTCAGTCCTCATCCTCAATTCTCAATTCTCAATCCTCAATCCTCAATCCTCAATCTTCAATCCTCAATAATCAATCTCCAATCCTAGATCCTCAATCCCCAATCTTCAAACCTTAATACTCAATCTTCAATCCTCAATCCCCAGTCATCAATCTTCAATTCTCAATGCTCAATCCTCAATCCTCAATCCTCAGTCCTCAATCCACAATCCTCAATCCTCAAACCTCAATCCTCAACCGTCAGTCCTCGTCCTCAATCCTCAAACCTCAATCCTCGATCCTCAATATTCAATCATCAATACTCAATCTTCAATCCTCAATGCTCTATCCTCAATCCTCAATCCTCAATCCTCAATCCTCAATACCCAATCCTCAATCTTCAATCTTCAATCCTCAATCCTCAATCCTCAGTCCTCAAACATCAATCCTGAATCCTCAATCCTGAATCCTCAATCCTCAGCACTCAGTCCTCAACAATCAGTTGTCAATCCTCAATCCTCAATGGAATATCATCAATTTACAGATTTCAATGCTCAATACTCAATCTGCAGTCTTCAAGTCTCTATTCTCAAACATCAATTCTCATCACTCAACCCTCAACACTCAATCCTCAATCTTCAATCCTCAATCCTCAATCCTCAACCCTCAATCCTCATTCCTCAAACCTCAATCCTCGACCCTCAGTCCTCATCCTCAATTCTCAATCCTCAATCCTCAATACTCAATCCTCAATCTTCAATCCTCAATCCTCAAACCTCAATCCTCAATCCTCATTTCTCAATCCTCAATACCCAATCCTCAATCTTCAATCGTCAATCCTCAATCCTCAATTCTCAATCCTCAATCCTTAATCCTCAGACCACAAACATCAATTTTCAACCCTCAGTCCTCGTCCTCAAACCACAACCCTCAATCCTCAGTCCTCAATATTCAATCATCAATATTCAATCTTCAATCCTCAATCCTCAATCCTCAATCCTCAATCCTCAATCCTCAATCTTCAATCCTCGAACCTCATTCCTCAATACTCAATCCTCAATCCTCAATCCTCAATACTCAATCCTCGATCCTCAATACTCAATCCTCAATCCTCAATCCTCAATCCTCAATCCTCAATCCTCATTCTTCAATCCTCAATACCAAATCCTCAATCTTCAATCCTCAATCCTCAGTCCTCAATCCTCAATCCTCAATCCTCATTCTTCAATCCTCAATACCCAGTCCTCAATCTTCAATCCTCAATCCTCAATCCTCATTTCTCAATCGTCAATCCTCAGTCCTCTGCCCTCAAACATCAATACTCAACCCTCAGCCCTCATCCTCAATCCTCAATCGTCAATCCTCAATCCTCTGCCCTCAGTCCTCAAACCTCAATGCTCAATCCTCAACCCCATTCCTCAATCCTCAATCCTCAATCATCAATCCTCAATCTTCAATACTCATTCCTGAATCCTCAATCCCCTATCCTCAATCCTCAATCATCAATCCTCAACCTTCAATACTCAATCCTCAATCCTCAATCCCCAATCCTCAATCCTCAGACCTCAAGTATCAATACTCAACCCTCAGTCCTCGTCCTCAATACACAACCCTCAATCATCAATCCTGAACCTTCATTCATCAATATTCAACCTTCAATCCTCAATCCTCAATCCTCAACGTTCAATCCTCAATCCTCAATCCTCAATCCTCAATCCTCAATACTCAATCTGCAATCCTCAATCCTCAATCCTCAATCCTCAATCCTCATTCTTCAATCCTCAATACCCAATCCTCAATCTTCAATCCTCAATACTCAATCTGCAATCCGCAATACTCAATCCTCAATGCTCAATCTTCAATCATCAATATTCAATCTTCAATCCCCAACACTCAATCCTCAATCCTCAATCCTCAATCCTCAACCTTCAATCCTCAATACTCAATATTCAATCCTCAATCCTCAATCCTCAATCCTCAATCCACAATCCTCAATCCTCAATCCTCAATCCTCAATCCTCAATACTCAATCTGCAATCCTCAATACTCAATCCTCAATCCTCAATCTTCAATCATCAATATTCAATCTTCAATCCCCAACCCTCAATCCTCAATCCTCAATCGTCAATCCTCAATCTTCAATCCTCAATCCTCAATCCTCAACCCTCAATTCTCATTCCTCAAACTTCAGTCCTCAACCCTCAGTCCTCATCCTCAATTCTCAATTCTCAATCCTCAATCCTCAATCCTCAATCTTCAATCCTCAATAATCAATCTCCAATCCTAGATCCTCAATCCCCAATCTTCAATCCTTAATACTCAATCTTCAATCCTCAATCACAAGTCATCAATCTTCAATCCTCAATGCTCAATCCTCAATCCTCAATCCTCAGTCTTCAATCAACAATCCTCAATCCTCAAACCTCAATCTTCAACCGTCAGTCCTCGTCCTCAATCCTCAAACCTCAATCCTCAATCCTCAATATTCAATCATCAATACCCAATCCTCAATCTTCAATCCCCAATCCTCAATCCTCAATTCTCAATCCTCAATCCTCAATCGTCAGACCTCAAACATCAATATTCAACCCTCAGTCCTCGTCCTCTATCCACAACCTTCAATCCTCAATCCTCAATCTTCAATCATCAATATTCAATCTTCAATCCTCAATCCTCAATCCTCAATCCTCAATCCTCAATCCTCAATTTCAATCCTCAATAATCAATCTCCAATCCTCAATCCTCAATCCTCGTTCCTCAGTCCTCAGGCATCAATACTCAATCTTCAATGCTCAATCCTCAATCCTCAATCCTCAATCCTCAATCATCAACCCTCAATCCTCATTCCTCAAACCTCAGTCCTCAACCCTCAGTCGTCATCCTCAATTCTCAATTCTCAATCCTCAATCCTCAATCCTCAATCTTCAATCCTCAATAATCAATCTCCAATCCTAGATCCTCAATCCCCAATCTTCAATCCTTAATACTCAACCTTCAATCCTCAATCCCCAGTCATCAATCTTCAATCCTCAATGCTTAATCCTCAATCGTCAATCCTCAGTCTTCAATCCACAATCCTCAATCCTCAAACCTCAATCTTCAACCGTCAGTCCTCGTCCTCAATCCTCAAACCTCAATCCTCAATCCTCAATATTCAATCATCAATACTCAATCTTCAATCCTCAATGCTCTATCCTCAATCCTCAATCCTCAATCCTCAATATTCAAGACACAACCCTCAGCCATCAATCCTCAATACTCACCCATCAATCCTCAATTCTCAATACTCAATACAATATTCTGAATACTCATGGTTCAATACTCAAACCACAATATTCAATAATCAAGTCTCAATCCTCAATCTTCAATCCTCAATACTCAATTTCAATCCTCAATCCTCAATTCTCAATCCCCAATACTCAATCCTCAATCGTCAATCCTCAGTCCCCAATCGTCTATCTTCAATCCTCAACCTCAATCCTGAATCCTCAATCCTCAATCCTCAATCTTCAATCATCAATACTCAATCTTCAATCCTCAATGCTCTATCCTCAATCCTCAATCCTCAATCCTCAATATTCAAGACACAACCCTCAGGCATCAATCTTCAATACTCAACCATCAATCCTAAATTCTCAATACTCAATACAATATTCTGAATACTCATGGTTCAATACTCAATCCACAATATTCAATAATCAAGTCTCAATCCTCAATCTTCAATCCTCAATACTCAATCTTCAATCCTCAATCCACAATCCTCAATCCTCAATCCTCAATCCTCAATCCTCAATCCTCAATCCTCAATCCTCAATACTCAATCTGCAATCCTCAATTCTCAATCCTCAATCATCAATTCTCATTCTTCAATCCTCAATACGCAATCCTCAATCTTCAATCCTCAATCCTCAATCCTCAATTCTCAATCCTCAATCCTCAATCCTCAGACCTCAAACATCAATATTCAACCCTCAGTCCTCGTCCTCTATCCACAACCTTCAATCCTCAATCCTCAATCTTCGATCATCAATATTCAATCTTGAATCCTCAATCCTCAATCCTCAATCCTCAATCCTCAATCCTCAATCCTCATTCCTCAATCCTCAATCTTCAATACTCAATACTCAATCTTCAATCCCCAATCCTCAATTCTCAATCCTCAAGCCTCAATGTTCAATCCTCAATACTCAATCTCCAATCCTAGATCCTCAATCCCCAATCTTCAATCCTTAATACTCAATCTTCAATCCTCAATCCCCAGTCATCAATCTTCAATCCTCAATGCTCAATCCTCAATCCTCAATCCTCAGTCCTCAATCCACAATCCTCAATCCTCACACCTCAATCTTCAACCGTCAGTCCTCGTCCTCAATCCTCAAACCTCAATCCTCAATCCTCAATATTCAATCATCAATACTCAGTATTCAATCCTCAATGCTCTATCCTCAATCCTCAATCCTCAATCCTCAATATTCAAGACACAACCCTCAGCCATCAATCCTCAATACTCAAACATCAATCCTCAAGTCTCAATACTCGATACAATATTCTGAATACTCATGGTTCAATACTCAAACCACAATATTCAATAATCAAGTCTCAATCCTCCATCATCAATCCTCAATACTCAATTTCAATCCTCAATCCTCAATTCTCAATCCCCAATACTCAATCCTCAATCGTCAATCCTCAATCCTCAATCCTCAATCTTCAATCCTCAACCTCAATCCTCAATCCTCAATCCTCAATCCTCAATCTTCAATCATCAATACTCAATCTTCAATCCTCAATGCTCTATCCTCAATCCTCAATCCTCAATCCTCAATATTCAAGACACAACCCTCAGCCATCAATCCTCAATACTCAACAATCAATCCTCAATTCTCAATACTCAATACAATATTCTGAATACTCATGGTTCAATACTCAATACACAATATTCAATAATCAAGTCTCAATCCTCAATCTTCAATCCTCAATACTCAATTTCAATCCTCAATCCTCAATTCTCAATCCCCAATACTCAATCCTCAATCCTCAACCCTCAATCCTCAATCCTCAATACTCAATCTGCAATCCTCAATCCTCAATCCTCAATCCTCAATCCTCAATTCTCATTCTTCAATCCTCAATACCCAATCCTCAATCTTCAATCCTCAATCCTCAATCCTCAATTCTCAATCCTCAATCCTCAATCCTCAGACCTCAAACATCAATATTCAACCCTCAGTCCTCGTCCTCTATCCACAACCTTCAATGCTCAATCCTCAATCTTCAATCATCAATATTCAATATTCAATCTTCAATCCTCAATCCTCAATGTTCAATCCTCAATACTCAATCTCCAATCCTAGATCCTCAATCCCCAATCTTCAATCCTTAATACTCAATCTTCAATCCTCAATCCCCAGTCATCAATCTTCAATCCTCAATGCTCAATCCTCAATCCTCAATCCTCAGTCCTCAATCCTCAAAGCTCAATCCTCAATCCTCAATATTCAATCATCAATACTCAATATTCAATCCTCAATGCTCTATCCTCAATCCTCAATCCTCAATCCTCAATATTCAAGACACAACCCTCAGCCATCAATCCTCAATACTCAACCATCAATCCTCAAGTCTCAATACTCGATACAATATTCTGAATACTCATGGTTCAATACTCAAACCACAATATTCAATAATCAAGTCTCAATCCTCAATCATCAATCCTCAATACTCAATTTCAATCCTCAACCCTCAATTCTCAATCCCCAATACTCAATCCTCAATCGTCAATCCTCAATCCCCAATCCTCAATCTTCAATCCTCAACCTCAATCCTCAATCCTCAATCCTCAATCCTCAATCTTCAATCATCAATACTCAATCTTCAATCCTCAATGCTCTATCCTCAATCCTCAATCCTCAATCCTCAATATTCAAGACACAACCCTCAGCCATCAATCCTCAATACTCAACCATCAATCCTCAATTCTCAATACTCAATACAATATTCTGAATACTCATGGTTCAATACTCAATCCACAATATTCAATAATCAAGTCTCAATCCTCAATCTTCAATCCTCAATACTCAATTTCAATCCTCAATCCTCAATTCTCAATCCCCAATACTCAATCCTCAATCCTCAATCCTCAATCCTCAATCCTCAATACTCAATCTGCAATCCTCAATCCTCAATCCTCAATCCTCAATTCTCATTCTTCAATCCTCAATACCCAATCCTCAATCTTCAATCCTCAATCCTCAATCCTCAATTCTCAATCCTCAATCCTCAATCCTCAGACCTCAAACATCAATATTCAACCCTCAGTCCTCGTCCTCTATCCACAACCTTCAATGCTCAATCCTCAATCTTCAATCATCAATATTAAATCTTCAATCCTCAATCCTCAACCCTCAATCCTCAATCCTCAATCCTCAATCCTCAATCCTAATTCCTCAATCTTCAATCCTCAATCCTCAATCCTCAATCCTCTGTCCTCAATCTTCAATCCTCAATCCTCAAACCTCAATCTTCAATCCTCAATACTCAATCTGCAATCCTCAATCCTCAAACCTCAATCCTCAATTCTCATACTTCAATCCTCAATACACAATCCTCAATCTTCAATCCTCAATCCTCAATCCTCAATTCTCAACCCTCATCCTTAATCCTCAGACCTCAAACATCAATATTCAACCCACAGTCCTCGTCCTCAATCCACAACACTCAATCCTCAGTCCTCAATCTTCAATCATCAATAATCAATCTTCAATCCTCAATCATCAATCCTCAATACTCAATCTGCAATCCTCAATCCTCAATCCTCAATCCTCAATCCTCATTCTTCAATCCTCAATACCCAATCCTCAATCTTCAATCCTCAATACTCAATCTGCAATCCGCAATACTCAATCCTCAATGCTCAATCTTCAATCATCAATATTCAATCTTCAATCCCCAACACTCAATCCTCAATCCTCAATCCTCAATCCTCAACCTTCAATCCTCAATACTCAATATTCAATCCTCAATCCTCAATCCTCAATCCTCAATCCACAATCCTCAATCCTCAATCCTCAATCCTCAATCCTCAATACTCAATCTGCAATCCTCAATACTCAATCCTCAATCCTCAATCTTCAATCATCAATATTCAATCTTCAATCCCCAACCCTCAATCCTCAATCCTCAATCGTCAATCCTCAATCTTCAATCCTCAATCCTCAATCCTCAACCCTCAATTCTCATTCCTCAAACTTCAGTCCTCAACCCTCAGTCCTCATCCTCAATTCTCAATTCTCAATCCTCAATCCTCAATCCTCAATCTTCAATCCTCAATAATCAATCTCCAATCCTAGATCCTCAATCCCCAATCTTCAATCCTTAATACTCAATCTTCAATCCTCAATCACAAGTCATCAATCTTCAATCCTCAATGCTCAATCCTCAATCCTCAATCCTCAGTCTTCAATCAACAATCCTCAATCCTCAAACCTCAATCTTCAACCGTCAGTCCTCGTCCTCAATCCTCAAACCTCAATCCTCAATCCTCAATATTCAATCATCAATACCCAATCCTCAATCTTCAATCCCCAATCCTCAATCCTCAATTCTCAATCCTCAATCCTCAATCGTCAGACCTCAAACATCAATATTCAACCCTCAGTCCTCGTCCTCTATCCACAACCTTCAATCCTCAATCCTCAATCTTCAATCATCAATATTCAATCTTCAATCCTCAATCCTCAATCCTCAATCCTCAATCCTCAATCCTCAATTTCAATCCTCAATAATCAATCTCCAATCCTCAATCCTCAATCCTCGTTCCTCAGTCCTCAGGCATCAATACTCAATCTTCAATGCTCAATCCTCAATCCTCAATCCTCAATCCTCAATCATCAACCCTCAATCCTCATTCCTCAAACCTCAGTCCTCAACCCTCAGTCGTCATCCTCAATTCTCAATTCTCAATCCTCAATCCTCAATCCTCAATCTTCAATCCTCAATAATCAATCTCCAATCCTAGATCCTCAATCCCCAATCTTCAATCCTTAATACTCAACCTTCAATCCTCAATCCCCAGTCATCAATCTTCAATCCTCAATGCTTAATCCTCAATCGTCAATCCTCAGTCTTCAATCCACAATCCTCAATCCTCAAACCTCAATCTTCAACCGTCAGTCCTCGTCCTCAATCCTCAAACCTCAATCCTCAATCCTCAATATTCAATCATCAATACTCAATCTTCAATCCTCAATGCTCTATCCTCAATCCTCAATCCTCAATCCTCAATATTCAAGACACAACCCTCAGCCATCAATCCTCAATACTCACCCATCAATCCTCAATTCTCAATACTCAATACAATATTCTGAATACTCATGGTTCAATACTCAAACCACAATATTCAATAATCAAGTCTCAATCCTCAATCTTCAATCCTCAATACTCAATTTCAATCCTCAATCCTCAATTCTCAATCCCCAATACTCAATCCTCAATCGTCAATCCTCAGTCCCCAATCGTCTATCTTCAATCCTCAACCTCAATCCTGAATCCTCAATCCTCAATCCTCAATCTTCAATCATCAATACTCAATCTTCAATCCTCAATGCTCTATCCTCAATCCTCAATCCTCAATCCTCAATATTCAAGACACAACCCTCAGGCATCAATCTTCAATACTCAACCATCAATCCTAAATTCTCAATACTCAATACAATATTCTGAATACTCATGGTTCAATACTCAATCCACAATATTCAATAATCAAGTCTCAATCCTCAATCTTCAATCCTCAATACTCAATCTTCAATCCTCAATCCACAATCCTCAATCCTCAATCCTCAATCCTCAATCCTCAATCCTCAATCCTCAATCCTCAATACTCAATCTGCAATCCTCAATTCTCAATCCTCAATCATCAATTCTCATTCTTCAATCCTCAATACGCAATCCTCAATCTTCAATCCTCAATCCTCAATCCTCAATTCTCAATCCTCAATCCTCAATCCTCAGACCTCAAACATCAATATTCAACCCTCAGTCCTCGTCCTCTATCCACAACCTTCAATCCTCAATCCTCAATCTTCGATCATCAATATTCAATCTTGAATCCTCAATCCTCAATCCTCAATCCTCAATCCTCAATCCTCAATCCTCATTCCTCAATCCTCAATCTTCAATACTCAATACTCAATCTTCAATCCCCAATCCTCAATTCTCAATCCTCAAGCCTCAATGTTCAATCCTCAATACTCAATCTCCAATCCTAGATCCTCAATCCCCAATCTTCAATCCTTAATACTCAATCTTCAATCCTCAATCCCCAGTCATCAATCTTCAATCCTCAATGCTCAATCCTCAATCCTCAATCCTCAGTCCTCAATCCACAATCCTCAATCCTCACACCTCAATCTTCAACCGTCAGTCCTCGTCCTCAATCCTCAAACCTCAATCCTCAATCCTCAATATTCAATCATCAATACTCAGTATTCAATCCTCAATGCTCTATCCTCAATCCTCAATCCTCAATCCTCAATATTCAAGACACAACCCTCAGCCATCAATCCTCAATACTCAAACATCAATCCTCAAGTCTCAATACTCGATACAATATTCTGAATACTCATGGTTCAATACTCAAACCACAATATTCAATAATCAAGTCTCAATCCTCCATCATCAATCCTCAATACTCAATTTCAATCCTCAATCCTCAATTCTCAATCCCCAATACTCAATCCTCAATCGTCAATCCTCAATCCTCAATCCTCAATCTTCAATCCTCAACCTCAATCCTCAATCCTCAATCCTCAATCCTCAATCTTCAATCATCAATACTCAATCTTCAATCCTCAATGCTCTATCCTCAATCCTCAATCCTCAATCCTCAATATTCAAGACACAACCCTCAGCCATCAATCCTCAATACTCAACAATCAATCCTCAATTCTCAATACTCAATACAATATTCTGAATACTCATGGTTCAATACTCAATACACAATATTCAATAATCAAGTCTCAATCCTCAATCTTCAATCCTCAATACTCAATTTCAATCCTCAATCCTCAATTCTCAATCCCCAATACTCAATCCTCAATCCTCAACCCTCAATCCTCAATCCTCAATACTCAATCTGCAATCCTCAATCCTCAATCCTCAATCCTCAATCCTCAATTCTCATTCTTCAATCCTCAATACCCAATCCTCAATCTTCAATCCTCAATCCTCAATCCTCAATTCTCAATCCTCAATCCTCAATCCTCAGACCTCAAACATCAATATTCAACCCTCAGTCCTCGTCCTCTATCCACAACCTTCAATGCTCAATCCTCAATCTTCAATCATCAATATTCAATATTCAATCTTCAATCCTCAATCCTCAATGTTCAATCCTCAATACTCAATCTCCAATCCTAGATCCTCAATCCCCAATCTTCAATCCTTAATACTCAATCTTCAATCCTCAATCCCCAGTCATCAATCTTCAATCCTCAATGCTCAATCCTCAATCCTCAATCCTCAGTCCTCAATCCTCAAAGCTCAATCCTCAATCCTCAATATTCAATCATCAATACTCAATATTCAATCCTCAATGCTCTATCCTCAATCCTCAATCCTCAATCCTCAATATTCAAGACACAACCCTCAGCCATCAATCCTCAATACTCAACCATCAATCCTCAAGTCTCAATACTCGATACAATATTCTGAATACTCATGGTTCAATACTCAAACCACAATATTCAATAATCAAGTCTCAATCCTCAATCATCAATCCTCAATACTCAATTTCAATCCTCAACCCTCAATTCTCAATCCCCAATACTCAATCCTCAATCGTCAATCCTCAATCCCCAATCCTCAATCTTCAATCCTCAACCTCAATCCTCAATCCTCAATCCTCAATCCTCAATCTTCAATCATCAATACTCAATCTTCAATCCTCAATGCTCTATCCTCAATCCTCAATCCTCAATCCTCAATATTCAAGACACAACCCTCAGCCATCAATCCTCAATACTCAACCATCAATCCTCAATTCTCAATACTCAATACAATATTCTGAATACTCATGGTTCAATACTCAATCCACAATATTCAATAATCAAGTCTCAATCCTCAATCTTCAATCCTCAATACTCAATTTCAATCCTCAATCCTCAATTCTCAATCCCCAATACTCAATCCTCAATCCTCAATCCTCAATCCTCAATCCTCAATACTCAATCTGCAATCCTCAATCCTCAATCCTCAATCCTCAATTCTCATTCTTCAATCCTCAATACCCAATCCTCAATCTTCAATCCTCAATCCTCAATCCTCAATTCTCAATCCTCAATCCTCAATCCTCAGACCTCAAACATCAATATTCAACCCTCAGTCCTCGTCCTCTATCCACAACCTTCAATGCTCAATCCTCAATCTTCAATCATCAATATTAAATCTTCAATCCTCAATCCTCAACCCTCAATCCTCAATCCTCAATCCTCAATCCTCAATCCTAATTCCTCAATCTTCAATCCTCAATCCTCAATCCTCAATCCTCTGTCCTCAATCTTCAATCCTCAATCCTCAAACCTCAATCTTCAATCCTCAATACTCAATCTGCAATCCTCAATCCTCAAACCTCAATCCTCAATTCTCATACTTCAATCCTCAATACACAATCCTCAATCTTCAATCCTCAATCCTCAATCCTCAATTCTCAACCCTCATCCTTAATCCTCAGACCTCAAACATCAATATTCAACCCACAGTCCTCGTCCTCAATCCACAACACTCAATCCTCAGTCCTCAATCTTCAATCATCAATAATCAATCTTCAATCCTCAATCATCAATCCTCAATCCTTAATCCTCAATCCTCAATATTCATCACTCAACCCTCAACCATCAATCCTCAATACTCAACCATCAATGCTCAATTCTCAATACTCAATAGAACATCCTGAATCCTTATGGTTCAATACTCAATCCAGAATATTCAATAATCAAATCTCAAACCGCAAGCATCAATTCTCAACACTCAATCCTCAACACTCAGTCCTCTCTCTTCAATCCTACATCCTCAACCCTCAATCCTCAAGCGTCAATCCTCAGTCCTCAATCCTCAATCCTCAATCGTCAGTCTTCAATCCTCAATACTCAATCTTCAATCGTCAATCCTCAAACCTCAATCCTCAATCCTCATTCTTCAATCCTCAATACCCAATCCTCAATCTTCAATCCTCAATACTCAATCCTCAATTCTCAATCATCAATCCTCAGTCCTCAGTCCTCAAACCTCAATCCTCAATCCTCAGTCCTCAATCCGCAATCCTCAATCCTCAAACCTCAATCCTCAACCGTCAGTCCTCGTCCTCAATCCTCAAACCTCAATCCTCAATCCTCAATATTCAATCATCAATACTCAATCTTCAATCCTCAATGCTCTATCCTCAATCCTCAATCCTCAATTCTCAATATTCAAGACACAACCCTCAGCCATCAGTCCTCAATACTCAACCATCAATCCTCAATTCACAATACTCAATAGAATATTCTGAATACTCATGGTTCAATACTCAATCCACAATATTCAATAATCAAATCTCAATCCTCAATCTTCAATTATCAATACTCAACTTCAATCCTCAATCCTCAATTCTCAATCCCCAATACTCAATCCTCAACCGTCAATCCTCAATCCCCAATCCTCAATCTTCAATCCTCAACCTCAATCGTCAATCCTCAATCCTCAATCCTCAATCTTCAATCCTCAATACTCAATCTTCAATCCTCAATCATCAATCCTCAATCCTCAATCCTCAATCCTCAATCCTCAATCCTCAATTCTCAATCCTCAATCCTCAATCCTCAATTCTCAATCCTCAATCCTCAATACGTAATCTGCAATTGTCAATCCTCAATCCTCAATCCTCAATCCTCATTCTTCAATCCTCAATACCCAATCTTCAACCTTCAATCCTCAATCCTCAATCCACAATCCTCAACATTCAATCCTCAATCCTCAATCCTCAATTCTCAATCCTCAATCTTCAATCCTCAATACTCAATCTTCAATCCCCAATCCTCAATTCTCAATCCTCAATCCTCAATGTTCAATCCTCAATACTCAATCTTCAATCCTCAATTCTCTATCCTCAATCCTCAATCCTCATTCTTCAATCCTTAACACCCAATCCTCAATCTTCAATCCTCAATCCTCAATCCTCAATTCTCAATCCTCAATCCTCAATCCTCAGACCTCAAGCATCAATATTCAACCCTCAGTCCTCGTCCTCTATCCACAACCATCAATCCTCAATCCTCAACCTTCAATCATCAATATTCAATCTTCAATCCTCAATCCTCAATCCTCAATCCTCAATCCTCAATCCACAATCCTCAATCTTCAATCCTCAATCCTCAATCCTCAATCTTCAATCCTCAACCTCAAACCTCAATCCTCAATCCTCAATCCTCAATCCTCAGTCCTCAACCCTCAGTCCTCATCCTCAATTCTCAATTCTCAATCCTCAATCCTCAATCCTCAATCTTCAATCCTCAATAATCAATCTCCAATCCTAGATCCTCAATCCCCAATCTTCAATCCTTAATACTCAATCTTCAATCCTCAATCCCCAGTCATCAATCTTCAATCCTCAATGCTCAATCCTCAATCCTCAATCCTCAGTCTTCAATGCACAATCCTCAATCCTCAAACCTCAATCTTCAACCGTCAGTCCTCGTCCTCAATCCTCAAACCTCAATCCTCAATCCTCAATATTCAATCATCAATACTCAATCTTCAATCCTCAATGCTCTATCCTCAATCCTCAATCCTCAATCCTCAATATTCAAGACACAACCCTCAGCCATCAATCCTCAATACTCACCCATCAATCCTCAATTCTCAATACTCAATACAATATTCTGAATACTCATGGTTCAATACTCAATCCACAATATTCAATAATCAAGTCTCAATCCTCAATCTTCAATCCTCAATACTCAATTTCAATCCTCAATCCTCAATTCTCAATCCCCAATACTCAATCCTCAATCGTCAATCCTCAATCCCCAATCGTCAATCTTCAATCCTCAACCTCAATCCTCAATCCTCAATCCTCAATCCTCAATCTTCAATCATCAATACTCAATCTTCAATCCTCAATGCTCTATCCTCAATCCTCAATCCTCAATCCTCAATATTCAAGACACAACCCTCAGCCATCAATCTTCAATACTCAGCCATCAATCCTCAATTCTCAATACTCAATACAATATTCTGAATACTCATGGTTCAATACTCAATCCACAATATTCAATAATCAAGTCTCAATCCTCAATCTTCAATCCTCAATACTCAATTTCAATCCTCAATCCTCAATTCTCAATCCCCAATACTCAATCCTCAATCGTCAATCCTCAATCCACAATCCTCAATCTTCAATCCTCAACCTCAATCCTCAATCCTCAATCCTCAATCCTCAATCCTCCATCTTCAATCCTCATTACTCAATCTTCAATCCTCAATCCACAATCCTCAATCCTCAATCCTCAATCCTCAATCCTCAATCCTCAATCCTCAATCCTCAATACTCAATCTGCAATCCTCAACCCTCAATCCTCAATTATCAATTCTCATTCTTCAATCCTCAATACGCAATCCTCAATCTTCAATCCTCAATCCTCAATCCTCAATCCTCCATCTTCAATCCTCAATACTCAATCTTCAATCCTCAATCCACAATCCTCAATCCTCAATCCTCAATCCTCAATCCTCAATCCTCAATCCTCAATCCTCAATACTCAATCTGCAATCCTCAACCCTCAATCCTCAATCATCAATTCTCATTCTTCAATCCTCAATACGCAATCCTCAATCTTCAATCCTCAATCCTCAATCCTCAATTCTCAATCCTCAATCCTCAATCCTCAGACCTCAAACTTCAATATTCAACCCTCAGTCCTCGTCCTCTATCCACAACCTTCAATCCTCAATCCTCAATCTTCAATCATCAATATTCAATCTTGAATCCTCAATCCTCAATCCTCAATCCTCAATCCTCATTCCTCAATCCTCAATCTTCAATCCTCAATACTCAATCTTCAATCCCCAATCCTCAATTCTCAATCCTCAAGCCTCAATGTTCAATCCTCAATACTCAATCTCCAATCCTAGATCCTCAATCCCCAATCTTCAATCCTTAATACTCAATCTTCAATCCTCAATCCCCAGTCATCAATCTTCAATCCTCAATGCTCAATCCTCAATCCTCAATCCTCAGTCCTCAATCCACAATCCTCAATCCTCAAACCTCAATCTTCAACCGTCAGTCCTCGTCCTCAATCCTCAAATCTCAATCCTCAATCCTCAATATTCAATCATCAATACTCAATATTCAATCCTCAATGCTCTATCCTCAATCCTCAAACCTCAATCCTCAATATTCAAGACACAACCCTCAGCCATCAATCCTCAATACTCAACCATCAATCCTCAAGTCTCAATACTCGATACAATATTCTGAATACTCATGGTTCAATACTCAAACCACAATATTCAATAATCAAGTCTCAATCCTCAATCATCAATCCTCAATACTCAATTTCAATCCTCAATCCTCAATTCTCAATCCCCAATACTCAATCCTCAATCGTCAATCCTCAATCCTCAATCCTCAATCTTCAATCCTCAACCTCAATCCTCAATCCTCAATCCTCAATCCTCAATCTTCAATCATCAATACTCAATCTTCAATCCTCAATGCTCTATCCTCAATCCTCAATCCTCAATCCTCAATATTCAAGACACAGCCCTCAGCCATCAATCCTCAATACTCAACCATCAATCCTCAATTCTCAATACTCAATACAATATTCTGAATACTCATGGTTCAATACTCAATACACAATATTCAATAATCAAGTCTCAATCCTCAATCTTCAATCCTCAATACTCAATTTCAAACCTCAATCCTCAATTCTCAATCCCCAATACTCAATCCTCAATCCTCAATCCTCAACCCTCAATCCTCAACCCTCAATCCTCATTCCTCACACCTCAATCCTCAACCCTCAGTCCTCATCCTCAATTCTCAATTCTCAATCCTCAATCCTCAATCCTCAATCCTCAATTCTCAATCCTCAATCCTCAATCCTCAGACCTCAAACATCAATATTCAACCCTCAGTCCTCGTCCTCTATCCACAACAATCAATCCTCAATCCTCAATCTTCAATCATCAACATTCAATCTTCAATCCTCAATCCTAAATCCTCAATCCTCAATCCTCAATCCTCAATCCTCAATCCTCAATCCTCAATCTTCAATCCTCAATACTCAATCTTCAATCCCCAATCCTCAATTGTCAATCCTCAATCCCCAATGTTCAATCCTCAATACTCAATCTTCAATCCTCAATCCTCAATCCTCAATCCTCAATCCTCATTCTTCAATCCTCAATACCCAATCCTCAATCTTCAATCCTCAATCCTCAACTCTCAATCCTCAATCCTCTATCCTCAGACCTCACACATCAATACTCAACCCTCAGCCCTCGTCCTCAATCCACAACACTCAATCCTCAATCCTCATCAATCATCAATATTCAATCTTCAGTCCTCAATCCTCAATCCTCAATCCTCAATCCTCAATCCTCAATGTTCAATCCGAAATACCCAATCCTCAATCTTCAATCCTCAATCCTCAATCCTCAATCCTCAACCCTCAATACTCAATCCTCAATTCTCAGTCCTGAAACCTCAATCCTGAATCCACAATCCTCAATCTTCAATCCTCAATCATCAGTCCTCAATTCTCAATCCTCAATCATCAGTCCTCATCCTCAATTCTCAATTCTCAATCCTCTATCCTCAATCCTCAATCTTCAATCCTCAACAATCAATCTCCAATCCTAGATCCTCAATCCCCAATTTTCAAACCTTAATACTCAATCTTCAATCCTCAATCCCCAGTCATCAATCTTCAATCCTCAATGCTCAATCCTCAATCCTCAATCCTCAGTCCTCAAACCACAATCCTCAATCCTCAAACCTCAATCCTCAACCGTCAGTCCTCGTCCTCAATCCTCAAACCTCAATCCTCGATCCTCAATATTCAATCATCAATACTCAATCTTCAATCCTCAATGCTCTATCCTCAATCCTCAATCCTCAATCCTCAATCCTCAATACCCAATCCTCAATCTTCAATCTTCAATCCTCAATCCTCAATCCTCAGTCCTCAAACATCAATCCTGAATCCTCAATCCTGAATCCTCAATCCTCAGCACTCAGTCCTCAACAATCAGTAGTCAATCCTCAATCCTCAATGGAATATCATCAATTTACAGATTTCAATGCTCAATACTCAATCTGCAGTCTTCAAGTCTCTATTCTCAAACATCAATTCTCATCACTCAACCCTCAACACTCAATCCTCAATCCTCAATCCTCAATCCTCAATCCTCAATCCTCAACCCTCAATCCTCATTCCTCAAACCTCAATCCTCAACCCTCAGTCCTCATCCTCAATTCTCAATTCTCAATCCTCAATACTCAATCCTCAATCTTCAATCCTCAATCCTCAAACCTCAATCCTCAATCCTCATTTCTCAATCCTCAATACCCAATCCTCAATCTTCAATCGTCAATCCTCAATCCTCAATTCTCAATCCTCAATCCTTAATCCTCAGACCACAAACATCAATATTCAACCCTCAGTCCTCGTCCTCAATCCACAACCCTCAATCCTCAGTCCTCAATATTCAATCATCAATATTCAATCTTCAATCCTCAATCCTCAATCCTCAATCCTCAATCCTCAATCCTCAATCCTCAATCCTCAATCCTCATTCCTCAATCCTCAATCTTCAATCCTCAATACTCAATCTTCAATCCCCAATCCTCAATTCTCAATCCTCAAGCCTCAATGTTCAATCCTCAATACTCAATCTCCAATCCTAGATCCTCAATCCCCAATCTTCAATCCTTAATACTCAATCTTCAATCCTCAATCCCCAGTCATCAATCTTCAATCCTCAATGCTCAATCCTCAATCCTCAATCCTCAGTCCTCAATCCACAATCCTCAATCCTCAAACCTCAATCTTCAACCGTCAGTCCTCGTCCTCAATCCTCAAATCTCAATCCTCAATCCTCAATATTCAATCATCAATACTCAATATTCAATCCTCAATGCTCTATCCTCAATCCTCAAACCTCAATCCTCAATATTCAAGACACAACCCTCAGCCATCAATCCTCAATACTCAACCATCAATCCTCAAGTCTCAATACTCGATACAATATTCTGAATACTCATGGTTCAATACTCAAACCACAATATTCAATAATCAAGTCTCAATCCTCAATCATCAATCCTCAATACTCAATTTCAATCCTCAATCCTCAATTCTCAATCCCCAATACTCAATCCTCAATCGTCAATCCTCAATCCTCAATCCTCAATCTTCAATCCTCAACCTCAATCCTCAATCCTCAATCCTCAATCCTCAATCTTCAATCATCAATACTCAATCTTCAATCCTCAATGCTCTATCCTCAATCCTCAATCCTCAATCCTCAATATTCAAGACACAGCCCTCAGCCATCAATCCTCAATACTCAACCATCAATCCTCAATTCTCAATACCCAATACAATATTCTGAATACTCATGGTTCAATACTCAATACACAATATTCAATAATCAAGTCTCAATCCTCAATCTTCAATCCTCAATACTCAATTTCAAACCTCAATCCTCAATTCTCAATCCCCAATACTCAATCCTCAATCCTCAATCCTCAACCCTCAATCCTCAACCCTCAATCCTCATTCCTCACACCTCAATCCTCAACCCTCAGTCCTCATCCTCAATTCTCAATTCTCAATCCTCAATCCTCAATCCTCAATCCTCAATTCTCAATCCTCAATCCTCAATCCTCAGACCTCAAACATCAATATTCAACCCTCAGTCCTCGTCCTCTATCCACAACAATCAATCCTCAATTCTCAATCTTCAATCATCAACATTCAATCTTCAATCCTCAATCCTAAATCCTCAATCCTCAATCCTCAATCCTCAATCCTCAATCCTCAATCCTCAATCTTCAATCCTCAATACTCAATCTTCAATCCCCAATCCTCAATTGTCAATCCTCAATCCCCAATGTTCAATCCTCAATACTCAATCTTCAATCCTCAATCCTCAATCCTCAATCCTCAATCCTCATTCTTCAATCCTCAATACCCAATCCTCAATCTTCAATCCTCAATCCTCAACTCTCAATCCTCAATCCTCTATCCTCAGACCTCACACATCAATACTCAACCCTCAGCCCTCGTCCTCAATCCACAACACTCAATCCTCAATCCTCATCAATCATCAATATTCAATCTTCAGTCCTCAATCCTCAATCCTCAATCCTCAATCCTCAATCCTCAATGTTCAATCCGAAATACCCAATCCTCAATCTTCAATCCTCAATCCTCAATCCTCAATCCTCAACCCTCAATACTCAATCCTCAATTCACAGTCCTGAAACCTCAATCCTGAATCCACAATCCTCAATCTTCAATCCTCAATCATCAGTCCTCAATTCTCAATCCTCAATCATCAGTCCTCATCCTCAATTCTCAATTCTCAATCCTCTATCCTCAATCCTCAATCTTCAATCCTCAACAATCAATCTCCAATCCTAGATCCTCAATCCCCAATTTTCAAACCTTAATACTCAATCTTCAATCCTCAATCCCCAGTCATCAATCTTCAATCCTCAATGCTCAATCCTCAATCCTCAATCCTCAGTCCTCAAACCACAATCCTCAATCCTCAAACCTCAATCCTCAACCGTCAGTCCTCGTCCTCAATCCTCAAACCTCAATCCTCGATCCTCAATATTCAATCATCAATACTCAATCTTCAATCCTCAATGCTCTATCCTCAATCCTCAATCCTCAATCCTCAATCCTCAATACCCAATCCTCAATCTTCAATCTTCAATCCTCAATCCTCAATCCTCAGTCCTCAAACATCAATCCTGAATCCTCAATCCTGAATCCTCAATCCTCAGCACTCAGTCCTCAACAATCAGTAGTCAATCCTCAATCCTCAATGGAATATCATCAATTTACAGATTTCAATGCTCAATACTCAATCTGCAGTCTTCAAGTCTCTATTCTCAAACATCAATTCTCATCACTCAACCCTCAACACTCAATCCTCAATCCTCAATCCTCAATCCTCAATCCTCAATCCTCAACCCTCAATCCTCATTCCTCAAACCTCAATCCTCAACCCTCAGTCCTCATCCTCAATTCTCAATTCTCAATCCTCAATACTCAATCCTCAATCTTCAATCCTCAATCCTCAAACCTCAATCCTCAATCCTCATTTCTCAATCCTCAATACCCAATCCTCAATCTTCAATCGTCAATCCTCAATCCTCAATTCTCAATCCTCAATCCTTAATCCTCAGACCACAAACATCAATATTCAACCCTCAGTCCTCGTCCTCAATCCACAACCCTCAATCCTCAGTCCTCAATATTCAATCATCAATATTCAATCTTCAATCCTCAATCCTCAATCCTCAATCCTCAATCCTCAATCCTCAATCTTCAATCCTCGAACCTCAATCCTCAATACTCAATCCTCAATCCTCAATCCTCAATACTCAATCCTCGATCCTCAATACTCAATCTTCAATACTCAATCCTCAATCCTCATTTCTCAATCGTCAATCCTCAGTCCTCTGCCCTCAAACATCAATACTCAACCCTCAGCCCTCATCCTCAATCCTCAATCGTCAATCCTCAATCCTCAGCCCTCAGTCCTCAAACCTCAATGCTCAATCCTCAACCCCATTCCTCAATCCTCAATCCTCAATCATCAATCCTCAATCTTCAATACTCATTCCTGAATCCTCAATCCCCAATCCTCAATCCTCAATCATCAATCCTCATTCCTCAAACCTCAATCCTCAACCCTCAGTCCTCATCCTCAATTCTCAATTCTCAATCCTCAATTCTCAATACTCAATATTCAATCCTCAATAATCAACCTCCAATCCTAGATCCTCAATGCCCAATCTTCAATCCTTAATCCTCAATCTTCAATCCTTAATTCTCAATCGTCAATCTTCAATCCTCAATACTCAATCTTCAATCCTCAATCCTCAGTCCTCAATCCTCTATCCTCAATCCTCAATCGTCAATCTTCAATCCTCAATACTCAATCTTCAATCCTCAATCCTCAATCCTCATTCTTCTATACTCAATACCCAACACTCAATCTTCAATCCTCAATCCTCAGTCCTCAATTCTCAATCCTCAATCCTCAGTCCTCTGTCCTCAAACCTCAATCCTCAACCCTCAGACCTCATCCTCCATCCTCAATCCTCAATCATCAATCCTCAATCTTATATCCTCAATATTCAATCTTCAATCCTCAATCCTCAATCCTCAATCCTCAATCCTCAATCCTCAGTGATCAATACTCAATCTTCAATACTCAATCCTCAATCCTCAATCCTCAATCCTCAATCCTCAATCCTCAATCCTCAATCCTCAATCCTCAATCCTCAATCCTCAATCCTCAATCCTCAATCTTCAATCCTCAATCCTCAATCATCAATCTTCAATCCTCAATACTCAATCTGCAATCCTCAATCCTTAAACCTCAATCCTCAATCCTCATTCTTCAATCCTCAATACCCAATCCTCAATCTTGAGTCCTCAATCCTCAATCCTCAATCCTCAATTCTCAATCCTCAATCTTCAATCCTCAATCCTCAATCCTCAATACTCAATCCTCAATCTTCAATCCTCAATTCTCAACACTCAATAGAATATTCTGAATACTCCCGTTTCAATGCTCAGACCACAATATTCAATAATCAAATCCCAATCCTCAATCTTCAATCCTCAATACTCAATTTCAATCCTCAATCCTCAATCCTCAATCCTCAATCCTCAATCTTCAATCCTCAATAATCAATCTCCAATCCTAGATCCTCAATCCCCAATCTTCAATCCTTAATACTCAATCTTCAATCCTCAATCCCCAGTCATCAATCTTCAATCCTCAATGCTCAATCCTCAATCCTCAATCCTCAGTCTTCAATCCACAATCCTCAATCCTCAAACATCAATCCTCAACCGTCAGTCCTCGTCCTCAATCCTCAAACCTCAATCCTCGATCCTCAATATTCAATCATCAATACTCAATCTTCAATCCTCAATGCTCTATCCTCAATCCTCAATCCTCAATCCTCAATCCTCAATACCCAATCCTCAATCTTCAATCTTCAATCCTCAATCCTCAATCCTCAGTCCTCAAACATCAATCCTGAATCCTCAATCCTGAATCCTCAATCCTCAGCACTCAGTCCTCAACAATCAGTAGTCAATCCTCAATCCTCAATGGAATATCATCAATTTACAGATTTCAATGCTCAATACTCAATCTGCAGTCTTCAAGTCTCTATTCTCAAACATCAATTCTCATCACTCAACCCTCAACACTCAATCCTCAATCCTCAATCCTCAATCCTCAATCCTCAATCCTCAACCCTCAATCCTCATTCCTCAAACCTCAATCCTCAACCCTCAGTCCTCATCCTCAATTCTCAATTCTCAATCCTCAATACTCAATCCTCAATCTTCAATCCTCAATCCTCAAACCTCAATCCTCAATCCTCATTTCTCAATCCTCAATACCCAATCCTCAATCTTCAATCGTCAATCCTCAATCCTCAATTCTCAATCCTCAATCCTTAATCCTCAGACCACAAACATCAATATTCAACCCTCAGTCCTCGTCCTCAATCCACAACCCTCAATCCTCAGTCCTCAATATTCAATCATCAATATTCAATCTTCAATCCTCAATCCTCAATCCTCAATCCTCAATCCTCAATCCTCAATCTTCAATCCTCGAACCTCAATCCTCAATACTCAATCCTCAATCCTCAATCCTCAATACTCAATCCTCGATCCTCAATACTCAATCTTCAATACTCAATCCTCAATCCTCATTTCTCAATCGTCAATCCTCAGTCCTCTGCCCTCAAACATCAATACTCAACCCTCAGCCCTCATCCTCAATCCTCAATCGTCAATCCTCAATCCTCAGCCCTCAGTCCTCAAACCTCAATGCTCAATCCTCAACCCCATTCCTCAATCCTCAATCCTCAATCATCAATCCTCAATCTTCAATACTCATTCCTGAATCCTCAATCCCCAATCCTCAATCCTCAATCATCAATCCTCATTCCTCAAACCTCAATCCTCAACCCTCAGTCCTCATCCTCAATTCTCAATTCTCAATCCTCAATTCTCAATACTCAATATTCAATCCTCAATAATCAACCTCCAATCCTAGATCCTCAATGCCCAATCTTCAATCCTTAATCCTCAATCTTCAATCCTTAATTCTCAATCGTCAATCTTCAATCCTCAATACTCAATCTTCAATCCTCAATCCTCAGTCCTCAATCCTCTATCCTCAATCCTCAATCGTCAATCTTCAATCCTCAATACTCAATCTTCAATCCTCAATCCTCAATCCTCATTCTTCAATACTCAATACCCAACACTCAATCTTCAATCCTCAATCCTCAATCCTCAATACTCAATCCTCAATCTTCAATCCTCAATCCTCAAACCTCAATCCTCAATCCTCATTTCTCAATCCTCAATACCCAATCCTCAATCTTCAATCGTCAATCCTCAATCCTCAATTCTCAATCCTCAATCCTTAATCCTCAGACCACAAACATCAATATTCAACCCTCAGTCCTCGTCCTCAATCCACAACCCTCAATCCTCAGTCCTCAATATTCAATCCTCAATCGTCAATCCTCAATCCCCAATCCTCAATCTTCAATCCTCAACCTCAATCCTCAATCCTCAATCCTCAATCCTCAATCTTCAATCATCAATACTCAATCTTCAATCCTCAATGCTCTATCCTCAATCCTCAATCCTCAATCCTCAATACTCAAGACACAACACTCAGCCATCAATCCTCAATACTCAACCATCAATCCTCAATTCTCAATACTCAATACAATATTCCGAACACTCATGGTTCAATACTCAATCCACAATATTCAATAATCAAGTCTCAATCCTCAATCTTCAAACCTCAATACTCAATTTCAATCCTCAATCCTCAATTCTCAATACCCAATACTCAATCCTCAATCCTCAATCCTCAATCCTCAATCCTCATTCTTCAATCCTCAATACCCAATCCTCAATCTTCAATCCTCAATCCTCAACTCTCAATCCTCAATCCTCTATCCTCAGACCTCACACATCAATACTCAACCCTCAGCCCTCGTCCTCAATCCACAACACTCAATCCTCAATCCTCATCAATCATCAATATTCAATCTTCAGTCCTCAATCCTCAATCCTCAATCCTCAATCCTCAATCCTCAATGTTCAATCCGAAATACCCAATCCTCAATCTTCAATCCTCAATCCTCAATCCTCAATCCTCAACCCTCAATACTCAATCCTCAATTCTCAGTCCTGAAACCTCAATCCTGAATCCACAATCCTCAATCTTCAATCCTCAATCATCAGTCCTCAATTCTCAATCCTCAATCATCAGTCCTCATCCTCAATTCCCAATTCTCAATCCTCTATCCTCAATCCTCAATCTTCAATCCTCAACAATCAATCTCCAATCCTAGATCCTCAATCTCCAATTTTCAAACCTTAATACTCAATCTTCAATCCTCAATCCCCAGTCATCAATCTTCAATCCTCAATGCTCAATCCTCAATCCTCAATCCTCAGTCCTCAATCCACAATCCTCAATCCTCAAACCTCAATCCTCAACCGTCAGTCCTCGTCCTCAATCCTCAAACCTCAATCCTCGATCCTCAATATTCAATCATCAATACTCAATCTTCAATCCTCAATGCTCTATCCTCAATCCTCAATCCTCAATCCTCAATCCTCAATACCCAATCCTCAATCTTCAATCTTCAATCCTCAATCCTCAATCCTCAGTCCTCAAACATCAATCCTGAATCCTCAATCCTGAATCCTCAATCCTCAGCACTCGGTCCTCAACAATCAGTAGTCAATCCTCAATCCTCAATGGAATATCGTCAATTTACAGATTTCAATGCTCAATACTCAATCTGCAGTCTTCAAGTCTCTATTCTCAAACATCAATTCTCATCACTCAACCCTCAACACTCAATCCTCAATCCTCAATCCTCAATCCTCAATCCTCAATCCTCAACCCTCAATCCTCATTCCTCAAACCTCAATCCTCAACCCTCAGTCCTCATCCTCAATTCTCAATACTCAATCCTCAATACTCAATCCTCAATCTTCAATCCTCAATCCTCAAACCTCAATCCTCAATCCTCATTTCTCAATCCTCAATACCCAATCCTCAATCTTCAATCGTCAATCCTCAATCCTCAATTCTCAATCCTCAATCCTTAATCCTCAGACCACAAACATCAATATTCAACCCTCAGTCCTCGTCCTCAATCCACAACCCTCAATCCTCAGTCCTCAATATTCAATCATCAATATTCAATCTTCAATCCTCAATCCTCAATCCTCAATCCTCAATCCTCAATCCTCAATCTTCAATCCTCGAACCTCAATCCTCAATACTCAATCCTCAATCCTCAATCCTCAATACTCAATCCTCGATCCTCAATACTCAATCTTCAATACTCAATCCTCAATCCTCAATCCTCAATCCTCATTCTTCAATCCTCAATACCAAATCCTCAATCTTCAATCCTCAGTCCTCAGTCCTCAATCCTCAATCCTCAATCCTCATTCTTCAATCCTCAATACCCAGTCCTCAATCTTCCATCCTCAATTCTCAATCCTCATTTCTCAATCGTCAATCCTCAGTCCTCTGCCCTCAAACATCAATACTCAACCCTCAGCACTCATCCTCAACCCTCAATCGTCAATCCTCAATCCTCAGCCCTCAGTCCTCAAACCTCAATGCTCAATCCTCAACCCCATTCCTCAATCCTCAATCCTCAATCATCAATCCTCAATCTTCAATACTCATTCCTGAATCCTCAATCCCCAATCCTCAATCCTCATTCATCAATCCTCAACCTTCAATACTCAATCCTCAATCCTCAATCCTCAATCCTCAATCCTCAGACCTCAAGTATCAATACTCAACCCTCAGTCCTCGTCCTCAATACACAACCCTCAATCATCAATCCTGAATCTTCATTCATCAATATTCAACCTTCAATCCTCAATCCTCAATCCTCAACGTTCGATCCTCAATACCCAATCATCAATCTTCAATCCTCAATCCTCAAGCGTCAATCCTCAATCCTGAATCCTCAACCCTCAATTCTCAGTCCTCAAACCTCAATCCCTAATCCTCAATCCTGAATCCTCAATCTTCAGCCCTTAGTCCTCATAAATCAATTGTCAGTCCTCAGCCCTCGATAGAATATCCTCAATTCACAGTTTTCAATACTCAATCCCCATCCTTCACTCTTCAAATCTCAATCCACAAATATCAATTCTCATCACTAAACCATCAACACTCAGTCCTCAATCTTCAATCCTCAATCCTCAATCCTCAACCTTCAATCCTCAATAATGAATCTTCAATCATCAATCCCCAATCCTCAATCCTCAATCCTCAATCCTGAATATTCAATCCTCAGTCCCCAATCCTCAATCTTCAATCCTCAGTCCTCAATCCTCAATCCTCAATCCTCAATACTCAGTCCTCAGTCCTCAAACCTCAATGCTCAATCCTCAATCCTCTAGCATCAATCCTCAATCTTCAATACTCAATACTCAATCCTCAATCCTCAATCCTCAGTCCTCAATCATCAATCCTCAACCTTCAATACTCGATCCTCAACCCCAATGCTCAATACTCAACCATCAACCCTCAATTCTCAATACTCAATACTCAATCCTCAATCCTCAATCCTCAATCCTCAATCCCCAGACCTCAATCATCAGTACTCAACCCTGAGTCCTCGTCCAAAATCCATAACCCTCAATCCTCAATCCTCAATCTTCAATCATCAATACTCAATCTTCAGTCCTCAATCCTCAATCCTCAATCCTCAATCCTCAATCCTCATTGTTCAATCCGCAATACCCAATCCTCAATCTTCAATCCTCAATCCTCAATCCTCAATCCTCAATTCTCAATACTCAGTCCTCAATTCTCCGTCCTCAAACCTCAATCCTGAATCCACAATCCTGAATCCTCAATCTTCAGACCTCAGTCCTCAACAATCAGTCGTCAATTCTCAGTCCTCAATAGAATATCATCAATTCACACATTTCAATACTCAATAATCAATCTGCAATCTTCAAATCTCCATCCACAAACATCAATTCTCATCACTCAACCCTCAACACTCAGTCCCCAATCCTCAATCTTCAATCCTCATTCCTCAATCCTCAATTCTCAATCCTCAATCCTCAGTCCTCAAACCTCAATCCTCAACCCTCAATTCTCAATCCTCAATCTTCAATCCTCAATCCTCAATCCTCAATCCCCAATCCTCTATCCTCAGGCAGCAGTACTCAATCTTCAATACTCAATCCTCAATCCTCAATCCTCAATCCTCAATCCTCAACCCTCAATCCTCATTCCTCAAACCTCAATCCTCAAACCTCAGTCCTCATCCTCAATTCTCAATTCTCAATCCTCAATTCTCAATACTCAATATTCAATCTTCAATAATCAACCTCCAATCCTAGATCCTCAATCCCCAATCTTCAATCCTTAATCCTCAATCTTCAATCCTTAATTCTCAATCGTCAATCTTCAATCCTCAATACTCAATCTTCAATCCTCAATCTTCAGTCCTCAATCCTCTATCCTCAATCCTCAATCGTCAATCTTCAATCCTCAATACTCAATCTTCAATCCTCAATCCTCAATCCTCAATCCTCATTCTTCAATACTCAATACCCAACACTCAATCTTCAATCCTCAATCCTCAGTCCTCAATTCTCAATCCTCAATCCTCAGTCCTCTGTCCTCAAACCTCAATCCTCAACCCTCAGCCCTCATCCTCCATCCTCAATCCTCAATCATCAATCCTCAATCTTATATCCTCAATATTCAATCTTCAATCCTCAATCCTCAATCCTCAATCCTCAATCCTCAATCCTCAGTGATCAATACTCAATCTTCAATACTCAATCCTCAATCCTCAATCCTCAATCCTCAATCCTCAATCCTCAGTCCTCAATCCTCAATCCTCAATCCTCAATCCTCAATCCTCAATCTTCAATCCTCAACCCTCAATCATCAATCTTCAATCCTCAATACTCAATCTGCAATCCTCAATCCTCAAACCTCAATCCTCAATCCTCATTCTTCAATCCTCAATACCCAATCCTCAATCTTGAATCCTCAATCCTCAATCCTCAATCCTCAATTCTCAATCCCCAATCTTCAATCCTCAATCCTCAATCCTCTATACTCAATCCTCAATCTTCAATCCTCAATTCTCAACACTCAATAGAATATTCTGAATACTCCCGTTTCAATGCTCAGACCACAATATTCAATAATCAAATCCAAATCCTCAATCTTCAATCCTCAATACTCAATTTCAATCCTCAATCCTCAATCCTCAATCCCCAATACTCAATCCTCAATCGCCAGTCCTCAATCCCCAATCCTCAATCTTCAATCCTCAACCTCAATCCTCAATCCTCAATCCCCAATCCTCAATCTTCAATCCTCAATCCTCAATCGTCAATCCTCAATCCTCAATCCTCAATCCTCAATCCACAATCCTCAATCCTCAAACCTCAATCCTCAACCGTCAGTCTTCGTCCTCAATCCTCAAACCCCAATCCTCAATCCTCAATATTCAGACATCAATACTCAATCTTCAATCCTCAATGCTCTATCCTCAATCCTCAATCCTCAATCCTCAATATTCAAGGCACAACCCTCAGCCATCAATCCTCAATACTCAACCATCAATCCTCAATTCTCAATACTCAATAGAATGTTCTGAATACACATGGTTCAATACTCAATCCACAATACTCAATAATCAAGTCTCAATCCTGAATATTCAATCGTCAATACTCAATTTCAATCCTCAATCCTCAATTCTCAATCCCCAATACTCAATCCTCAATCGTCAATCCTCAATCCCCAATCCTCAATCTTCAATCCTCAACCTCAATCCTCAATCCTCAATCCTCAATCCTCAATCTTCAATCCTCAATACTCAATCTTCAATCCTCAATCCTCAATCCTCAATCCTCAATCCTCAATCCTCAATCCCCAAACCTCTATCCTCAGGCAGCAATACTCAATCTTCAATACTCAATCCTCAATCCTCAATCCTCAATCCTCAATCCTCAACCCTCAATCCGCATTCCTCAAACCTCAACCCTCAACCCTCAGTCCTCAACCTCAATTCTCAATTCTCAATCCTCAATTCTCAATACTCAATATTCAATCCTCGATAATCAACCTCCAATCCTTGATCCTCAATCCCCAATCTTCAATCCTTAATCCTCAATCTTCAATCCTTAATTCTCAATCGTCAATCTTCAATCCTCAATACTCAATCTTCAATCCTCAATCCTCAGTCCTCAATCCTCAATCCTTAACCCTCAATCGTCAATCTTCAATCCTCAATACTCAATCTTCAATCCTCAATCCTCAATCCTCAATCCTCAATCCTCATTCTTCAATACTCAATACCCAACACTCAATCTTCAATCCTCAATCCTCAATCCTCAATTCTCAATCCTCAATCCTCAGTCCTCTGTCCTCAAACCTCAATCCTCAATCCTCAATCCTCAATCCTCAATCCCCATTTCCCAAACCTCAATCCTCAACCCTCAGATCTCATCCTCAATTCTCAATTCTCAATTCTCAATCCTCAATCATCAATCCTCAATCTTCAATCCTCAATCCTCAATCCTCAATCCTCAATCCTCAGTACTCAATCCTCAATCCTCAACCTTCAATCCTCAATACTCGATCTTCAATCCTCAATCCTCAATCCTCAATCCTCAATCCTCAATCTTCAATCCTCAATCCTCAATCATCAATCTTCAATCCTCAATACTCAATCTGCAATCCTCAATCCTCAAACCTCAATCCTCAATCCTCATTGTTCAATCCGCAATACCCAATCCTCAATCTTCAATCCTCAATCCTCAATCATCAATCCTCAATTCTCAATACTCAGTCCTCAATTCTCCGTCCTCAAAAATCAATCCTGAATCCACAATCCTGAATCCTCAATCTTCAGACCTCAGTCCTCAACAATCAGTCGTCAATTCTCAGTCCTCAATAGAATATCATCAATTCACACATTTCAATACTCAATAATCAATCTGCAATCTTCAAATCTCCATCCACAATCATCAATTCTCATCACTCAACCCTCAACACTCAGTCCCCAATCCTCAATCTTCAATCCTCATTCCTCAATCCTCAATTCTCAATCCTCAATCCTCAGTCCTCAGACCTCAAACCTCAATTCGTCAACTCTCAGCCCTCATCCTCTATCCTCAATCCTCAATCTTCATTCCTCAATCCTCAATCCTCAATCCTCAAGCCTCAATCCTCAATCCTCAATCCTCAGTCCTCAAACCTCAATCCTCAACCCTCAATTCTCAATCCTCAATCTTCAATCCTCAATCCTCAATCCTCAATCCTCAATCCCCAATCCTCTATCCTCAGGCAGCAATACTCAATCTTCAATACTCAATCCTCAATCCTCAATCCTCAATCCTCAATCCTCAACCCTCAATCCTCATTCCTCAAACCTCAATCCTCAACCCTCAGTCCTCATCCTCAATTCTCAATTCTCAATCCCCAATTCTCAATACTCAATATTCAATCCTCAATAATCAACCTCCAATCCTAGATCCTCAATCCCCAATCTTCAATCCTTAATCCTCAATCTTCAATCCTTAATTCTGAATCGTCAATCTTCAATCATCAATACTCAATCTTCAATCCTCAATCCTCAGTCCTCAATCCTCAATCCTCAATCCTCAATCGTCAATCTTCAATCCTCAATACTCAATCTTCAATCCTCAATCCTCAATCCTCAATCCTCAATCCCCATTCTTCAATACTCAATACCCAACACTCAATCTTCAATCCTCAATCCTCAGTCCTCAATTCTCAATCCTCAATCCTCAGTCCTCTGTCCTCAAACCTCAATCCTCAACCCTCAGCCCTCATCCTCCATCCTCAATCCTCAATCATCAATCCTCAATCTTATATCCTCAATATTCAATCTTCAAACCTCAATCCTCAATCCTCAATCCTCAATCCTCAATCCTCAGTGATCAATACTCAATCTTCAATACTCAATCCTCAATCCTCAATCCTCAATCCTCAATCCTCAATCCTCAATCCTCAATCCTCAATCCTCAATCCTCAATCATCAATCTTCAATCCTCAATACTCAATCTGCAATCCTCAATCCTCAAACCCCAATCCTCAATCCTCATTCTTCAATCCTCAATACCCAATCCTCAATCTTGAATCCTCAATCCTCAATCCTCAACCCTCAATTCTCAATCCTCAATCTTCAATCCTCAATCCTCAATCCTCAATACTCAATCCTCAATCTTCAATCCTCAATTCTCAACACTCAATAGAATATTCTGAATACTCCCGTTTCAATGCTCAGACCACAATATTCAATAATCAAATCCCAATCCTCAATCTTCAATCCTCAATACTCAATTTCAATCCTCAATCCTCAATCCTCAATCCCCAATACTCAATCCTCAATCGCCAGTCCTCAATCCACAATCCTCAATCTTCATTCCTCAACCTCAATCCTCAATCCTCAATCCCCAATCCTCAATCTTCAATCCTCAATCCTCAATCGTCAATCCTCAATCCTCAATCCTCAATCCTCAATCCACAATCCTCAATCCTCAAACCTCAATCCTCAACCGTCAGTCCTCGTCCTCAATCCTCAAACCTCAGTCCTCAATATTCAGTCATCAATACTCAATCTTCAATCCTCAATGCTCTATCCTCAATCCTAAATCCTCAATCCTCAATATTCAAGGCACAACCCTCAGCCATCAATCCTCAATACTCAACCATCAATCCTCAATTCTCAATACTCAATAGAATGTTCTGAATACACATGGTTCAATACTCAATCCACAATACTCAATAATCAAGTCTCAATCCTGAATATTCAATCGTCAATACTCAATTTCAATCCTCAATCCTCAATTCTCAATCCCCAATACTCAATCCTCAATCGTCATATCTCAATCCCCAATCCTCGATCTTCAATCCTCAACCTCAATCCTCAATCCTCAATCCTCAATCCTCAATCTTCAATCCTCAATACTCAATCTTCAATCCTCAATCCTCAATCCTCAATCCTCAAACCTCAATCCTCAATCCTCAATCCCCAATCCTCTATCCTCAGGCAGCAATACTCAATCGTCAATACTCAATCCTCAATCCTCAATCCTCAATCCTCAATCCTCAATCCTCAACCCTCAATCCGCATTCCTCAAACCTCAATCCTCAACCCTCAGTCCTCAACCTCAATTCTCAATTCTCAATCCTCAATTCTCAATACTCAATATTCAATCCTCGATAATCAACCTCCAATCCTAGATCCTCAATCCCCAATCTTCAATCCTTAATCCTCAATCTTGAATCCTTAATTCTCAATCGTCAATCTTCAATCCTCAATACTCAATCTTCAATCCTCAATCCTCAGTCCTCAATCCTCAATCCTTAATCCTCAATCGTCAATCTTCAATCCTCAATACTCAATCTTCAATCCTCAATCCTCAATCCTCAATCCTCAATCCTCATTCTTCAATACTCAATACCCAACACTCAATCTTCAATCCTCAATCCTCAATCCTCAATTCTCAATCCTCAACCCTCAGTCCTCTGTCCTCAAACCTCAATCCTCGACCCTCAGCCCTCATCCTCCATCGTCAATCCTCAATCATCAATCCTCAATCTTATATCCTCAATATTCAATCTTCAATCCTCAATCCTCAATCCTCAATCCTCAATCCTCTATCCTCAGTGATCAATACTCAATCTTCAATCCTAGATCCTCAATCCTCAATCCTCAATCCCCAATCTTCAATACTCAATAATCAATCTCCAATCCTAGATCCTCGATCCTCAATCCTCAATCCTCAACCCTCAATCCTCATTCTTCAAACCTCAATACCCAATCATCAATCTTCAATCCTCAATGCTCAATCCTCAATCCTCAAGCCTCAGTCCTCAATCCTCAATCCTCAATCCTCTAACCTCAATCCTCGACCCTCAGCCTTCATTCTCAATCCTCAATCCTCAGTCCTCAATATTCAATCCCCAATACTCAATCTTCAATCCTCAATTCTCAATCCTCAATCCTCAATCCTCAATCCTCAGTCATAAATCCTCAATCTTCAATACTCAATCGTCAATCCTCAGTCCTCAATCCTCAATCCTCAACCCTCGGTCCTCAAACCTCAATCCTCAACCCTCAGTCCACATCCTCAATTCTCAATTCTCAATCCTGAATCCTCAATCCTCAACCTTCAATCTCCAAAAATCAATCTCCAATCTTAGATCCTCAATCCCCAATCCTCAGTCCTTAATCCTCAATCTTCAATCCTCAATCGCCAGTCCTCAATCTTCAATCCTCTATGCTCAATCGTCAATCCTCAAGCCTCAGTCCTCAATCCTCAATCCTCAATCCTCAAACCTCAATCCTCAACCGTCAGTCCTCGTCCTCAATCCTCAACCCTCAATCCTCAATCCTCAATCTTCAATCATCAATACTCACTCTTCAATCCTCAATAATCAATCCTCAATCGTCAATCCTCAATCCCCAATCCTCAATCTTCAATGCTCAATCCTCAATCCTCAATCATCAATCATCAATCTTCAACACTCAATCCTCAATCCTCAATCCTCAATCCTCAATACTCAATCCTCAATCTTCAATCCTCAATACTCAACCTTCAATCCTCAATCCTCAATCCTCAATCCACAATCCTCAACCTTCAATCCTCTATACTCAATCTTCAATCCTCAATCCTCAATCCTCAATCCTCAATCCTCAGTCTTCAATCCTCAATACCCAATCCTCAACCTTCAGCCCTCAATCCTCAATCCTCAATCCTCAATCCTCAAACCTAATTCTTCAATCCTCAATACCCAATCCTCAATCTTCAATCCTCAATCCTAAATCCTCAATTCTCAATCCTCAATCCTCAGTCCTCAGACCTCAAGCCTCAATCCTCAACCCTCAGCCCTCATCCTCAATCCTCAATCCTCAATCCTCAACACTCAGCCCTCAGTCCTCAAACCACAATGCTCAATCCTCAATCCCCAATCCTCAATCCTCATTCCTCAATCATCAATCCTCAATCTTCAATACTCATTCCTCAATCCTCAATCCCCAATCCTCAGTGATCAATACTTAATCTTCAATACTCAATCCTCAATCCTCAACCCCCAACCATCAATCCTCAATACTCAACCATCAATCCTCAATTCTCGATACTCAATAGAATATCCTGAATTCTCAGGATTCAATACTGAAACCTCAATCCTCAACCCTCAGCCCTCATCCTCCATCCTCAATCGTCAATCCTCAATCCTGAATCTTAAATCCTCAATATTCAATCTTCAATATTCAATCCTCAAACCTCAATCCTCAATCCTCAATCCTCAGTGATCAATACTTAATCTTCAATACTCAATCCTCAATCCTCAACCCCCAACCATCAATCCTCAATACTCAACCATCAATCCTCAATTCTCAATACTCAATAGAACATCCTGAATTCTTATGGTTCAATACTCAATCCAGAATATCCAATAATCAAACCTCAAACTTCAAGCATCAATTCTCAACACTCAATCCTCAACACTCAGTCCTCTCTCTTCAATCCTACATCCTCAACCCTCAATCCTCAAGCGTCAATTCTGAATCCTCAATCCATAATCCTCAATCTTCAGACCTCAGTCCTAATCAATCTGTTGTCAATTTTCAATCCTCAATGGAATATCCTGAATTCAAAGTTTTCAATACTCAATACTCAATCTGCAATCTTCAAACCTCGATCCACAAACATCAATTCTCATCACTCAACACTCAACTCTCAGTCCTCAGTGTTCAATCCTCAATCCTCAATTCCCAATCTTCAATCCTCAATACTGAATCTTCAATCCTCAATCCCAATCCACAATCCTGAGTCCGCAGTCCTCAATCCTCAATCCTCAATCCTCAATCCCCAATCCTCAATCCTCAATTTTCAATCATCAACCCTCAATCTTCAATACTCAATCCTCAATCCTCAATCCTCAATCCTCATTCCTCAATCATCAATCCTCAATCTTCAATACTCAATACTCAATCTGCAATCCTCAATCCTCAACCCTCATTCTTCAATCCTCAATACCCAATCCTCAATCTTCAATCCTCAATCCTCAATCCCCAATTCTCAATCCTCAATCGTCAGTCCTCAGTCCTCAAACCTCAATCCTCAACTCTCAGCCCTCATCGTCAATCCTCAATCCTCAATCCTCAATCCTCAACCTTCAATCCTCAATACTCAATCCTCAATCGTCAATCCTCAATCCCCACTCCTCAATCTTCAATGCTCAATCCTCAATCCTCAATCCTCAATCCTCAATCCTCAATCTTCAATCCTCAATACTCAACCTTCAATCCTAAATCCTCAATCCTCAATCCTCAATCCTCAATCCTCAATCCTGAATCCTCAATCTTCAATCCTCAATACTCAATCTGCAATCCTCAAACCTCAATCCTCATCCCTCAGCCCTCATCCTCCATCCTCAATACTCAATCCTCAATCCTGAATCTTCAATCCTCTATATTCAATCTTCAATCCTCGATCCTCAATCCTCAATCCTCAATCCACAATCCTCAGTCCTCAGTCCTCAAACCTCAATACTCAATCCTCAATCCCCAATCCTCAATCCTCAATTTTCAATCTTCAATACTAAATCGTCAATCCTCAATCCTCGATCCTCAATCCTCAATTCTCAAACCTCAATCGTGAGTCTTCTATCCTCAATACTCAATCTTCAATCCTCAATCCTCAATCATCAATCCTCAATCTTCAATACTCAATCCTCAATCCTCAATCCTCAATCCTCAATATTCAACACTCAACCCTCAACCATCAATCCTCAATACTCAACCACCAATCCTCAATTCTCAATACTCAATAGAACATCCTGAATTCTGGTGGGTCAATTCTCAATCCAGAATATTCAATAATCAAATCCCAAACCTAAAGCATCAATTCTCAACACTCAATCCTCAACATTCAGTCCTCTCTCTTCAATCCTACATCCTCAAAACTCAATCCTCGAGCGTCATTCCTGAATACTCAATCCTCAATCCTCAACCTTCAATCCTCAATACTCAACCATCAATCCTCAGTTCTCAATAGAATATCATCAATTCACAGTTTTCAATACTCAATACTCAATCTGCAATCTTCAAACCTCTATCCACAAACATCAATTCTCATCACTCAGCCCTCAACACTCAGTCCTCAACGTTCAATCCTCAATCCTCAATCCTCAATACTCAATCGTCAATCTTCAATCCTCAATACTCAATCTTCAATGCTCAATCCTCAATCCTCAATCCTCAATCCTCATTCTTCAATCCTCAGTACCCAAACCTCAATCTTCAATCCTCAATCCTCAATCCTCAATCCTCAATCCTCAACCCTCATTCTTCAATCCTCAGTACCCAATCCTCAATCTTCAATCCTCAATCCTCAATCCCCAATTCTCAATCCTCAATCGTCAGTCCTCAGTCCTCAAACCTCAATCCTCAACTCTCAGCCCTCATCGTCAGTCCTCAATCCCCACTCCTCAATCTTCAATGCTCAATCCTCAATCCTCAATCCTCAATCCTCAATCCTCAATCTTCAATCCTCAATACTCAACCTTCAATCCTAAATCCTCAATCCTCAATCCTCAATCCTCAATCCTCGATCCTGAATCCTCAATCTTCAATCCTCAATACTCAATCTGCAATCCTCAAACCTCAATCCTCATCCCTCAGCCCTCATCCTCCATCCTCAATACTGAATCCTCAATCCTGAATCTTCAATCCTCTATATTCAATCTTCAATCCTCAATACTCAATCCTCAGTCCTCAGTGATCAATACTCAGTACCCAAACCTCAATCTTCCATCCTCAATTCTCAATCCTCAATCCTGAATTCTCAATCTTCAATCCTAGATCCTCAATCCACAATACTCAACCATCAATCCTCAATACTGAATCTTCAATCCCCAATACTCAATCCTCAATCGTCAATCCTCAATCCCCAAACCTCAATCTTCAATGCTCAATCCTCAGTACTCAATCCTGAATCCTCAATCTTCAATCCTCAATACTCAATCTTCAACCCTCAATCCTCAATCCTCAATCCTCAATCCTCAATCTTCAATCCTCAATCCTCAATCCTCAATCTTCAATCCTCAATACTCAATCTGCAATCCTCAATACTCAATCTGCAATCCTCAATCCTCAGAACTCAGTCCTCAATCCTCATTCTTCAATCCTAAATCCTCAACCCTCAATCCTCAATCCTCAATCTTCAATCCTCAATACTCAATCTTCAATCCTCAATCCTCAATCCTCAATCCTCAATCCTCAATCGTCAGTCTTCAACCCTCAATACTCACTCTTCAATACTCAATACTCAATCCTCAATCCTCAATCCTCAGTCCTCAAACCTCAATTCTGAATCCTCAATCCTGAGTCCTCAATCTTCGGCCCTCAGTCCTCAACAATCAATTCTCAATCCTCAATCCTCAATAGAATATCCTCAATTCACAGCTTTCAATACTAAATACTCAAACTGCAATCTTCAAACCTCTATCCACAAACATCAATTCTCATCACTCAACCCTCAACACTCAGTCCTCAACGTTCAATCCTCAATCCTCAATCCTCAATCCTCAATCATCAATCTTCAATCCTCAATACTCAATCTTCAATGCTCAATCCTCAATCCTCAATCCTCAATCCTCATTCTTCAATCCTCAGTACCCAAACCTCAATCTTCAATCCTCAATCCTCAATCCTCAATCCTCAATCCTCAACCCTCATTCTTCAATCCTCAATACCCAATCCTCAATCTTCAAACCTCAATCCTCAATCCCCAATTCTCAATCCTCAATCGTCAGTCCTCAGTCCTCAAACCTCAATCCTCAACTCTCAGCCCTCATCGTCAATCCTCAATCCTCAATCCTCAATCCTCAACCTTCAATCCTCAATACTCAGTCCTCAATCGTCAATCCTCAATCCCCACTCCTCAATCTTCAATGCTCAATCCTCAATCCTCAATCCTCAATCCTCAATCCTCAATCTTCAATCCTCAATACTCAACCTTCAATCCTAAATCCTCAATCCTCAATCCTCAATCCTCAATCCTCAATCCTGAATCCTCAATCTTCAATCCTCAATACTCAGTCTGCAATCCTCAAACCTCAATCCTCATCCCTCAGCCCTCATCCTCCATCCTCAATACTCAATCCTCAATCCTGAATCTTCAATCCTCTATATTCAATCTTCAATCCTCAATACTCAATCCTCAGTCCTCAGTGATCAATACTCAATCGTCAATACTGAATCCTCAATCCTCAATCCTCAATCCTCAATCCTCAATCCTCAATCCTCATTTCTCAAACCTCAATCCTCAACCCTCAGTCCTCATCCTCAATTCTCAATTCTCAATCCTCAATCCTGATTTCTCAATCTTCAATCCTCAATAATCAATCTCCAATCCTAGATCCTCAATCCACAATACTCAACCATCAATCCTCAATACTGAATCTTCAATCCCCAATACTCGATCCTCAATCGTCAATCCTCAATCCCCAATCCTCAATCTTCAATGCTCAATCCTCAGTACTCAATCCTGAATCCTCAATCTTCAATCCTCAATACTCAATCTTCAACCCTCAATCCTCAATCCTCAATCCTCAATCCTCAATCTTCAATCCTCAATCCTCAATCCTCAATCTTCAATCCTCAATACTCAATCTGCAATCCTCAATCCTCAGACCTCAGTCCTCAATCCTCATTCTTCAATCCTAAATCCTCAATCCTCAATTCTCAATCCTCTATCTTCAATCCTCAATACTAAATCTTCAATCCTCAATCCTCGATCCTCAATCCTCAATTCTCAATCCTCAATCGTCAGTCTTCTATCCTCAATACTCAATCTTCAATCCTCAACACTCAATCCTCAATCCTCAATCCTCAATTCTCATTCTTCAATCCTCAATACCCAATCCTCAATCTTCAATCCTCAATCCTCAATCCTCAATTCTCAATCCTCTATCTTCAATCCTCAATACTAAATCTTCAATCCTCGATCCTCAATCCTCAATCCTCAGTCCACAATCCTCAGTCCTCAGTCCTCAAACCTCAATACTCAATCCTCAATCCCCAATCCTCAATCCTCAATTTTCAATCTTCAATACTAAATCGTCAATCCTCAATCCTCGATCCTCAATCCTCAATTCTCAATCCTCAATCGTGAGTCTTCTATCCTCAATACTCAATCTTCAATCCTCAATCCTCAATCATCAATCCTCAATCTTCAATACTCAATCCTCAATCCTCAATCCTCAATCCTCAATATTCAACACTCAACCCTCAACCATCAATCCTCAATACTCAACCACCAATCCTCAATTCTAAATACTCAATAGAACATCCTGAATTCTGATGGGTCAATTCTCAATCCAGAATATTCAATAATCAAATCCCAAACCTAAAGCATCAATTCTCAACACTCAATCCTCAACATTCAGTCCTCTCTCTTCAATCCTACATCCTCCACACTCAATCCTCGAGCGTCATTCCTCAATACTCAATCCTCAATCCTCAACCTTCAATCCTCAATACTCAACCATCAATCCTCAGTTCTCAATAGAATATCATCAATTCACAGTTTTCAATACTCAATACTCAATCTGCAATCTTCAAATCTCTATCCACAAACATCAATTCTCACCACTCAACCCTCAACACTCAGTCCCCAATCCTCAATATTCAATCCTCAATCCTCAACCCTCAATCCTCAATCCTCAATCTTCAATCCTCAATACTCAATCTTCAATCCTCAATCCTCAATCCTCAATCCTCAATCCTCAATCGTCAGTCTTCAACCCTCAATACTCACTCTTCAATACTCAACACTCAATCCTCAATCCTCAATCCTCAGTCCTCAAACCTCAATTCTGAATCCTCAATCCTGAGTCCTCAATCTTCGGCCCTCAGTCCTCAACAATCAATTCTCAATCCTCAATCCTCAATAGAATATCCTCAATTCACAGCTTTCAATACTAAATACTCAAACTGCAATCTTCAAACCTCTATCCACAAACATCAATTCTCATCACTCAACCCTCAACACTCAGTCCTCAACGTTCAATCCTCAATCCTCAATCCTCAATCCTCAATCCTCAATCCTCAACCCTCATTCTTCAATCCTCAATACCCAATCCTCAATCTTCAATCCTCAATCCTCAATCCCCAATTCTCAATCCTCAATCGTCAGTCCTCAGTCCTCAAACCTCAATCCTCAACTCTCAGCCCTCATCGTCAATCCTCAATCCTCAATCGTCAGTCCTCAGTCCTCAAACCTCAATCCTCAACTCTCAGCCCTCATCGTCAATCCTCAATCCTCAATCCTCAATCCTCAACCTTCAATCCTCAATACTCAATCCTCAATCGTCAATCCTCAATCCCCACTCCTCAATCTTCAATGCTCAATCCTCAATCCTCAATCCTCAATCCTCAATCCTCAATCTTCAATCCTCAATACTCAACCTTCAATCCTAAATCCTCAATCCTCAATCCTCAATCCTCAATCCTCAATCCTGAGTCCTCAAGCTTCAATCCTCAATACTCAATCTGCAATCCTCAAACCTCAATCCTCATCCCTCAGCCCTCATCCTCCATCCTCAATACTCAATCCTCAATCCTGAATCTTCAATGCTCTATATTCAATCTTCAATCCTCAATACTCAATCCTCAGTCCTCAGTGATCAATACTCAATCGTCAATACTGAACCCTCAATCCTCAATCCTCAATCCTCAATCCCCAATCCTCAATCCTCATTCCTCAATCATCAGTCGTCAATCTTCAATACTCATTCCTCAATCCTCAATCCCCAATCCTCAATCTTCAATCATCAATCCTCAATCCTCAATCATCAATCGTCAATCTTCAATACTCATTCCTCAATCCTCAATCCCCAATCCTCAATCTTCAATCATCAATCCTCAATCTTCAACACTCAATCCTCAATCCTCAATCCTCAATACTAACCATCAATCCTCAATTCTCGATACTCAATAGAATATCCTGAATTCTCAGGATTCAGTACTGAAACCTCAACCCTCAAGCCTCAGCCCTCATCCTCCATCCTCAATCGCCAATCCTCAATCCTGAATCTTCAATCCTGAACATTCAATCTTCTATCCTCAATCCTCAAACCTCAATCCTCAATCCTCAATCCTCAGTGATCAATACTCAATCTTCAATACTCAATCCTCAATCCTCAATCCTCATTCTTCAAACCTCAATACCCAATTCTCAATCTTCATCATCAATAATCAATCTCCAATCCTAGATCCTCAATCCTCAATCCTCAATCCCCAATCTTCAATCCTCAATAATCAATCTCCAATCCTAGATACTCAATCCTCAATCCTCAATCCTCAATCCTCAATCGTCAACCTTCAGTCCTCAATACTCAATCTTCAATTCTCAATCTTCAATCCTCAATCCTCAATCCTCAATCCTCAGTACTCAATCCTGAATCCTCAATCTTCAATCCTCAATACTCAATCTTCAACCCTCAATCCTCAATCCTCAATCTTCAATCCTCAATCTTCAATCCTCATTCCTCAATCCTCAATCTTCAATCCTCAATACTCAATCTGCAATCCTCAATCCTCAAACCTCAGTCCCCAATCATCAATCGTCAATAATCAATCTCCAATCCTAAGTCCTCAATCCGCAACCCTCAATCCTCAATCCTCAATCCTCATCCTTCAATCCTCAATACCCAATCCTCAATCTTCAATACTCAATCCTCAATCCTCAATCCCCAATCCTCAATATTCAACACACAACCCTCAGCCAACATTCCTCAATACTCAACCATCAATCCTCAATTCTCAATACTCAATAGAATATCCTGAATCCGCATGGTTCGGTACTCAAACCACAGTATTCAATAATCAAATCTCAATCGTCAATCTTCAATCCTCAATACTCAATTTCAATCCTCAATCCTCAGTCTTCAACCCTCAATCCTCAATTATCAATCCTCAATCCTCAATCCTCAATCTTCAATCCTCAATACTCAATCTTCAATCCTCAATCCTCAATCCTCAATCCTCAATCCACAATCCTCAATCCTCAATCCTCAATCCTCAATCCTCAATACTCAATCTGCAATCCTCAAGCGTCAATCCTCAATCCTCAATGCTCATTCTTCAATCCTCAATACCCAATCCTCAATCTTCAATCCTCAATACTCAATCTTCACTCCTCAATCCTCAACCCTCAATCCTCGATCCTCAATCCTCAATCCTCAACCATCAATCCTCAATTCTCAATACTCAATAGAATATCCTGAATTCGCATGGTTCGATACTCAATCCACAATATTCAATAATCAAATCTCAATATTCAATCTTCAATCCTCAATACTCAATTTCAATCCTCAATCCTCAATCTTCAATCCTCAATCCTCAATTGTCAATCCTCAATCCTCAATCCTCAACCTTCAATCCACAATACTCAACCTTCAATCCTCAATCCTCAATCCTCAATCCTCAATCCTCAATCCTCAATCCTCAATCCTCAATCCTCAATCCTCAATACTCAATCTGCAATCCTCAATCCTCAATCCTCAATGCTCATTCTTCAATCCTCAATACCCAATCCTCAATCTTCAAACCTCAATCCTCAATCCTCAATTCTCAATCCTCAATTATCAATCCTCAGACCTCAAACATCAATATTCAACCCTCAGTTCTCGTCCTCAATCCACAACACTCAATCCTCAATCCTCAATCTTCAATCATCAATATTCAATCTTCAATCCTCAATCCTCAATCCTCAATCCTCAATTCTCAATCCTCAATCCTCAATCTTCAATCCTCAATCCTCAATCCTCAATCCTCAATCCCCAATCCTCAATCCTCAATCCTCAATCCTCATTCATCAAACCTCAATCCTCAACCATCAGTCCTCATCCTCAATTCTCAATCCTCAATCCTCAATCCTCTATCCTCAATCTTCAATCCTCAATAATCGATCTCCAATCATAGGTCCTCAATCCCCAATCTTCAATCCTTAGTCCTCAATCCTCAATCCTCAATCCTCAATCCTCAATATTCAATCCTCAATCCTCGATCCTCATTCCTCAGTCGTCAATCCTCAATCCTAAATCCACAATCCTCAATATTCAATCCTCAATACTCAACCTTCAATCCTCAATACTCAATCCTCAATCCTCAATCCTCAATCCTCAGTCATAAATCCTCAATCTTCAATACTCAATCTTCAATCCTGAATCCTCAATCCTCAACCCTCAATCCTCAATCCTCAATTCTCAATCTTCAATCCTCAATAATCAATCTCCAATCCTAGATCCTCAAACCCCAATCTTCAATCCTTAATCCTCAATCTTTAATCCTTAATCCTCAATCGTCAATCTTCAATCCTCAATACTCAGTCTTCAATCCTCAATCCTCAATCCTCAATCGTCAATCCTCATTCCTCAATCCGCAATACCCAATCCTCAATCTTAAATCCTCAATCCTCAATCCTCAATCCTCAATCCTCAATCCTCAGTCCTCAAACATCAGTCCTGAATCCTCAATCCTGAATCCTCAATCTTCAGCCCTCAGTCCTCAACAATCGGTTGTCAATCCTCAATCCTCAATAGAATATGATCAATTCACAGATTTCAATACTCAATACTCAATCTCCAATCTTCAAGTCTCTATCCTCAAACGTCAATTCCCATCACTCAACCCTCAACACTCAGTCCCCAATCCTCAATATTCAATCCTCAATCCTCCGTTCTCAATCCACTATCCTCAACCTTCAATCCTCAATACTGAATCTTCAATCCTCAATCCTCAATCCTCAATCCTCAATTCTCAACACTCAATCCTTAATCCTCAGACCTCAAACATCAATATTCAACCCTCAGTCCTCGTCCTCAATCCACAACACTCAATCCTCAGTCCTCAATCTTCAATCATCAATAATCAATCTTCAATCCTCAATCATCAATCCTCAATCCTTAATCCTCAATCCTCAATATTAATCACTCAACCCTCAACCATCAATCCTCAATACTCAACCATCAATCCTCAATTCTCAATACTCAATCCCCAATCCCCAGTCCGTAATCCTCAATCTTCAATCCTCAATCGCCAGTCCTCAATCTTCAATCCTCTATGCTCAATCATCAATCCTCAAGCCTCAGTCCTCAATCCTCAATCCTCAATCCTCAAACCTCAATCCTCAACCGTCAGTCCTCGTCCTCAATCCTCAACCCTCAATCATCAATCCTCAACCTTCAATTATCAATACTCAACCTTCAATCCTCAATACTCAATCCTCAATCGTCAATCCTCAATCCCCAATCATCAATCTTCAATGCTCAATCCTCATTCTTCAAACCTCAATACCCAATCCTCAATCTTCAATCCTCAATGCTCAATCCTCAATCCTCAAGCCTCAGTCCTCAATCCTCAATCCTCAATCCTCAAAGCTCAATCCTCAATCTTCAATCATCAATCCTCTATCTTCAACACTCAATCCTCAATCCTCAATCCTCAATACTAACCATCAATCCTCAATTCTCGATACTCAATAGAATATCCTGAATTCTCAGGATTCAATACTGAAACGTCAATCCTCAACCCTCAGCCCTCATCCTCCATTCTCAACCGCCAATCCTCAATCCTGAATGTTCAATCCTCAACATTCAATCTTCAATCCTCAATCCTCAAACCTCAATCCTCAATCCTCAATCCTCAGTGATCAATAATCAATCTCCAATCCTAGATCCTCAATCCTCAATCCTCAATCCCCAATCTTCAATCCCCAATAATCAATCTCCAATCCTAGATCCTCAACCCTCAATCCTCAATCCTCAACCCTCAATCCTCATTCTTCAAACCTCAATACCCAATCGTCAATATTCAATCCTCAATGCTCAATCCTCAATCCTCAAGCCTCAGTCCTCAATCCTCAATCCTCAATCCTCTAACCTCAATCCTCAACCCTCAGCCCTCATTCTCAATCCTCAATCCTCAGTCCTCAATATTCAATCCCCAATACTCAATCTTCAATCCTCAATTCTCAATCCTCAATCCTCAATCCTCAATCCTCAGTCATAAATCCTGAATCTTCAATACTCAATCGTCAATCCTCAGTCCTCAATCCTCAATCCTCAACCCTCGGTCCTCAAACCTCAATCCTCAACCCTCAGTCCACATCCTCAATTCTCAATTCTCAATCCTCAATCCTCAATCCTCAACCTCCAATCTCCAAAAATCAATCTCCAATCTTAGATCCTCAATCCCCAATCCTCAGTCCCTAATCCTCAATCTTCAATCCTCAATCGCGAGTCCTCAATCTTCAATCCTCTATGCTCAATCGTCAATCCTCAAGCCTCAGTCCTCAATCCTCAATCCTCAATGCTCAAACCTCAATCCTCAACCGTCAGTCCCCGTCCTCAATCCTCAACCCTCAATCCTCAGTCCTCAATCTTCAATCATCAATAATCAATCTTCAGTCCTCAATAATCAATCCTCAATCCTCAATCCTCAATCCTCAATATTCAACACTCAACCCTCAGCCATCAATCCTCAATACTCAGCCATCAAGCCTCAATACTCAACCATCAATCCTCAATTCTCAATACTCAATAGAACATCCTGAATTCTTACGGTTCAATACTCAATCCAGAATATTCAATAATGAAACCTCAAACCTCAAGCATCAATTCTCAACACTCAATCCTCAACACTCAGTCCTCTCTCTTCAATCCTACATCCTCAACCCTCAATCCTCAAGCGTCAATCCTCAGTCCTCAATCCTCAATCCTCAATCGTCAGTCTTCAATCCTCAATACTCAATCTTCAATCCTCTATCTTCAATCCTCAATCCTCAATCCTCAATCCTCAATCCTCAATGCTCAATCATCAATCCTCAATCTTCAATACTTAATACTCAATCCTCAATCTTCAATCCTCAATACTCAATCTTCAATCCTAAATCCTCAATCCTCAATCCCCAATCCTCAATCCTCAATCTTCAATCCTCAATACTCAATCTGCAACCCTCAAACCTCAATCCTCAGCCCTCAGCCCTCATCCTCCATTCTCAATACACAATCCTCAATCCTGAATCTTCAATCCTCTATATTCAACCTTCAATCCTCAATACTCAATCCTCAATCCTCAGTGATCAATACTCAATCGTCAATACTGAATCCTCAATCCTCAATCCTCAATCCTCAATCCTCAACCCTCAATCCTCATTTCTCAATTCTCAATCCTCAACCCTCAGTCCTCATCCTCAATTCTCAATTCTCAATCCTCAATCCTGAATTCTCAATCTTCAATCCTCAATAATCAACCTCCAATCCTAGATCCTCTATCCACAATACTCAACCATCAATCCTCAATACTGAATCTTCAATCCTCAATCCTCAATCCTCAATCCTTAATCCTCAATCGTCAATCTTCAGTCCTCAATACTCAATCTTCAATTCTCAATCTTCAATCCTCAATCCTCAATCCTCAATCCTCAGTACTCAATCCTCAGTCCTCAAACCTCAATTCTGAATCCTCAATCCTGAGTCCTCAATCTTCGGCCCTCAGTCCTCAACTATCAATTGTCAATCCTCAATCCTCAATAGAATATCCTCAATTCACAGCTTTCAATACTCAATACTCAAACTGCAGTCTTCAAACCTCTATTCACAAGCATCAATTCTCATCACTCAACCCTCAACACTCAGTCCTCAACGTTCAATCCTCAATCCTCAATCCTCAATCCTCAATCGTCAATCTTCAATCCTCAATACTCAATCTTCAATCCTCAATCCTCAATCCTCAATCCTCAATCCTCATTCTTCAATCCTCAGTACCCAAACCTCAATCTTCAATCCGAAATCCTCAATCCTCAATTCTCAATCCTCAACCGTCAGTCCTCAGTCCTCAAACCTCAATCCTCAACCCTCAGCACTGATCGTCAATCCTCACTCCTCAATCCTCAATCCTCAACCTTCAATCCTCAATACTCAATCTTCAATCCTCAATCATCAATCCTCAATTCTCAATCCTCTATCTTCAATCCTCAATACTAAATCTTCAATCCTCAATCCTCGATACTCAATCCTCAATTCTCAATCCTCAATCGTCAGTCTTCTATCCTCAATACTCAATCTTCAATCCTCAACACTCAATCCTCAACCCTCAATCCTCAATCCTCATTCTTCAATCCTCAATACCCAATCCTCAATCTTCAATACTCAAGCCTCAATCCTCAATTCTCAATCCTCTATCTTCAATCCTCAATACTAAATCTTCAATCCTCGATCTTCAATCCTCAATCCTCAATCCACAATCCTCAGTCCTCAGTCCTCAAACCTCAATACTCAATCCTCAATCCCAAATCCTCATTCCTCAATTTTCAATCATCAATACTAAATCGTCAATCCTCAATCCTCGATCCTCAATCTTCAATACTCAATCCTCAATCGTCAGTCTTCTATCCTCAATACTCAATCTTCAATCCTCAATCCTCAATCCTCAATCCTCAATCTTCAATACTCAATCCTCAATCCTCAATCCTCAATCCTCAATATTCAACCCTCAACCCTCAACCATCAATCCTCAATACTCAACCACCAATCCTCAATTCTCAATACTCAATAGAACATCCTGAATTCTGATGGTTCAATACTCAATCCAGAATATTCAATAATCAAATCTCAAACCTCAAGCATCAATTCTCAACACTCAATCCTCAACATTCAGTCCTCTCTCTTCAATCCTACATCCTCAACACTAAATCCTCGAGCGTCAATCCTCAATACTCAATCCTCAATCCGCAATCATCAATCCTCAATCTTCAATACTCAATCCTCAATCCTCAATCCTCAATCCTCAATACTCAACCATCAATCCTAAATTCTCAATGCTCAACAGAATATCCTGAATTCTCAGGATTCTATACTCAAACCTCAATCCTCAACCCTCAGCCCTCATTCTCAATCCTCAATCCTCAATCCTCAATATTCAATCCCCAATACGCAATCTTCAATCCTCTATCCTCAATCCTCAATCCTCAATCCTCAATCCTCAGTCATAAATCCTCAATCTTCAGTACTCAATCGTCAATCCTCAGTCCTCAATCCTCAATCCTCAATCCTCGTTCCTCAAGCCTCAATCCTCAACCCTCAGTCCACATCCTCAATTCTCAATTCTCAATCCTCAATCCTCAATCCTCATCCTTCAATCCCCAAAAATCAATCTCCAATCCTAGATCTTCAATCCCCAATCCTCAGTCCTTAATCCTCAATCTTCAATCCTCAATCGCCAGTCCTCAATCTCCAATCCTCTATGCTCAGTCGTCAATCCTCAAGCCTCAGTCCTCAATCCTCAATCCTCAATGCTCAAACCTCAATCCTCAACCGTCAGTCCTCGTCCTCAATCCTCAACCGTCAATCCTCATTCTTCAAACCTCAATCCTCATTCCTCAATCATCAATCCTCAATCTTCAATCCTCAATCCTCAATCCTCAATCCTCATTCTTCAATCCTCAATACCCAATCCTCAATCTTCAATCCTCAATCCTCAATCCTCAATCCTAATTCCTCAATCCTCATTCTTCAATCCTCAATACCCAATCCTCAATTCTCAATCCTCAATCCTCAATCCTCAATCCTCAATCCTCAATCCTCAATCCTCAATCCACAATCCTCAACCTTCAATACTCAATAATCAATCTCCAATCCTAGATCCTCTATCCTCAATCCTCAATCCTCAATACTCAATCCTCAATCTTCAATCCTCAATACTCAATCTTCAATCCTCAATCCTCAATCCTCAATCCTCAATCCTCAATCTTCAATCCTCAACACTCAATCTTCAATCCTCAATCCTCAATCCTCAATCCTCAATCCTCATTCGTCAATCCTCAATACCCAATCCTCAATCTTCAATCCTCAATCCTCAAACCTAAATCCTCTACCGTCAGACCTCGTCCTCAATCCTCAAACCTCAATCCTCAATCCTCAATATTCAATCATCAATACTCAATCTTCAATCCTCAATCCTCAATCCTCAATCCTCAATCCTCAATCCTCAATCCTCAATATTCAATCATCAATCTCCAATCCTAGATCCTCAATCCTCAATCCTCAATCCTCAATCCTCAATCCTCATTCTTCAGCCCTCAATACCCAATCCTCAATCTTCAATCCTCAAACATCAATCCTCAATTCTCAATCCTCAATCCTCAGTCCTCAGTCGTCGAACCTCAATCCCCGACCCTTAGCACTCATCCTCAATCCTCAGTCCTCAATCCTCAATCCTCAAACCTAAATCCTCTACCGTCAGTCCTCGTCCTCAATCTTCACACCTCAATCCTCAATCCTCAATATTCAATCATCAATACTCAATCTTCAATCCTCAATCCTCAATCCTCAACCCTCAATCCTCAATCCTCAATCCTCAGTGCTCAGGCATCAATACTCAATCTACAATATTCAATTGTCAATCCTTAATCGTCAATCCACAATCCTCAACCTTCAATACTCAATACTCAATCTTCAATCCTCAATCCTCAATCCTCAATCCTCAATCCTCAATCCTCAATCCTCAATATTCAATCCTCAATACTCAATCTTCAATCGTCAATCCTCAATCCTCAATTCTCAGTCGTCAATCCTCAGTCATCAATCCTCAATCTTCAATACCCAATCGTCAATCCTTAGTCCTCAATCCTCAATCCTCGTTCCTCTAACCTCAATCCTCAACCCTCAGTCTTCATCCTCAATCCTCAAACCTCAATCCTCAATCCTCAATATTCAACCCTCAGCCCTCATCCTCCATCCTCAATCCTCTATCCTCAATCCTCAATCTTCAATCCTCAATCCTCAATCCTCAATCCTAATTCCTCAATATTCAATCATCAATACTCAATCTTCAATCCTCAATCCTCAAACCTCAATCCTCAATCCTCATTCTTCAATCCTGAATACCCAATCCTCAATCTTCAATCCTCAATCCTCAATCCTCAATTCTCAATCCTCAACCTTCAATCCTCAATCCTCAATCATCAATCCTCAATCCTCAATCCTCAGGCATCTATACTCAATCTTCAATGCTCAATCCTCAATTCTCAATCCTCAATCCTCATTCCCCAACCCTCAATCCTCATTCCTCAAACCTCAATCCACAATCCTCAACCTTCAATACTCAATAATAATTTCCAATCCTAGATCTTCAATCCTCAATCCTCAATCCTCAATCCTCAATCCTCAATCCTCAATCCTCAATCCTCGATCCTCAATCCTCAATCCTCAATCCACAATCCTCAACCTTCAATACTCAATAATCAATCTCCAATCCTAGATCCTCTATCCTCAATCCTCAATCCTCAATCCTCAATCCTCATTCTTCAATCCTCAATACCCAATCCTCAATCCTCAATCCTCAATCCTCAATATTCAATCCTCAATACTCAATCTTCAATCGTCAATCCCCAATCCTCAATTCTCAGTCGTCAATCCTCAGTCATCAATCCTCAATCTTCAATACCCAATCGTCAATCCTTAGTCCTCAATCCTCAATCCTCAATCCTCGTTCCTCTAAGCTCAATCCTCAACCCTCAGTCTTCATCCTCAATCCTCAAACCTCAAACCCCAATCCTCAACATTCAACCCTCAGCCCTCATCCTCCATCCTCAATCCTCTATCCTCAATCCTCAATCTTCAATCCTCAATTCTCAATCTTCAATCCTCGATCCTCAATCCACAGTCCTCAATATTCAATCATCAATACTCAATCTTCAACCCTCAGTCTTCAATCCTCAATACTCAATCAGCAATCCTCAATCCACAATCCTCAATCCTCAGGCATCAATACTCAATCTACAATATTCAATCCTCAATCCTTAATCCTCAATCCACAATCCTCAACCTTCAATACTCAATACTCAATCTTCAATCCTCAATCCACAATCCTCAATCCTCATTCCTCAAAACTCAATCCTCAATATTCAATCATCAATACTCAATCTTCAACCCTCAGTCTTCAATCCTCAATACTCAATCAGCAATCCTCAATCCTCAATCCTCAATCCTCAACCCTCAATCCTCAATCTTCAATCTTCAATGCTCAATCCTCAATCATCAATCCTCAATCCTCATTCCCCAACCCTCAATCTTCAATCCTCAACCCTCAGTCCTCGTCCTCAATCCACAACCCTCAATCCTCAGTCCTCAATATTCAATCATCAATATTCAATCTTCAATCCTCAATCCTCAATCCTCAATCCTCAATCCTCAATCCTCAATCTTCAACCCTGAATCCTCAATCCTCAATACTCAATCCTCAATCTTCAATCCTCAATACTCAATCTTCAATCCTCAATCCTCAATCCTCAATCCTCAATCCTCAATCTTCAATCCTCAACACACAGTCTTCAATCCGCAATCCTCAATCCTCAATCCTCAATCCTCATTCTTCAATCCTCAATACCCAATCCTCAATCTTCAATCCTCAGTCCTCAATCCTCAATCCTAATTCCTCAATCCTCATTCTTCAATCCTCAATACCCAATCCTCAATTTCAATCCTCAATCCTCAATCCTCATTTCTCAATCCTCAATCATCAACCCTCAGCCCTCATCCTCCATCCTCAGCACTCAATCCTCTATCCTCAATCTTCAATCCTCAATACTCAATCTTCAATCCTCATTCCTCAATCCTCAATCCACAATCCTCAATCTTCAATCCTCAATACTCAATCTGCAATCCTCAATCCTCAAACCTCAATCTTCAATCCTCATTCCTCAATCCTCAATTCTCAGACGTCAATCCTCAGTCATCAATCCTCAATCTTCAATACTCAATCCTCAATCCCCAATCCTCAATCCTCAATCCTCATTCTTCAATCCTCAATACCCAATCCTCAATCTTCAATCCTCAACCCTCAATCCTCAATCATAATTCCTCAATCCTCATTCTTCAATGCTCAATACCCAATCCTCAATTTCTATCCCTAATCCTCAATCCTCATTTCTCAATCCTCGATCCTCAATCCACAGTCCTCAATATTCAATCATCAACACTCAATCTTCAACCCTCAGTCTTCAATCCTCAATACTCAATCAGCAATCCTCAATCCTCAATCCTCAATCCTCAGGCATCAATACTCAATCTACAATATTCAATCCTCAATCCTTAATCCTCAATCCTCAATCCTCAATCCTCAATCCTCAATACTCAATCTTCAATCCTCAACACTCAGTCTTCAATCCGCAATCCTCAATCCTCAATCCTCAATCCTCATTCTTCAATCCTCAAAACCCAATCCTCAATCTTCAATCCTCAATCCTCAATCCTCAATCCTAATTCCTCAATCCTCATTCTTCAATCCTCAATACCCAATCCTCAATTTCAATCCTCAATCCTCAATCCTCATTTCTCAATCCTCAATCATCAACCCTCAGCCCTCATCCTCCATCCTCAGCACTCAATCCTCTATCCTCAATCTTCAATCCTCAATACTCAACCTTCAATCCTCATTCCTCAATCCTCAACCTTCAATCCTCAATACTCAACCTTCAATCCTCAATCCTCAATACTCAATCCTCAATCCTCAATCCTCAATCCTCAATCCTCAATTATCAATCCTCAATCCTCAATACTCAATCTGCAATCCTCAATCCTCAATCCTCAATCCTCAATGCTCATTCTTCAATCCTCAATACCCAATCCTCAATCTTCAAACCTCAATCCTCAATCCTCAATTCTCAATCCTCAATCCTCAATCCTCAGACCTCAAACGTCAATATTCAACCCTCAGTTCTCGTCCTCAATCCACAACACTCAATCCTCAATCCTCAATCTTCAATCATCAATATTCAATCCTCAATCTTCAATCCTCAATACTCAATCTTCAATCCCCAATCCTCAATTCTCAATCCTCAAGCCTCAATGTTCAATCCTCAATACTCAATCTCCAACCCTAGATCCTCAATCCCCAATCTTCAATCCTTAATACTCAATCTTCAATCCTCAATCCCCAGTCATCAATCTTCAATCCTCAATGCTCAATCCTCAATCCTCAATCCTCAGTCCTCAATTCACAATCCTCAATCCTCAAACCTCATTCTTCAACCGTCAGTCCTCGTCCTCAATCCTCAAACCTCAATCCTCAATCCTCAATATTCAATCATCAATACTCAATATTCAATCCTCAATGCTCTATCCTCAATCCTCAATCCTCAATCCTCAATATTCAAGACACAACCCTCAGCCATCAATCCTCAATACTCAACCATCAATCCTCAATTCTCAATACTCAATACAATATTCTGAATACTCATGGTTCAATACTCAAACCACAATATTCAATAATCAAGTCTCAATCCTCAATCATCAATCCTCAATACTCAATTTCAATCCTCAATCCTCAATTCTCAATCCCCAATCCTCGATCCTCAATCATCAATCCTCAATCCTCAATCCTCAGGCATCAATACTCAATCTTCAATGCTCAATCCTCAATATTCAATCTTCAATCCTCATTCTCCAACCCTCAATCCTCATCCCTCAAACCTCAATCCTCAACCCTCAGTCCTCATACTCAATTCTCAATTCTCAATCCTCAATCCTGAATCCTCAATCTTCAATCCTCAATAATCAATCTCCAATCCTCAATCCTCAATCCTCGATCCTCAGTCCTCAGGCATCAATACTCAATCTTCAATACTCAATCCTCAATCCTCAATCCTCAATCCTCAATCCTCAACCCTCAATCCTCATTCCTCAGACCTCAGTCCTGAACCCTCACTCCTCATCCTCAATTCTCAATTCTCAATCCTCAATCCTCAATCCTCAATCTTCAATCCTCAATAATCAATCTCCAATCCTAGATCCTCAATCCCCAATCTTCAATACTTAATACTCAATCTTCAATCCTCAATCCCCAGTCATCAATCTTCAATCCTCAATGCTGAATCCTCAATCCTCAATCCTCAGTCTTCAATCCACAGTCCTCAAACCTCAATCTTCAATCCTCAATACTCAAACCTCAATCTTCAATCCTCAATACTCAATCTGCAATCCTCAATCCTCAAACCTCAATCCTCAATCCTCATACTTCAATCCTCAATACACAATCCTCCATCTTCAATCCTCAATCCTCAATCCACAATTCTCAACCCTCAATCCTTAATCCTCAGACCTCAAACATCAATATTCAACCGTCAGTCCTCGTTCTCAATCCACAACACTCAATCCTCAGTCCTCAATCTTCAATCATCAATAATCAATCTTCAATCCTCAATCATCAATCCTCAATCCTTAATCCTCAATCCTCAATATTCATCACTCAACCCTCAACCATCAATCCTCAATACTCAACCATCAATCCTCAATTCTCAATACTCAATAGAACATCCTGAATCCTTATGGTTCAATACTCAATCCAGAATATTCAATAATCAAATCTCAAACCTCAAGCATCAATTCTCAACACTCAATCCTCAACACTCAGTCCTCTCTCTTCAATCCTACATCCTCAACCCTCAATCCTCAAGCGTCAATCCTCAATCTTCAATCCTCAATCCTCAATACTCAATCTTCAATCCTCAATCATCAATCCTCAATCCTCAATCCTCAATCCTCAATCCTCAATCCTCAATTCTCAATCCTCAATCCTCAATACGTAATCTGCAATTGTCAATCCTCAATCCTCAATCCTCAATCCTCATTCTTCAATCCTCAATTCCCAATCTTCAATCTTCAAACCTCAATCCTCAATCCACAATCCTCAACATTCAATCCTCAATCCTCAATCCTCAATTCTCAATCCTCAATCTTCATTCCTCAATACTCAATCTTCAATCCCCAATCCTCAATTCTCAATCCTCAATCCTCAATGTTCAATCCTCAATACTCAGTCTTCAATCCTCAATTCTCAATCCTCAATCCTCAATCCTCATTCTTCAATCCTCAACACCCAATCCTCAATCTTCAATCCTCAATCCTCAATCCTCAATTCTCAATCCTCAATCCTTAATCCTCAGACCTCAAGCATCAATATTCAACCCTCAGTCCTCGTCCTCTATCCACAACCATCAATCCTCAATCCTCAACCTTCAATCATCAATATTCAATCTTCAATCCTCAATCTTCAATCCTCAATCCTCAATCCTCAATCCACAATCCTCAATCTTCAATCCTCAATCCTCAATCCTCAATCCTCAATCCTCAATCTTCAATCCTCAATACTCAATCTTCAATCCCCAATCCTCAATTCTCAATCCTCAATCCTCAATGTTCAATCCTCAATACTCAATCTTCAATCCTCAATCCTCAATCCTCAATCCTCAATCCTCATTCTTGAATCCTCAACACCCAATACTCAATCTTCAATCCTCAATCCTCAACTCTCAATCCTCAATCCTCAATCCTCAGACCTCACACATCAATACTCAACCCTCAGTCCTCGTCCTCAATTCACAACCCTCAATCCTCATTCCTCAATCATCAATCATCAATATTCAATATTCAGTCCTCAATCCTCAATCCTCAGTCCTCAATTCTCAATCCTCAATGTTCAATCCACAATACCCAATCCTCAATCTTCAATCCTCAATCCTCAATCCTCAATCCTCAATCCTCAATACTCAATCCTCAATTCTCAGTCCTCAAACCTCAATCCTGTATCCACAATCCTGAATCCTCAACCTTCAGTCCTCAGTCCTCAACAATCATTCGTCTGTTCTCAATCCTCAATACAATATCGTCAATTCACACCTTTCAATACTCAATACACAGTCTGCAATCTTAAAATCTCTATCCACAAACTTCAATTCTCATCACTCAACCCTCAACACTCAGTCCCCCATCCTCAATCTTCAATCCTCAATCCTCAATCCTCAATTCTCAATACTCAATCCGCAGTCCTCAGACCTCAAACCTCAATCCTCAATAATCGATTACCAAACCTAGATCCTCAATCCTCAATCCTCAATCCCCAATCATCAATCGTCAATAATCAATCTCCAATCCTAGGTCCTCAATCCGCAACCCTCAATCCTCAATCCTCAATCCTCATCCTTCAATCCTCAATACCCAATCCTCAATCTTCAATACTCAATCCTCAATCCTCAATCCCCAATCCTCAATATTCAACACACAACCCTCAGCCAACATTCCTCAATACTCAACCATCAATCCTCAATTCTCAATACTCAATAGAATATCCTGAATCCGCATGGTTCGGTACTCAAACCACAATATTCAATAATCAAATCTCAATCCTCAACCTTCAATCCTCAATACTCAATTTCAATCCTCAATCCTCAATCTTCAACCCTCAATCCTCAATTATCAATCCTCAATCCTCAATCCTCAACCTTCAATCCTCAATACTCAACCTTCAATCCTCAATCCTCAATCCTCAATCCTCAATCCTCAATCCTCAATCCTCAATCCTGAATTCTCAATCTTCAATCCTCAATACTCAATCTTCAATCCCCAATCCTCAATCCTCAATCCTCAATCCTCATTCATCAAACCTCAATCCTCAACCATCAGTCCTCATCCTCAATTCTCAATCCTCAATCCTCAATCCTCTATCCTCAATCTTCAATCCTCAATAATCGATCTCCAATCATAGATCCTCAATCCCCAATCTTCAATCCTTAGTCCTCAATCCTCAATCCTCAATCCTCAATCTCAATATTCAATCCTCAATCCTCGATCCTTATTCCTCAGTCGTCAATCCTCAATCCTCAATCCACAATCCTCAATATTCAATCCTCAATACTCAACCTTCAATCCTCAATACTCAATCCTCAATCCTCAATCCTCAATCCTCAGTCATAAATCCTCAATCTTCAATACTCAGTCTTCAATCCTCAATCCTCAATCCTCAACCCTCAACCCTCAATCCTCAATTCTCAATCTTCAATGCTCAATAATCAATCTCCAATCCTAGATCCTCAATCCTCAATCCTCAATCCTCAATCCTCAATCCTCATTCTTCAAACCTCAATACCCAATCCTCAATCTTCAATCCTCAATGCTCAATCCTCAATCCTCAAGCCTCTGTCCTCAATCCTCAATCCTCAATCCTCAAACCTCAATTCTCAGGATTCAATACTGAAACCTCAATCCTCAACCCTCAGCCCTCATCCTCCATTCTCAATCGCCAATCCTCAATCCTGAATGTTCAATCCTCAACATTCAATCTTCAATCCTCAATCCTCAAACCTCAATCCTCAATCCTCAATCCTCAGTGATCAATAATCAATCTCCAATCCTAGATCCTCAATCCTCAATCCTCAATCCCCAATCTTCAATCCTCAATAATCAATCTCCAATCCTAGATCCTCAATCCTCAATCCTCAATCCTCAACCCTCAATCCTCATTCTTCAAACCTCAATACCCAATCATCAATCTTCAATCCTCAATGCTCAATCCTCAATCCTCAAGCCTCAGTCCTCAATCCTCAATCCTCAATCCTATAACCTCAATCCTCAACCCTCAGCCCTCATTCTCAATCCTCAATCCTCAGTCCTCAATATTCAATCCCCAATACTCAATCCTCAATCCTCAATTCTCAATCCTCAATCCTCAATCCTCAATCCTCAATCCTCAGTCATAAATCCTCAATCTTCAATACTCAATCGTCAATCCTCAGTCCTCAATCCTCAATCCTCAATCCTCGGTCCTCAAACCTGAATCCTCAACCCTCAGTCCACATCCTCAATTCTCAATTCTCAATCCTCAATCCTCAAACCTCAACCTTCAATCTCCAAAAATCAATCTCCAATCTTAGATCCTCAATCCCCAATCCTCAGTCCTTAATCCTCAATCTTCAATCCTCAATCGCCAGTCCTCAATCTTCAATCCTCTATGCTCAATCGTCAATCCTCAAGCCTCAGTCCTCAATCCTCAACCCTCAATCCTCAAACCTCAATCCTCAACCGTCAGCTCTCGTCCTCAATCCTCAACCCTCAATCCTCAATCCTCAATCTTCAATCATCAATACTCAATCTTCAATCCCCAATCCTCAATCCTCTATCCTCAATCCTCAATCCACAATCCTCAATCCTCAATCCTCAATCCTCAATCCTCAATCCTCAATCCTCAATCTTCAATCCTCAATACTCAATCTTCAATCCCCAATCCTCAATTCTCAATCCTTAATCCTCAATGTTCAATCCTCAATACTCAATCTTCAATCCTCAATCCTCAATCCTCAATCCTCAATCCTCATTCTTCAATCCTCAACACCCAATACTCAATCTTCAATCCTCAATCCTCAACTCTCAATCCTCAATCCTCAATCCTCAGACCTCACACATCAATACTTAACCCTCAGTCCTCGTCCTCAATTCACAACCCTCAATCCTCAATCCTCAATCATCAATCATCAATATTCAATATTCAGTCCTCAATCCTCAATCCTCAATCCTCAATCCTCAATCCTCAATCCGCAATGTTCAATCCACAATACCCAATCCTCAATCTTCAATCCTCAATCCTCAATCCTCAATCCTCAATCCTCAATACTCAATCCTCAATTCTCAGTCCTCAAACCTCAATCCTGTATCCACAATCCTGAATCCTCAACCTTCAGTACTCAGTCCTCAACAATCATTCGTCAGTTCTCAATCCTCAATCCTTAATCCTCAGACCTCAAACATCAATATTCAACCCTCAGTCCTCGTCCTCAATCCACAACCCTCAATCCTCAGTCCTCAACATTCAATCATCAATATTCAATCTTCAATCCTCAATCCTCAATCCTCAATCCTCAATCCTCAATCCACAATCCTCAATCTTCAACCCTGAATCCTCAATCCTCAATCTTCAATCCTCAATCATCAGTCCTCAATTCTCAATCCTCAATCATCAGTCCTCATCCTCAATTCTCAATTCTCAATCCTCAATCCCCAATCCTAAATCTTCAAACCTCAATAATCAATCTCCAATCCTAGATCCTCAATCCCCAATCTTCAAACCTTAATACTCAATCTTCAATCCTCAATCCCCAGTCATCAATCTTCAATCCTCAATGCTCAATCCTCAATCCTCAATCCTCAGTCCTCAATCCACAATCCTCAATCCTCAAACCTCAATCCTCAACCGTCAGTCCTCGTCCTCAATCCTCAAACCTCAATCCTTGATCCTCAATATTCAATCATCAATACTCAATCTTCAATCCTCAATGCTCTATCCTCAATCCTCAATCCTCAATCCTCAATATTGAAGACACAACCCTCAGCCATCAATCCTCAATACTCAACCATCAATCCTCAATTCTCAATACTCAATAGAATATTCTGAATACTCATGGTTCAATACTCAATCCACAGTATTCAATAATCAAATCTCAATCCTCAATCTTCAGTCCTCAATACTCAATTTCAATCCTCAATCCTCAATTCTCAATCCCGAATACTCAATCCTCAATCCCCAATCCTCAATCTTCAATCCTCAACCTCAATCCTCAATCCTCAATCCTCAATCCTCAACCGTCAGTCCTCGTCCTCAATCCTCAATCCTCAATCCTCAATACTCAGTCCTCAGTCCTCAAACCTCAATGCGCAATCCTCAATCCTCTATCATCAATCCTCAATCTTCAATACTCAATACTCAATCCTCAATCCTCAATCCTCAATCCTCAATCATCAATCCTCAATCTTCAATACTCGATCCTCAACCCCAATGCTCAATACTCAACCATCAACTCTCAATTCTCAATACTCAATAGAATATCCTGAATTATCAGGATTCAATACTCAAACCTCAAACCTCAACCCTCAGCCCTCATCCTCCATCTTCAATCCTCTATCCTCAATCCTCAATCTTCAATCCTCAATACTCAATCTTCAATCCTCAATCCTCAATCCTCAATCCTCATTCTTCAATCCTCAATACCCAATCCTCAATCCACAATCCTCAATCTTCAATCCTCTATACTCAATCTTCAATCCTCAATCCTCAATACTCAATCTTCAATCCCCAATCCTCAATTCTCAATCCTCAATCCTCAATGTTCAATCCTCAATACTCAATCTTCAATCCTCAATTCTCAATCCTCAATCCTCAATCCTCATTCTTCAATCCTCAACACCCAATCCTCAATCTTCAATCCTCAATCCTCAATCCTGAATTCTCAATCCTCAATCCTCAATCCTCAGACCTCAAGCATCAATATTCAACCCTCAGTCCTCGTCCTCTATCCACAACCATCAATCCTCAATCCTCAACCTTCAATCATCAATATTCAATCTTCAATCCTCAATCCTCAATCCTCAATCCTCAATCCTCAATCCACAATCCTCAATCTTCAATCCTCAATCCTCAATCCTCAATCCTCAATCCTCAATCTTCAATCCTCAATACTCAATCTTCAATCCCCAATCCTCAATTCTCAATCCTTAATCCTCAATGTTCAATCCTCAATACTCAATCTTCAATCCTCAATCCTCAATCCTCAATCCTCAATCCTCATTCTTCAATCCTCAACACCCAATACTCAATCTTCAATCCTCAATCCTCAACTCTCAATCCTCAATCCTCAATCCTCAGACCTCACACATCAATACCCAACCCTCAGTCCTCGTCCTCAATTCACAACCCTCAATCCTCAATCCTCAATCATCAATCATCAATATTCAATATTCAGTCCTCAATCCTCAATCCTCAATCCTCAATCCTCAATCCTCAATCCGCAATGTTCAATCCACAATACCCAATCCTCAATCTTCAATCCTCAATCCTCAATCCTCAATCCTCAATCCTCAATACTCAATCCTCAATTCTCAGTCCTCAAACCTCAATCCTGTATCCACAATCCTGAATCCTCAACCTTCAGTCCTCAGTCCTCAACAATCATTCGTCAGTTCTCAATCCTCAATCCTTAATCCTCAGACCTCAAACATCAATATTCAACCCCCAGTCCTCGTCCTCAATCCACAACCCTCAATCCTCAGTCCTCAATATTCAATCATCAATATTCAATCTTCAATCCTCAATCCTCAATCCTCAATCCTCAATCCTCAATCCTCAATCTTCAACCCTGAATCCTCAATCCTCAATCTTCAATCCTCAATCATCAGTCCTCAATTCTCAATCCTCAATCATCAGTCCTCATCCTCAATTCTCAATTCTCAATCCTCAATCCCCAATCCTCAATCTTCAATCCTCAATAATCAATCTCCAATCCTAGATCCTCAATCCCCAATCTTCAAACCTTAATACTCAATCTTCAATCCTCAATCCCCAGTCATCAATCTTCAATCCTAAATGCTCAATCCTCAATCCTCAATCCTCAGTCGTCAATCCACAATCCTCAATCCTCAAACCTCAATCCTTAACCGTCAGTCCTCGTCCTCAATCCTCAAACCTCAATCCTCGATCCTCAATATTCAATCATCAATACTCAATCTTCAATCCTCAATGCTCTATCCTCAATCCTCAATCCTCAATCCTCAATATTGAAGACACAACCCTCAGTCATCAATCCTCAATACTCAACCATCAATCCTCAATTCTCAATACTCAATAGTATATTCTGAATACTCATGGTTCAATACTGAATCCACAGTATTCAATAATCAAATCTCAATCCTCAATCTTCAGTCCTCAATACTCAATTTCAATCCTCAATCCTCAATTCTCAATCCCGAATACTCAATCCTCAATCGTCAATCCTCAATCCCCAATCCTCAATCTTCAATCCTCAACCTCAATCCTCAATCCTCAATCCTCAATCCTCAACCGTCAGTCCTCGTCCTCAATCCTCAATCCTCAATCCTCAATACTCAGTCCTCAGTCCTCAAACCTCAATGCGCAATCCTCAATCCTCTATCATCAATCCTCAATCTTCAATACTCAATACTCAATCCTCAATCCTCAATCCTCAATCCTCAATCATCAATCCTCAATCTTCAATACTCGATCCTCAACCCCAATGCTCAATACTCAACCATCAACTCTCAATTCTCAATACTCAATAGAATATCCTGAATTCTCAGGATTCAATACTCAAACCTCAAACCTCAACCCTCAGCCCTCATCCTCCATCTTCAATCCTCTATCCTCAATCCTCAATCTTCAATCCTCAATACTCAATCTTCAATCCTCAATCCTCAATCCTCAATCCTCATTCTTCAATCCTGAATACCCAATCCTCAATCTTCAATCCCCAATCCTCAATCCTCAATTCTCAATCCTCAATCCTCAATCCCCAGACCTCAAACATCAATACTCAACCCTCAGTCCTCGTCCTCAATCCATAACCCTCAATCCTCAACCCTCAATTTCCAATCATCAATACTCAATCCTCAGTCCTCAATCCTCAATCCTCAATCCTCAATCCTCAATCTTCAATGTTCAATCCGCAATCCTCAATCCTCAATCTTCACTCCTCAATACTCAATCTGCAATCCTCAATCCTCAAACCTCAATCCTCAATCCTCTATCATCAATCCTCAGTACTCAATCCTCAAACCTCAACCTTCAATCCTCAATACTCAATCTTCAATCCTCAATCCTCAATCCTCAATCCTCAATCCTCAATCCTCAATCTTCAATCCTCAATCCTCAATCATCAATCTTCAATCCTCAATACTCAATCTGCAATCCTCAATCCTCAAACCTCAATCCTCAATCCTCATTCTTCAATCCTTAATACCCAATCCTCAATCTTCAATCCTCAATCCTCAATCCTCAATTCTCAACCCTCAATCCTTAATCCTCAGACCTCAAACATCAATATTCAACCCTCAGTCCTCGTCCTCAATCCACAACCCTCAATCCTCAGTCCTCAATATTGAAACATCAATATTCAATCTTCAATCGTCAATCCTCAATCCTCAATCCTCAATTCTCAATCCTCAATCTTCAATCCTCAATCCTCAATCCTCAATACTCAATCCTCAATCTTCAATCCTAAATTCTCAACACTCAATAGAATATTCTGAATACTCCCGTTTCAATACTCAGTCCACAATATTCAATAATCAAATCTCAATCCTCAATCTTCAATCCTCAATACTCAATTTCAATCCTCAATCCTCAATCCTCAATCCCCAATACTCAATCCTCAATCGTCAATCCTCAATCCCCAATCCTCAATCTTCAATCCTCAACCTCAATCCTCAATCCTCAATCCTCAATCCTCAATCTTCAATCCTCAATCCTCAATCCTCAATCCTCAATCCTCAATCCTCAATCCTCAATCCTCAATCCTCAATACTCAATCTGCAATCCTCAATCCTCAATCCTCAATCCTCAATCCTCATTCTTCAATCCTCAATACCCAATTCTCAATCTTCAATCCTCAATCATCAGGCCTCAATTCTCAATCCTCAATCCTCAGTCCTCATTCCTCAAACCTCAATCCTCAAACCTCAGTCCTCATCCTCAATTATCAACTCTCAATCCTCAATCCTCAATCCTCAATCTTCAATCCTCAATAATCAATCTCCAATCCTAGATCGTCAATCCCCAATCTTCAATCCTTAATACTCAATCTTCAATCCTCAATCCCCAGTCATCAATCTTCAATCCTCAATGCTCAATCCTCAATCCTCAATGCTCAGTCCTCAATCCACAATCCTCAATCCTCAAACCTCAATACTCAACCGTCAGTCCTCGTCCTCAATCCTCAAATCTCAATCCTCAATCCTCAATATTCAATCATCAATACTCAATCTTCAATCCTCAATCCTCAATCCTCAATATTCAAGACACAACCCTCAGCCATCAATCCTCAATACTCAACCATCAATCCTCAATTCTCAATACTCAATAGAATATTCTGAATACTCATGGTTCAATTCTCAATCCACAATATTCAATAATCAAGTCTCAATCCTGAATCTTCAATCGTCAATACTCAATTTCAATCCTCAATCCTCAATTCTCAATCCCCAATACTCAATCCTCAATCGTCAATCCTCAATCCCCAATCCTCAATCTTCAATCCTCAACCTCAAACCTCAATCCTCAATCCTCAATCCTCAATCCTCAATCTTCAATCCTCAATACCCAATCCTCAACCTTCAATCCTCAAACCTCAACTCTCAATCCTCAATCCTCTATCCTCAGACCTCAAACATCAATACTCAACCCTCAGCCCTCGTCCTCAATCCACAACCCTCAATCCTCAATCCTCAATAATCAATCATCAATATTCAATCTTCAGTCCTCAATCCTCAATCCTCAATCCTCAATCCTCAATGTTCAATGTTCAATCCGAAATACCCAATCCTCAATCTTCAATCCTCAATCCTCAATCCTCAATCCTCAACCCTCAATAATCAATCCTCAATTCTCAGTCCTGAAACCTCAATCTTCAGCACTCAGTCCTCAACAATCAGTTGTCAATCCTCAATCCTCAATGGAATATCATCAATTTACAGATTTCAATGCTCAATACTCAATCTGCAGTCTTCAAGTCTCTATTCTCAATCATCAATTCTCATCACTCAACCCTCAACACTCAATCCTCAATCCTCAATCCTCAATCCTCAACCCTCAACCCTCAATCCTCATTCCTCAAACCTCAATCCTCAACCCTCAGTCCTCATCCTCAATTCTCAATTCTCAATCCTCCATCCTCAATCCTCAATCCTCAATTCTCAATCCTCAATCCTCAATCCTCAGACCTCAAACATCAATATTCAACCCTCAGTCCTCGTCCTCTATCCACAACAATCAATCCTCAATCCTCAATCTTCAATCATCAACATTCGATCTTCAATCCTCAATCCTAAATCCTCATTCCTCAATCCTCAATCCTCAATCCTCAATCCTCAATCCTCAATCTTCAATCCTCAATACTCAGTCTTCAATCCCCAATCCTCAATTCTCAATCCTCAATCCTCAATGTTCAATCCTCAATACTCAATCTTCAATCCTCAATCCTCAATCCTCAATCCTCAATACTCATTCTTCAATCCTCAATACATAATCCTCAATCTTCAATCCTCAATCCTCAACTCTCAATCCTCAATCCTCTATCCTCAGACCTCACACATCAATACTCAACCCTCAGCCCTCGTCCTCAATCCCCAACCCTCAATCCTCAATCCTCAATAATCAATCATCAATATTCAATCTTCAGTCCTCAATCCTCAATCCTCAATCCTCAATCCTCAATCCTCAATGTTCAATCCGAAATACCCAATCCTCAATCTTCAATCCTCAATCCTCAATCCTCAATCCTCAACCCTCAATACTCAATCCTCAATTCTCAGTCTGAAACCTCAATCCTGAATCCACAATCCTCAATCTTCAATCCTCAACCATCAGTCCTCAATTCTCAATCCTCAATCATCAGTCCTCATCCTCAATTCTCAATTCTCAATCCTCTATCCTCAATCCTCAATCTTCAATCCTCAATAATCAATCTCCAATCCTAGATCCTCAATCCCCAATCTTCAAACCTTAATACTCAATCTTCAATCCTCAATCCCCAGTCATCAATCTTCAATCCTCAATGCTCAATCCTCAATCCTCAATCCTCAGTCCTCAATCCACAATCCTCAATCCTCAAACCTCAATCCTCAACCGTCAGTCCTCGTCCTCAATCCTCAAACCTCAATCCTCGATCCTCAATATTCAATCATCAATACTCAATCTTCAATCCTCAATGCTCTATCCTCAATCCTCAATCCTCAATCCTCAATCCTCAATCCTCAATACCCAATCCTCAATCTTTAATCTTCAATCCTCAATCCTCAATCCTCAGTCCTCAAACATCAATCCTGAATCCTCAATCCTGAATCCTCAATCCTCAGCACTCAGTCCTCAACAATCAGTTGTCAATCCTCAATCCTCAATGGAATATCATCAGTTTACAGATTTCAATGCTCAATACTCAATCTGCAGTCTTCAAGTCTCTATTCTCAAACATCAATTCTCATCACTCAACCCTCAACACTCAATCCTCAATCTTCAATCCTCAATCCTCAATCCTCAACCCTCAATCCTCATTCCTCAAACCTCAATCCTCGACCCTCAGTCCCCATCCTCAATTCTCAATCCTCAATCCTCAATACTCAATCCTCAATCTTCAATCCTCAATCCTCAAACCTCAATCCTCAATCCTCATTTCTCAATCCTCAATACCCAATCCTCAATCTTCAATCGTCAATCCTCAATCCTCAATTCTCAATCCTCAATCCTTAATCCTCAGACCACAAACATCAATTTTCAACCCTCAGTCCTCGTCCTCAATCCACAACCCTCAATCCTCAATTCTCAACCCTCAATCCTTAATCCTCAGACCTCAAACATCAATATTCAACCCTCAGTCCTCGTCCTCAATCCACAACCCTCAATCCTCAGTCCTCAATATTGAAACATCAATATTCAATCTTCAATCGTCAATCCTCAATCCTCAATCCTCAATTCTCAATCCTCAATCTTCAATCCTCAATCCTCAATCCTCAATACTCAATCCTCAATCTTCAATCCTAAATTCTCAACACTCAATAGAATATTCTGAATACTCCCGTTTCAATACTCAGTCCACAATATTCAATAATCAAATCTCAATCCTCAATCTTCAATCCTCAATACTCAATTTCAATCCTCAATCCTCAATCCTCAATCCCCAATACTCAATCCTCAATCGTCAATCCTCAATCCCCAATCCTCAATCTTCAATCCTCAACCTCAATCCTCAATCCTCAATCCTCAATCCTCAATCTTCAATCCTCAATCCTCAATCCTCAATCCTCAATCCTCAATCCTCAATCCTCAATCCTCAATCCTCAATACTCAATCTGCAATCCTCAATCCTCAATCCTCAATCCTCAATCCTCATTCTTCAATCCTCAATACCCAATTCTCAATCTTCAATCCTCAATCATCAGGCCTCAATTCTCAATCCTCAATCCTCAGTCCTCATTCCTCAAACCTCAATCCTCAAACCTCAGTCCTCATCCTCAATTATCAACTCTCAATCCTCAATCCTCAATCCTCAATCTTCAATCCTCAATAATCAATCTCCAATCCTAGATCGTCAATCCCCAATCTTCAATCCTTAATACTCAATCTTCAATCCTCAATCCCCAGTCATCAATCTTCAATCCTCAATGCTCAATCCTCAATCCTCAATGCTCAGTCCTCAATCCACAATCCTCAATCCTCAAACCTCAATCCTCAACCGTCAGTCCTCGTCCTCAATCCTCAAATCTCAATCCTCAATCCTCAATATTCAATCATCAATACTCAATCTTCAATCCTCAATCCTCAATCCTCAATATTCAAGACACAACCCTCAGCCATCAATCCTCAATACTCAACCATCAATCCTCAATTCTCAATACTCAATAGAATATTCTGAATACTCATGGTTCAATACTCAATCCACAATATTCAATAATCAAGTCTCAATCCTGAATCTTCAATCGTCAATACTCAATTTCAATCCTCAATCCTCAATTCTCAATCCCCAATACTCAATCCTCAATCGTCAATCCTCAATCCCCAATCCTCAATCTTCAATCCCCAACCTCAAACCTCAATCCTCAATCCTCAATCCTCAATCCTCAATCTTCAATCCTCAATACCCAATCCTCAACCTTCAATCCTCAAACCTCAACTCTCAATCCTCAATCCTCTATCCTCAGACCTCAAACATCAATACTCAACCCTCAGCCCTCGTCCTCAATCCCCAACCCTCAATCCTCAATCCTCAATAATCAATCATCAATATTCAATCTTCAGTCCTCAATCCTCAATCCTCAATCCTCAATCCTCAATCCTCAATGTTCAATCCGAAATACCCAATCCTCAATCTTCAATCCTCAATCCTCAATCCTCAATCCTCAACCCTCAATACTCAATCCTCAATTCTCAGTCTGAAACCTCAATCCTGAATCCACAATCCTCAATCTTCAATCCTCAACCATCAGTCCTCAATTCTCAATCCTCAACCATCAGTCCTCATCCTCAATTCTCAATTCTCAATCCTCTATCCTCAATCCTCAATCTTCAATCCTCAATAATCAATCTCCAATCCTAGATCCTCAATCCCCAATCTTCAAACCTTAATACTCAATCTTCAATCCTCAATCCCCAGTCATCAATCTTCAATCCTCAATGCTCAATCCTCAATCCTCAATCCTCAGTCCTCAATCCACAATCCTCAATCCTCAAACCTCAATCCTCAACCGTCAGTCCTCGTCCTCAATCCTCAAACCTCAATCCTCGATCCTCAATATTCAATCATCAATACTCAATCTTCAATCCTCAATGCTCTATCCTCAATCCTCAACCCTCAATCCTCATTCCTCAAACCTCAATCCTCGACCCTCAGTCCCCATCCTCAATTCTCAATCCTCAATCCTCAATACTCAATCCTCAATCTTCAATCCTCAATCCTCAAACCTCAATCCTCAATCCTCATTTCTCAATCCTCAATACCCAATCCTCAATCTTCAATCGTCAATCCTCAATCCTCAATTCTCAATCCTCAATCCTTAATCCTCAGACCACAAACATCAATTTTCAACCCTCAGTCCTCGTCCTCAATCCACAACCCTCAATCCTCAGTCCTCAATATTCAATCATCAATATTCAATCTTCAATCCTCAATCCTCAATCCTCAATCCTCAATCCTCAATCCTCAATCCTCAATCTTCAATCCTCTAACCTCAATCCTCAATACTCAATCCTCAATCCTCAATCCTCAATACTCAATCCTCGATCCTCAATGCTCAATCCTCAATCCTCAATCCTCAATCCTCAATCCTCAATCCTCATTCTTCAATCCTCAATACCAAATCCTCAATCTTCAATCCTCAATCCTCAGTCCTCACTCCTCAATCCTCAATCCTCATTCTTCAATCCTCAATACCCAGTCCTCAATCTTCAATCCTCAATCCTCAATCCTCATTTCTCAATCGTCAATCCTCAGTCCTCTGCCCTCAAACATCAATACTCAACCCTCAGCCCTCATCCTCAATCCTCAATCGTCAATCCTCAATCCTCAGCCCTCAGTCCTCAAACCTCAATGCTCAATCCTCAACCCCATTCCTCAATCCTCAATCCTCAATCATCAATCCTCAATCTTCAATACTCATTCCTGAATCCTCAATCCCCTATCCTCAATCCTCAATCATCAATCCTCAACCTTCAATACTCGATCCTCAATCCTCAATCCCCAATCCTCAATCCTCAGACCTCAAGTATCAATACTCAACCCTCAGTCCTCGTCCTCAATACACAACCCTCAATCATCAATCCTGAATCTTCATTCATCAATATTCAACCTTCAATCCTCAATCCTCAATCCTCAACGTTCAATCCTCAATACCCAATCATCAACCTTCAATCCTCAATCCTCAAGCGTCAATCCTCAATCCTGAATCCTCAACCCTCAATTCTCAGTCCTCAAACCTCAATCCCTAATCCTCAATCCTGAATCCTCAATCTTCAGCCCTTAGTCCTCTTAAATCAATTGTCAATCCTCAGCCCTCAATAGAATATCCTCAATTCACAGTTTTCAATACTCAATCCCCATCCTTCACTCTTCAAATCTCAATCCACAAAAATCAATTCTCATCACTAAACCATCGACACTCAGTCCTCAATCTTCAATCCTCAATCCTCAATCCTCAACCTTCAATCGTCAATAATGAATCTTCAATCATCTGTCCCCAATCCTCAATCCTCAATCCTCAATCCTGAATATTCAATCCTCAGTCCCCAATCCTCAATCTTCAATCCTCAGTCCTCAATCCTCAACCCTCAATCCTCAATAGTCAGTCCTCAGTCCTCAAACCTCAATGCTCAATCCTCAATCCTCTAGCATCAATCCTCAATCTTCAATACTCAATACTCAATCCTCAATCCTCAATCCTCAGTCCTCAATCATCAATCCTCAATCTTCAATACTCGATCCTCAACCCCAATGCTCAATACTCAACCATCAACACTCAATTCTCAATACTCAATAGAATATCCTGAATTCTCAGGATTCAATACTCAAACCTCAAACCTCAACCCTCAGCCCTCATCCTCCATCTTCAATCCTCTATCCTCAATCCTCAATCTTCAATCCTCAATACTCAATATTCAATCCTCAATCCTCAATCCTCAATCCTCATTCTTCAATCCTCAATACCCAATCCTCAATCTTCAATCCCCAATCCTCAATCCTCAATTCTCAATCCTCAATCCTCAATCCCCAGACCTCAATCATCAATACTCAACCCTGAGTCCTCGTCCAAAATCCATAACCCTCAATCCTCAATCCTCAATCTTCAATCATCAATACTCAATCTTCAGTCCTCAATCCTCAATCCTCAATCCTCAATCCTCAATCCTCATTGTTCGATCCGCAATACCCAATCCTCAATCTTCAATCCTCAATCCTCAATCATCAATCCTCAATTCTCAATACTCAGTCCTCAATTCTCCGTCCTCAAACCTCAATCCTGAATCCACAATCCTGAATCCTCAATCTTCAGACGTCAGACCTCAACAATCAGTCGTCAATTCTCAGTCCTCAATAGAATATCATCAATTCACACATTTCAATACTCAATAATCAATCTGCAACCTTCAAATCTCCATCCACAAACATCAATTCTCATCACTCAACCCTCAACGCTCAGTCCCCAATCCTCAATCTTCAATCCTCATTCCTCAATCCTCAATTCTCAATCCTCAATCCTCAGTCCTCAGACCCCAAACCTCAATTCGTCAACTCTTAGCCCTCATCCTCTATCCTCAATCCTCAATCTTCATTCCTCAATCCTCAATCCTCAAGCCTCAATCCTCAATCCTCAATCCTCAGTCCTCAAACCTCAATCCTCAACCCTCAATTCTCAATCCTCAATCTTCAATCCTCAATCCTCAATCCTCAATCCTCAATCCCCAATCCTCTATCCTCAGGCAGCAATACTCAATCTTCAATACTCAATCCTCAATCCTCAATCCTCAATCCTCAATCCTCAACCCTCAATCCTCATTCCTCAAACCTCAATCCTCAACCCTCAGTCCTCATACTCAATTCTCAATTCTCAATACTCAATTCTCAATACTCAATATTCAATCCTCAATAATCAACCTCCAATCCTAGATCCTCAATCCCCAATCTTCAATCCTTAATCCTCAATCTTCAATCCTTAATTCTCAATCGTCAATCTTCAATCCTCAATACTCAATCTTCAATCCTCAATCCTCAGTCCTCAATCCTCAGTCCTCAATCCTCAATCGTCAATCTTCAATCCTCAATACTCAATCTTCAATCCTCAATTCTCAATCCTCAATCCTCAATACTCAATCCTCAATCTTCAATCCTCAATCCTCAAACCTCAATCCTCAATCCTCATTTCTCAATCCTCAATACCCAATCCTCAATCTTCAATCGTCAATCCTCAATCCTCAATTCTCAATCCTCAATCCTTAATCCTCAGACCACAAACATCAATTTTCAACCCTCAGTCCTCGTCCTCAATCCACAACCCTCAATCCTCAGTCCTCAATATTCAATCATCAATATTCAATCTTCAATCCTCAATCCTCAATCCTCAATCCTCAATCCTCAATCCTCAATCCTCAATCTTCAATCCTCTAACCTCAATCCTCAATACTCAATCCTCAATCCTCAATCCTCAATACTCAATCCTCGATCCTCAATGCTCAATCCTCAATCCTCAATCCTCAATCCTCAATCCTCAATCCTCATTCTTCAATCCTCAATACCAAATCCTCAATCTTCAATCCTCAATCCTCAGTCCTCACTCCTCAATCCTCAATCCTCATTCTTCAATCCTCAATACCCAGTCCTCAATCTTCAATCCTCAATCCTCAATCCTCATTTCTCAATCGTCAATCCTCAGTCCTCTGCCCTCAAACATCAATACTCAACCCTCAGCCCTCATCCTCAATCCTCAATCGTCAATCCTCAATCCTCAGCCCTCAGTCCTCAAACCTCAATGCTCAATCCTCAACCCCATTCCTCAATCCTCAATCCTCAATCATCAATCCTCAATCTTCAATACTCATTCCTGAATCCTCAATCCCCTATCCTCAATCCTCAATCATCAATCCTCAACCTTCAATACTCGATCCTCAATCCTCAATCCCCAATCCTCAATCCTCAGACCTCAAGTATCAATACTCAACCCTCAGTCCTCGTCCTCAATACACAACCCTCAATCATCAATCCTGAATCTTCATTCATCAATATTCAACCTTCAATCCTCAATCCTCAATCCTCAACGTTCAATCCTCAATACCCAATCATCAACCTTCAATCCTCAATCCTCAAGCGTCAATCCTCAATCCTGAATCCTCAACCCTCAATTCTCAGTCCTCAAACCTCAATCCCTAATCCTCAATCCTGAATCCTCAATCTTCAGCCCTTAGTCCTCTTAAATCAATTGTCAATCCTCAGCCCTCAATAGAATATCCTCAATTCACAGTTTTCAATACTCAATCCCCATCCTTCACTCTTCAAATCTCAATCCACAAAAATCAATTCTCATCACTAAACCATCGACACTCAGTCCTCAATCTTCAATCCTCAATCCTCAATCCTCAACCTTCAATCGTCAATAATGAATCTTCAATCATCTGTCCCCAATCCTCAATCCTCAATCCTCAATCCTGAATATTCAATCCTCAGTCCCCAATCCTCAATCTTCAATCCTCAGTCCTCAATCCTCAACCCTCAATCCTCAATAGTCAGTCCTCAGTCCTCAAACCTCAATGCTCAATCCTCAATCCTCTAGCATCAATCCTCAATCTTCAATACTCAATACTCAATCCTCAATCCTCAATCCTCAGTCCTCAATCATCAATCCTCAATCTTCAATACTCGATCCTCAACCCCAATGCTCAATACTCAACCATCAACACTCAATTCTCAATACTCAATAGAATATCCTGAATTCTCAGGATTCAATACTCAAACCTCAAACCTCAACCCTCAGCCCTCATCCTCCATCTTCAATCCTCTATCCTCAATCCTCAATCTTCAATCCTCAATACTCAATATTCAATCCTCAATCCTCAATCCTCAATCCTCATTCTTCAATCCTCAATACCCAATCCTCAATCTTCAATCCCCAATCCTCAATCCTCAATTCTCAATCCTCAATCCTCAATCCCCAGACCTCAATCATCAATACTCAACCCTGAGTCCTCGTCCAAAATCCATAACCCTCAATCCTCAATCCTCAATCTTCAATCATCAATACTCAATCTTCAGTCCTCAATCCTCAATCCTCAATCCTCAATCCTCAATCCTCATTGTTCGATCCGCAATACCCAATCCTCAATCTTCAATCCTCAATCCTCAATCATCAATCCTCAATTCTCAATACTCAGTCCTCAATTCTCCGTCCTCAAACCTCAATCCTGAATCCACAATCCTGAATCCTCAATCTTCAGACGTCAGACCTCAACAATCAGTCGTCAATTCTCAGTCCTCAATAGAATATCATCAATTCACACATTTCAATACTCAATAATCAATCTGCAACCTTCAAATCTCCATCCACAAACATCAATTCTCATCACTCAACCCTCAACGCTCAGTCCCCAATCCTCAATCTTCAATCCTCATTCCTCAATCCTCAATTCTCAATCCTCAATCCTCAGTCCTCAGACCCCAAACCTCAATTCGTCAACTCTTAGCCCTCATCCTCTATCCTCAATCCTCAATCTTCATTCCTCAATCCTCAATCCTCAAGCCTCAATCCTCAATCCTCAATCCTCAGTCCTCAAACCTCAATCCTCAACCCTCAATTCTCAATCCTCAATCTTCAATCCTCAATCCTCAATCCTCAATCCTCAATCCCCAATCCTCTATCCTCAGGCAGCAATACTCAATCTTCAATACTCAATCCTCAATCCTCAATCCTCAATCCTCAATCCTCAACCCTCAATCCTCATTCCTCAAACCTCAATCCTCAACCCTCAGTCCTCATACTCAATTCTCAATTCTCAATACTCAATTCTCAATACTCAATATTCAATCCTCAATAATCAACCTCCAATCCTAGATCCTCAATCCCCAATCTTCAATCCTTAATCCTCAATCTTCAATCCTTAATTCTCAATCGTCAATCTTCAATCCTCAATACTCAATCTTCAATCCTCAATCCTCAGTCCTCAATCCTCAGTCCTCAATCCTCAATCGTCAATCTTCAATCCTCAATACTCAATCTTCAATCCTCAATCCTCAATCCTCAATCCTCAATCCTCATTCTTCAATACTCAATACCCAACACTCAATCTTCAATCCTCAATCCTCAATCCTCAATTCTCAATCCTCAATCCTCAGTCCTCTGTCCTCAAACCTCAATCCTCAACCCTCAGCCCTCATCCTCCATCCTCAATCCTCAATCATCAATCCTCAATCTTATATCCTCAATATTCAATCTTCAATCCTCAATCCTCAATCCTCAATACTCAATCCTCAATCCTCAGTGATCAATACTCAATCTTCAATACTCAATCCTCAATCCTCAATCCTCAATCCTCAATCCTCAATCCCCATTTCCCAAACCTCAATCCTCAACCCTCAGATCTCATCCTCAATCATCAATTCTCAATCCTCAATCATCAATCCTCAATCTTCAATCCTCAACCCTCAATCCTCAATCCTCAATCCTCAGTACTTAATACTCAATCCTCAACCTTCAATCCTCAATACTCAATCTTCAATCCTCAATCCTCAATCCTCAAACCTCAATCCTCAATCCTCATTCTTCTATCCTCAATACCCAATCCTCAATCTTGAATCCTCAATCCTCAATCCTCAATCCTCAATTCTCAATCCTCAATCTTCAATCCTCAATCCTCAATCCTCAATACTCAATCCTCAATCTTCAATCCTCAATTCTCAACACTCAATAGAATATTCTGAATACTCCCGTTTCAATGCTCAGACCACAATATTCAATAATCAAATCCCAATCCTCAATCTTCAATCCTCAATACTCAATTTCTATCCTCAATCCTCAATCCTCAATCCCCAATACTCAATCCTCAATCGCCAGTCCTCACTCCCCAATCCTCAATCTTCATTCGTCAACCTCAATCCTCAATCCTCAATCCTCAATCCTCAATCCACAATCCTCAATCCTCAAACCTCAATCCTCAACCGTCAGTCCTCGTCCTCAATCCTCAAACCTCAATCCTCAATCCTCAATATTCAGTCATCAATACTCAATCTTCAATCCTCAATGCTCTATCCTCAATCCTCAATCCTCAATCCTCAATATTCAAGACACAACCCTCAGCCATCAATCCTCAATACTCAACCATCAATCCTCAATTCTCAATACTCAATAGAATGTTCTGAATACACATGGTTCAATACTCAATCCACAATGTTCAATAATCAAGTCTCAATCCTGAATATTCAATCGTCAATACTCAATTTCAATCCTCAATCCTCAATGCTCAATCCCCAACACTCAATCCTCAATCGTCAATCCTCAATCCCCAATCCTCAATCTTCAATCCTCAACCTCAATCCTCAATCCTCAATCCTCAATCCTCAACCTTCAATCCTCAATACTCAATCTTCAATCCTCAATCCTCAATCCTCAATGCTCAATCCTCAATCCTCAATCCTCAATCCTCAATCCTCAATCCTCATTACTCAATCTGCAATCCTCAATCCTCAATCCTCAATCCTCAATCCTCAATCCTCAATACCCAATCCTCAATCTTCAATCCTCAATCCTCAATCCTCAATCCTCAATCCTCAATACTCAATCTGCAATCCTCAATCCTCAATCCTCAATCCTCAATCCTCATTCTTCAATCCTCAATACCCAATCCTCAATCTTCAATCCTCAATACTCAAACTGCAATCCTCAATACTCAATCCTCAATGCTCAATCTTCAATCATCAATATTCAATCTTCAATCCCCAACACTCAATCCTCAATCCTCAATCCTCAATCCTCAACCTTCAATCCTCAATACTCAATCCTCAATCCTCAATCTTCAATCATCAATATTCAATCTTCAATCCCCAACCCTCAATCCTCAATCCTCAATCGTCAATCCTCAATCTTCAATCCTCAATCCTCAATCCTCAACCCTCAATCCTCATTCCTCAAACCTCAGTCCTCAACCCTCAGTCCTCATCCTCAATTCTCAATTCTCAATCCTCAATCCTCAATCCTCAATCTTCAATCCTCAATAATCAATCTCCAATCCTAGATCCTCAATCCCCAATCTTCAATCCTTAATACTCAATCTTCAATCCTCAATCACAAGTCATCAATCTTCAATCCTCAATGCTCAATCCTCAATCCTCAATCCTCAGTCTTCAAACCACAATCCTCAATCCTCAAACCTCAATCTTCAACCGTCAGTCCTCGTCCTCAATCCTCAAACCTCAATCCTCAATCCTCAATATTCAATCATCAATACCCAATCCTCAATCTTCAATCCCCAATCCTCAATCCTCAATTCTCAATCCTCAATCCTCAATCCTCAGACCTCAAACATCAATATTCAACCCTCAGTCCTCGTCCTCTATCCACAACCTTCAATCCTCAATCCTCAATCTTCAATCATCAATATTCAATCTTCAATCCTCAATCCTCAATCCTCAATCCTCAATCCTCAATCCTCAATTTCAATCCTCAATAATCAATCTCCGATCCTCAATCCTCAATCCTCGATCCTCAGTCCTCAGGCATCAATACTCAATCTTCAATGCTCAATCCTCAATCCTCAATCCTCAATCCTCAATCATCAACCCTCAATCCTCATTCCTCAAACCTCAGTCCTCAACCCTCAGTCCTCATCCTCAATTCTCAATTCTCAATCCTCAATCCTCAATCCTCAATCTTCAATCCTCAATAATCAATCTCCAATCCTAGATCCTCAATCCCCAATCTTCAATCCTTAATACTCAATCTTCAATCCTCAATCCCCAGTCATCAATCTTCAATCCTCAATGCTCAATCCTCAATCCTCAATCCTCAGTCTTCAATCCACAATCCTCAATCCTCAAACCTCAATCTTCAACCGTCAGTCCTCGTCCTCAATCCTCAAACCTCAATCCTCAATCCTCAATATTCAATCATCAATACTCAATCTTCAATCCTCAATGCTCTATCCTCAATCCTCAATCCTCAATCCTCAATATTCAAGACACAACCCTCAGCCATCAATCCTCAATACTCACCCATCAATCCTCAATTCTCAATAGTCAATACAATATTCTGAATACTCATGGTTCAATACTCAATCCACAATATTCAATAATCAAGTCTCAATCCTCAATCTTCAATCCTCAATACTCAATTTCAATCCTCAATCCTCAATTCTCAATCCCCAATACTCAATCCTCAATCGTCAATCCTCAGTCCCCAATCGTCTATCTTCAATCCTCAACCTCAATCCTCAATCCTCAATCCTCAATCCTCAATCTTCAATCATCAATACTCAATCTTCAATCCTCAATGCTCTATCCTCAATCCTCCATCCTCAATCCTCAATATTCAAGACACAACCCTCAGCCATCAATCTTCAATACTCAACCATCAATCCTCAATTCTCAATACTCAATACAATATTCTGAATACTCATGGTTCAATACTCAATCCACAATATTCAATAATCAAGTCTCAATCCTCAATCTTCAATCCTCAATACTCAATCTTCAATCCTCAATCCACAATCCTCAATCCTCAATCCTCAATCCTCAATCCTCAATCCTCAATCCTCAATCCTCAATTCTCAATCTGCAATCCTCAATTCTCAATCCTCAATCATCAATTCTCATTCTTCAATCCTCAATACGCAATCCTCAATCTTCAATCCTCAATCCTCAATCCTCAATTCTCAATCCTCAATCCTCAATCCTCAGACCTCAAACATCAATATTCAACCCTCAGTCCTCGTCCTCTATCCACAACCTTCAATCCTCAATCCTCAATCTTCGATCATCAATATTCAATCTTGGATCCTCAATCCTCAATCCTCAATCCTCAATCCTCAATCCTCAATCCTCATTCCTCAATCCTCTATCTTCAATACTCAATACTCAATCTTCAATCCCCAATCCTCAATTCTCAATCCTCAAGCCTCAATGTTCAATCCTTAATACTCAATCTCCAATCCTAGATCCTCAATCCCCAATCTTCAATCCTTAATACTCAATCTTCAATCCTCAATCCCCAGTCATCAATCTTCAATCCTCAATGCTCAATCCTCAATCCTCAATCCTCAGTCCTCAATCCACAATCCTCAATCCTCAAACCTCAATCTTCAACCGTCAGTCCTCGTCCTCAATCCTCAAACCTCAATCCTCAATCCTCAATATTCAATCATCAATACTCAGTATTCAATCCTCAATGCTCTATCCTCAATCCTCAATCCTCAATCCTCAATATTCAAGACACAACCCTCAGCCATCAATCCTCAATACTCAAACATCAATCCTCAAGTCTCAATACTCGATACAATATTCTGAATACTCATGGTTCAATACTCAAACCACAATATTCAATAATCAAGTCTCAATCCTCAATCATCAATCCTCAATACTCAATTTCAATCCTCAATCCTCAATTCTCAATCCCCAATACTCAATCCTCAATCGTCAATCCTCAATCCTCAATCCTCAATCTTCAATCCTCAACCTCAATCCTCAATCCTCAATCCTCAATCCTCAATCTTCAATCATCAATACTGAATCTTCAATCCTCAATGCTCTATCCTCAATCCTCAATCCTCAATCCTCAATCCTCAATACCCAATCCTCAATCTTCAATCTTCAATCCTCAATCCTCAATCCTCAGTCCTCAAACATCAATCCTGAATCCTCAATCCTGAATCCTCAATCCTCAGCACTCAGTCCTCAACAATCAGTAGTCAATCCTCAATCCTCAATGGAATATCATCAATTTACAGATTTCAATGCTCAATACTCAATCTGCAGCCTTCAAGTCTCTATTCTCAAACATCAATTCTCATCACTCAACCCTCAACACTCAATCCTCAATCCTCAATCCTCAATCCTCAATCCTCAATCCTCAACCCTTAATCCTCATTCCTCAAACCTCAATCCTCAACCCTCAGTCCTCATCCTCAATTCTCAATTCTCAATCCTCAACACTCAATCCTCAATCTTCAATCCTCAATCCTCAAACCTCAATCCTCAATCCTCATTTCTCAATCCTCAATACCCAATCCTCAATCTTCAATCCTCAATCCCCAATCCTCAATCTTCAATGCTCAACCTCAATCCTCAATCCTCAATCCTCAATCCTCAATCCTCAATCCTCAATCCTCAATCCACAATCCTCAATCTTCAACCCTGAATCCTCAATCCTCAATCTTCAATCCTCAATCATCAGTCCTCAATTCTCAATCCTCAATCATCAGTCCTCATCCTCAATTCTCAATTCTCAATCCTCAATCCCCAATCCTAAATCTTCAATCCTCAATAATCAATCTCCAATCCTAGATCCTCAATCCCCAATCTTCAAACCTTAATACTCAATCTTCAATCCTCAATCCCCAGTCATCAATCTTCAATCCTCAATGCTCAATCCTCAATCCTCAATCCTCAGTCCTCAATCCACAATCCTCAATCCTCAAACCTCAATCCTCAACCGTCAGTCCTCGTCCTCAATCCTCAAACCTCAATCCTCGATCCTCAATATTCAATCATCAATACTCAATCTTCAATCCTCAATGCTCTATCCTCAATCCTCAATCCTCAATCCTCAATATTGAAGACACAACCCTCAGCCATCAATCCTCAATACTCAACCATCAATCCTCAATTCTCAATACTCAATAGAATATTCTGAATACTCATGGTTCAATACTCAATCCACAGTATTCAATAATCAAATCTCAATCCTCAATCTTCAGTCCTCAATACTCAATTTCAATCCTCAATCCTCAATTCTCAATCCCGAATACTCAATCCTCAATCGTCAATCCTCAATCCCCAATCCTCAATCTTCAATCCTCAACCTCAATCCTCAATCCTCAATCCTCAATCCCCAACCGTCAGTCCTCGTCCTCAATCCTCAATCCTCAATCCTCAATACTCAGTCCTCAGTCCTCAAACCTCAATGCGCAATCCTCAATCCTCTATCATCAATCCTCAATCTTCAATACTCAATACTCAATCCTCAATCCTCAATCCTCAATCCTCAATCATCAATCCTCAATCTTCAATACTCGATCCTCAACCCCAATGCTCAATACTCAACCATCAACTCTCAATTCTCAATACTCAATAGAATATCCTGAATTCTCAGGATTCAATACTCAAACCTCAAACCTCAACCCTCAGCCCTCATCCTCCATCTTCAATCCTCTATCCTCAATCCTCAATCTTCAATCCTCAATACTCAATCTTCAATCCTCAATCCTCAATACTCAATCTTCAATCCCCAATCCTCAATTCTCAATCCTCAATCCTCAACTCTCAATCCTCAATCCTCAATCCTCAGACCTCACACATCAATACTCAACCCTCAGTCCTCGTCCTCAATTCACAACCCTCAATCCTCAATCCTCAATCATCAATCATCAATATTCAATATTCAGTCCTCAATCCTCAATCCTCAATCCTCAATCCTCAATCCTCAATACGCAATGTTCAATCCACAATACCCAATCCTCAATCTTCAATCCTCAATCCTCAATCCTCAATCCTCAATCCTCAATACTCAATCCTCAATTCTCAGTCCTCAAACCTCAATCCTGTATCCACAATCCTGAATCCTCAACCTTCAGTCCTCAGTCCTCAACAATCATTCGTCAGTTCTCAATCCTCAATCCTTAATCCTCAGACCTCAAACATCAATATTCAACCCCCAGTCCTCGTCCTCAATCCACAACCCTCAATCCTCAATCCTCAATCATCAATCATCAATATTCAATATTCAGTCCTCAATCCTCAATCCTCAATCCTCAATCCTCAATCCTCAATCCGCAATGTTCAATCCACAATACCCAATCCTCAATCTTCAATCCTCAATCCTCAATCCTCAATCCTCAATCCTCAATACTCAATCCTCAATTCTCAGTCCTCAAACCTCAATCCTGTATCCACAATCCTGAATCTTCAACCTTCAGTCCTCAGTCCTCAACAATCATTCGTCAGTTCTCAATCCTCAATCCTTAATCCTCAGACCTCAAACATCAATATTCAACCCCCAGTCCTCGTCCTCAATCCACAACCCTCAATCCTCAGTCCTCAATATTCAATCATCAATATTCAATCTTCAATCCTCAATCCTCAATCCTCAATCCTCAATCCTCAATCCTCAATCTTCAACCCTGAATCCTCAATCCTCAATCTTCAATCCTCAATCATCAGTCCTCAATTCTCAATCCTCAATCATCAGTCCTCATCCTCAATTCTCAATTCTCAATCCTCAATCCCCAATCCTCAATCTTCAATCCTCAATAATCAGTCTCCAATCCTAGATCCTCAATCCCCAATCTTCAAACCTTAATACTCAATCTTCAATCCTCAATCCCCAGTCATCAATCTTCAATCCTAAATGCTCAATCCTCAATCCTCAATCCTCAGTCCTCAATCCACAATCCTCAATCCTCAAACCTCAATCCTTAACCGTCAGTCCTCGTCCTCAATCCTCAAACCTCAATCCTCGATCCTCAATATTCAATCATCAATACTCAATCTTCAATCCTCAATGCTCTATCCTCAATCCTCAATCCTCAATCCTCAATATTGAAGACACAACCCTCAGTCATCAATCCTCAATACTCAACCATCAATCCTAAATTCTCAATACTCAATAGTATATTCTGAATACTCATGGTTCAATACTGAATCCACAGTATTCAATAATCAAATCTCAATCCTCAATCTTCAGTCCTCAATCCTCAATCCTCAATCCTCAATCCTCAATCCTCAATGTTCAATCCGCAATCCTCAATCCTCAATCTTCACTCCTCAATACTCAATCTGCAATCCTCAATCCTCAAACCTCAATCCTCAATCCTCTATCATCAATCCTCAGTACTCAATCCTCAAACCTCAACCTTCAATCCTCAATACTCAATCTTCAATCCTCAATCCTCAATCCTCAATCCTCAATACTCAATCTTCAATCCTCAATCCTCAATCATCAATCTTCAATCCTCAATACTCAATCTGCAATCCTCAATCCTCAAACCTCAATCCTCAATCCTCATTCTTCAATCCTTAATACCCAATCCTCAATCTTCAATCCTCAATCCTCAATCCTCAATTCTCAACCCTCAATCCTTAATCCTCAGACCTCAAACATCAATATTCAACCCTCAGTCCTCGTCCTCAATCCACAACCCTCAATCCTCAGTCCTCAATATTGAAACATCAATATTCAATCTTCAATCGTCAATCCTCAATCCTCAATCCTCAATTCTCAATCCTCAATCTTCAATCCTCAATCCTCAATCCTCAATACTCAATCCTCAATCTTCAATCCTAAATTCTCAACACTCAATAGAATATTCTGAATACTCCCGTTTCAATACTCAGTCCACAATATTCAATAATCAAATCTCAATCCTCAATCTTCAATCCTCAATACTCAATTTCAATCCTCAATCCTCAATCCTCAATCCCCAATACTCAATCCTCAATCCTCAATCGTCAATCCTCAATCCTCAATCCTCAATCTTCAATCCTCAACCTCAATCCTCAATCCTCAATCCTCAATCCTCAATCTTCAATCCTCAATCCTCAATCCTCAATCCTCAATCCTCAATCCTCAATCCTCAATCCTCAATCATCAATACTCAATCTGCAATCCTCAATCCTCAATCCTCAATCCTCAATCCTCATTCTTCAATCCTCAATACCCAATTCTCAATCTTCAATCCTCAATCATCAGGCCTCAATTCTCAATCCTCAATCCTCAGTCCTCATTCCTCAAACCTCAATCCTCAAACCTCAGTCCTCATCCTCAATTATCAACTCTCAATCCTCAATCCTCAATCCTCAATCTTCAATCCTCAATAATCAATCTCCAATCCTAGATCGTCAATCCCCAATCTTCAATCCTTAATACTCAATCTTCAATCCTCAATCCCCAGTCATCAATCTTCAATCCTCAATGCTCAATCCTCAATCCTCAATGCTCAGTCCTCAATCCACAATCCTCAATCCTCAAACCTCAATCCTCAACCGTCAGTCCTCGTCCTCAATCCTCAAATCTCAATCCTCAATCCTCAATATTCAATCATCAATACTCAATCTTCAATCCTCAATCCTCAATCCTCAATATTCAAGACACAACCCTCAGCCATCAATCCTCAATACTCAACCATCAATCCTCAATTCTCAATACTCAATAGAATATTCTGAATACTCATGGTTCAATACTCAATCCACAATATTCAATAATCAAGTCTCAATCCTGAATCTTCAATCGTCAATACTCAATTTCAATCCTCAATCCTCAATTCTCAATCCCCAATACTCAATCCTCAATCGTCAATCCTCAATCCCCAATCCTCAATCTTCAATCCTCAACCTCAAACCTCAATCCTCAATCCTCAATCCTCAATCCTCAATCTTCAATCCTCAATACCCAATCCTCAACCTTCAATCCTCAAACCTCAACTCTCAATCCTCAATCCTCTATCCTCAGACCTCAAACATCAATACTCAATTCTCAGCCCTCGTCCTCAATCCACAACCCTCAATCCTCAATCCTCAATAATCAATCATCAATATTCAATCTTCAGTCCTCAATCCTCAATCCTCAATCCTCAATCCTCAATGTTCAATGTTCAATCCGAAATACCCAATCCTCAATCTTCAATCCTCAATCCTCAATCCTCAATCCCCAACCCTCAATACTCAATCCTCAATTCTCAGTCCTGAAACCTCAATCTTCAGCACTCAGTCCTCAACAATCAGTTGTCAATCCTCAATCCTCAATGGAATATCATCAATTTACAGATTTCAATGCTCAATACTCAATCTGCAGTCTTCAAGTCTCTATTCTCAATCATCAATTCTCATCACTCAACCCTCAACACTCAATCCTCAATCCTCAATCCTCAATCCTCAACCCTCAACCCTCAATCCTCATTCCTGAAACCTCAATCCTCAACCCTCAGTCCTCATCCTCAATTCTCAATTCTCAATCCTCCATCCTCAATCCTCAATCCTCAATTCTCAATCCTCAATCCTCAATCCTCAGACCTCAAACATCAATATCCAACCCTCAGTCCTCGTCCTCTATCCACAACAATCAATCCTCAATCCTCAATCTTCAATCATCAACATTCGATCTTCAATCCTCAATCCTAAATCCTCATTCCTCAATCCTCAATCCTCAATCCTCAATCCTCAATCCTCAATCTTCAATCCTCAATACTCTATCTTCAATCCCCAATCCTCAATTCTCAATCCTCAATCCTCAATGTTCAATCCTCAATACTCAATCTTCAATCCTCAATCCTCAATCCTCAATCCTCAATCCTCATTCTTCAATCCTCAATACATAATCCTCAATCTTCAATCCTCAATCCTCAACTCTCAATCCTCAATCCTCTATCCTCAGACCTCACACATCAATACTCAACCCTCAGCCCTCGTCCTCAATCCCCAACCCTCAATCCTCAATCCTCAATAATCAATCATCAATATTCAATCTTCAGTCCTCAATCCTCAATCCTCAATCCTCAATCCTCAATCCTCAATGTTCAATCCGAAATACCCAATCCTCAATCTTCAATCCTCAATCCTCAATCCTCAATCCTCAACCCTCAATACTCAATCCTCAATTCTCAGTCTGAAACCTCAATCCTGAATCCACAATCCTCAATCTTCAATCCTCAACCATCAGTCCTCAATTCTCAATCCTCAATCATCAGTCCTCATCCTCAATTCTCAATTCTCAATCCTCTATCCTCAATCCTCAATCTTCAATCCTCAATAATCAATCTCCAATCCTAGATCCTCAATCCCCAATCTTCAAACCTTAATACTCAATCTTCAATCCTCAATCCCCAGTCATCAATCTTCAATCCTCAATGCTCAATCCTCAATCCTCAATCCTCAGTCCTCAATCCACAATCCTCAATTCTCAAACCTCAATCCTCAACCGTCAGTCCTCGTCCTCAATCCTCAAACCTCAATCCTCGATCCTCAATATTCAATCATCAATACTCAATCTTCAATCCTCAATGCTCTATCCTCAATCCTCAATCCTCAATCCTCAATCCTCAATACCCAATCCTCAATCTTTAATCTTCAATCCTCAATCCTCAATCCTCAGTCCTCAAACATCAATCCTGAATCCTCAATCCTGAATCCTCAATCCTCAGCACTCAGTCCTCAACAATCAGTTGTCAATCCTCAATCCTCAATGGAATATCATCAATTTACAGATTTCAATGCTCAATACTCAATCTGCAGCCTTCAAGTCTCTATTCTCAAACATCAATTCTCATCACTCAACCCTCAACACTCAATCCTCAATCTTCAATCCTCAATCCTCAATCCTCAACCCTCAATCCTCATTCCTCAAACCTCAATCCTCGACCCTCAGTCCTCATCCTCAATTCTCAATCCTCAATCCTCAATACTCAATCCTCAATCTTCAATCCTCAATCCTCAAACCTCAATCCTCAATCCTCATTTCTCAATCCTCAATACCCAATCCTCAATCTTCAATCGTCAATCCTCAATCCTCAATTCTCAATCCTCAATCCTTAATCCTCAGACCACAAACATCAATTTTCAACCCTCAGTCCTCGTCCTCAATCCACAACCCTCAATCCTCAGTCCTCAATATTCAATCATCAATATTCAATCTTCAATCCTCAATCCTCAATCCTCAATCCTCAATCCTCAATCCTCAATCTTCAATCCTCGAACCTCAATCCTCAATAGTCAATCCTCAATCCTCAATCCTCAATACTCAATCCTCGATCCTCAATGCTCAATCCTCAATCCTCAATCCTCAATCCTCAATCATCAATCCTCATTCTTCAATCCTCAATACCAAATCCTCAATCTTCAATCCTCAATCCTCAGTCCTCAATCCTCAATCCTCAATCCTCATTCTTCAATCCTCAATACCCAGTCCTCAATCTTCAATCCTCAATCCTCAATCCTCATTTCTCAATCGTCAATCCTCAGTCCTCTGCCCTCAAACATCAATACTCAACCCTCAGCCCTCATCCTCAAACCTCAATCGTCAATCCTCAATCCTCAGCCCTCAGTCCTCAAACCTCAATGCTCAATCCTCAACCCCATTCCTCAATCCTCAATCCTCAATCATCAATCCTCAATCTCCAATACTCATTCCTGAATCCTCAATCCCCTATCCTCAATCCTCAATCATCAATCCTCAACCTTCAATACTCAATCCTCAATCCTCAATCCCCAATCCTCAATCCTCAGACCTCAAGTATCAAAACTCAACCCTCAGCCCTCGTCCTCAATACACAACCCTCAATCATCAATCCTGAATCTTCATTCATCAATATTCAACCTTCAATCCTCAATCCTCAATCCTCAACGTTCAATCCTCAATACCCAATCATCAACCTTCAATCCTCAATCCTCAAGCGTCAATCCTCAATCCTGAATCCTCAACCCTCAATTCTCAGTCCTCAAACCTCAATCCCTAATCCTCAATCCTGAATCCTCAATCTTCAGCCCTTAGTCCTCTTAAATCAATTGTCAATCCTCAGCCCTCAATAGAATATCCTCAATTCACAGTTTTCAATACTCAATCCCCATCCTTCACTCTTCAAATCTCAATCCACAAATATCAATTCTCATCACTAAACCATCGACACTCAGTCCTCAATCTTCAATCCTCAATCCTCAATCCTCAATCCTCAATCCTGAATATTCAATCCTCAGTCCCCAATCCTCAATCTTCAATCCTCAGTCCTCAATCCTTAACCCTCAATCCTCAATAGTCAGTCCTCAGTCCTCAAACCTCAATGCTCAATCCTCAATCCTCTAGCATCAATCCTCAATCTTCAATACTCAATACTCAATCCTCAATCCTCAATCCTCAGTCCTCAATCATCAATCCTCAATCTTCAATACTCGATCCTCAACCCCAATGCTCAATACTCAACCATCAACACTCAATTCTCAATACTCAATAGAATATCCTGAATTCTCAGGACTCAATACTCAAACCTCAAACCTCAACCCTCAGCCCTCATCCTCCATCTTCAATCCTCTATCCTCAATCCTCAATCTTCAATCCTCAATACTCAATATTCAATCCTCAATCCTCAATCCTCAATCCTCATTCTTCAATCCTCAATACCCAATCCTCAATCTTCAATCCCCAATCCTCAATCCTCAATTCTCAATCCTCAATCCTCAATCCCCAGACCTCAATCATCAATACTCAACCCTGAGTCCTCGTCCAAAATCCATAACCCTCAATCCTCAATCCTCAATCTTCAATCATCAATACTCAATCTTCAGTCCTCAATCCTCAATCCTCAATCCTCAATCCTCAATCCTCATTGTTCGATCCGCAATACCCAATCCTCAATCTTCAATCCTCAATCCTCAATCCTCAATCCTCAATTCTCAATACTCAGTCCTCAATTCTCCGTCCTCAAACCTCAATCCTGAATCCACAATCCTGAATCCTCAATCTTCAGACGTCAGACCTCAACAATCAGTCGTCAATTCTCAGTCCTCAATAGAATATCATCAATTCACACATTTCAATACTCAATAATCAATCTGCAACCTTCAAATCTCCATCCACAAACATCAATTCTCATCACTCAACCCTCAACGCTCAGTCCCCAATCCTCAATCTTCAATCCTCATTCCTCAATCCTCAATTCTCAATCCTCAATCCTCAGTCCTCAGACCTCAAACCTCAATTCGTCAACTCTTAGCCCTCATCCTCTATCCTCAATCCTCAATCTTCATTCCTCAATCCTCAATCCTCAAGCCTCAATCCTCAATCCTCAATCCTCAGTCCTCAAACCTCAATCCTCAACCCTCAATTCTCAATCCTCAATCTTCAATCCTCAATCCTCAATCCTCAATCCTCAATCCCCAATCCTCTATCCTCAGGCAGCAATACTCAATCTTCAATACTCAATCCTCAATCCTCAATCCTCAATCCTCAATCCTCAACCCTCAATCCTCATTCCTCAAACCTCAATCCTCAACCCTCAGTCCTCATACTCAATTCTCAATTCTCAATTCTCAATACTCAATTCTCAATACTCAATATTCAATCCTCAATAATCAACCTCCAATCCTAGATCCTCAATCCCCAATCTTCAATCCTTAATCCTCAATCTTCAATCCTTAATTCTCAATCGTCAATCTTCAATCCTCAATACTCAATCTTCAATCCTCAATCCTCAGTCCTCAATCCTCAGTCCTCAATCCTCAATCGTCAATCTTCAATCCTCAATACTCAATCTTCAATCCTCAATCCTCAATCCTCAATCCTCAATCCTCATTCTTCAATACTCAATACCCAACACTCAATCTTCAATCCTCAATCCTCAATCCTCAATTCTCAATCCTCAATCCTCAGTCCTCTGTCCTCAAACCTCAATCCTCAACCCTCAGCCCTCATCCTCCATCCTCAATCCTCAATCATCAATCCTCAATCTTATATCCTCAATATTCAATCTTCAATCCTCAATCCTCAATCCTCAAGACTCAATCCTCAATCCTCAGTGATCAATACTCAATCTTCAATACTCAATCCTCAATCCTCAATCCTCAATCCTCAATCCTCAATCCTCAATCCTCAATCCTCAATCCCCATTTCCCAAACCTCAATCCTCAACCCTCAGATCTCATCCTCAATCATCAATTCTCAATCCTCAATCATCAATCCTCAATCTTCAATCCTCAATCCTCAATCCTCAATCCTCAATCCTCAGTACTTAATACTCAATCCTCAACCTTCAATCCTCAATACTCAATCTTCAATCCTCAATCCTCAATCCTCAAACCTCAATCCTCAATCCTCATTCTTCTATCCTCAATACCCAATCCTCAATCTTGAATCCTCAATCCTCAATCCTCAATCCTCAATTCTCAATCCTCAATCTTCAATCGTCAATCCTCAATCCTCAATACTCAATCCTCAATCTTCAATCCTCAATTCTCAAAACTCAATAGAATATTCTGAATACTCCCGTTTCAATGCTCAGACCACAATATTCAATAATCAAATCCCAATCCTCAATCTTCAATCCTCAATACTCAATTTCTATCCTCAATCCTCAATCCTCAATCCCCAATACTCAATCCTCAATCGCCAGTCCTCACTCCCCAATCCTCAATCTTCATTCGTCAACCTCAATCCTCAATCCTCAATCCTCAATCCTCAATCCACAATCCTCAATCCTCAAACCTCAATCCTCAACCGTCAGTCCTCGTCCTCAATCCTCAAACCTCAATCCTCAATCCTCAATATTCAGTCATCAATACTCAATCTTCAATCCTCAATGCTCTATCCTCAATCCTCAATCCTCAATCCTCAATATTCAAGACACAACCCTCAGCCATCAATCCTCAATACTCAACCATCAATCCTCAATTCTCAATACTCAATAGAATGTTCTGAATACACATGGTTCAATACTCAATCCACAATGTTCAATAATCAAGTCTCAATCCTGAATATTCAATCGTCAATACTCAATTTCAATCCTCAATCCTCAATGCTCAATCCCCAACACTCAATCCTCAATCGTCAATCCTCAATCCCCAATCCTCAATCTGCAATCCTCAACCTCAATCCTCAATCCTCAATCCTCAATCCTCAACCTTCAATCCTCAATACTCAATCTTCAATCCTCAATCCTCAATCCTCAATGCTCAATCCTCAATCCTCAATCCTCAATCCTCAATCCTCAATCCTCATTACTCAATCTGCAATCCTCAATCCTCAATCCTCAATCCTCATTCTTCAATCCTCAATACCCAATCCTCAATCTTCAATCCTCAATCCTCAATCCTCAATCCTCAATCCTCAATACTCAATCTGCAATCCTCAATCCTCAATCCTCAATCCTCAATCCTCATCCTCAATTCTCAATTCTCAATCCTCAATCCTCAATCCTCAATCTTCAATCCTCAATAATCAATCTCCAATCCTAGATCCTCAATCCCCAATCTTCAATCCTTAATACTCAATCTTCAATCCTCAATCACAAGTCATCAATCTTCAATCCTCAATGCTCAATCCTCAATCCTCAATCCTCAGTCTTCAAACCACAATCCTCAATCCTCAAACCTCAATCTTCAACCGTCAGTCCTCGTCCTCAATCCTCAAACCTCAATCCTCAATCCTCAATATTCAATCATCAATACCCAATCCTCAATCTTCAATCCCCAATCCTCAATCCTCAATTCTCAATCCTCAATCCTCAGTCCTCAGACCTCAAACATCAATATTCATCCCTCAGTCCTCGTCCTCTATCCACAACCTTCAATCCTCAATCCTCAATCTTCAATCATCAATATTCAATCTTCAATCCTCAATCCTCAATCCTCAATCCTCAATCCTCAATTTCAATCCTCAATAATCAATCCTCAATCCTCAATCTTCAATCATCAATACTCAATCTTCAATCCTCAATGCTCTATCCTCAATCCTCAATCCTCAATCATCAATTCTCATTCTTCAATCCTCAATACGCAATCCTCAATCTTCAATCCTCAATCCTCAATCCTCAATTCTCAATCCTCAATCCTCAATCCTCAGACCTCAAACATCAATATTCAACCCTCAGTCCTCGTCCTCTATCCACAACCTTCAATCCTCAATCCTCAATCTTCGATCATCAATATTCAATCTTGAATCCTCAATCCTCAATCCTCAATCCTCAATCCTCAATCCTCAATCCTCATTCCTCAATCCTCTATCTTCAATACTCAATACTCAATCTTCAATCCCCAATCCTCAATTCTCAATCCTCAAGCCTCAATGTTCAATCCTCAATACTCAATCTCCAATCCTAGATCCTCAATCCCCAATCTGCAATCCTTAATACTCAATCTTCAATCCTCAATCCCCAGTCATCAATCTTCAATCCTCAATGCTCAATCCTCAATCCTCAATCCTCAGTCCTCAATCCACAATCCTCAATCCTCAAACCTCAATCTTCAACCGTCAGTCCTCGTCCTCAATCCTCAAACCTCAATCCTCAATCCTCAATATTCAATCATCAATACTCAGTATTCAATCCTCAATGCTCTATCCTCAATCCTCAATCCTCAATCCTCAATATTCAAGACACAACCCTCAGCCATCAATCCTCAATACTCAAACATCAATCCTCAAGTCTCAATACTCGATACAATATTCTGAATACTCATGGTTCAATACTCAAACCACAATATTCAATAATCAAGTCTCAATCCTCAATCATCAATCCTCAATACTCAATTTCAATCCTCAATCCTCAATTCTCAATCCCCAATACTCAATCCTCAATCGTCAATCCTCAATCCTCAATCCTCAATCTTCAATCCTCAACCTCAATCCTCAATCCTCAATCCTCAATCCTCAATCTTCAATCATCAATACTCAATCTTCAATCCTCAATGCTCTATCCTCAATCCTCAATCCTCAATCCTCAATCCTCAATATTCAAGACACAACATTCAGCCATCAATCCTCAATACTCAACCATCAATCCTCAATTCTCAATACTCAATACAATATTCTGAATACTCATGGTTCAATACTCAATACAAAATATTCAATAATCAAGTCTCAATCCTCAATCTTCAATCCTCAATACTCAATTTCAATCCTCAATCCTCAATTCTCAATCCCCAATACTCAATCCTCAATCCTCAACCCTCAATCCTCAATCCTCAATACTCAATCTGCAATCCTCAATCCTCAATCCTCAATCCTCAATTCTCATTCTTCAATCCTCAATACCCAATCCTCAATCTTCAATCCTCAATCCTCAATCCTCAATTCTCAATCCTCAATCCTCAATCCTCAGACCTCAAACATCAATATTCAACCCTCAGTCCACGTACTCTATCCACAACCTTCAATGCTCATTCCTCAATCTTCAATCATCAATATTCAATATTCAATCCTCAATCCTCAATCCTCAATCCTCAATCCTCAATCCTCAATCCTCAATCCTCAATCCTCATTCCTCAATCCTCAATCTTCAATCCTCAATACTCAATCTTCAATCCCCAATCCTCAATTCTCAATCCTCAAGCCTCAATGTTCAATCCTCAATACTCAATCTTCAATCCTCAATCCTCAATCCTCAATCCTCAATCCTCAATCCTCATTCTTGAATCCTCAATACCCAATCCTCAATCTTCAATCCTCAATCCTCAATGTTCAATCCTCAATACTCAATCTCCAATCCTAGATCCTCAATCCCCAATCTTCAATCCTTAATGCTCAATCTTCAATCCTCAATCCCCAGTCATCAATCTTCAATCCTCAATGCTCAATCCTCAATCCTCAATCCTCAGTCCTCAATCCTCAAACCTCAATCCTCAATCCTCAATATTCAATCATCAATACTCAATATTCAATCCTCAATGCTCTATCCTCAATCCTCAATCCTCAATCCTCAATATTCAAGACACAACCCTCAGCCATCAATCCTCAATACTCAACCATCAATCCTCAAGTCTCAATACTCGATACAATATTCTGAATACTCATGGTTCAATACTCAAACCACAATATTCAATAATCAAGTCTCAATCCTCAATCATCAATCCTCAATACTCAATTTCAATCCTCAACCCTCAATTCTCAATCCCCAATACTCAATCCTCAATCGTCAATCCTCAATCCCCAATCCTCAATCTTCAATCCTCAACCTCAATCCTCAATCCTCAATCCTCAATCCTCAATCTTCAATCATCAATACTCAATCTTCAATCCTCAATGCTCTATCCTCAATCCTCAATCCTCAATCCTCAATATTCAAGACACAACCCTCAGCCATCAATCCTCAATACTCAACCATCAATCCTCAATTCTCAATACTCAATACAATATTCTGAATACTCATGGTTCAATACTCAATCCACAATATTCAATAATCAAGTCTCAATCCTCAACCTTCAATCCTCAATACTCAATTTCAATCCTCAATCCTCAATTCTCAATCCCCAATACTCAATCCTCAATCCTCAATCCTCAATCCTCAATCCTCAATACTCAATCTGCAATCCTCAATCCTCAATCCTCAATCCTCAATTCTCATTCTTCAATCCTCAATACCCAATCCTCAATCTTCAATCCTCAATCCTCAATCCTCAATTCCCAATCCTCAATCCTCAATCCTCAGACCTCAAACATCAATATTCAACCCTCAGTCCTCGTCCTCTATCCACAACCTTCAATGCTCAATCCTCAATCTTCAATCATCAATATTAAATCTTCAATCCTCAATCCTCAACCCTCAATCCTCAATCCTCAATCCTCAATCCTCAATCCTCATTCCTCAATCTTCAATCCTCAATCCTCAATCCTCAATCCTCTGTCCTCAATCTTCAATCCTCAATCCTCAAACCTCAATCTTCAATCCTCAATACTCAATCTGCAATCCTTAATCCTCAAACCTCAATCCTCAATTCTCATACTTCAATCCTCAATACACAATCCTCAATCTTCAATCCTCAATCCTCAATCCTCAATTCTCAACCCTCATCCTTAATCCTCAGACCTCAAACATCAATATTCAACCCACAGTCCTCGTCCTCAATCCACAACACTCAATCCTCAGTCCTCAATCTTCAATCATCAATAATCAATCTTCAATCCTCAATCATCAATCCTCAATCCTTAATCCTCAATCCTCAATATTCATCACTCAACCCTCAACCATCAATCCTCAATACTCAACCATCAATGCTCAATTCTCAATACTCAATAGAACATCCTGAATCCTTATGGTTCAATACTCAATCCAGAATATTCAATAATCAAATCTCAAACCTCAAGCATCAATTCTCAACACTCAATCCTCAACACTCAGTCCTCTCTCTTCAATCCTACATCCTCAACCCTCAATCCTCAAGCGTCAATCCTCAGTCCTCAATCCTCAATCCTCAATCGTCAGTCTTCAATCCTCAATACTCAATCTTCAATCGTCAATCCTCAAACCTCAATCCTCAATCCTCATTCTTCAATCCTCAATACCCAATCCTCAATCTTCAATCCTCAATACTCAATCCTCAATTCTCAATCATCAATCCTCAGTCCTCAGTCCTCAAACCTCAATCCTCAATCCTCAGTCCTCAATCCGCAATCCTCAATCCTCAAACCTCAATCCTCAACCGTCAGTCCTCGTCCTCAATCCTCAAACCTCAATCCTCAATCCTCAATATTCAATCCTCAATACTCAATCTTCAATCCTCAATGCTCTATCCTCAATCCTCAATTCTCATTCATCAATCCTCAATACCCAATCCTCAATCTTCAATCCTCAATCCTCAATCCTCAATCCTCATTCCTCAAACCTCAATCCTCAACCGTCAGTCCTCGTCCTCAATCCTCAAACCTCAATCCTCAATCCTCAATATTCAATCCTCAATACTCAATCTTCAATCCTCAATGCTCTATCCTCAATCCTCAATTCTCATTCATCAATCCTCAATACCCAATCCTCAATCTTCAATCCTCAATCCTCAATCCTCAATCCTCATTCCTCAATCCTCAATCTTCAATCCTCAATACTCAATCTTCAATCCCCAATCCTCAATTCTCAATCCTCAAGCCTCAATGTTCAATCCTCAATACTCAATCTCCAATCCTAGATCCTCAATCCCCAATCTTCAATCCTTAATACTCAATCTTCAATCCTCAATCCCCAGTCATCAATCTTCAATCCTCAATGCTCAAACCTCAATCCTCAATCCTCAGTCCTCAATCCACAATCCTCAATCCTCAAACCTCAATCTTCAACCGTCAGTCCTCGTCCTCAATCCTCAAATCTCAATCCTCAATCCTCAATATTCAATCATCAATACTCAATATTCAATCCTCAATGCTCTATCCTCAATCCTCAATCCTCAATCCTCAATATTCAAGACACAACCCTCAGCCATCAATCCTCAATACTCAACCATCAATCCGCAAGTCTCAATACTCGATACAATATTCTGAATACTCATGGTTCAATACTCAAACCACAATATTCAATAATCAAGACTCAATCCTCAATCATCAATCCTCAATACTCAATTTCAATCCTCAATCCTCAATTCTCAATCCCCAATACTCAATCCTCAATCGTCAATCCTCAATCCTCAATCCTCAATCTTCAATCCTCAACCTCAATCCTCAATCCTCAATCCTCAATCCTCAATCCTCAATCTTCAATCATCAATACTCAATCTTCAATCCTCAATGCTCTATCCTCAATCCTCAATCCTCAATCCTCAATATTCAAGACACAACCCTCAGCCATCAATCCTCAATACTCAACCATCAATCCTCAAGTCTCAATACTCGATACAATATTCTGAATACTCATGGTTCAGTACTCAAACCACAAGATTCAATAATCAAGTCTCAATCCTCAATCATCAATCCTCAATACTCAATTTCAATCCTCAACCCTCAATTCTCAATCCCCAATACTCAATCCTCAATCGTCAATCCTCAATCCCCAATCCTCAATCTTCAATCCTCAACCTCAATCCTCAATCCTCAATCCTCAATCCTCAATCTTCAATCATCAATACTCAATCTTCAATCCTCAATGCTCTATCCTCAATCCTCAATCCTCAATCCTCAATATTCAAGACACAACCCTCAGCCATCAATCCTCAATACTCAACCATCAATCCTCAAGTCTCAATACTCGATACAATATTCTGAATACTCATGGTTCAATACTCAAACCACAATATTCAATAATCAAGTCTCAATCCTCAATCATCAATCCTCAATACTCAATTTCAATCCTCAACCCTCAATTCTCAATCCCCAATACTCAATCCTCAATCGTCAATCCTCAATCCCCAATCCTCAATCTTCAATCCTCAACCTCAATCCTCAATCCTCAATCCTCAATCCTCAATCTTCAATCATCAATACTCAATCTTCAATCCTCAATGCTCTATCCTCAATCCTCAATCCTCAATCCTCAATATTCAAGACACAACCCTCAGCCATCAATCCTCAATACTCAACCATCAATCCTCAATTCTCAATACTCAATACAATATTCTGAATACTCATGGTTCAATACTCAATCCACAATATTCAATAATCAAGTCTCAATCCTCAACCTTCAATCCTCAATACTCAATTTCAATCCTCAATCCTCAATTCTCAATCCCCAATACTCAATCCTCAATCCTCAATCCTCAATCCTCAATCCTCAATACTCAATCTGCAATCCTCAATCCTCAATCCTCAATCCTCAATTCTCATTCTTCAATCCTCAATACCCAATCCTCAATCTTCAATCCTCAATCCTCAATCCTCAATTCCCAATCCTCAATCCTCAATCCTCAGACCTCAAACATCAATATTCAACCCTCAGTCCTCGTCCTCTATCCACAACCTTCAATGCTCAATCCTCAATCTTCAATCATCAATATTAAATCTTCAATCCTCAATCCTCAACCCTCAATCCTCAATCCTCAATCCTCAATCCTCAATCCTCATTCCTCAATCTTCAATCCTCAATCCTCAATCCTCAATCCTCTGTCCTCAATCTTCAATCCTCAATCCTCAAACCTCAATCTTCAATCCTCAATACTCAATCTGCAATCCTTAATCCTCAAACCTCAATCCTCAATTCTCATACTTCAATCCTCAATACACAATCCTCAATCTTCAATCCTCAATCCTCAATCCTCAATTCTCAACCCTCATCCTTAATCCTCAGACCTCAAACATCAATATTCAACCCACAGTCCTCGTCCTCAATCCACAACACTCAATCCTCAGTCCTCAATCTTCAATCATCAATAATCAATCTTCAATCCTCAATCATCAATCCTCAATCCTTAATCCTCAATCCTCAATATTCATCACTCAACCCTCAACCATCAATCCTCAATACTCAACCATCAATGCTCAATTCTCAATACTCAATAGAACATCCTGAATCCTTATGGTTCAATACTCAATCCAGAATATTCAATAATCAAATCTCAAACCTCAAGCATCAATTCTCAACACTCAATCCTCAACACTCAGTCCTCTCTCTTCAATCCTACATCCTCAACCCTCAATCCTCAAGCGTCAATCCTCAGTCCTCAATCCTCAATCCTCAATCGTCAGTCTTCAATCCTCAATACTCAATCTTCAATCGTCAATCCTCAAACCTCAATCCTCAATCCTCATTCTTCAATCCTCAATACCCAATCCTCAATCTTCAATCCTCAATACTCAATCCTCAATTCTCAATCATCAATCCTCAGTCCTCAGTCCTCAAACCTCAATCCTCAATCCTCAGTCCTCAATCCGCAATCCTCAATCCTCAAACCTCAATCCTCAACCGTCAGTCCTCGTCCTCAATCCTCAAACCTCAATCCTCAATCCTCAATATTCAATCCTCAATACTCAATCTTCAATCCTCAATGCTCTATCCTCAATCCTCAATTCTCATTCATCAATCCTCAATACCCAATCCTCAATCTTCAATCCTCAATCCTCAATCCTCAATCCTCATTCCTCAATCCTCAATCTTCAATCCTCAATACTCAATCTTCAATCCCCAATCCTCAATTCTCAATCCTCAAGCCTCAATGTTCAATCCTCAATACTCAATCTCCAATCCTAGATCCTCAATCCCCAATCTTCAATCCTTAATACTCAATCTTCAATCCTCAATCCCCAGTCATCAATCTTCAATCCTCAATGCTCAATCCTCAATCCTCAATCCTCAGTCCTCAATCCACAATCCTCAATCCTCAATCCTCAATCCTCAATCTTCAATCCTCAACCTCAATCCTCAATCCTCAATCCTCAATCCTCAATCTTCAATCATCAATACTCAATCTTCAATCCTCAATGCTCTATCCTCAATCCTCAATCCTCAATCCTCAATATTCAAGACACAACCCTCAGCCATCAATCCTCAATACTCAACCATCAATCCTCAAGTCTCAATACTCGATACAATATTCTGAATACTCATGGTTCAATACTCAAACCACAATATTCAATAATCAAGTCTCAATCCTCAATCATCAATCCTCAATACTCAATTTCAATCCTCAACCCTCAATTCTCAATCCCCAATACTCAATCCTCAATCGTCAATCCTCAATCCCCAATCCTCAATCTTCAATCCTCAACCTCAATCCTCAATCCTCAATCCTCAATCCTCAATCTTCAATCATCAATACTCAATCTTCAATCCTCAATGCTCTATCGTCAATCCTCGATCCTCAATCCTCAATATTCAAGACACAACCCTCAGCCATCAATCCTCAATACTCAACCATCAATCCTCAATTCTCAATACTCAATACAATATTCTGAATACTCATGGTTCAATACTCAATCCACAATATTCAATAATCAAGTCTCAATCCTCAACCTTCAATCCTCAATACTCAATTTCAATCCTCAATCCTCAATTCTCAATCCCCAATACTCAATCCTCAATCCTCAATCCTCAATCCTCAATCCTCAATACTCAATCTGCAATCCTCAATCCTCAATCCTCAATCCTCAATTCTCATTCTTCAATCCTCAATACCCAATCCTCAATCTTCAATCCTCAATCCTCAATCCTCAATTCCCAATCCTCAATCCTCAATCCTCAGACCTCAAACATCAATATTCAACCCTCAGTCCTCGTCCTCTATCCACAACCTTCAATGCTCAATCCTCAATCTTCAATCATCAATATTAAATCTTCAATCCTCAATCCTCAACCCTCAATCCTCAATCCTCAATCCTCAATCCTCAATCCTCATTCCTCAATCTTCAATCCTCAATCCTCAATCCTCAATCCTCTGTCCTCAATCTTCAATCCTCAATCCTCAAACCTCAATCTTCAATCCTCAATACTCAATCTGCAATCCTTAATCCTCAAACCTCAATCCTCAATTCTCATACTTCAATCCTCAATACACAATCCTCAATCTTCAATCCTCAATCCTCAATCCTCAATTCTCAACCCTCATCCTTAATCCTCAGACCTCAAACATCAATATTCAACCCACAGTCCTCGTCCTCAATCCACAACACTCAATCCTCAGTCCTCAATCTTCAATCATCAATAATCAATCTTCAATCCTCAATCATCAATCCTCAATCCTTAATCCTCAATCCTCAATATTCATCACTCAACCCTCAACCATCAATCCTCAATACTCAACCATCAATGCTCAATTCTCAATACTCAATAGAACATCCTGAATCCTTATGGTTCAATACTCAATCCAGAATATTCAATAATCAAATCTCAAACCTCAAGCATCAATTCTCAACACTCAATCCTCAACACTCAGTCCTCTCTCTTCAATCCTACATCCTCAACCCTCAATCCTCAAGCGTCAATCCTCAGTCCTCAATCCTCAATCCTCAATCGTCAGTCTTCAATCCTCAATACTCAATCTTCAATCGTCAATCCTCAAACCTCAATCCTCAATCCTCATTCTTCAATCCTCAATACCCAATCCTCAATCTTCAATCCTCAATACTCAATCCTCAATTCTCAATCATCAATCCTCAGTCCTCAGTCCTCAAACCTCAATCCTCAATCCTCAGTCCTCAATCCGCAATCCTCAATCCTCAAACCTCAATCCTCAACCGTCAGTCCTCGTCCTCAATCCTCAAACCTCAATCCTCAATCCTCAATATTCAATCCTCAATACTCAATCTTCAATCCTCAATGCTCTATCCTCAATCCTCAATTCTCATTCATCAATCCTCAATACCCAATCCTCAATCTTCAATCCTCAATCCTCAATCCTCAATCCTCATTCCTCAATCCTCAATCTTCAATCCTCAATACTCAATCTTCAATCCCCAATCCTCAATCCTCAACCTCAATCCTCAATCCTCAATCCTCAATCCTCAATCTTCAATCATCAATACTCAATCTTCAATCCTCAATGCTCTATCCTCAATCCTCGATCCTCAATCCTCAATATTCAAGACACAACCCTCAGCCATCAATCCTCAATACTCAACCATCAATCCTCAATTCTCAATACTCAATACAATATTCTGAATACTCATGGTTCAATACTCAATCCACAATATTCAATAATCAAGTCTCAATCCTCAACCTTCAATCCTCAATACTCAATTTCAATCCTCAATCCTCAATTCTCAATCCCCAATACTCAATCCTCAATCCTCAATCCTCAATCCTCAATCCTCAATACTCAATCTGCAATCCTCAATCCTCAATCCTCAATCCTCAATTCTCATTCTTCAATCCTCAATACCCAATCCTCAATCTTCAATCCTCAATCCTCAATCCTCAATTCCCAATCCTCAATCCTCAATCCTCAGACCTCAAACATCAATATTCAACCCTCAGTCCTCGTCCTCTATCCACAACCTTCAATGCTCAATCCTCAATCTTCAATCATCAATATTAAATCTTCAATCCTCAATCCTCAACCCTCAATCCTCAATCCTCAATCCTCAATCCTCAATCCTCATTCCTCAATCTTCAATCCTCAATCCTCAATCCTCAATCCTCTGTCCTCAATCTTCAATCCTCAATCCTCAAACCTCAATCTTCAATCCTCAATACTCAATCTGCAATCCTTAATCCTCAAACCTCAATCCTCAATTCTCATACTTCAATCCTCAATACACAATCCTCAATCTTCAATCCTCAATCCTCAATCCTCAATTCTCAACCCTCATCCTTAATCCTCAGACCTCAAACATCAATATTCAACCCACAGTCCTCGTCCTCAATCCACAACACTCAATCCTCAGTCCTCAATCTTCAATCATCAATAATCAATCTTCAATCCTCAATCATCAATCCTCAATCCTTAATCCTCAATCCTCAATATTCATCACTCAACCCTCAACCATCAATCCTCAATACTCAACCATCAATGCTCAATTCTCAATACTCAATAGAACATCCTGAATCCTTATGGTTCAATACTCAATCCAGAATATTCAATAATCAAATCTCAAACCTCAAGCATCAATTCTCAACACTCAATCCTCAACACTCAGTCCTCTCTCTTCAATCCTACATCCTCAACCCTCAATCCTCAAGCGTCAATCCTCAGTCCTCAATCCTCAATCCTCAATCGTCAGTCTTCAATCCTCAATACTCAATCTTCAATCGTCAATCCTCAAACCTCAATCCTCAATCCTCATTCTTCAATCCTCAATACCCAATCCTCAATCTTCAATCCTCAATACTCAATCCTCAATTCTCAATCATCAATCCTCAGTCCTCAGTCCTCAAACCTCAATCCTCAATCCTCAGTCCTCAATCCGCAATCCTCAATCCTCAAACCTCAATCCTCAACCGTCAGTCCTCGTCCTCAATCCTCAAACCTCAATCCTCAATCCTCAATATTCAATCCTCAATACTCAATCTTCAATCCTCAATGCTCTATCCTCAATCCTCAATTCTCATTCATCAATCCTCAATACCCAATCCTCAATCTTCAATCCTCAATCCTCAATCCTCAATCCTCATTCCTCAATCCTCAATCTTCAATCCTCAATACTCAATCTTCAATCCCCAATCCTCAATTCTCAATCCTCAAGCCTCAATGTTCAATCCTCAATACTCAATCTCCAATCCTAGATCCTCAATCCCCAATCTTCAATCCTTAATACTCAATCTTCAATCCTCAATCCCCAGTCATCAATCTTCAATCCTCAATGCTCAATCCTCAATCCTCAATCCTCAGTCCTCAATCCACAATCCTCAATCCTCAAACCTCAATTTTCAACCGTCAGTCCTCGTCCTCAATCCTCAAATCTCAATCCTCAATCCTCAATATTCAATCATCAATACTCAATATTCAATCCTCAATGCTCTATCCTCAATCCTCAATCCTCAATCCTCAATATTCAAGACACAACCCTCAGCCATCAATCCTCAATACTAAACCATCAATCCGCAAGTCTCAATACTCGATACAATATTCTGAATACTCATGGTTCAATACTCAAACCACAATATTCAATAATCAAGACTCAATCCTCAATCATCAATCCTCAATACTCAATTTCAATCCTCAATCCTCAATTCTCAATCCCCAATACTCAATCCTCAATCGTCAATCCTCAATCCTCAATCCTCAATCTTCAATCCTCAACCTCAATCCTCAATCCTCAATCCTCAATCCTCAATCTTCAATCATCAATACTCAATCTTCAATCCTCAATGCTCTATCCTCAATCCTCAATCCTCAATCCTCAATATTCAAGACACAACCCTCAGCCATCAATCCTCAATACTCAACCATCAATCCTCAAGTCTCAATACTCGATACAATATTCTGAATACTCATGGTTCAATACTCAAACCACAATATTCAATAATCAAGTCTCAATCCTCAATCATCAATCCTCAATACTCAATTTCAATCCTCAACCCTCAATTCTCAATCCCCAATACTCAATCCTCAATCGTCAATCCTCAATCCCCAATCCTCAATCTTCAATCCTCAACCTCAATCCTCAATCCTCAATCCTCAATCCTCAATCTTCAATCATCAATACTCAATCTTCAATCCTCAATGCTCTATCGTCAATCCTCGATCCTCAATCCTCAATATTCAAGACACAACCCTCAGCCATCAATCCTCAATACTCAACCATCAATCCTCAATTCTCAATACTCAATACAATATTCTGAATACTCATGGTTCAATACTCAATCCACAATATTCAATAATCAAGTCTCAATCCTCAACCTTCAATCCTCAATACTCAATTTCAATCCTCAATCCTCAATTCTCAATCCCCAATACTCAATCCTCAATCCTCAATCCTCAATCCTCAATCCTCAATACTCAATCTGCAATCCTCAATCCTCAATCCTCAATCCTCAATTCTCATTCTTCAATCCTCAATACCCAATCCTCAATCTTCAATCCTCAATCCTCAATCCTCAATTCCCAATCCTCAATCCTCAATCCTCAGACCTCAAACATCAATATTCAACCCTCAGTCCTCGTCCTCTATCCACAACCTTCAATGCTCAATCCTCAATCTTCAATCATCAATATTAAATCTTCAATCCTCAATCCTCAACCCTCAATCCTCAATCCTCAATCCTCAATCCTCAATCCTCATTCCTCAATCTTCAATCCTCAATCCTCAATCCTCAATCCTCTGTCCTCAATCTTCAAT